>NC_080857.1:2582456-3224202 GCF_030435755.1 Ochotona princeps
CCCGCCCCGCAGGGCCAATCGGCCGGCCGGAGCTCCGGGCCGCGGCCCCGCCCCGTCGCCCGGACTCCTCCCGGATTGGGGCCGGGGCGGCGGGGGGCGGGGCGGGACTCACGCGCGCCGGCTGGCTCGCGGCGCGTGACGTCAGCGCGGCGCCGTCTCTGCGACGCGGCGCCGCGCGGCTCCCCGCCCCCGGCGGAGCCACGGCGGCCGAGGCCGCTGCCCCGGGCCCGGGCGGCTGTCCGCCGGTGCCGCCGCCGCCGCCTGGGAGGGAGCCGGGGAGCGGCCGCGGGGGCCGCGGGAGACCCGGGCGGGACGGCCAGGCCCGGCCCCGCGGTGCAGGCTGCTTGGACGAGCGCACGGCCGCTCCTGCTTTTTGGCGCGGGCTGGCCCCGGGCGAGCGACGGCGGCAGGGGTGAGTGAGAAGGGGCGGCGCCGCGCGCCCGGGGCCGTTGGCAGGTGGGCGGCGCGGGGCCAGGGCCGGGGCCGCCGTTGGGAGGGTGGCCGTTAGTGTTGGGAAGCGGGGACGGAGCCGTTGGTGCCCGCTGCGCCCGCGCTCGCCGCTCTCTGGCGTTTTTCCCACCCTGCGTCCACTCGGGTGGCCGCTCCACTTGGCGTCCCCCGGGCTTTGCGTTTGTCTCTCTGAAAACCCCATTGTTAGCTGCCGCTTCCTGCATTATACTTGCAAAAGAGCCCGGGTGGTTCTGTTTGTTTTTGCTTCTGCGACAAGGCCCATCCTTGTGAATCGGTCTTGTGAATGGTCTGTGTTGCAGACAGTGGTCTTGCGCTCCCCAGGCCTTCGGCAGGTGGTCTAAAAGAATAACAAAATAAAGCGTTTTCTGGCAAGTTCTGTGTCCGTGTGCTTGTCTGGCGCGTCTGGCCCCCGCGCGGGTTTGCTGAGCTTGAGCACTCGGCGTTTCCTGGTGCTGAGGTTATGTTGGACGGCAAGGCAGGCCTTATACGGGGAAGGTGTGTTGGAAAGGGCGCTGGGGGGGATTATTGAGAATGTAAGTGGAAGGGATAAAAAGCTGCAGCATTTTCTCTTTGAGGTTCAGAACCAGAGGTAAATCCGCTTTCAGTGCTACACCCACGCAGTTAAGTCACTTCTTTCTGGCTTGCCACTTTACAAAACTGCCTAAATAGCTCAGCAATGAAAACCAGCTGCTTTTAATTCCACTTTCCCCAGTCTAGTAATTAATGGGGGGAGGGGAGGATGGCTTAGGGGAAGTATGCCCCGGGGGTGCACTTTGGGCAGCCCAGTTGCAAAGGGTAGGGATGCCCATGGGTTGAGGGGTCCCAGCCCTGAGCAGGTGGCCCCGTGGGGCTAGGCGTTAGGTTTCCTGGGGAGATTCCTGACAGTTTCTGGCGTTGGTGTGTGGCTCTGGTACCGTTGGCTCTGGTACCTGCAGGGCCACAGGTTTCACTCTGTTTGATGCAGAGCCACATGGTGTTTGTCTTGCTGTTTTGATCCATGCAGCAAAATGAAGTTTTGCACCCTGACAAGAGCTGTGTGGGATGGTGCCTGGCCGCGTCTTACTTTCTCGTGTGTGTTTGAAGAACTCAGCTTCCTCCCAGTTGTACCTAGCTTTCTTCTAGAAATCACAGTAGGGTGATGTCTGGGGAGGAGGGGTGCCAGACACCTAGATGGAGACCGCAGCTGGACAGAGGTGTGGGCCATCGCTGAAAACTCCCCGGGTATCCTTTCCCAGCCGCTTTGGACCATCTGTTAACTTAAAAGAGCAGGAGCGGGCCCCTGCTTGCTGTGGTGAGAGGGTGGGCTTCTCTGGAGCCTGCTCCTGCTGTTCAAGAGAAATTCACACGGAGTGGTTGCTTGGACTGCAATTGGCTTGGAGCAGGAAGCTGGGGTTCTGGTTGAGACCTGACACCTGCAGAGCATCCACCCCGTGGCCTCGTGTGGTACAGGTGCCGGATGCCATGTGGTGGTGGAGGCAGCGAGGGGGCGGAAGTGGGAGCCAGACCTCCCTGCCTTTGGTTTGGGGGCGGGGGAGTGGAACCTTGTTCCAGTTGAGCCCTTAGGAAAATCAAGGTGGGAATGACATATGTGTCCATGTAAATGAGTTACCCCTAGTTTAGATGCATACAAGTTGCATGGGCCACCGTAGCGTGTGCTTTCCCAGGTGCGAAGCTTTCAGTACTGCAGGAGCCAAGGAGGTTGATGAGCTTCTGCTGCCTCCCCAGACCCGTCAGCAGCACGCTGCATGGAGGCGGAGCGGCTGGGAGTCCAGCTGGCCGCAACGAGCAAACAGCAACTCAACTGTAGGTACTGGTTGCGGGTTCTTTTCGTCGTGGGCCGTTAAAGGGATACAAGGGATGAGTTTCGGTGCAGTGAAATGATGGGTGTATGATAGTAGTTTAGATCACAGAATACATCTAAAAGCTGACAGTGTCTGGAATGACATTCCGTATCCTGTGATAGGGCTGTCTGAGACTAGGTGATGTATCACAATGAACGAATCTGTTGCTCACACATACAGGAATCCTGAAATCTCAGAAACAAATTAGCCTTTGTTTTTCTCTACCCTGCCTGCGGAAGCTGCACGTGTCTCGGGAGGAGGGCGCGAAGCAACAGAGTGAAGAGCAGATCCCACTGCAGTGCGAGCCACGCTTCTCCACACCGGTGCAGCCGACTCAGGTGTGTGCATGTGAGGTGGGTTAGTGGACGTGAGTTAAGGCTTCCCCTCTGAGGGGAGGGGAGGGGGACAAGCAGCTCCACAGAGGGCCTGGGAGAGTCGCCCAGCACCTGCAGTGCGAGGCCCATGGGGAAGAGGGCACTGTGAACATGGTGAGGCCTGGCTTCACAAGCCTGCAGGCCATGGGGAGCTGGGTCGGGTGCAAATGGCTGGCAGGAATAGCCAAATTCTGGCTGTGGGGGTCCTAGGAGGAGGGGAGAGCTTGGAGGCAGAGGGTCTGTCCCAGTGGAGCCAGGAACATGAATGAGGAATAGGATGTGAGGTGCTCCACAACAGAGGACAGAACAAATCAACTACCCCAGCCATGTGTTGGCAGCGAAAAACTGGGCAAACGGAGACTGAGGTGGACTATGTCAGTCAGTGGATTCTGCAGCGACTTCATCGTGCTTGGGGTGGTGAGATTGGCAGCAATTCATAACTGTTGAACTATCAAAACCACCTGAGCAAGACCCTTGGAGCATGTCCCACATCGGGGACCTGGGGTGGGTGGAGGCTGGGTGGGGCTTCTCCTTTTATCTCCCCCTTTACCATAGATACAGAAAAAAAGAGAATGTGGAAATAATAGTCTTAAATATAAACAAGTAAATAGTGCGAGGTGCCCCGCTCAGGCCAGCTTTGTAAGGGCTGACTTCCACAGGAAAGCAGGTTAGGTGCTAGGTTTGTAAATACCTGAGCCAGCACTCAATAACGGGGCTGCTGTTAACCCTGGGAAAGGCTGCAGATGAACAGATTAGCCCACTGAATCCAGCCAAGCTTTCATCAGCGCCCAGTACTCACTGCAAGTTCCACTTTTTTTTTTTTTAGATTTATTATTTTTATTGGAAAGGCAGATAGATATAGAGGAGGAGAGACAGAGAGGAAGATCATCCATCCGATGATTCACTCCCCAAGTGAGCTGCAACGGCCGGTGCTGCGCCTATCCGAAGCCTGGAACCTCCTCCAGGTCTCCCGCAAGGGCGCAGGAACCCAAAGCTTTGGGCCATCCTCGACTGCCTTCCCAGGCCACAAGCAGGGAGCTGGATGAGAAGTGGAGCTGCCGGGATTAGAACTGGATTAAAACCTTATAAAACACTGGAAGCAGCTTCCGCCAGGACACCTGACACTCTGACCCTTGGGACTTTAAAGAAGAGCAGACGGGCAGCTTCGTGGCCACCTTCCTTGTAAGGCAGGAAGATGAGTTCAGCCGCTTCCCTTCCCGCAGGTTGCAGTCCTGGTGTCGGGAGAAGGCCAGAGGGAACTCTGGCCATGTGCACTTGGCCATGATCCCGCTAACCCTACTTCTGATAAACAGCTCAGCTTAGCGACCCAGAACTTAGCCTGACTGACGTCAAGTTGAGTTTTAGCTCGGTTTGTGCAGGAGATGAGTCTAAAAGTGAATTCCTGCAGTTAAAAAATTGTTTTGGGGGTACTGGTGTTGGGGTGCTGCAGCTGAGCTGCCTCTTGGGAGGCCCATGTGCCAAGCAACTTTGTGCAAACGCAGTGGGAGTGTCCACATTTCTGGCGCTCAGCCTAGCCCTGTTCAACCCCCACAGGCATCTAAGGAGTGAACCTGCAGAGGAAGATCGTCTCACTCTGCCTTTCAAATAAGTAAAAGTAAGCTTTTTAAAAAGAAAAAGTCCAGGAGGGAATGGAGAGGATCAGAGAGGTGAAGTCACACAGGACCCAGAGGTAGGTGGGCCTGGGCGCCCTCTGGAGATGTAACCACTCTGCAGCTACTCCGCCCCTCACCTGATTGGTGCTGCGGGTGGGAAGCCAGGAGGCTCCGCTGAGTCCAGCGCTTCGGAGAGCAAGGCCATGTCACCTGTCTCCTTGTAGCCCGGGGTTGGGGGAGCGGCTCAGGGCCAGCAGGTCAGCGGACTGCTCCCTAAGGGGGCTGCCTGCAGGATCCTCCCTCAGTCCCGCCTTGACAGCCCACGGGGTGGGGGTGCCTGGACAGAGGAAGAAGTATGCCGAGATGCATTAGAGGGGTGGGGGTAGGAAGTGGGACGGGGCCGGGGTTAGCAGGGCTTTGGTGTCGCAGCAGCCGGGGAGGGTTGTGGCTGTCACAGGCGCAGGCCCCTCGCCTTGCCCCGGCCATTTCACCCAGGAACTTGGATTGTCCAGGCTAGATGCTTCCTCCTAGGCCCCAGGAAAAAGGAGTGCCTGCCCCAGGGCTGGCCTGGTCAGCCAGGGCTCTGAGGGGCCAAGACCCCAAAGGATGGCAGTGAGGTCTGCGGTGTGCCGGGGCAGCAGGTGGCGCGGGGAGCGGAGGACCTGCCGGTAGGGAGAGCGGCTGCACACGGCCGCTCCGGGGTGCAGGCCTCGGCCCACTGCGCCGCCGACGCAGGACGCACGCACGAAGGCCCCGCCCGCCCGCCGCTGGGTCTCCGAGCCGGGGTCACGTGACGGCGAGGCGCTCTGGGGCACCGCGAGGGGGCGGCCGAGGACCGCTCTCCCGGAGGGAGGCGCCTGGAGTAGGTCCCCTGTGTCTACCGGCGGGGCAGCCTTCTGCGTGCTACGGGCCAGGGCCCCGACTTGCTGGGGGCTAGGAGGCAGGGTGTGGGAAAGACCACCTTTGGTCAGGTGCAGGTCCTGAGCGTGGACTCTGTCCCTGCATGGCACAGCTGCCTAGTAGGAGACGCACAGCGGGGAGGATCCTAGCAGGGCTGGTGGTCCCCAGGCACGGAAGGTGTGCCCCGGGCGGGGAGCGTCATTGTGTCCATTGCCCAAGGGCAGGACATGCGGCTTAGAACGGAGAAGGGGGAGCCATGTCTAGCGATGCCGCAGATCCCAGGGCAGGCCCTCATCCCTGTGGAAGCAAGGACTTTGTGAGACGTGGGCACGAACTGTCCCTCGCAGCCACCACTGTCCCTCTGGCGTGGCCGCTCAGAGGCACCAAGTTCCCTCTCTCCGTTTGAGTGCTTTTTATTCCTGTTTCCACGCATCCATCAACTACTGTTTTATCTGTTACTTTTACTTTAAATCAGTTACTTATACTCTTTGCCTCTTTTTCAAAGTCAAGATTGATTGATTTATTTTAAAGAGCTGGGTCCGGCAGGATAGCTCAGTGGCTGATGGCCTTTTAAGTGCTGAGGTCCTATGTTGGTGCCGGTTCTAATCCCTGCTGCTCCACTTCCCATCCAGTTCCCTGCCTGTGGCCTGGGAAAGCAGTTGAGGTCGGTTCAAAGCCGGAAGAAGCGCCTGACTCCTGACTTTGGATCGGCTCACTCTGGCATTACGGATGGAAGTGCTTTCTCTGTGTCTCTCCTCTCTGTAAATCTGATCTGCCTTTCCAATAAAAATGAACGAGTGAATAAATGAATGATAAGTTACAGAGGGATGGACAGCGAGGGAGAGAGGTCTTCATCCTCTGGTCCAAGTGTCCCCAAAGGCTAGGCTGGGCCAGGCTGAGCCAGGAGCCTGGACCTCCTTTCGGGTCACCCCATGCTGGGGGACTTGGGCCATCTTCTGCTTTCTGGTTAGGAAGTGGAACAGCCAGGCATTGGAGTGTGATGCTTTTAGGAAAGTGGTGCAGCAACAGGCACCAAATCTTGAGAAAGAGGCAGGGAACCAGAAGAAATGGAGAACAGACTCGCAGCTGAGTTGAGTTCATTAGAGATCAAATCCGAGGGGTGGCCGTCTGTCCAGACCACAGGTGGTATGGCCACATGGCAGAGGGCCACACCCTCAGTAGGCTGAAAAAAATAAATTTTTTTGAAGATGTATTTTTTTTTTTCAAGATTTATTTATTTTTATTGGAAAGTCAGATATACAGAGAGGAAGAGAGACAGAGAGGAAGATCTTCTGTCCGATGATTCACTCCCCAAGTGAGCCACAACGTCCGGTGCTGCGCCGATCCGAAGCCAGGAACCAGGAACCACTTCTGGTTCTCCCACATGGGTGCAGGGTCCCAAAGCATTGGGCCGTCCTCCACTGCTTTCCCAGGCCACAAATGGAGCTGGATGGGAAGTGGAGCTGCCGGGATTAGAACCGGCGTCCATATGGGATCCCAGGGTGTTCAAGGCGAGGACTTTAGCTGCTAGGCCACGCCGCCGGGCCCTGAAGATGTATTTTCATTGAAAAGACAGAGTTACAGAGAGAAAAGATAGAAAGATCGTCCATGGGCCCGGCAGCATGGAGGCCCAGGATTTGGTCCCCAGCTGAGGGGTTCTGTTTGCACTGTGGGGCACTGTCACTGTTGATATGAAGTGACCTCTGGCCTTTGATCTCTGACCTCTGCTTTCTCTGGGTTCCTTCCTGCTGACCCTCCCTCGTTTCCATTCCTTTCTGCTCAGGCTCTTTCCTGGTTGTGTCTGTTGCCTTGAGCTGAAGTGAACCAGCCAGCAGGCATTTCCCTTGAGGCGAGAGCAGCTGATTTGCATACATCTATGACATCTATGACAAATCTGTCTTCCTCTTTGTGACTTCACCCACTTTTATGCCTTCTAATTTTGTAGTTTATGAAAATATTTGCTTAATTTAGACGCATGGGTTCCTTCTGATATTTTGGAAATTTTGTAGTTTTGCATTCCTGGTTACCTTTATAATTTTATTTATCTCAAGAGTGTCCACTGAGTCCCAGCTATGAGCAATCGAGGCAACATTGTATTCTGTCTCCCACCTTCCCTCCCACCCTTCCTTAGTCTTATAATTTTAAATGCACTGATCGGGATATAGCATGCTAATTTTATATCCTATATTTAATATCTTTGCATATAAACCTCTGCATATGGCCTTGTCTCCAAGAGGCTAGTTCAAAATGCTCTGTTGATATAGTAACAACTCCTTTTTTCTTTCTTTTTTCCTAAGATTGATTTATTTGGAAATCACAGTTAGAGAGATCTTTCATTTGATGGTTCATTCCCCTGCTGAAGCCACAGGCCAGAACTCCATCTGTGTCTCCCAGTGGTTGGCAGGAGATGTCTGCGGCTTTCCCAGACACATTAACAGGGCACCGACTTGAAGTGGAGCAGCCAGACAGCACTCGCTCCTGTGGGATGCTGGCATCGCAGCTGAAGGCTTCACCCACGTGCCACCTTGCCGGCCGCCCAGCAGCAGTCATTCCTTCCTCCTCTTAGGAAGCTTGGAGGAAAGGCCCTGGGGTCCTCTTCCTCCCCCACCCCACTGTGTGAGTCCCAGCAAGGAGCCACCTGAGAGGCGAGGCCACAGCGGCATCGCCCTGGCTTCCAGGCAGCATGGGGCTTGGCTCGGTGGGGATGACATCAGCTGTGTCCTGCTGGATTCTTCCCGGTGTGAATCCAGGCATAGTTGATGCCAGGTCACAAGTAAGTCATGTCTGATAACATCTCAGTTGAAATGTTCTGGAAGTTTCCCAGAATCCCAGCAGAGCCCAGCATTGCCCAATGTCCACCTGTGGCTGCGCCTAGTCTCCTGGGAGTCCCAGCCCCTGCCTGCGCAACCAGAGGCATCCTTGCTGCACCCCACCTTGAACCTTGCCGCCTGTAAGCCTCTGCTCCAGCTGTGTGTATGCACAGCCCTCGAGGCTGCCAACCCCAGTCTCCCCTCCAGTCTAGGCAGCCCACTCCGTCCACCCTTGGGGACACAGCTACCTTCTGGGCAGCATCCCTCCCTGGATGGGGGACCCTGCTGGAGGCCCAGCAGCACCCCCAACCCCCCCCCCCCCGCCAACCCCCAACTTTAGCTCTGTTCCCTCTTCCAGAGTCTCACAGGTCTCTGGGAAGTTCTGCCGCCCCCTGACGTCTGCTTCCGGGGCTGCTGCGTGTTTCCCAGCTGTGAAGCCTTGCAGAGCCCTGGGAAGAAACTTGGTCGCCTGTGCAGCAAGGGGCTACAGCCTGGGCAACTATTTTTAGTACTGGTGATACATTATTATCATCCTCTTATCAGTTTATTGGTGTTTATTTACCGAAACGTGCAAAGGCTTAAGCTGGAGGTCACCTGATTGCCATGGAGACTTTGCCCTCCCAGGTTAGTCCCTCCTCTCTGGGGCAGCTGTATCAGTGGAGTCACCCGCCACACCTGCGCTTTGCGGCCCGCTGCCTACAGTCCACTGTATGGTACGTGACTGGTTTTTGTGTCCCTCTGCGGATCTGCACCACCCCTCACCTGCCCGGCCCTTGCACATTTTCTCAGACTGAGACCTGAATTTCACATGTTGGAAGGCACCCTGGGAAGCGGGAAGAGTGCCCAGTGCTCACTTGCCTGGCACTGGGCCCTGGCCGTGCCTGAGTGCCCCTTGAGTCCGGTCTTGTCCTGAGGCTGCCAGGAGGCACTGTCCAAGCTGAGAGCTGTGTCTTCACACGGGGGTTCCTGGGGGCCAGTGACTGGGCCGAATGGGATGCGCAGGCTCTGAGTCGGGGAAGAAAGCTCTGGGCTGGCACTACCCTTGTCCTGTGTTGGCCATGAGGACCCAGAGAGGAACAGGCTCGGCAGGCTTGGGCAGGTGCAGCTGTCCCACAGAGCTAGGTGAGGACTCATGGTAGGCGCTCTGATTCCCACCATGCAGGAGCCAGGCTCCCTGTGGTGCAGGGGAAGACACCCCCCCCCCCCCGCCCTTCCCCTGCCGGAGAAGGTCATCCTCCCTGGCCTTGGCCCTCCGGGAGGAGCCTGTGTGAATGGAGGCAAGCATGCAATGAGTCAGGGAACGGGGCTGCTGAAGTTTTATTGTCATTTGATGTGAGAGAGAGGCCAGAAGCTGTGCTGGAGGAGCTGTGTCCTAAATCCCCTGGGTGATGAAGTCACACGGAGGATTAACTACAGATGCCAATCACTGCTCAGACCCCACCCCACCGCCAGGGGTCCCACCTAGGAGGGGCCTGGAAAAAGCTTCACCACCTCCCTTGGCCCAACCGGTGACACACTTGTTAGAGTGCCCAGCTTGCCTCTGTTCTGCCAGAGGCCTGCCAGCCCTAGCTCTGGCCCTGCCCCTGGGCTGCTGCAGTCCCGCCTCTGCCGGGCTCAGCTGAGGTCAGGGCCGGGTCGGGGACTCTCTCTGGGATTTTTCTTCCCTCTCCCCCTGTCGCATCCCCCCTTTCTATCTGAATCCCCCAAGGCCCAGTGCCCTGCTAAGCAGGCCAGGGGGCAGGGACCTGCGCAGCATCCCAGCTTCTCCCAAGACCCCTAGCCCCACCCCCTCCCGGCAGGGGCGTGGCCTGCGCACGGAACGCAACCGGTGTCTCGTTCCGGCCCACTTTTGACTCTTCACCTCTTCTCACTCCCCTTTCTCACTCTCCAATCCCAAACCGCCAGGAAAGGGTTAAAGTAAGAATTTCTTCCCTGAATTTCCACCGCCCCGCCTTGGATCTGCAATTGCCTGGTTGTCTGGGGCCTTGTTATCTTGGGCGGGCGCTGTGGCACGAAGGCGGGGCTCTGCTGAGTTACGGTGATTCACCCTCCGGATTAAGCCCTCCCACTGTCCTGCCTCTGGACACTCAGTGGCAGGGGACCTCCCCGCACGCACAAGGTGGCACACAGCTGCCGGACACACCCAGGTGTGCGCGGGCGGGGAACCCTCAGCCTGGGTACACACCCTGCCAGGGGCTGGCCCTGGCCGACCTGGCTGTGCGGTGGCTGCTAAGGGCCCAGCAGCGGCTCAATCTTGCAGGCTGGTGACCTTGCCCGGGCTGTTGCGGGGTGGAGGTGGCCTGGGACAGTGAGGTCCAGGAACACATCCGAATGTGAGGGCGAAGCCAGAAAAGGAGGATTAAAAAAAAAAAAAAAAAAACGATTAGTAGAAAGGTAGATTTACAGAGAGGAAAGACAGAGGATCTTCCATTTGCTGGTTCCCTCCCCAGTCGGGAGCTGAGCTGCTCTGAAGACAAGAGCCAGGAGCCCTCTCCAGGTGTCCCATGCAGGTACAGGGTCCAAAGACTTTTGGTCCATCCTCTGCTGCTTTTCCAGGCCACAAGCTGGGAAAGAGACTTTTTACAAATGTGCTTAGGCCCAGAGCTGCGGCCTGAGCTAACCCTCTGTCACGATCTTCCCATGCAAGCGCAAGGTTCAGATCCCAGCTGTTCTACTTCCGGTCCTGCGGACTGGCCAGTGTAAGACCTCTGATTTCTGTCTGTCCTTCTCTGTACATTGAAGGGCAGATTTAGGGAGGAGAGGCAGAAAGAAGATCTTCAGTCTGCTGTTCATTCCCCAAGTAGCTACAATGGCTAGAGGTGAGCTGATCCGAAGCCCAGAGCTTCTTTGGGGTCTCTCACATGGGTACAGGGTCCCAAGGCTTTGGGCCATTCTCTATTGCTTTCCCAGGCCACAGGCACGGACCTGGAAGGGAAGTGGAACAGACGGGACATGAACGGGCACCCACATGGGATCTCAGCACGCACAAGGTGAGGATTTAACCTCTAGGCTATGGCGCTGGGTCCCTAATCCTCTACTTCTGATCCTATATGGGTGCTAGTTCATCTCCTAGCTGTACCTCTTCCCATCCAGCTCCCAACTTGTGGCCTGAGAAAGCAGCAGAGGATGGCACAGAGCCCTGGGAGCCTCCACCCATGTGGGAGACCCGGAAGAGCTCCTGGCTTCAGACTGGCTCAGCTCTGGCTATTGTTACTTTTGTTGGAAAGGCAGATTTGGGCCCAGCATGATAGCACAGCTGCTAAAGTCCTTGCCTTGAATGTTCCAGGATTCAATATGAGTGCCAGTTCTAATCCCGGCGGCTCTGCTTCCCATACAACTCCCTGCTTGTGGCCTGGGAAAGCAGTTGAGGACGGCCCAAAGTCTTGGGACCCTGCACCTGCATGGGAGAGCTGGAGGAGGTTCCTGGCTCCTGGCTTCAGATTGGCGCGGCATCGGCCCTTGCAGTCATTTGGGGAGTGAACCATCGGATGGAAGATCTTCCTCTCTGTCTCTCCTCCTCTTTGTATATCTGCCTTTCCAATAAAAATAAATAGATGTATCTTTAAAAAGAAAAAAGAGGCAAATTTACAGAGAGGAGAGGCAGAAAAATCTTCCATCCGAAATGGCTGCAATGGCCGGAGCTGAGCCAATCTGAAACCCGGAGTCAGGAACTGCCAGGTCTCCCACACAGGTGCAGGGTTCCAGGGTGCAGGGTCCAGACGCAGGGAGCTGACTGGGAAGTGGTGAAGCCAGGACAGGAATCAGCACCAAATGGGATCCCAGCACTTGCAAGGTGAGGATTGAGCCACTGAGCCGTTGCGCTGGGCCCTCGTATGTGAATTTTAAAGGGAAGGCTGTAGAGACTGAGAAGATGATGTGATCTTCCTCCCGCTGGTTCACTCTCCAATGTCCATAGCAGCCAGGGCTCCATCAGGGTCTCCTACGTGGGAAGCGGGGCGTCCCTGGCTGCCTCCTAAGATGTGAGTTAGCAGGGAGTTGTGGTCAGGCACGAATCAGGAAGCAGCTCTGGTGCGGGATGTGGGTGTCACAAGCCATGTCTTAGTCATGTCAAACACCTAGCCCTGTCACCCTCTGTCTTTGGGCAGATATAGACCCAGTGGGCACTAGAGACCTGTCCTGGGGAGGTGTCCCACTGTGGGGTGTCCTGGGCTCACCCCTCCGGGCACTGGCGCAGCCTGCAGCATGGTGAGCCTGGGTACTAGACAGACACCCACCTGGGCAGCACCTTGCCCTGCTCAGTGACGGGCTGGACACGTACAGCAGTCCCATCCCTCAGCAGGGCAGGCCAGTGACCTCCGTATCATCCATGCATCCTGCCCTCTGCTGGGACCATGCCATTCAAGCCGCCAGCGGCTTTCAATTAAGCGCAGGCACATTCCTGTGGCTTGGGGTTCAACAGGGCTGCCCTAATGGGCAGTTTGTCACTGACATTCCTGAGAGAAGGGGGCAGGTGACCCTGGGCCCACCAAGGGCCAGCACCCAGGTGGATGAAGGGACTGGGTGAGTGGGAGAAGGAGGTGTCTTCGCTGGGGCTCCGTGTGGAGAGGAGCAGGTAGCAGGGGGAGCCGGGCTGGATGAGCCCCCATGGGCCATTACACGGCTGTCTGGGTCTGACCTTGCCAGCTCAGGGCTCAGGATTAATGGCCTGAGTGGGGAAGGCCGAGGATGTGGACTCTGGGGTGGGGAGTTTGCATATGGCAAGGAGAGGCCAGGTTCTGTGCACTGCCCTGGCGTGCGGTGAGGAGGCCGCCTGCGCTGCTGGCCATCCGCGACCCTGTCCCATGCCAGACACTGGGGTTCCCTACAGGGCTTGGCTCTCCCCAGGAGGCTGTGAGGACTGCTCTTTTTCTTTGTTCTTGAAGATGTATTTATTTTTACTTGAAAGACAGGAGAGGCAAGACAGAGATCTTCCATTGGCTGGAACCAGGAGTACTGGGAGCCCCACTTGGGTGCAGGGTCCCAAGGACTTGAGACATTCTCCGTTACTTTCCAAGGCCATACACAGGGAGCTGGATCGCAGGTGGAGTACCAGGGCATGACCTGGTGACCATATAGGACGTGGGTGCCGCAGGCGGAGGATTAGTGTACTTCACCACCGTGCAGGCCTGAGGGCTGTGCTTGCACTCAGGTCTTGGTGACTGTGCTTGGTTATTTCTCTGTTTGACAGGCCCAGACGTGAACTTCCTGGGTCTAATTAAGACAGATATATGAATGTGTAGCTGTAGTGGATGTTGTGGAAGAGGTACCCAAAGCAAATGGACCAAAGTATATTTTAAAAGAAATTATTGATCCTGGTGTGGTGGCCCAGTGGCTAAATCCTTACCTTACATGCTCTGAGATCCTATATAGGGGTTAGCGGTTCATGTCTTGGCAGCTCCAGTTTCTATCCAACTCCCTGCTTGCAGCCTGGAAAAGCAATAAAGGACAGCCCAAAGCCGCGGGACCCTGCATTCCTATGGGAGACCTGAAAGAAGCTCCTGGCCCCTGGCATCTTATCAGCTCAGCTCCAGCTGTTGCAGTCACTTGGGGGAGTGAACCAGCCGATGAAAGATCTCTTTCTCTGTCTCTCCTTCTCTCTGTATATCTGTCTTTCCAAAAGAAAAATTTAGAAAAATATAAATTATGTACCTTGTTATTTACCCAAAGGCAGAGAGTGTTGGGGTGGGGCTAGTCCATCTGCTCGTTTCCTCCCCAAGTGTATAACAGGCTAGGGAATGGTGAGGCCAGGAGCAGAAGTGGAGTACCCGGGATTCAAACCCATGCTCCCTGACGGGTTGCTGTTATTACCAGCGGCGGCTTAGCCCCCTGTGCCACAACAGCAGCCCCTCTTCATTCCTTGTTAACCAGGAGTCATTCCTCCTTGTATTATCAGGAGCACCTCTCTTGTTGGGAACGGCCCTGGGCGTGCCAGGGGCACGGGTGGCAACAAGGACATCCCAGAGGAGGGACACACAGCAAGTTCAATAGCGATCCATGCAATGACAGGCTGAAACATTTCTTCTGCCTGTGGTGCCGTGGCCAGGGTGCCCCAGGGCTGGTGGCAGCGCTGGCATGGACATGCCCAGGTGCTGCGTCATAGGAAGGCACACACCATCACATCCCTGCACACATTTGGTCATGCCAGTAAAGGGCCACGTTACTGGCTTGTGTATTTACTTCTTGTCGTTATTTCAGAGCACACACCTTCTACTTATTAAAGAAAAAACAAATTGTAAACTGCTCTGTGATGACAGCAGCAGGGTCATCCAACATGGTGATGATACCAAGAGGCCACGGGGCAGGGAGAGGTGTGGCATTGCGGCCAGCAGGTGAAGGGGACACTTCCAACAGCAGATCATCCTGCAAATGGGTGCCAGACCAAGTCTCGGCTCTCCAGTTCTGATCCAGCCCCCTGCTAATGTGCCTGGGAAAGGCAGCAGAAGTGTTTGGTCCCCTGCCACCTAGATGGGAGACCTTGCTGGAGCATCTGGCCCCTGCTTTTGGCCTGCCCCAGACCTGGCTGTTGAAGTCCTTGGGGATTGCATGAAAGATGAAAGATCTCCCTCTCACTCTGCCTTGCAAATCCATAAACACAGAAACAAAATAAATAAAGCATAAAGCTATAGAGCAGCCTCTGGGAAGTGACCGACCTCCACGGTCCATGCTGGTGTGAGCATGGCTTCATTGTTTGTATGATGACAAAGTTGCCTAACAGCTGGTTTCTTAGATGGCATCCCCATAGTTAAGCTGCTTGTAACTGTAAACACGTACTGGCCATAGTAATTTGGTAAGCTATAACCACAATATATTCAAATTACAAGCTTGGTGAGAGGGCTTTGACAGAATCAACAGGGCAGGCTAGGACCCATGTCACCTTTCCTCCTTTCTTTCTCCCCTACATGGTCCTTCGGGATGGATGCTGTGGTTTTTGAACTGGCTGTTTATTTGACAACCCATCTGTGGAACTTGCTTCATGGCACAGTGAGTTGGGCCACTGCTTGCAATGCCAGCATCCTTAATGGATGCTTGTTCCAGTCCTGGCTGCTCCACTTCCCATCCAGCTCCCTGCTTGTGGCCTGGGGAAGCAGTTGAGGACAGCCCAAAGCCTTGGGACCCTGCACCCGTGTGGGAGACCCAGAAGAAGCTCCTGGTTTCAGATTGGCTCAGCTCCAGCCGTTGCGACCGCTTGTGGAGTGAACCATTGGAAGATCTTCCTCTCTGTCTCTCCTCTCCGTATATCCACCTTTCTAGTAAAAATAAATCTTTAAAAAATTTTTTTCTTATATATTTGAGAATCAGAGTTACAGAGAAAGGGAGAGAGACAGACAAAGGGAGAGAGAGGTTTCCCATGCACTGGTTGTCTCTCCAGCTGGTCACAAAGGCCAGAGCTGGCCAGAGGGAAGCCCGGAACTCCATCTGGATCTCCCACGTGGGTGCAGGAACGCAGGAACGCAGGGACGCGGACCATCTTGTGCTAGCAGGATCAGGACTGGAGCAGCCCTATGGGACGCTGCTAAGGGGGCAAGCGCACAACTCCTGTAACCATCCTGGAATGTTCTGGGAGCATTAGAACTCCCAGACACTAAACAGGACCAGTGCCTCCAGAAACTTGGATCCCACGTTTTGAAAGAAAAGCTACCCTTTCTCTGCACACCCACCCTCTACGTTACCCTCCAACTGCCAGGGAGCAAGGCCTAGCAAGAATGAAATGCCTGCCAAAAGCCACAGCAGACCCCGCGCAGCTCCCGCTTCCTCCACTCCCCACCCTCTGAAAGCTCAGAGACCCTCAAACAATAAAAGGCCTAACCTGCTGAGAGCCTGACCCCTGCTCAATGGTCACCCCCTTACACACGGGTACATGGGCACCCCCTCTGGATTAATTTCTAATAAATACAGTTGGCTATGCATCTGCTTCCCACTTGCCTTTCTGTGCCTCTTTCCCAATATTTGGTGCTCTACACCTGTTCCTAACAGCTGTCACTGCAGGAAATGGCTTAATCTGCTATGCCACAGTGCCAGCTCCCAATTTTTTAAAAAATGTGTTTGAAAGAGAGAGAGAGGAAGAGAGGGGGGTGCAATATCTCCTATCCGCTGATTCACTCCTTAAATGCTCACAAGCCAGGGCTGGGCCAGGTTGGAGTCAGGAGTCTGGAACTCACTCCAGGTCTACCCAGTACATGAGGCAGCCACCGCCACCTCCCAGAGGCCACATGAGCAGGAAGCTGAAATCGGGGCAGAGCTGGGGCTCGAACCCAGGCCCTCCGATAAGGAATGCTAACATCCTGAGCACAAGCTTAGTCGTCTCACCAAATCGATCTTTTCATTGTGCCTTTTCACAGACTTCTTCACATGGCCTTGTGCATGTGGTGTGGCCTACTGCTCCCAGGACTGGTGAGTAAGCCAGTCTGAGATGAAGCCCAAGAGAAGATGGCTCCACTGAGCAGGGTAACCGCGAGACTCAGAATAAGCCAGTGACGGTTGGACAGTGTGCTGCTGCTTTATATGTAGAAGGAGCCCTCCTAAAATAACTAAAAAGCAAGGAAACCAGGGCTCGGCAATGTGGCCTAGTGGCTAAGGTCCTCGCCTTGATCCCATATGGCCGCTGGTTCTAATCCTGACAGCTCCACTTCCTCTCTATCTCTCCTCCTCTCAGTATATCTGACTTTGTAATAAAAATAAAATAAATCTTTAAAAAAAAAAAAAAAGCAAGGAAACCTGTGCATCAACACAGTCACTTGTTATGACCAAGCCTGTGCCAGGGCTGGGCAGTGGTGTGTTTGTGGCAGATGGCTTCGTTGTACATGTGAGGACTCTATTGTTCTTTGGTGTTTTGTTTTTGCTTTTTTTAAAGATTTTTATTTTCATTACAAAGTCAGATATACAGAGAGGAGGAAAGACAGGAAGATCTTCTGTCTGCTGATTCACTCCCCAAGTAAGTGCAATGGCCGGTGCTATGCCAATCTGAAGCCAGGAGCCAGGTCTCATGTGGGTGCAAGGTCCCAAGGCTTTGGGCCATCCTCGACTGCCTTCCCAGGCCACAAGCAGGGAGCTGGATGGGAAGTGGAGCTGCCGGGATTAGAACTGGCGTTCACATGGGACTCCGGCTGCTAGGCCACGGTGCCTGGCCCAGGTGGTATTTTGTTTTTGTTTTTAAAGATTTGTTTTTTGGTCCGGTGCCATAGCATAGTGGTTAAAGTCCTCACCTTGCATGCGCCAGGATCCCATATGGGATTTGTTTTTATTGGAAGGCAGACATACAGAGAGGAGGAGAGACAGAGAGAAAGATCTTCCATCCAATGGTTCACTCCACAAGTGGTCGCAACAGCTGGAGCTGAGCCAATCCAAAGCCAGGAGCCAGGAGCTTCTTCTGGGTCTCCCACACGTGTGCAGGGTCCCAAAGCTTCGGGCTGTCCTCAACTGCTTTCCCAGGCTACAAGCAGGGAGCTGGATGGGAAGCAGGGCCACTGGGATTAGAACCAGCGCCCATATGGAATCCTGGTGCTCAAGGTGAGGACTTTAACCGTTATGCTATGGTGCTGGGCCCTGTCCTTTGATGTTCTAGCAGCCTCTGTGTTACCAAGGGAGAGGGATTTTCCAGCTGCAGTACTGCCTTCTAAGACAATCATACACGAGGTGTGTCATTGAAATGCCGATTCAGCATGTTTGTGTGTGTGTGTGTGTGTGTGTGTGTGTGTGTACATTTGAAACACTTATTTTTTTTAAGCTGGTGTCTGCATCTCATATGCATGCCAGTCCATTTCCTGGCTGCTCCACTTCCCATCCTTGCTCGTGGCCTGAGCAGGGAAGATGGCCCAAAGCCTTGGGGGCCTGCACCTGTGTGGGAGACCCGGAGGAGAGTCCTAGCCTGTAGCTTCCAGTTGGTTTAGCTCTGGCTATGGTGGCCTTTTGGGGGGTGAACCAGCGAGTGGCAGATCTGTTTCTTCTTCTCTCTGTAATTCGACCTCTCAAATTTAAAAAAAAAAAAAAAACTTAAAGAAAAAAATTAGAAGGAAAGGGTAGGGCCAGTGTGGTTGTTCCAGGCTAATCTTGTGCCTGCACACCAGCATTCTGTACTGGTTCCTGTCCCAGCTTCTCTCCTGATCCAGCTCCCTGCCTGTTACCTGGGAAAGTAGTGGAGGATGGAGGCCATGGGCCCCTGCATCCAGGGGGAGACCTGGAGGAAGCTTCTGGCTCCTGGCTCTGGACTGGCTCAGCTGCGACCATTGCAACCATTTGGAAAGTGAACAGTGGATGGAAGAGCTCTTTCCTTTACTTTGTAAATCTGCTTTTCCAACAAAAGCAAATACATCTCTTTATAAAGGGTTATCTTGCGCTTCGTACAGTAGCCTAGTGGCGAAAGTCCTTGCCTTGCATTTGCCAGAATCCCATATGGTGCCAATTCGTGTCCTGAAGCTCCACTTCCCTTCCAGTTCCATGCTTGTGGCCCGGGAAAGTAGTTGAGGAATTTATTTTCATTGTAAAGTCAGATCCACAGAGTGAAGGAGAGACAGAAAGATTTCCATCAGCTGGTTCACTCCCTAAGTAGCCATGGCCGGAGCTGAGCCGATCCAACGCAAGGAGCCAGGAGACTCCTGTGGGTTTCCCATGCAGGTGCAGGGTCCTGAGGCTTTGGACCATCCTTGACTTTTCCCAGGCCACAGGCAGGGAGCTGGGTGGGAAGAGGAGCAGCCGGGACTGGAACCGGTGCCCGTATGGGATCTGAACATACAAGGTGAGGACTTTGGGCACTAGGCTACTGCGCAGGGCCCAAAATAAATAAATCTTTTAAAAAAGAAAAATGTTATCTTTTCAATGAATTGTTTTTATGAACAATTTTAGATTTTTAAAAACCTTTTCATATCAGAATAGTTTTATGTTCACCAAATGACAAATATGAAGCAGTACAAAAAGTTCCTATACACCCACACCCCACTTCCTCATTGTTAAATAGCAACATTTATTAGTAAGCTATATTTGTCACAATCTATAAACCACACCTAACTTCCTCGATTAGTACATCTTGTATTAGTCGCGACTAATGAGCCACACCCCGTTTCCTCACTTGATTCACCCCCACTCTCCATCCTTCCTAACCGTCTCAGCCACCACTTGTCACCATTCAGCTTTCAGACTCAGCAGCTCTTCCACGTGTCAGGGAGAATGCGAGTATTTGTCTTTCTGTGTCCCATCCATTTTGTTGCAGACGACAGAGTTTCATTCTGTCTTATGACAGAGTAGTATTCCAACACGTGTCTCTACCCCTGGGTCTCAGGAGGACAGCTTGGCTGGCTCCATGTCGTGACCCCCGTACTCCAGCATCCGTGCAGGGCCTTAGCGCCCTGGTCTCAGCCGGCCTCGGCAGTCCCTGGATTAGGAGCTGTGTGTGAGCGCTTGTGTTCCCATGAAGCACTCCTGGGTGCTTCAGTTGTTCCGGGTCGGCCCCAGTGCCTCATAGGTAAAATGAGGGCATGGGGCAAGCTCTGCACGGCCGGCATCCTGGGGGCAAGCTGGGTAAGGCTTCAAATGCCATCAGGAAAGTCTCCCACGGCGGGGGGGGTGTCGCGAGGGTGGGTCCCCAAGCCGAAGGCCCTGGTCTCAGATGTGCCTCAACTCAGGGGCTGCAGTCCCATCCCAGTCTTCCCTCCACTCCCATCTGTGAGCCCCGTTTCCACCTCTGTGAAGATGTGGCTGGTGGAAAGACTTCCAAAGGCCCTTTCAGCTGGGCACAGAAATGGCAGTCTGTCTAGGGGGGTGCGAGCTTCCTGTCTTCAGGTCAGTGCCAACCAGGGTGGGTGCCCCTGCAGGGCTCTGCAGCAGGAACCAGCGACAATGCTGGGCTCTGAGTGTCTCATCCTGAGGTGGGCAGTCTCTGTGCCCTCCAACTCTCTCACTGCAAACACAGGGGCTGGCACCTGCCGCCATAAAATGCCTCTGTCCTCCTTCCCAGCTCATACCAGGATTGTCTTTGGCTGCAGGCTCAGGGAGGCCTGCCAAGTTTGCCACACCCTTGGGCTATGGCCTTGGCAGCAGCAGGAGCCAGCCTGGGTTTGCCCCAGGTCTGAGGCGGCTGCCAGCAGGAATCAGGTCTTCTGGAACCCCCAGGACTGAGTCGGAAAAATCCAGAGGAGCAGGAGGAGAAAGGGGGGGTGGCTCTGTGCTGGGCACAGCCGGCCCTCCCCTGCCTTGGCTTTGCTCTCTGCTACCACAGCTCCTCCTCTATTCGCTCAGTGGTCAAGGCCAAAGCACCAAAGTCCCCTGTGTGGCCCCCAACCGGCAGGGCCAGCTACGGCAGCTTCCACTCTGAATCACGCCCCTACCTGCCTCCCCGCCAGACCTCTAGTTCCTGGAGATAGGGGGCGGGTGTGACTCACCTGGCGAGGGGTGTAACAGAAAGTCTCAGCTCAGTGAGCCCGGGAGGGTGGAAAAAAGCAGCCGCAGCGGGAGCCTGGCGCCCCCATTTAACTCCTGGGCGCCCAGCTCCGTCCTGCCCGCCAGTCGCACGCGCGACCATCCCTGCTCCAAAGTGGGAAGGAGGGAAAAGGGTCTCTGGTCGGGCGCAGTGCCGGCCGCAGTGGATCACGTACGGGGAGCAAGTCCCAGTTTTGCGTCTAGGCAGCCAGAGCCACCGCGACTGGATCCGGGCCGGACGCGAGCCAGGCTCCCGCGGCCTCCACCGCAGGGCACTACGGCCCCGCCCCCGCTGGTAGCCTTACCCCGCCCCGGGCACCTGAACTGGTCCCGGGCTGCCAGGGCGCCGAGACAGGTGAAGTAGAGCGGGGCCGAGCACCGCGCCCCGTGCTGCGCTCCGAGCCGCGCTCCCCCGCGCCACCATGGGCAACAGCGTGAGCCGCACCGACTTCGAGTGGGTCTACACCGACCAGCCACACACGCAGCGGCGCAAGGAGATGTTGGGTGAGCACAGGAAACGGGTGCCCACCGGGGGTGGGGCACCCCAGGGCCGAGATACCAGCCGGCGCCAGCGTTCTCGCGCCGGGAGGGTGGAAACGCCGCCGTGCCGCCAGTCCACCCCAGGTCCCCAACTGGGCTCCGAGTTTCCCCGCTGACGCCTCTGCGTTGGTCTTGGAAACCCCAGGACCCCGAGGACCCTAGCCGGGGTGCCCCACCAGACCGAGGTCTCCGCGGCTCCGGACCGGAGGGGACACAATGGCCCAGGTTGGCCCTAGGGGATCCTGTTGTGGTTACCGCTGACCGGCTGCAAGCCATCTGCGGGTCACCTTCAGTGCGCCCTGGACCCCTCGGCCCGCCTCAGGTGTCGCCAAACCCGCCGCGAATGACTGCGCTCAGGGCAGACCAGCGCTGGAGGGGCGGCGGGTGAGGACCCATACTATCTTTGAAGAAAAGTAGAGATTGCACCCAAACTGCTGCACGCGGGACTGCTCCCAGGGAACCATGTTCTCTGGGTGACAGCCCACGCCTACACAGGGAGCCATCCTCCCTGAGCGACTTCTGTCAAGGGGCTGGTAGGACTGTTGTCTCCTGCCATCCTCCCCCAACAGGCTATTTATCCACAATTTTCCCTACACCGGGGCTGGGCACTTTTTAATCTTTCTTATGTTCTCCCAATCGGATGGGTACAATAGTAATTCGTGGTGGCATAAGGTGCATTTATCTGGGGCTTGGTTTCAAAAATGGACCATTTCAGTTTCTTTTCTCTCAGAATTGGGCTTTTGCTTGAAGTGTGAGGACACTGCACGGGTTATTAACCCTCCATGTGTCCTACTGGTGCCGACATTGTAAATGTTTGTAGGTTGTCTTGCTTTGGCAAAAGTGTTTGACATGGATTTCTTTTTGATTTATTAGAGAGAGAGAGAGAGAGGCCAGGGGCAGCCCAGCTGAAGCCAGGAGCAGGGAACTCCCTCAGGTCTCAGGGCCTGAGCCCGTCACCACCGCCTCCCAGGGTGTGGGTCAGCAAGCAGCTGCGGTCAGGAGCCAGGACCAGCATTGGGGTGCTAACAGCCACCAAACCAAATGCCTGTCCTCGTTAAAAAGATTGTTTTCTACACGGTGTGATTAATCTATGAGATGACATGATATTAATACTGGGTTGAATTGATTGGCCCTTCTCTACTCTGTCACCGTGCTGTCTTCCTGCCCCGCCACACTCTCCAGAAACCCCTGTGACCCGCTGAGGTGGGAGCTCTGAGCTGGGAGGCCCCAGGACGGGCTGAGGCTGCGTTTCGTTTGATTTGAAAACAAAAAGCTCAGACCTGGGTAGGCTTCTCCAGGAGATTGACAGTGAGCGGGGCACTCGTGGTGGTCTCCCAGTGTCCTCCTCACACCTGTGCACCTGCTGGCAGCAGCTGGAGGGGCTGGGCTTGGGCGTGAGCAGGCGCTGTCCCTGACAAGGGCGGGCATCTTAGCCACAGCCCTAGGCGGGGAGTAAGGGAGGAGCAGGAGGGGGACAGAGTACTGCCTCTGTGGGCGTCCTGCCGGGGTGTGCAGCACCTCCAAGGCCGGCTGGGGCTGCACAGGGTCCTGCACTGCCCCCAGCACGCATCAGGCCAGGAATGGCCAGGAGCAGCCACCGGAACTCACAGGCGACAGACCAAGAGCTGGGAGCAATCCAGGCACCCAGGACTGCAGCCTCAGTAGTCCAGTCTGCAGAATGGACACAGTCACACTGGCTGGCTGAGGGGGTGTGAAGGGCGATCTCTGAGGGGAAGGTGTCCAGTGGGGCCTTGGCCCCTCCCCAGGCTTGCAGGGGAGGGAGGTGGAGGGCTGAGGACCCCCTGCCCGGAGTTTTGCTTTACCCCCTTTTGCAGAAGGAGCTGTGGCTTTTCTTCTCCCACCCATGTTTGAGTTCATGAACTTGGAATGTGGTGTTTGCTCCCTCCCAGGCAGTTCTATAGCTTGAATGTCCTCCTCCCTGCCCTGCCGGCCTCTCTTGTTTAGCCTTGCCCAGTACTGTTCAGGTCTTCTTTCTGCGGGAGGCCCCCCTGACTGCTCTTGGGGTGGAGGCGGGGGGCCCTGGCCAGCTGGGAAGGACCTCTCCTCCAGGGCTCACCTCTGTGGCCTCAGACCATCAAGCTACAGTCACTCTGGGAGCAGAGGTCAGGAACTAAGCTGTCTCCCAGCAATGACTACATGTAGGGCCATGGGCCAGTTGGTGAACAGTAGGGTAAATGAGGCTGGGGCAAGGTGGGTGGGTGGACCCCAGCACCTGCAGTGCAGGGGGAAAATGAGGTGCTCACCCTCTCTCTCTGTAAGGATGGCTGACGGCGATGTGCCCCCAGCCAGGAGTGCCCCCGCAGCAGTATGCTGTTCCCGGCCTGGGGAAGCCTGTACATGATCCTGTCTGTGTCTCCTACTGGAGGAAGAAACAGAACAGGAAGAGAGAGGAGAGGCAGCTGGCCTGGGGACACAGGGAGGCAGGAGTGCCACTCAGGCTACTGCTGCCCTGGCCTGCCCGGCTGAGGCGGCAGGCACCGCAGATGCTCCATGATCTCAATCGCTGAGTCAGGGCCCAGGAAGTCCTTTCCAAGGTGCTCTGCAGATGGGGCCCAAGCCCACCTTCCCCCCTCTAGCCTGGGAAGGGGTTGGCTCCCCAGGGGCTTCCCTGACAGCTCCCCCAAGAACCACAGCTCCCAACTGGGGCCCGAGGCTGAGGGTGGCCTCCCGGTCGGTAAGCCACACCAGGTGTGGCTGTGGAAGCAGCCTTCGGATCTGTTTTGTTTGAAAACAAAGAGCTCGGCATTTTTTAAATTATTTTTATGAAAACAAGGCTCACATGGTTTTTAAAAAATCAAATCAAAGAGAAACAAAAAAACACAGGAAGTGGGACTTGGCAGTTGTGGGACTATTTGCTTTAGGACAGCCCTGGCTGGGACTCTGGGTGGCAAATAGTGACATCCAGAAGGGAATTGGCTGAGGCTGCAAGGGGGCTGCCCTAGGCTACAGGGCTCATGGGGCAAGGGGCAACGAAGGGCTCTGCAAGGTGGCTGCAGGGGCTCCTCCCAGCCCTGGAGCCTAGAGGCTGAGGCTGGCCAGGTGGAGTGCTTGGCCCTGGTTAGGGGACTGGGCTGGGCCAGGCTGTCACTAACCTGACTCTGCCTGCCCTGTTCATATCCTCCAGGGGCTCTGGCGCTAGTCTCTGCTCTGGTCTACCTGCCTCCCACAAGCTCTGAACCTGCCTTCTCTCCACATGGTCTTCAGCCAGATGGGTCATCATCTTCCCAGGGTCCCTCTGCACCATGTGGCGAGAACGCTCCTCCCTTCCAAATCTGCTGGCTTTCTGAGCTTTCTGTAGGTCTCAACCTAAGTGTTGTGTCCCCAGAAGCCCTCTGCAGCGCGCACAAGTATGCATAGCACACACAGGTGCAGACTTGCTGATACGTGTGCAACAAGTGCTTCCCTGGAAGTAACCAGCGATTTTATTCACAGCCTGTACCGTTCCTACCAATGTCTCCACCATGGTCAAGGGTGTGTAGCTGGGTGCAGAGTGCAGACACAGCCTCTGCCTATCCCCATCCCTCACCTTACTCTCGAGGGTAAGCCCTGTGCCTTTGTTCCCAGGTGTGATTCCGCCTTGGGTTGAGGGTGGTGCAGGAAGTGCCAACTCCCACTTCCCTTGAGTTTCCTTCTCCAGGGCAGCAACAGGCTCTCTACCCAGAGTGCCTGGCACAGTAGCGCTGGCACCTTCCCAACACCGTAGGCACCCTTCATCAAACGTCTGTCGGAGTCACAGCCCATGGCGCCTTCCTTCTGCTGCTACAGGGCTGGGTGGACAGCCGCCTGGACCAGAGTCCTTCCACGGCTGACCCACAGGGTTAGGGGACCAGGGCAGGTGTGAATCTGGAGGACACAGACCAGACCACCCGATTGCCCTTGCTCTTTTAGCTTGCAGTCATTTCTCCTCTTCTTCCCCCCTAGACACTTCCCATTTCCGGCCTGCATTTCAGCCCAGTGAGGTCCAGCTGGCTGCAGTAAGGCCAGGCTTCCCACTGGCAGCATTGACCAAAGCGGCAGTGTCCCCTAAGGTCCCCTCCCCGCCAAGGCCCTCGCTGCTGCCCTGGACCTGCTGGGCCTGATCCCACTGTCCCAGGTAACTACAACTTGTGTCGACTTTTGTTTTTGTAATAGCTTTATTGCAGGATAATTGGCATGCCATAAAGTCTATCTGTCTGAGGGCACTTTCCAGAGAAGTTTTCTGACACAACTGTAGACTATTTTCATGGCTCCAGAAACTGGAACCTCTCCCATCCACCTTTTCCAAGAGGTCCCCTTGTCCTTAGCCTGCAGGTGCCCTGCAGGCCCCAGCACCCCTCCCTGCTCTGCTCTGGGGCCTGCACCCTGCAGACCTTCGACACAGATTTGTCACAGGATGAAAAGCAGGTTTGGCAATGGTGGTGACTAGCAGGGAGGTAGGGTGAGGTGACTGGCTGTGAGAGGTACTTTGGGCCACTTTCACATTTTCCATGTCATACCAGCTCACCTGAGAGCCTCTTCCTGACTGGACTGGACTTGTCTGCGCACATGGAGGTGGGGAGGTAGAAGTTTTGAGCTGGAGGTGGAGCTGGCAGGAAGGCAGAGTAAGTAGGTTTGGTGCCTTTGGGAGGAACGACTGGTCAGGGGTCAAGGCCTGCAGCCAGGCGGGGCAAGGACAACAAGCAGCCACAGGCTGCTGTCTCAGCACTTCCCACCCTGACCGCCAGGGGTGCTATCAATGTGGAGCAGCTTTGTGGCAGGGGCTGGGATGTCAGGGCTTGGAAGGGCGTTTGGATGGATACTAAGACCATCCACTCTGGGCCAGGGACTCCTGCTTGAGATGACACTTGGCATTCTTGGGAAAGTGACAGGAGCATCCAGTCCTAATGCTGGTCAGGGCCAGGGTCTGGAAGCCAACAGGGGACAGGAGGGAGTCCTATGTTGTCAGCAGGCATAGAGGCAGGGGGCATGCCCTGCAGCTGGGCCCCTGTATGTTGGCTGTGGAGGATAAACGCCTGATAGCCTCCCTGCTCCATTGCCTGCCCCTGCCTTGGTCCCCACCCCGATGGCACAGCAGACCCATCAAGGACTGTGTTAGGCAAGGCCACACTCTGTCAGGGCTACAAGTATGAGAGGCCACCGCTGGAGTCGCTTGCACTGGCCCCGGCCCCAGCCTGCTCTGAGTCTGTCCCGTCTGAGCCTGGCACAGGCCTGGTACAGACCTCCCACCTCCTCCCTCTGCCTGGGACTCGCTGCAGCACAGATCTGCTACCTTCTCCCTCTCCCGAGGCCCAGTCTGAGTCCTCAGGAAGGGCGCTCCCTGCCAAGACATACACAGCCTGGGGGAGCTGTTGGGGTAGCTGAGGGGATAAGGTGGCAGGTTTGCAGAGGGTCAGGGGCTTGGAGTGGGCACATGGTAAATGGATGGGGCCTGATCTGGCATTTTGAGTGCTTGGTTACACAGAACCGTGCTCCAGGCAGCAGCCTGAAGAGGGGCCCCCTTCCTCCATTCTGGAAGGCCCTTGGAGCCAAGGCAAGCCTTCGCACGTTAGGATGGAGGCCGTGCTTCCTCATCTGACAGGCAGGTGGCTGAGCCTGACTGTCGCCCACTGGGGCTCAGTGGTGTGCAGCCCCGGGTCAGGGGCCCAAGACCAGTACCTGGCTCGGGCAGCCTGGCTGTGCCTTATTGGGCCTTTGCTCGAACTCCCTGGCCCTCCTTTCCATGTCGCACATGGACAGGGTGGCTGTTGTCCTTGGCCCGCTGTCCAACCTCCGTGGGCCTCACCTGGGACTGCTGCTGGAAAGCCGTCTGTGTGGGTCTTTAGCTTCAGTTCTAGGTGGCTCGCACCCTGAATTCCACGCTGCCCCATGGAGTGGAGAGAGCGGCAGGTTGGCATGGAGCCTGGTTGCTGCTGCCAGCTCTGGGGGCCAAAGTGGGCAGGGTCACAGCCCAGGTTGCTGATCTCCTACAGCAGCTCAGCTGAGCAGGTTCGCACGTCCAGCCCTCCTGGCTGGTATCTGACCCAGTCCTTCCCAACCTCCCACTTCTTGGTGTTCAGTGAAGGTGGCGCACAGGCCGAGCATTCTTCTGTCTAATTTTGTTCAAGTTCTTGAAGGAGGCTATCCCCTGGTGGGTCAGCACCTGAGCTTCTCTGATTCTTGCCCTGGGGCTTCCTTCTCTTTCTCATCAATCAAGAACCAATCCACCCACCCACCCACCAACACACCCACCCACCAATGCACCTATCCACCAACCCACAAACACACCCACTCACCCACCAGCCCACCCACCCACTCACCAACCCACTTATTCACCAACACGCCCACCAACTCAACCACTTACCAACCCGCCCATCTAGCCAACCCCTAACCCTCCAGCCAACTCCCCAGCCAACCCATGCTCTGTGCCCACGGCTTCTCTGTATGCCCTGCCCCAGCCCGTGCTCTACTCTGCCACCTTCCTCTCACTGTTATGCAGTGGCTTTTGCTAAGATGCCCTGTTCTTACCCAGGCCCGTGGGTCCCTGACAGCTAGATATGCCCAAACCAAACTCTCAAATTCAATGTGACCTCAGCCACACCTCTCACCTGCACTTACAGCCTGTGTGGCTGGTGGTCCCTGGCTCACTCTGGGATGCCAGCCAGGCCTCCTTCTCCCTCTGTGCCTGGCAATCAGGGTTGCAGGTGGTGGGTGTTGGCACATTTTCTGGATCAAAGGTCAAGTTTCCTCTGATGGCGGCCAGCCAGGTGGGCCATCTGCTAGCTGCTGCTCCTCCCAAGGGGTATCTGGGACGGTTCAGGGTGGCCCCAGCCCAAGGGGCCCTTTCTGGGCATCCCATTCGGGACCAGGGTACTCAGTAGGACCTCTACAGCCAGTCCAAGTCACTGCTAGACCCCGTGCTGCCCCAGGAGCTCTTCCTAAGCACATAGATCGGTGCTGTTCCGGGAGCATGTGGCCTCCCCACAGCCATGAGGGCTAGTGGAAGGCCTAGGATTCCTGGCACCTGCTGGTGGCTTGGAGGAGGGAGAGGAGGCACCCCAGGCCTTTGGCCACACAAGCCTACACTAGGGCTGGCTTGGAAGTAGTAAGGAGTACCTGTCCTGGAGATGCCAGGGGCTCTGTGGGCTCCCAGATGCCATGGCGGCTGTGGAGCAGGTGGCATGGGCCCCGGCTGGCCAGGGGACGACGGTGGACCCCGTTCCCTCTCTGCTGTGTCGTCCTCCTCTCTCAAGAAACCTTGGGTGAAGCCTCTGAGATGAGAGGACTGAGGGGACATTCGGGGTCTTCAAGGAGGGAGGGGCTCAATCCTGCTGAATGGGACTGGGGGAAGCCGAGCAGGGGGGTGCAAAGACCTCCCGTGCTCCCCTCCAGCTTCCCTGCCTCCCCCTCCCCACCCCCGCACCGTGCAGGTGGGATCTGGTCTTTATTGACAAAGGAAGAGACTGCCCCGCTCCCTGGCCAAGGTCACTGCTCTCTGTCTGGGGCTGCTGGGGTGGAGGGCCCCCAGGGCTGGATCCAAGGACCAGGAGCCTGGATCTGGGGCTCTCCTGCCTGTCGTTCAGCTGGTGCAGGTGTGGTCTGCCCCACCCTCTTACCCCAAGGCTTGGCCTCCTTCCAAGAGGAAGTAGGGGCCACTAAGTCCCAGGAAGCAGGTGTGTGCTGACTGCCACCCTGAGGCCCCCGCGGGGGTACAGGTATCCCTGGGTGGGAGGGAAGGCTGTGATCTCAGGTACATGGGTTGAGGGACTAAACCTTTGATTGCCTGGCACAGTGCCTGAGGAGTGGGTGACTGGCATGCCCTTCTCCTTCTCTGCCCCCTGGCCGAGAGACCCACATCCTGAGGTCCTGGTCCCTGCCGGAAGCACCTGTATTTCCTGGAATGATGAGGTCCCTTGGAAGTGTCCAGCCCCCACCCTGGTCATGGGTCCCCCCAGGGGCAGGAGGAACTAGATGCCCCACCCTGATCAGCAGCCCGGGGAGCCCTTCACACACATGCATGCATGCATAAATGTTTTCAGCTGCTCATGACTGGAAGCCCAGGGAGTGGCCCGCATGCCACGCCCAGCCAGGTCACCTGCATCCTTGGGTCTCTTACCTGGAGCTGTGCTCAGAGCACAGTGGAATGATGCTGGGCAAGTGTGTGTGCGCACAGGTATATGTGTGTATGTAAACGTGTGCATGGGTATATGTGTGTGTATGTAAGTGTGTGTGTGCACGGGTATATGTGTGTGTAAGCATGTGTGTGTGTGTGCACATGTGCAGGCTTGGGCACCAAGAGGGGCAGGACGGAATGCAGATGGGGTGTTGCTCCTTCCGGTCACAGTGGTCAGAATTTCCTGTCAGTTGCTGCTGGCGTGGTGGCCGGATGGACAGTTGTGAGTGGTCAAGGTCATTGGAACTGGGCCCTTCCGGAAGTCCTGGGGGAGAATGCTTCCCTACCAGCCTCTGCCAGGTCAGGCCCAGGAAGTGTTCTGCCCGCTTTGTGACCTCCTCCTGTGTCCCTCTCCCAGTTCTCTGATGCTGACACAGGGTGGCCCGCATCCCAGCCTCTGAGCCCGGGCATTCCTCTTCCTCCTGGGACTACAGGTGAGGGGAGAGGGCGTGGCCATCTCTGGGAGCTGGTTACTCTGTCTATGGCTAGTGCCTGAGTCCCCCTCCAGGGAACTGGCTCAGTACCCACCTGCCCGGGAGCTTCTCTGGAGGCTGGGAGTATTTCTAGGGTCCAACTGGGAGCCTGGCCAGGTCCCCTCCTCCTGCTCAGGCCCAGCCCAGTGCTTGGTGGCTGCTCAGTACTGACACTGTGGCGATGGCCACCACTTTCTGACAGCCTGGCTCCCAGCGCCGCCTCTGCTGCTTCCTTATGTCAACGCACCTGCCCTGCTGGCCTGGGCAACCTTGTACCTTATCACCAGCATTCTCTGGTGAGCTCAGCAATGTGGCCTTCAGAGCAATGTCAGCACCCCGAAGCTGTGATGTGTGTTTCTAATCTTTGTCCATCCTTGGGTGCTGGGATACACGTGGAGTGCAACTTACCACTTTTCTTTTTTTTTTTTTTTTTTAATATTTGCTTTATTTATTTCACAGTGTGACATAGAGACAGAGAAAGCTCTCCCACCTGCTCGTTCACTCCCCAAATGGCTCCAATGGCTGAGGATGGGCCAGACTGAAGCCCTGGACCCAGGTGTTCCATTTTGTTCTCCCCTTTGGGTGGCAGGGGCCCAAGGACTTGAGCCATTGGGTGCTTTCATCCAAGTGCATTGGCAGGAGCTGGAGCAGTGGTGGAGCAGCTGGGACTGGAATTAGTGCTCTCCTATGAGATGCTGGTGTTGTAAGAGGTGGCTTAACCTGTTGTGCCACCATGCTGGTCCCATGTTTACTGTCTTGCCGTGTGCAATTGGCTGGCATCCATTCAGGAGAATCACCACGTTCTGTCCCCAAACAGAGGCTCCTTGCCAGCCTGCTTAGCTCTGCCCTACCTCTGTACTTGGATTTGGCAATGCTTGATGTTCCATACACAGGCATTTGCTCTGTGCCAGGGAGGAGTGTGGTCTCTGTCATGGTTGCCCTCCTGCTTCCCGGCTGCCAGCTCAGCCACTTTTCCTGTATGCTGGCATTCACTTCTATGCTGTGTCTTTCTCCATGAGAGGCTTCCTTGATGAACTGGGACCAAAGGGTTCTAGAAGATTCTGTGGAGCTGGAGGCCCAGCCCCAAATGCAGTAGCCCAGGGTTGGGCTTGAAGTATCTGGAATGGGGCCTGTGGGCCAGGAAGGGCCCTGGAGCCCTGCCCTCCCTACAGACGAGTGAGGCTCACCAGGACATTGCCCATTTGGTTCAAGGCACAAGCATGGAGCTGCATGCAGGGAGGCCCCGGTGTGGAGGAGCTGCAGGGAGCAGAGAGCAGGGCTCTGCTCAGGGAGGCCGTGCTTTCCCATGTAGGCCGGGCTGTGGTTAAAGGCCCGGGAAATTAACTTCCCTCCCAGCCTCTCTCGGCACATATGGGACCCTTCTCAAGGGCTGACGCCCAGGGAGGCCCATCAAGCTACCTTATATCCAGGAGTATGAAGCTCAGAGAGGGGAAGGGGCGCACCTGGCCACAGAGAAGGTCAGGACCCAGCAGGGTTCTGGGTGACTTCCCTTCCCCCAAGGTGGGTGCTGGGCCTTGGCAGTGCTCAGTTGAGCTGGTCACCTGCCTACTGCATGCTGCTCTCAGATGGACACATTGTGTCATCTGGTCACTGGAGGCCCGCAGACACATGTGGTGGGTGGACCAGTGTGGCACCTTGGGTGTGGGTGGGGCTGGCTGAGCCTCCCTTCTTCCTGTGTGCAGGGGTATGGGGGGGACCCCCAGGCCACTGGGAGATTGCTGGGGTGGATCACTCTGGTGCTCCCAGGGCAGCAGCGGGGGGCAGGTGGGGGATGCACAGAGGAGCCTCTGGTGCCCTGCCCTGCCTCTGGTGGGGGGGGGGGGGGAACCGGCACCTGCCCCGTTCCACCCGGCTCTCTGGCTACTCCTCTGGGGGGCGGCCTCGGCTTGACCACCTCCTACTCACGTTGTTTTTTCCTTTTCTGTAAAACAAAATACAGAGAACAAAAGATACCCTGACAAGTGCATTCAGCGCGGTTTAGCCCATTTCCTGCAGGTTTTGTTTGTTTTAAGAACTAAAGCCCTATGGGGCATGCCTGAGGACCCCTCCTAAAACCTCCTGGGCTGTTCTTGCTGCCCCCAGCAGCCAGTCATCGGGGGCGTCCAGATGGTGGAGCCACTGTCTGAACCTCTGCCGAAGCACAGCGGGAGCCTGTGGCCTCCAAGCTGTGGCCAGGCAGGGATGGAGTTCAAGTCCACACTGCTGTCCAGGGGACTTCAAAGTCAAGGAAGCACGAGGGTCAGGTGGGGGTTGCCCTCCAGATGGGTCAGCCCGACTCAGGCATCTCCCCTTGTCCTTCCCACAGCCAAGTACCCGGCCATTAAGGCCCTGATGCGGCCAGATCCCCACCTCAAGTGGACAGTGCTGGGGATGGTCCTGGTGCAGCTGCTGGCCTGCTGGCTGGTGCGGGGACTGGCCTGGCGCTGGCTGCTCTTCTGGGCCTACACCTTTGGTGGCTGCGTGAACCACTCGCTAACACTGGCCATCCACGACATCTCGCACAACACAGCCTTCGGCACGGGTGCCGCGGCTCACAATCGCTGGTTCGCCGTCTTTGCCAACCTGCCCATCGGCGTGCCCTACTCAGCCTCCTTCAAGAAGTACCACGTGGACCATCACCGTTACCTGGGGGGTGACGGGCTGGACGTGGATGTGCCCACACGCCTGGAAGCCCGGCTCTTCTGCACGCCGGCCCGCAAGCTGCTCTGGCTGCTGCTGCAACCCCTGTTCTACTCGCTGCGGCCACTCTGCGTGCACCCCAAGGCCATGACACGCATGGAGGTGTTCAATGCGCTGGTGCAGTTGGCCGTGGACGCCACCATCCTTGTCCTCTGGGGAGTCAAGCCCATGGCCTACCTGCTAGCCAGCACCTTCCTGGGCCTGGGCCTGCACCCCATCTCGGGTCACTTCGTGGCAGAACACTACATGTTCCTCAAGGGCCATGAGACCTACTCCTACTATGGGCCCCTCAACTGCATCACCTTCAACGTGGGCTACCACATGGAGCATCACGACTTCCCTAGCATTCCTGGCTGCTACCTGCCCCTGGTACGTGGTTTCCTCTGTGTGTGTGTGTGTGTGTGGGGGGGTCCTCAGGCCACACTCAGGCTGCCTGTGGTCCTGGCAGGGAAGGCCTCAGGCAATGGCTCGGCTGGGGAGTGAGCAGACAGATCGGATCTCTTCCCAGCACATGCCATGAGGGTTAAAAAAAAGTCTGATGGGATTCGGGTGCACCATTGCTGGCTGTGTGTCCCTGGGCTGGCTGCTCACCCTCTCTGTGCCCGCTGTGACAGTATTGGTGCCAGTGTCGTGAAGGACTCTCTTGCCCCTCTGCCTCTTAGTGTTCTGGGGTCAGAGGCCTCTTCCTGGACCAGAGATGACCCAGGAAGGACTCAGGGGCCCTGCCATGGGGTCAGGTATGCAATGTGCATGCTGCTTCAGCTCCACGGTGCTGACAGCATGAGGCCCCACTTGGCCCTGGCCACCGCTACCCGGATCCTCCACCTGTGAAGCCAGTGCCGTGTTTCTTGTTTTACCCACCTCACAGCTGCAAGGGCTGAGGCTCACAGAGGCTGCAAGAGGCAGGGTCTGAGTCAGGGCCCTGCTGTTCTGAGCACACTGCTCTACCCAGCACCATCGCCCTCCGCTGCCGACCGCATCCCCAGGATGGGGCTGTGGTAGTGTTGCAGCAACAGAGGCCAGGAGTGCCTCCTGAAGGAGGCGGGCGGGTAGGCATTGTGTGTTAAGTGTGACGTGAGCTCTTCCACCTTCACGTGGACCAGGTTCCTTTGGGCCTATCCGTGCTGTCTGCAGGCAGTCTAGTGACTAGGTATCTGTGTGTGTGTCCACTGCAGGTGCCCACAGGCAGGTCCCCGTGAGCACCTGTCCCTGTGCACAGATGTGCCCGCAGGCAGGTCCCCGTGAGCACCTGTCCCTTGTGCATGTGCGTGTCCTGACCTGGCCCTCTCCACAGGTGCGGAAGATCGCGCCCGAGTACTACGACCACCTGCCGCAGCACTACTCGTGGGTGAAGGTGCTCTGGGACTTTGTGATGGAGGACTCCTTGGGGCCCTATGCCAGGGTGAAGCGGGTATGCAAGCTGGCAGAGGACCCTGCCTCCTCCCAGAGGCCTTTGTCCTGAGCAGACCCTGGGCTCCACCTGCCCCATGCACCGCTGGCTGCCACCTCGTGCCCCACAGCCCCAGCCCAGGGTGCACTGCATCAGAACCCCACTCTGGGGGGCTGCTTTGATCCCCCACGGAGCCCTGGAGGCAGCACCTGAAGATGACCCTCTGCACGGAAACTCTCGGCAGCTTTCTGGGCCTGGTGAGGTGAGGCTCACCCCACACTGTCCTGCCTGCTCCTTGCCCTTGGTCTCCATGGAGCTGACTTCTCAGCTGTTTCCATGCCCTAAATTAAACCCAGGGTTTATTTTCACTGCGCATAGATTTTGCCTCCAAGGGCGGGACTGGGTCTGAGCCTGGGCCCGCAGGGGCAGGCCCTAGGTGCCGGCAGGTGGAGGCCAAGGTCTCTACTCCGGTTCCTAAGGAGGGGGCAACTACAGCCTGGATGGTGTGTTCCCAGGGCCTGCCACTGTGGGGGATGGGAGTGGCCTCCGGGCTGTGGCAGTTGAGGCCTCTGCATGTCTTACAAGTCTGAGGGCCCCATCAGCAGCTGCTCCTTGTCCTGGTTGAGCCCTGCACCACACCTGATCCTGCCACCCTCACCTGTACTTGCCTAGCTCTCGCTTCCGCTTGTACCATCTGTGCAAGCCTTTTCCAGGCTGAGGAACAGGTCTGAAAGTGCAGGAACTGTCCCCTCAGCCAGTTTGGAGGGACAGGCACCAAGGAAAGCAGGCTGGTTGTATGCTGGGGGCACAGGCTAGACCTAGCCCAGGGCTGGCCAGAGCCCTGAAGCCAGGGGTTGGGATGGAGGAGAGCTGGCAGGCAGGAGCAGGTGGCAGCCAGGCACAGGGTAGGGCCAAGGACCACTCCCCACAGGCTGGGTGATGGAGGCCCATCTCTGCTGGCCATGGAGCCAGGCACCACAGTCCCTGGAGGATGACGGACACAATATCGTAAGCCCAGGGCTTGTTCTGCCCACAAGGACTTTGAGCTTGGGCATGCCCCTGCCTGTGCACAGGCCTGCCTCGGGGGCTGGAGAAGTTCAGGGCCACATCCAAGCCTCATCCAGCTGCCAACCAGGCCTCGGATTCTGACTGGGCCTTCCTGAGAGGTTCCCAGGGCCACCACACTCTCTGGTGGCACCTGATGGTCCAGCCTCCACACTGAGCCCTTAGGACTCTGGTACCAGGAAGGCAGTTGGCAAGCATGGAGAGATTTCAGTTAGGGGCATGTGGGCCTTGGGTTGCAGCTGCCCCCATCTCAGGCTGGATCACCTAGAGAGCCTAGTGGCATGGGCAGGACAACCGCTCAGGACATCCAGGGACACCAAAGACCAGGGCAGAGACCAGCGCCTCTGTAGAGGAGAGCCATACCTCAACCCCTCCCCAGTCCCAGAAGGTGGCTGTCATACCATGCTGTGACTCACATGGCACAGCGAAAGGCCAAGGCACCTGAGGTCTGGCTGGGGCCATGCAGATGGCTCTGGGGACCGCAGGCCCCAAGGCCAGGGTCAGACCCTGTCCGTTTGAGGCCCATGTGGCCACTGGGTAAGGATGTGGATCTGACCACCACAGGCCGGAGAGGGAGCAGCAGAGATGAAACAAGCAGCCCCAGCTCTCTGCTGCTCCACCAGAACAGGTGCAGGGAGGGAGCTGCTCCAGGGACCCAGAAGCCCAGCTCCAGGACACCGGCTGGAGGGGCTGCGTTGCCCGCCCCCCCAGAAGCTCATCCCATGCCCATTCCTCTTGGTCAGAGCAGAGCTGGCACTAGATGCAGGTGTGGGAGATGAAGCCGAGCCGGCAGTGTAGACAGTGAGTTTATTACCGTGGGCACAGACACTGGTGTATGGACAGACCGTTTCAACACCATGATGGTCGGGAACACAGAGGCGCTGAACTGGCACCCCCAATGAGAGGACTTGGAAACCGTCTAATGAAGCAGGTGATTGAGGGGTGTCTTGTCTATAAACCAAAAGGAACGTACACTTAAATAAGCAAATAGTACAAAAAGGACAAGTGGCCTGGGGCTCTGCTGACTGGAGCAGGCAGTCCAGTGGCTGCCCCGTGGCCTGGGGGTGGCAGAGTCGACCAGCCGGAGACTCCCACGGGGTTTCCCTGGCGTGCCCGCCGTCTCAGCGCCACGCCGCTGCCACCTCACGTGGTGCTGATCCCGCTCAGCTCCTGCCTGATGGCTGCAGACAGAACAGGGATTTGGGACTCAGAGGGTGTGGCCCAGGCCTGGTCTTGCCTGCAAGGGTCCCATGTCCCTGGGGTCTACCCCATCCTGGCTCCCCCCAAGGTCATAGGCATAGTTGGGGGAGGATGGTATGTATAGTAGCTTCGGTATGACCTTGGGGGTGGCGACACAGCAGCCTCATGGTGCCCTAGGGACGAGGAGCTGGTCGGTGAGTTGCTAGGCCTCAGAGCTGTCCACAGAGTGGAGCATGGGGACCCTGCTCCATGCTGCTGCTGAGCCCCCGGGTCTTGGTTTAGGTTTAGGCTGGTGGGGGTCCAGGTTTGCTGGGAGGAAGTGGGAGCTCTGCCCGCAGGGCTGCAACTTACCTCTCCCACCTCCCGGTCCCCACCAGGAAGGCAAGCCCATCTGGCTCCCACCCTTGGCTCTTGCCAGCTTGGGACTTCCTGCTTCCCTTTTAGTTCTACCTTCTCTTCCCAACCCGCTCCACGCCTGCAGGGTCTTCCCTCCAGGTGGCCCCGGTCCATGCCGCTACAGAGGGGGCCGCTCCTGAGTACTGAGAGTGACTCACTGGGCAGCACTGCCCCTGGCTCACACCAGACTCTCCTGGGAGGCATCCAGGGTAGGCGCAGGTAGATAGGCGGTGTCCAGGAGCCCAGTACACAGGCTGGCATGCAGCCTTGCTTCTGGTCGCCACCAGCTGTGGGCTGGGAGTTACTCTGGGGGGACTCCAGCTGCCCGGCTCTGCCCTAGCCCCTCCTCCCTCAGCCAAGGCTCCCTGCCCTCAGCCTCCACCCTTTGGAGCCCCTGGGTCCTCCATCTGCTCAGGTCACAGCTGACGTCTGGGGCCAGAGCCAGTCAGCCGGGAGACTTGACTGCCTGGGTAACAGGCCCAGGTTGTGTCCTTCTTCCCCTGCAGCCCTGGTGGGAGCCAGAATCACTTTCTGGAGTTCTTCCTGAGGCACCTTTGAGAGGGCACCATGTCTGGTCCCTGGGCCAAAGCCAGGCACGCCAGGCAGCAGCCCAGGGAAAGTGAAGTGGTGGTGGTGACTGTGCCCCTGGTGCCCTGTCCCCCTCCGGGCCCAGCCGGGACAGCAGATGGCCCCAAACTGATCCTTGGGCCTTGCCTTCCCTGCAGTGGGCCAAACCTGCACGATACCCAGGGAGTGGAGATGCAGCAGCAGAGGTGCCCACACCACTGGGGTTACTTGGGACACTCTCCGGCCTCCAGTGGCTCAGCCAGAACCTTGGGGGCTGGTGGACATGGAGCTCTCCCAGGTACAGCCCCAGGCCTGGCTCAAACTGTAGCTCCCTAGGACTAACACTCCCTTGCAGTGCTGGTATGTCAGTTCAAATCCCCACTGCTCCACTTCTGATTTAGCTCCCTGCTAACATGCCTGGGAAAGTAATGGGAAGAAGGCCAGCAGGATGGCTCAATTGGCTAGTCTGCCTGTGGGTGCTGGCGTTCCATATGGGCTCCGCTTGCATCCTGGCTGCTCCACTTCCTACCCGGCCCCCTGCTTGTGTCCTGGGAAAGCAGCAGAAGATAGCTCAAAGCTTTGGGACCCTGTACTCGTGTGGGAGACCTGGAGGAAGCTCCTGGCTTCTGGTTTCAGACCTGCTCAGCTCTGGTTGTTGTAGCCATCTGGGAGTGAGCCAGTGGATGGAATGTCTGTCTCTCTGCTTTTCCTTTCCAATAATAATAAGTAAAATCTTAAAAAAAAAAAAAAAAAAAAAAAAAAAAGAAAGAAAGAAAGATAGCCACAGGAGATAGCCCAAGTGCTTGGGCTCCTGTGTCCAAGTGGGAGACCTGGCTGAAGCGCCAGGCTCCAGGCTGGCCAAGCTCTGGCTGTTGTGGCCACTTGGGGAGGGAACCAGCAGATGGAAGAGTTCTCTCTCTGTGTAACTCTGCTTTTCAAATACATACATAAATAAAATAAATTTTATTCATAGGAAAACTGTGGGCCCTGATTCCGAGGGCCAGCCTGAGTCTCTGTGCTGAGCCCTGTCCTCCCATGGGGACCACATGCTGGCCCTGCCTGCCGGGCGCCCACTCACCATCAATGATCTCTTCCTTCACCTTGTGCAGCTCACGCACCACCTCCTCCAGGATCTCCTGTGGGCAGACGAAGGTGGGGGTGGCGATGCAGGTGGGCGGAGATACACGGGTGGGGAGAGGGGGCAGCAGGGAGAGAAGCAGATGAGGGAAGAGACTCAGGCAGGGGCAGAGGTGAAGGGGCGCAGCCTGGCTCCAGGATGCTGTGCCGTGCAGACCCGCACGCTAGGGAAGTGAGTGCTGCTCCTCCCCTTCGGGTCCACAGTGGTCCTACCAGGGCTGCTCAAAAGGGGAATGCACCAAAGCAGACTACAGAGAGTGCCAGCTAGGTGGGAAGACGGCAGGATGGACCCCCCGTGTCTCCTCGGACAGCTCACCGGCCACCTGTGGGCCCGCTGGCCATGCTAAACAAGTGGACCCGCTCACCTGCTTCATCCGGTCCAGATCTAAGGCATCCAGGGCCACGTCATTCACGCTGCCTGCAGGCTTCATCCTGGGGAGGAAGGCAGGGTATGGAAGAGTGGGAGGCAGGGCCCAGGGTGTCCCCCAGACCCCCTGCCCTGGCCCTATAGATGTGCCCTGCTTTTACCTCCAGTCACCTCTCCCAGCTGAGCCCCAGAGTGCCTCCCGGAGCCCATGCTCCTGCTCCCAGCCTGAGACAGGACTGGGGCCTGCGGAGGAGCTGTGATGAGTTGGGGGGGTCAGGCAGAGGTGTCACTGCCTCCAGCTTGCCAGGGAGGGACACGGGCTTGGTCATGTGCTCTGCTCCTGGCCACCCTGGGAAAGCCTGTGGCAGTGGCGCAGGCAGCACGCCTGCCACCCAAGCAGGAGGACCCTCTTCCCTGTGCCGAGGCTGGCTAGGGTGTGCGGCACCCTTGGATGCCCTCTGCTCTGCCAAGATGCTTTCTGGGGACTGCGCTCCTGTGGGATAGTGCGGAATGGACACTGAGTGACTTGTTTCAGTAGTGTCGTGAGGGCAAAGTCCTGGTGGTGCTCATTTCCCAGGTGGGTGTGACTGTGGCACTGAGGCACACATGGGAACGGGTCATGTCCTGCCTGGGTCCAACCAGGTGAAGGGGTGGTGGGTGGCAGCTGGCAAGTGCACTGGCGTGGCAGGGCCAGCCCTGGCCAGCAGATAAGATGGAGGACTGACGCTGTCCACAGCTACAGGAGCCAGGACGGAAAAGGAGTGTGGCCACGCCCTATCTGCATGGACTCCAGGCAGAGGCCAGCAAACAGGCCTGGCAGGAGGCTACTACTAGACTCCCTAGACCTCCCCTGCCAGCTCCCAGCCCCACTGTGGCAGTGGCTGTTGGGCACCTGGGCCACCCACTCCTGCTGCCCAGGACTCAGTGCTGTCCCCTGCACAGCAGACCTTGTGTGACCAGCAGAGCCCGACATGCGGGAGACCCCACTCCAAGTGGGACTGGCCTCCACAGCATCCTCTGGCTGGCGGACACCTGGCCACAGATCCTTAATCCATCTGCCCTGGCTGCCTGACCTGTGCCTGTCCTGCTGGGAATTTGCCCACTGGCTTGCCTGGAGCCTTTCATGTCCCTTCCGCTTCCATGCTTCTAGCAGCACTTCCTGCTTGCTGGTCGTCCACCTTGCAGGGTGGAGGCAGGGCTTGGGTTTAGCCTTCTTCCTGTTGGAAGCGGCCCGTGATCTGGGCAGCAGGCCTCCCCCTGCCTCCCCGAAGCACCTTGTCCCTGTCACTGTGTGAACACAGGACCGTCACCAGCACAGAACCTGCCTGGCTGCCCAGACCTCCTCTGCCTGTCAACCTATCTCACTGTGCATGGGGCTTCCGCTGTCACCTGCTCTGTGACAAGGGCAGTCCCCTCTGAACTGTGTTGGTGGTGGTAGCGGTCAGTCGCAGGGCCGACTGGCTTTCCCATGGGCCTTTGGTTTGAGAGATGTGGCTGGTGTGCTTGTTGGGGTTGGGCCTTGTGCTGGACACATGCCGGGACCTGGGCAGCCCTGGGCCCAGGAAGCCACTGCAGGGTAGCCAGGGCTTGCGGCACTTGCTGTGTCCACTGCTGTCCTTCACCCTGCCGTCGCCACCCCTGCCTGGTGCAGCTGGGACTCAAACCTCACTGTGTGGGTGACAGTGGAGCTTGGTCAGGCTGTCTCATCTGCCCTGCCTCCTGCTGGGGCAGGTCACGTCCTCCAACCGCAGCACCCCCTAGGAGCTGCCCGCACCCCACTCCCCACGCCCACCCACTCTGCAAGAACAGGCCACCCTTCCCAAGCAAGCTGTTAGACGCCAGGACGGAGACGGAGCTCAGGGGTGTTAGTCACGGGATGTGTGGGTGGGAGGGTTGTCCGGTACCTAGAGTGAGGCTGCGCCTGAAGGGGACTCTTAGCTTCAGGGCTCTTGGCCACAGACGGGGTTCTACGGCAACGGAATGAGAGACGGGTGAATCGGCGTGCGCCCACAGGGCCCAGGGCTGCGCGCCGACCTCCCCTGGCAGCTCACCTGGACAGGAGGGAGGACACGGGCTTCTCCACCGAGTTACTCCGCTCCCAGGGCTTCCTGCTGGCTTCTGTCAACCAGGAGGATGGGGATGCTCAGAGCTGGGAGGATACAGCTCCACTTCGTCCCGCCTGCCTCATTCAGCCCAGGGCGGCCCCGTCGTCACCCTGTCTCTCTTACTCCAGCGCCTTGGTTTCAAGCTTGGTCACTAGGGCTGGGCTCTGCACTGAACCAGCAGCAGTCTGTCCAGTCACCAGGAGAGCCTGACGCGTCTGGCTGTGGGGGGCAGCTGACCCCATTTGCATGGCCATCACCTGCCACTCCTCTGGCTGTCCCCCACACTATGCCTCCTCTGCCCCTTGCCAGGCTGCCCCCCGCCCCGGCAATATTTGGGAATTGACTTGAAAGGTGCAGAGAGAGAGGGAGACACATACACACAATCTTGTATCTACTGGTTCATGCCCCAAATGCCTTCAAAATGTGGGGTAGGGGGCAAGTGTGGTGGTATAGCACGTTAAGCCTCTGTCTGTGGCTCTGGGCAACCCATATGGGTACCTATTCAAGTCCTGGTTGCCAGATTTCCCATCCAGTTCCATGCTTCTGGCCTGAGAAAGCAGTGGAAGATGGCCTAAATCCTTGGTCCCCAGCGCCCATGTGGGAGACCTGGAGGAAGCTCCTGGCCTTGGAGAGGCTTAGCCATCATAACCATTTGGGCCAGGTCAAGGCCAGAAACCCACACCTCCAACCAAGTCTTGTGTGGGCATCAGAGGCCCAAGCACGTCTGCCTCCCAGAATTCATGAACAGGAAGCTGGGTTGGAATGGGAGGAGCCAGAGGTTGACCCAGCATCCTGCTATGTATGCCAGCCCACTGTGCCACCACGCTAGCTGCTGCTTCCAGAAGTGTGCGGAACTGGACTCTCCAACTTTGTAGGATGAATACAGTGGGAACAGAGTCCTGAGCCAGGTGGGGAGTGCCGGCACCCTGCAGCTGGGAGCAGGTCCTGGGTACACAACTCCAACCACTCAACCACATGGAACCTTGACTGCCCATACCAGAAAGCCATTTAACCCACTCATGGGGCTGTTCTAACATGCCAGTAAAAGTGTGGATGCTGTTTCCGGTTGTTGGCCATGAACCTGTGGCTCTCAGCTAATCACCTCCTCTGGGAAGGTCTGCCAAGAGGCAGATGTGCCACCACGGGGTGGGCAGGTGGAATGAGAAGGGGGCAGGCTTCCCTCAGCCTGGCACAGACCAGATGCTGGACCTGGGTCTGTCAGACGACTCAACCACCAGCCCACAGGAAGCTGTCTCCCGCTCTCGTCATCACTCATCCTCAGGCCCAGCTCAGCCTGGGAGCGACTCAGCAGCGGGGAGACTGGCATTCTCTGTAGCGTCCACTGTCCAGCCGGCCAGCAGCTGGGAGCTAAGGCTCCTCTGAGGAACACAGGCTGCAGCCTGGGTCTGAGCTGTCAGGGACAGCAGCCTCCCTCAGCTGGGACTCAGGTCAAGGGCACACGAGCGCCAGCCTGCCCAGCTCTCCACACCTAGGGATGGTGCTGAGCCAGCTGGCCCGCTTCCCAGAGTCCCTCCCACACACGCTTTGGCCGGGGGCAAGGCTGGGGTCAGTGGGGGGGTGCCCGTTTACCTGAGGAGTTGGACGGCTGGCTGGATGCTCGGGTCCCCAGAGACGGGGAGCTGCTTGGATCTCCCTATGGAGGAAGACAAGAAAGGCCCTTCCATTAGTCTGCTGGTGAGCTATGGGGGTTGGGTGGGTGCTGGACCGTCTGACCTCCTTGGAGGGCTTGTGCTTTTATAGCTGGTCAAAGAGCAAGAGCAAGAGCAAGAAGGATCCTGAGCTGGAGCAGAGCTGCTCCGTCCAGGGCAGGGCAGGCCCTCACCAGCCAGCACTGGCTGGCCACCTCACATGTACCTGCTGCTGACTTCTGGCCAGCGCTGTGTGCAGTGACCCACTCCTGCGCATGCGCTGCTCACAGCAGCTTCTGTCCTCTGCCCCTCCTGACCCCTCTGGCCCTGGAGCCTGTGCGGGCGACTTCGTTTCTGGGACCTGGGTCACACCGGGAGGCAAGGCAGGATCACTGCTCCACAGGCTGCGGTGGTGACCAGAGGCCTGGCTGGCCCTGTGCTGTGTGTCACAGGGCCAGCGAGGGCTGCAGAGACCCGCTGTGACACAGCTGACCTCTAGGGCCCTGCTCATGGGAGATGACTGGTTCTCTCGCCAGAAGAAGACACGGTCAGGGTCTCTTCTCATCTGCCTCTCCCCAGGCCACCTCCAGGCTCAACAGTGTGGTAGTGACCACGCTCTGAAGGGGCCTGGACCCTGTGGAGGAGGCTTGCAAGGGACAGGTGCAGCCCTGGTGGTATGCTCTGGCCACCCCTACTTGGTCTGCTTCCCCCCCCAACCTCTTGCTCTTTCTGCTTCTTCATTGCTGCAGGCCCAGTAGGTTCTGCACTTGCTCCTGCCCTAGCCCCGCCCACACCAGCTCCTCCTCCAAGGCTCCTGGCCGCCCACACCAGCCTCCTCCTCCTGGTGTCGGGGCTGCTCCCCTGGATGCCACAGCCAGTCTCCCCGGCAGGCTGCAAATTCTCTCCAGGACAGAGGCCCTATGTCCTGTGGACTCTGGCCGCCCTGGGAGTCCTGCAGTGAGGCCCAAGTGATGGCTGGGGACTGCCCAATGGGATGGAAGGCATGTGTCCTGGGCAGATGTCATATGAATGTTCTCAGCCGGGCAGCCTCTGGGGACCACACGGGAATCCCAGTCTAGCACTGACACTCATGGCTGCGCTGTCACTGGCTGGCCAACTAAGTGTGGGGCAGGGAATTCTGGGAGACTGTGGTCCGGCACACAAGAACAGGCTGGGCTGTCTCAGGAGCAGTCTCGCCAGGCGGACAGGAAGGAACAGGTATGCTGGAAGTCAGTGTGCTGACAAGCAGGCAAGGTCAAGAGCTGCTCTGGCTGGAATCCATCACCGGCAACTCTGAGCTGCCACAGTGCTGAGATAGGCAGAGACATGCAGCTCTTCCCTGCCCGAAAGGGAGGCAGCCTGAGTGACAGCTGCTGTGGGCCCGTTGTGCAGCATGATGATGCAACCGGCCCCTGGCCAGCAGGTGGCTCTCGGGGCACCTGGCTCTTAACACTTGTTCCCCATTCACCATAATCCCAGCAGTGCTCACTGAAGAGTTGGAAAAGATCAAAAGGCCCCAAAAGGAAAGTAAAGTGCCTGCCAATGTTTCTCCCAGATGTTGCTCTGGGTGTAGACTGTCTCAGGTACCAAATAAGAGCTCCCGGGGACTGGGGCCCTGTGAACAACACATTTACTCCTGGAGTGCAAAGAGCCAGGCAGATGCTGGGAAGCTCTGGAAGCCACCTACAAAGCTTGCTGTGAAGTCCAGGGCACGAAAGCTGCACTGAAGGCAGCCGGGCCCTGCCAGCTCCATGACCCGGGGACAGAGAACGCACGTGCAGGCACACACACTGTATGAAGCCCAGGCCTGCGACGCTGCTGTGTCGGGAGCAGGGCTCATGCAGACGTATGCTGGGTGAGGAGGGACACACCACACACCCAGGCTGGCAGATGCAGCTGTGTGGAACAGGGCAGTGGGGTGGCCTGGAATCCACAGGAAGCCCCAGCCGCCTCCTGCGTTGATGGGGAAGCTGAGGTAGGAAGTGTGCCCTGGTCCCCAGCAGCTGGGTTCCTTGTCCCTTAGTCTCCAAGGTGTAGCCTCTTATAAAGCCTGTGTGTGACAGTGGGAGGGGCTCTGCTACTACAGGAAAAGCTTCACCCGCAGGAATCGGCTCTGGGAAGCTGCCGAGGCCAGGGGCTGGGCTCTGGGCTGCCCTGCAGGAGCCCAACAACCTGCTCCTCCTGTCAGTTACTCGGGGAAGGAGTGCCTCACAGTGTGTGCAGACGGGGCACACCCTGTGCCCTTGAGGACCGGTCTGGGCCCTGGAGCCTTCGGTGTGACGTGCGGTGGCAGTGGTGTCTGCCTACCGTCTGGCTCTCGTCCTCCTTCCTGTCCATGGGCTTGTCTGTCTGCGAGGCTGCTTTCCTCCTGCACACAGAGAAGAAGACACATCAGCCTGTGCAGGTGCCCGCACTGCCTAGGGCACCTCTGCTGCCAGTGTGCCGGCCCCGCCCAGTCCTCAGGTGAACCCACGTCACCTATCTGGGTGAAGCAGGCAACCTAGGCAGGCACCCCTGTGGCCAGGAGCCACACCGCGGTGTCCTGGCTGTGGCCTGGAGCAGGCAGGAAGCGGGTCTGACGTGTGTGTGTTGTGGGGAAGGTAGTGTCCTGGCCGTGTCCTGGCCTGTGACCTGGCACAGGCAGGAAGAGGGGTCTGCCTTAACGTGGCAGTGGGGAAGGCAGTGTTTGGAGATCTGGGTTTGGCTGGGGACAGCTCCACTTGGGGATGGTCTGGGAGAGCTGACCTCTGAAGTGCAGGCAGAGAGCCAGGGCCAGGGCCATGGCCATGGCCAGCAACTGTGGGAGCCACACTCCAACCCCAGCGCTGTCTTCTGTCCTGGACTCGGGTGTCCTGGCTACTTCTCACCTCCAAAGTGAACCTCCGCCGACAGCCTGGGAAGGTGCAGGAAACCCCAGGCCCCTACAGTCCATCACACACTCTGCCCTCGCCTCCTCTCTAGCTTGGCCCCTGGGGCGCTTGGATTGAGCAGAGAAACGCCTGGGTACTGCAACTCCTGGAGCCACTACAGCATCTGGCTCCCAGAGGTCTGAGTGGTCCCCCAAGATGCAGGCTGGCCTCACATCCGGGGAGGGGGCCATGCCTGGACGGGACTGGGCCTGCGGGCATCCCCCGCAGCCATCTCAGGAGGACTGGGCCTGCTCCGTGGCTGTGGAGCCCGGAAGGCTGGGCACTACCCACGATGCTGACTTGTGACAGCCTGGTTCCCCCTTTTGGAAGTGTTTCACATCTGCCTTTGTCTCCCACTCACCGCCAGCCACCACCTCCCTGGCGGAACCGACCGTCTCCGCTCTCGTGCCTATCACTGGTCTGTTATATCTTTCCAGTGGTCACTGTTCTTTCTCTGAGCGCGAGAAAGTGGAGCAAGCTGCTTCGCGCCCAGGAAGGTGGCTGGACTCACACTCTACTTCTGCGTCCCGGCGTCCCCCGTCGCGGAGGCAGGAGCAGAGGCTGCGAGAAGCTGCACCTGGCGTCGCCCGGCTGTGGTCACACTGGCCTCTTCCTGCTCTCCTGTAGCAGCTGCCTCTTGGTCTAGCCTCCACCATCCAGGCCTAGCTCTCTCTGGCTTTAGACTTTGGGATCATAATCTTTCCCCAGGAACCCGTTTTCCTGTGAGTTCAGCTTGCCTCTCAGCGCTGCCATGAACCTACGTCTGTGTGCAGCGAGGCTGTTTGTTTCCCAGTCCCTTTGCTCCAAGCCGGCTCTCCCGGCACAGGGGGTTCTCAGGCTTCTCAGCTTCTTAAACCCCACTGGCTGCACCCCTGCAGCTCCTCCTCACCCTTCAAGACCCACTGCAGGGAGAACCTCCTTTGGGAAGCCCTCCTGGCTCTCTGTGAGCTGGCTGTCCCCACCTTTGTCCTCAGGCTGGCTTGGCATGCCTCACTGGTGTCTGCTACTGCACCCAGGCCTTGGGGACCCGGCACATCTGTCTCATCACCTGCAGAAGTCACGCTAAGCTGTCCCTGCCACTTGGGGAGTGGCCTTTAGCAGCAGGCCGGGTCTGTCTCCACCAGGTCAGCTGCCTGCCCTGGGTGTGCCTTCGTTCCTCACCGCGTCCGCACAGCGCTGTGCAGGGTGACATGGGAGGGCACAGTGAGGGAAGGCATGAGTGAGCAGGGCCTGTCACGCTCATCTGTGTGGGGTCCTGGAAAGGAACAGCTGGAGCAGTGTGCTCCGGTCCCTCTTGGGATTAGTCGGCTGCAGTAGCGGGCACCTTGTCTCGGCACATCTGAAAACTGAAAGCCAAGCTCTGTATTCCCTCCGCCATGGCTGCTCAGCTTCCTGTGGGCAGGTGACGGCCTGGGCAGGCGGGAGCCCCCTGCTGGCACGGCTGGAGAAGGGCCTCGGGTAGGAGGGAGCCGCCACCCTCTGGGCTCCTGTCTGCCTCCTAATCCCTGCCCTGTCACCCACGGGGGACCCTCTGCAGGACTCCCACCTGCAGGCCCTGTCCACCTTTCCCTCGAACACATCTCCAAGAGCCTCCTTCAGCATGGGGTGCTGCCTGTGGGAGCCCTCATCAATATTTGCTGAGCCAAACCCGGGAAGGGTTAGGGTGCAGACCACTGCTTTAGGCATCATTCGTTAGGCTGATGCCCGAGGACACGCTCGCTGAAGTTCAGCTGCCTGAGCCGGGGTGTCAAAGACTTCTGGGAGCACGCGGTCCTGCCAGGGGCCCTGGGAGCAGCGGGCCCGGGCAGGCACAGGACCCACCTCTTGGCCAGCAGTTTGTTCATCTCCTCCATGAGACCTCCGCCCCCACCCCCGCTGCTCGCCCGGTTGGCATCCGACTTGGAGGTTCCGCTGGGACTGGAGGCTCCAGGCACATCTTCCGGCTGAGGGCAGAGGTGCCAGGTGTTAGTGGGGTTGCCCGGGACAGGGGAGGCAGTCGAGGGGAGTCAGGGGACCATATGTGTGCCCAGGAATCCCATGATGGCAGAGCCACAAAAGGCCTCAGGGGCCCTCTTGTCTAGCCCCGACCCCAAGGGGGACAAGACCGGGACCATGGTCATGACCAGCCGTGAGCAGATCTGTGGGGGTGGGGGAGAGCTGCAGCACAGCCATGAGTGGCTATGTTCAGAACACACTGGAAGGGCCGGGAAGAAGTGCCTGGCTGCCCAGCCCCAGGTCCACACTGCCACCCAGTCCTGGCCCACCAGGCCCTCTTACCCGCTGCACTCGCCTCAGCTTGGCCCCAGCCAGCGCGGCGGCCAGTCCTGACACAGAGCTCTCGTCGTGGCTGGCCCCCTGGGCTCCTCCGGCTGGCAGTGGGGGCGGGGGCGGTGGAGTGGCTCCAGTCGGGGGAGGTGGCACGGGTGGTGGGGGCGGGGGTGGAGGCCCGCTGCACGTGAGTGGGGCGCTGGCTGTGGATGATGGGTGTCCTGGTGGCAGGAGGGGCCCTGGAATAGAACAGGGGCACTTCGTGGGTCTGCAGCTCCTGGCTGGGGCCCAGGCCTCGGGGTGGGGTGAGCTCTCCCTGCTGCAGTGTGTCCTCACTTGGGCCTCCTTGGCTGGTGGATCCTGGAGGGACCCCCATGTCACACCCCTGCGGGGCACACACTCAGAACAGCAGCAGCAGGCCCTGCCCTTGGGGGCTCATCGCCTGGAGGGCAAACAGCCGAGCAGGGCTGTGGCAAGTGACTGGCTGCAGGAGCTTCCAACTGCTGTGCTGGTCGGAAGCTCAGCAAAACTTCCCGAGGGCAGTGACAATGCAGGAGTCGGGCACGCGGATGCAAGGGTGAGGAAGTGGATGCCAGAGGACTGGCGAGGTGATTCCGCTGCAGCAAGAAGGAGCTGGTGGCTAGGAAGGTAGGAGAGAGGCTGCCCCGACAGCGGGATCTGGCCTGCGCTGGAACACAGGGTGGACCTGAGGGGCAGGCCACTGGGGTCGGGATGACAGCCACCTGCTTACCTCCTAGGGCGGTGGAGAGAATGAAACCAGAGGGTAGGACAGCACTGGGGGAGCCACGACGCCCCGCGCCTGCCCGTGACCACTGCATCTTCCCCAGAAGCTTTGCCCTCTGTGCTGTGGGCTAGCCCACGACCCCTGGGATGTCACCTCTGACCCTGGGGTGCAAGGGACCTCCCGTGGACACTGGCAGCATCCTGGCCTGGACTTGAACTCAGGGACATTACTGGACAACGGCAGAGCACCTGGGCCTGCCCTGCCCCTAGTCCTTGGCTCTGTGGCGGAGACCCACTGGATGGCCACTGAGGATATGAGCGCTGGGTGGTGGGCAGGACCTGTGGGGGCCTGTGCCTTCCCTTGGGGGTGGATGCAGAGGGCAGTGGACACAGCAGGTGGGCAGGCGGGTGCAGGGGGCAGTGGGTAAGGGACGTGGGCGCTCACCTGTGGCCGATGCTCTCCTCTCCAGAGACTCCTGGCGGTGCTGGTGCTGCTCCATCACTTGTCTGCAAGGCAATGGGGCAGCAGCATGCTCAGCGTCCCAGTGGCCACAGTGCGCTGTGTCTCCCACCCTCCCTGAGAGCCGCCGTGCACCAGCTGTCTCCACTTAACTGGAGGGGACACGGAAGGGTCAGGTCCCTGAACGGGGGTGGGGACTGGCAATCTCCTGCCCGGGTAGGCTGTCTGCCACCTGGATCCACTCCCCCAGAGTGCCCGGGCTTTCCCTGGACTGCGTGGGCTCACCTCACCCAGCCTGGTCTCAGGGCACCTGGCCTTACAGTGCAGGTGAAACACACTTTAGGGACCTGATCACATTCTCCCTGGAAGAGCCTAGCACAGCCACACCCGAAGCGGCCGTTTGGTGGGCTATGTGGCGGAGATACCCTGGCTCCGGGTGGCAGGATGCCCAAGGTTGCTCCGAAAGGCAGGCAGAGTGAGAACGCTGACCCACAAATGCGTCTACAGAGTCCTGGCACGTGCGGGAGCGGATCCCCGGGCCGCCCGCGTTGGGGGAAGCTGTCTGGGAGAGGACAGCAGGGCCTGTAGGTTCTGCCATGTTGCCTGTGATGATCCCATGATGACCTCATGGGTCTCCAGGGCTGGACCCCGAGCCGGCTACACGGTGGGTGCTAGGCAGGTGCTGTGGAAGGACAGGTGTGCACCTCACAAAGGCTCAGCCCGTCCGGCACCCGTTGTAGGAATCATGCTGTGGGATCACAGGTGAGCCACCCCTTTGCTGGGCCTCGGGACCCTGTCCGTGAGTCGCCAGGGGTCCCTGCGAGGAACAGCACGAATGAAAAGCTCCCGGTGGCTTTGGCATTGGCCTTTATCCTTCCCAAGCCCCAGCCTTTCCTATAAGGTATGTCTGCTTAGGAAGCCCCAGGGGGCGGCCTGGTGGGGGGCTCGCTCCCCTGTCCTCTGCCCCGCTCTGAGCTAAGGTCTCCTGTAGACTGGGTCGTGTTGGCCAGCCCTGTCCTGCCATCCCAGCTCCTTCCTCTGTGGGTGAGCCACTCCACCACCTGAGCTTCCGTAGCTCATGTGGGAGGCAGCAGCAGCCATGGCAGCTCTGAAGGGCCAGCATGAGGACCAGAACATGACAGGGTACGCCGGCTGCACGTGGCAACGGGCAAGTGCATTTCCACCCCTGGTGGTGTGTTCCCAATGCAGAGCAAGGCCACGGGGGCAGTGGGGGACAAGGGTGGTAGGTATGCTGCCTGCGTGACCAAGTGGAGGTCAGACATGGAGGACTGGGGACACTCAGCCCGCCCACGTTCACGGCTCAGTGCTGGACACAAAACGCCTGCTCAGGCTCTGGCTGGCCTGGGTCTGCTTAGATCCTGGCATTGCTGCTTCCTGGTGATGCGGCCATGGGGAGGCCTTGGTGACCTCTAACATCTCAGGCTCTCCCTTCCTCCCAGTGCCAACACTTTAGAACTTCCTGTGGCCCTTGACCCACACCCCAAGGGAGCTGCCTGCTGCCCAGGCTTCACCCCTCCTGTGGTGGCTTCCTCCTAGCGACTAGGGACACAGAAAGGTTCCTCTTCATTGCTGACCTCGGCCTCTGGGGACAGCACCACTGTGCATTCCCCTCCCTTCTGACCTACAGTGTGGGGCGGGGGAGGGTACCTTCGCTGGATGTCCATCTCATCAGGAGAGGGGCCATTCTGCACCTGCCGCTGGGTGGAGGGGCCTGCAGGGCAGAGAAACACAGGAGCCGGGAGGTTAGTGGCGAGGAAAGGGGGGCTGTGACAGACAGCGCCGAGGAAAGGGGGGCTGTGACAGACAGCGCTGAAGCCCTCTCAATCCAGGGCAGCAGCACCGGCACACTGGGGCTCCCACCAAGTCTCTCTCCTCTCTTTCGGCTCTTCCCTGAGCCAGTAAGCAGTCGACGTGGTCACATGGTGACAGGGCTGCCTGAAGGTTTCCTTCTGTGTCCCACGCCAGCTCCTCTCACACCACCTGCTAAGTGCCACTTCCTTCCTTCAGTTTCATCGCTGTGGTGTCCAACCAAGACTGGCCTGAAGTGGGAGGCCCTGAGCCCCACACCCGTCTTGCCAGCCCCGTGGGGGTGTCTGATGCCTCAGTCCTATCCAGCTGCTGGCTGCCAGCTTGGCCCAGGCTTGGGCTGTAGCTCAGACAACCAGACTACTGCTTTGCTCTAGCAGTTGCTGCCAGTCGTTGAGCCCATCTTCCCCCAGGGCCGTACCCCATCCCTGCCTAGATCCTCCTCTAAAGACCGCCCCCACAGAGGGCAGTCCTGCAATGCTGGGGCCCCGCTGGTGGCTGCAGAGCGCTTCTGGCCCACCAATCTGGCCATGCCGCCTGCCCTCTGTCCAGGACAGCCAGGTGCCGACATAGTGGACTGCTGTGCACCTGCCTGTCCCTCCGTGCTTAAGATGTATAAGGAGGGGCTGGCATTGTGGCATAGAGGGTAAAGCCACCACCTGAGACACTGGCATACAAAATGAATGCAAGTTCATGTCCCGACTACTCCACTTCCTATCCAGCTCCGTGCTTACGGTCCGGAAAGCAGTGGAGGATGGCTCAAGTCCTTGGGCTCCTGCACCCATGGGGGAGATTTGAAAGAAGTCCCTGGCTTCCAGCTGCAGCCCAGCTCTGGCCATTTCAGGCGTTTGGGGAATGACCCAATGGATGAGAGATGCGTCTGTCTCTTTCTCTCTCTGTAACTGTGACCTTCAAACAAGCAAATTAATAATAACAAAAAAAGTGACATATAAAGACCTCAAAATTAGTTGGAGTTTTAACTATTACAGAGAAGGAAAAGATCACACTTGATTGCAAAAACCCTTTTCTTCCTCTTATTTTTAAACAATTTAATTTCTTTGAAAGGCAGCGAACGGAAGCCCCCCTCACTGGCCCCCTCCCCAGAAGCCTGCTGTAGCGGAGCCCAGGCCAGCTGAAGGCAGGGACCCGAGCACCTGAGCCATTTGTCACCTACTGCTTCCGAGGGTGAGCCAGAACAAGGAGCTGGAACTGGGGGTGGCACTGTGACCCCACTATGGATGTAGGCATTCCAGCAAAGTCTCAACCACGGCACCAAATACCCACCCTTCTGTTCTAGAAGGGACAAAACATTAGGTCGCCGGAGCTACAGTCTTCCAGGTTACAAAGCACAATCTCTTCATGCTAGGCATGGGGGCTGAGGGTAGCAAGGGGTCTGTGCGGCACCACCTTGGGCGTCTGTGTGGACACGAGAATCCCTTGCTCCCCAATTCCCCCCACCAGCCAGGCTGGTGACCTGTGGCAACCCCCCCGTGACAGTGATCGCAGGTGCCCCTGTAGTGACAGGGGCTGTCTCCCATGGTGGGTCAACTCCCACTTGCCCTGAGTCACGACCAGCAGCTGGGGTGGACAGGTGTAGCCTGTTCCCTTCTCCCGAGCTGTGCCCGGATCCCACAGGCTCTAGGCAGAGGGGCAAGACAGGGCCCCACCACTCATCCTCTGCCCCAGCACCCCAGATGGCACTGCCTGCCTCTCTGTCCACACCCAGCTGCCTCCTGGACCCGCACTCTCCTTCCCTGTCTTCCCTGTCCATGCTGTAGCCCAAGTGATCTCTGGGAAACACAGAACTGGTTCCTAAAGGGTCAGGCCCAAGCCCACGTGACTATAATGCAAGTCTCTCCAGTCCGGCCCCAGGGTGCCTCTCCTCAATAGAGCCTTCTGCAATGCCAGCTGACCCTGGCCTCACCCCGCACTTCCCACCTCCACGGATCTCCGTGGTCACTGACTGCATCTGACTGTCACCTCCTGCCACGGATTCCTGACCCCACTACTTGGTTGCCTCTTCCCTAAGACTCTTGCCCCAGCTCCTGCCACAGCCTCTCAGGTGAAGTTCACAGCCACTCACAGCTGTACCAGACCTCAAGCTTCGTGGAGCGGCGAAGCAGGTCGTTGCGGGCAAAGCCTGGCCACTGTAGGTGTGCTGCACCTGATGGAGCTAAGCTGGGAATGGTGGAGCCTCCTAAGCACTGGGGGAAAAGCCCAGGAGACGGAGGTGGGCTGAGCTGGCCCAGGGGGCCATCAAGACAACTTGAAGGGCGTGCCCAGAAACACCAGGCCCTGCAGGTGCTGTGGACGGCAGCAGGGCTAAGGGCTGGGACCCGGAGCAGGCGACCTGAGGCTCCATCTTCCTGGGAGGACAGGGTAAGTGCAGCCCGCTCCTGCCCGTCCACCTTGCACTGCCTTCCAGCGCCGTGAGCTGATCCATTCACCATCTCTGTTCAGAACAAACTGTCTGGGCTCAGGGATACCGGGACAACAGCGACCACTCCAACTCCTGCCCACTCAGATGGAGGCTGATCAAGGGCAAGTGGTCGGCCAGCAAGCCCCTGGCAGTACCAGCTCCACGCTGCTGACACTGGGCTCTCGGCCCGCATCCAAGTCACTCTCTGGAGGGCAGCAGATGCTAGGTGGACACCTGTCAAGCATCTCATGGTAACTGCTTTGTCCCCAGAGGTGAGCTTAGGTGGGCAGCGGAAGCCAGCCTGGCTGGCATCCCACCCCGCACCTGCAAGTCTGTTCTCTTGGGTCATCCACCTGGGTCCCTGGCGACAGCATAGGACATGGCACACAGGGAAGGCCACCAGAGGCCCTCAGGAGGCTCCTATGGGGGAAACTGAACACAGGAATAAAAGCCATCAGAAAGCCACAGGCCCTGAGTGACACTGGCTGTCACTGCCACCAAAGTCCACTGTGGGACTACCCAGGGATCCGCCAGCGAAGGAGGCCCCTCCGGCCTGCCAGGCTGGCTGGGGGCATGAGAGTGGCACCAGCTCCCTCTCAGGCAGCCTCTCTTCCTACTGTCCCCCGTGTCCCGCCAGGCCCACCACGGCCCCACGCAGGCCAAAGGACGGCCAGTGATGGCTTGGAGGCGAGAGGACTTGCCTAAAACCACAGGGCCCGTGATGCTGGCCTGGATGTCCCAAGCTTGTTAGTGAGGAATCTCAGTGTCTTCTGCTTTTGTGATTTCTGCCTTGCTTGCTTGGCTGGGGGGCTGGGTGAACTCCAGGCCTGTGGACCCCCTGGCAGGTCCCGTCGGCAGAGCACTCCCAGGAAGGAGGCCCTGTGTGCTTGCTTGGCTAGGGGGCTGGGTGAACTCCAGGCCTGTGGACCCCCTGGCAGGTCCCGTCGGCAGAGCACTCCCAGGAAGGAGGCCCTGTGTGCTTGCTTGGCTAGGGGGCTGGGTGAACTCCAGGCCTGTGGGCCCCCTGGCAGGTCCCGTCGGCAGAGCACTCCCAGGAAGGAGGCCCTGGTGTGCTTGCTTGGCTAGGGGGCTGGGTGAACTCCAGGCCTGTGGGCCCCCTGGCAGGTCCCGTCGGCAGAGCACTCCCAGGAAGAAGGCCCTGGTGTGCTTTTTTAGATAAGACTTGCTCACTACCCTATAGCCCACCAGTTTGTACTTTTTGAAAGCTGCTTGCTTCAAACCCACCAACAGAAGCCTGCCAATTTGCTCTTTTTAAAAGTTAACAGTAGGGGCTCGGCAGCGTGGCCTGGTGGCTAAAATCCTCGCCTTGATCCCATATGGCCGCTGGTTCTAATCCCAGCAGCTCCACTTCTTCTCTATCTCTCCTCCTCTCAGTATATCTGACTTTGTAATACAAATAAAAAAAAATAAATCTTAAAAAAAATTAAAAAAAAAAAAAAAAGTTAACAGTAAAACTGACCAATCCTGACTGTGAAATTGTGTGGAATTGGCTTAAAGTGTATAAAAACCCTGTGCTGTCCAACCTTGGGGCCCTCCCACCCCCCCAAATTCCGCTAGGCTGGGTGGTGGCTGGAAGTCTAGGCTAGTCAGAATAAACCACCCTTATGCATTTGCATCAACTTCAGACTCCTGATGATTTGTGGGGATCTCAAAATCTGGGTACAACATTAGGTGTGGCAGCTGAGCTTACCCAGAGAAAGGGGTCTAGCTGACCCACGATGGGGGCCACAGAGACCACCCTCTCCAACTGCACTCAGACCAAGTTTCCCAGGCTCCAAGCAAAGCACCAACAGGGACAGCACCCTTAAAGGCAGGACAGCAAATGAGCGCTGAGTTGTTGGTGTCCTGGGGCTCAGCAGTAGGGCAAGCCCTGGGGGCAAGGCGGGATAGTGGCTGGGCCCCAGACTGGACGTGAGACCCAACCCTTCTGTTCTGTCCCCCAGGATCTGATGCCTCTTGGGGGCATGGAGGAGAGTCCCACTTCCTGCAGTCTGGGGGTGTGAGGTAGGGCACTTCCCAGCCTCACGTCTGCCCATGTCTTCCAAGTACTGTGGAGGTCTCTGAGTCCTGGTCATTACGAAAGAAGGGGGGACCTAGGAGGGTGTGGAGGAGCCTGCTGGAGGGGGCAGGGGCCTGTGGGGCTGCAGGAGTGAGAGGAGCCAGGCACAAGGCAGGGCGTGTGCCATGGTACCCTGTCGGTAGGGTTAATGAGCTCACACCTTGCCCCTGTACACCTGCCTGCTTCTGACTCAGGGCTGACAAAGGGACAGGTGCAGCCCTCAGCACGCTCCCTGTGAAGTGGGAGGGGCTAGCAGGGCAGATGAGGGGAAATGAGGTCTCACAGTGATGACTCCAAGGAGCGGCACATAGACCACACGGCACTCCTGTGCCACCAAGCCTGGCGGACTCACAGGATGTACATGCACGGCTGGCTGGCTGTGCAGAGCACATATCCTCGCGAGGCTTGGGTGATGTCAGGCCCTGTGCTGGTGAGCCCATGTACGTGTTGTGTGTGCCGGGAAGGTGGCACAGAACATCTGCACTGCAGCTTTGCTCACTTCCACGTTTCCAGCACTTAAACGCAACATTTGGCTTTCATGCTGCCAGTCTCCTGCCGGAGCAGGACACACATTCTTAGAAAGAGGTCAGAGGCTAACAGCCCAGGGGCTCTCACGGCTCATGCAATCAGGGGCTGGGCTGGGCACTGTGCCCACAGGCAGGGGAGCCGTGGGAGGCGGCCAACAGCGGTGGCTCTAAGAACACACGGCCAGCTGGCAGGCAGAGGGAGGGGGAGGAGGAGGAAGGTGGGCATTTACCTAAACACACTGTGGGCCAGGTGCCAATCTCTACGCTTCAAGGACAAAGCAGGAACTCGCCCCTATCGTTGGGGTCCGGAATATTTTCCTCTTGTTGAGTTGCCAATGGTGCATGAGCAACATGAAAGCAGCAGTTGGCTGGAGTGGCAGTAGAGGAAGGCTCTGCCCTGGGGCCGCATCCCTGCCCCCGATAAGGTCTGGCTCTCGTCCCAGAAGCTGCATTTTAATTCCTGCGGCTCAGGTGGGCGGTCAGGTGAGGCCCTGCCCACACCTCCCCTGCACAGGAAAGGCATCCCTTGGGCCTCCTGGAGAGGTGGAACCTGAGATCCGAGCAGTGCCAGGGACAAAGGATCCAGCGCCTGCTCAGTAATGCTTGATGGAATTTCTGGCCAGCCTGTGACGGCCACCTGCTTGGAGCTGGGCAGAGCCCCAAGTCTTGCCAACCTCTTCCCTCCTCCCCCCTCCCCACCCTGACAGTTCCCTTCCCCCTCAGATTCTGCCCCAGCCCCAATGTTGGGTGGGCATGGAATAGCCCTCCCAGGGGTTCCCTGGTATGTCAATTTCTTCCTGGCTCTAACTGACCATTAGGCAAGTCAGCGCATATGTGGGAGTGGAGCTTGTGGCGGGGGCAAAGTCCTCCTGGCCTGGTCACCGTGTTGAGTTACCTGGCCAAAACCAACAAATGGGTTGGTGGCAAGGTTGGGACTCATGCCCAGGGCTGTGCCCAGCACAGCTCATAGATGCCCAGCCCTCATCACTTTCCCCATGCTCAGAGGACCAAGGCAGCCGGTCCCAGCCCCTTTCCCAGACCGGCTCAGCAGTGGACAGACACCTGGCTGCCGGCCTCCCATTTCAACACCTTTTACAGGGTGAAGATTCCAGGTTCCTTTGCCCAGTCCTGCTCTGCCAGCTCTGCTTGTAGGGGTTGACCGGCCCGACTCAGGGCCCTGGCCCAGTTGGCATTCCTGCCTCAGGCCCACAAGCTGCTGAGCAGTAGGGTATCATCTACACCTGGTGGAGCGGGTGCCCCTCAGGATGGGGGCACAATTCAACAGCCCTGGCTACGGGGCTTCGCCAGCCACATGCCCAGGGCATAGGCCTCATTGAACTTTGACAATATGGTGGCAGGCCTGGGGCACCCCTGGTACCAATGAGCAACATCTTTCCCCCCCACCCCACATTCTCCCTCCCTGTAGAGGGTATTGGGGCCCAGGGGCTAGGCAGGCTGCCCAAGGCCACGACCATAGCAGAGGCAAAGTGGGGGCAGCTAGGTACCCCCAGGCTTGCTTCCCAAGCTGGCTACTTTACTTTCCTACAGATGTTTTCACCCCTTTGCTAGTAAGTGTATGTCAGGACACAAACTAGCCTTGAAGTGAGCCTTAAACCGAACAAGCTATTCACAAACCAACTCTGCGTCCCTACTTTTTTTGCAAGTGATTAGTCTGCCTAGCCATGCAGGGCTGGGCTTATGAACCTGTATTTTATAGGAGAGGGAGAACAAGGTTTGGAAAGGGGGCATGGCTTGTCCTAGGTCGCCTGTGATTGCCACCACTTCCCCAGACCCCTCCCCGCACTTCTGTAGCGAGATCTCAACAGCAACCCTCCGGTGGGTCACACAGGTTCTTGCCCCCCACGCGCAGTCCCCGCTCCTCCATCCCCACCCCGGTCCCTTCCCCCAGGAGCAGTGGGAGTGTCAGGAGAGCCCCGGAGCAGCAGGAAGGAGGGGAAGGCTCCCCTGTCACCTACAGTTCACTCTGCAAAGCACGGTGCAGTCGCAGTGGCAGAAGCAGAAACAGTGGAAGGTCCACTCCCTGCTCACCATTGCGGCCAGGGCTCCTTGGCACGGTCGGGAGGCGCCTGTCGCACCCAAGCCACTTACCTCTTCTCTCTCGGGCTCCTGGCTGGTGCAGTGGGTAATGGATACACCGTCCAGCCGTCAAACGGGCTTCGCCATGTCAATCTTTAATGAGACATCCCAGCTCACCTATCAGAACCCTCCTATGCACCTTATTCCAGCAATTCCCGGGAGTCCTGCGAGACGGCCCAGGCCCTGTGTGGGCTCAGCCTGCAGGCCTCGGGGACGCCTGGTGTGTGTCAGAGGGGGGCCGCCCACACTGCTCTGAGCCTAGGACATGGGACAGGACAGGCAGGTGCAGGCTTAGAGCTCCAAGCTCAGGCTCCCCAGCTGCCCTCCAGGCTGCCCCATGCCATGCAGTCACACCTGCCCATTCCACAGACCTCTTCCTCACACTCCTTCTCTCCTTCCCAGCCTGGGATCTCCCTGGACTCAAGAGTGACTGCCCTGCCAATGCCAGGCTGCCCTGGCTGACCTCAGTGACTACAGCCTGTGCAGGCCAAGGCCTAGAATCCAGAAAGCCGGTAATCGGGCATGCCTCCCCTCTGCGCAGCGGGTAGCATACATTGCTTCCCATTGCAGGCCTCAACACATGACCTGTTCCCGGCACTATGCACTTCTGTTAGCCCCACCAGCTGCCTCTCTCTGCACCCAGCACCTGGCATAGGCAAAGAGGGCCGAGGGCACCCGTGGGATGTGCCCAAACTTGGCATCACCTCAAGTTCCCTGGAAGGAGAGCCTGAACTGGCACCTCTCTCATTGTCCCCAGGAATCGCTCTGTCCAGCTCTTCTCAGGCCTCTCTAGGGCCAGGACGTGGGCTGGGGGGCTTCTACCCATGTCCCAGGGCCTCACTGGCCCAGGCTCAGCCCCCTGAGCCCCGCTCCTGTACTTGTGGCTCCTCTGGGCTGCTCCTCTGCCGGGAAGGCACTGCTGGGAGCTGGAGGCCTCTCCAGCCCCTACTGGCCGGGCCTGGTACCCCCACTCCTGCAGCCCTCCTCTTGCCCACTGTGGCCCTGCTGGGACCAGGCAGTGGCAGCCGGCATCTCAACCCCTGGAATGCATTCAGCCCACTGCTACCCTTCTGCCCTCTCCCCTCCCTCGAAAAACATGCAGACCTCACACCACCCTGAGACATAAAGGAATCCCTCAGCCCGAAGGCTCGCTGCCCCCGAGGGCATCGGCCTGGCCCCTTGGCTCCTCTGTGTCCTCCCTTCCTGCTCAACCCCAGAACTAACTCATCGCTTCTGGAGGCCCGTGGCCTTGGACTAGCCACTTATGTTCTCCCTTCGGGACTCGGTCTGCCCACTACAGGGGCTAAAGAAAAGGTGGAGGAGGAGGAGGAAGGAGGTAGCACCCACCCCTCACAAGAGTTCACTGAGCAGTGTGTTCTGAGCGCGTGGACCGGAAGCTGATCTGAGAGGACACTGAGCCCCGGCTGTTGCCTTGACCTGCTGAAGTCTCTCTACTGAGGTCAAATGTCAGCGACTTCATGAGTAATGACTTCGAAAACTATGGGGCCACTGGCTGGGGAGGCAGGCACATATCAGACTTGGAACAAGGGGACCTGTCACTTGCAAGGGTGGCCTGGGTCAAGTTCAGAGCTTAAACAGGGGTCAGCGCAGCAGTTCAAATGCCTAATCATCCGCCTGCAAGTGTCAGCACCCCATATGGGTGCCAGTTTGTGCTGCAGCTGCTCCACTTCCCATCCAGCTTCCTGCTTGTGGCCTGGGGAAGCAGTGGAGGATGGCTCAAGGCTTTGGGACCCTGTACCCACATGAGAGACCAAGAAGAAGCTCCTGGCTTCAGATCAGCTCAGCTTTGCCCTTTGTGGATGGGAAGATCTTTCTGTCTCTCCTCTGTAAATCTGCCTGTCCAATAAAAATAAATCTTAATTTAAAAAAAGTGTTTAAAGGGCTTTCATTTCTTGGTCCTGCAAGGAGACACGATGAAGGAGGACCAGGGTGGGGGAGAAGAGGAGGGAGTGCCAGCACCTGGCGCTCAGAGGGGCGCAGCACCAACGTCTGTTTCCACTGGGCTCTGCAGCTCATGAATCCCATTCCCATTCACTCCAGCACCCGAGCCTTGTGGAGGAAGCAAGGGCTTCCAAACAGGAAGTGGCTCTGCTCCAGGCTCCATGGGGGTGGGGTGGCTGGCCTTGGCACGGTCCCCACCTCCATGCCCGGCCCTTCCTGCAAGTGCCAGGCTAACAGTGTCTCCTGTCCTGGCAGGCTGAGTCCAGGCACGGGGTATTGTTCAGGGCTGCTAGAGGCGGCCGCTCAGCTTCCCTGGCCTGTCGGCTGCGAACCTGCTGCAGCTCCATCAAGGAGGGCAGGGCGGCAGCAGGGGCATGCAGGGCACCTCCGCAGCTAAGCCCCAGCCTGCCTGCAGACCTCCACCTGCCAGGTCTTCTGCTGCCCCTATGCTGACCCCAGAGCCTGCAATGCCCATCCAGGCCCCCTTCACCCCAGTGCCACACCTCGAGATGCCCAGCCTCTCCGCCACCCCAGGTGCAGGTGATGCATTGCCATGGGTGCTGACACTGCTGGCTGCCTTTGCAAATAGCTGCTTCTAACAAGAGCGGCTGCAAGCTGCTAGGTGACCTGCGTGAAGCTACTTCTGGTTACCCCCACGACAACCCCGTGAGGTAGGTACACTGCTAAGCCCATTTCACAGATGGGAGGTAGAGGCTCAGAAGGGAAGTCCACATGCTGCAAGGGTTGAAGTGCTGGCGGCTGCGGGCTGGCGGGGCGTGCCTTGGGGCCGTGGTGCTGAGCAGGCAGAGGGGAGGGTGCGATGTCTGTGTGAGACAGTTCCATTGCCATGTCCCTCAGGCACAGAGAGCACCCCTCCCCTCAAGCCCAAGTCCTCAGGCCGGAGAGCGAGGGTGCTTCAGGGCGTTGTCATCTTGGTCTGCCTTGCAGGAAGGGCAGCAGCTATGTTGGCAGGCAGGGTGACGAGGGAGAGCACTCCACCCACCCACCATGGGCTCCAAGACGCAGCATGGGAAGCAGGCACCTACCCTGACGACCGCACAGTTCAGGATGGCAGCCGTGTACTCAGGCTGTGAGGGGCATCTGGGGCGACGCACATGGCAAGGCTGGCATTGAGTGAGGGGGATAAGAGGCAGCTGCCAGGCCACCCACAGAGTGTGGGCATGAGGGCAGGAATGGAGGGGGCCAGTGGGCAGTGCCATTCCCTCCCTTCACAGGGACAGAGTGGACACTAAGACTGAGGGGGCAGTGGGAGATGGCCCACCCTCAGCAGCAGACACACCCAGCACCACCTCCACATGCCCTGTGCCTGGGCCAGCTTAAGAGGATGTTCGAGTGGGGCCTGGACCTGTGGCATGGTACAGAGCGACCTGGAGGGCACCACCTAGGCAGATGCTGGCCTTGAAGTCCAGAGGGGAACGGGGCATTTCTGAATCCAGTAGGACATGCACCCAGTGGTGCTGTGGCCACAGAATGGGGGTTCAAGGGCCTGTAAGGCCTGGGGTGGCAGGGACTGATGGGGGAGAATGGTGCAGGGCATGTCAGACACGGACCAACGGGCATGGGCACAAACTGCAGTACCGGCAACGTCCTCTGGGTGTCTCCTGTGAGAACAGAAGGCTGGAGCCGGCCCACTCGGCCCCCATGGCGACTTTGGCCAGTGGAGGGCAGTGGGGAGGCAGCCAGAGCCAGGGTCAGCCGCCCTTCCTTCAGGTGGGCACGCTGGGCCTGTGCTCTGTTCACACCAGCCCAGAAGGCACCTGAGGGGTGGAAGGACCAATGGCCTCCCGGCCAGGCCTTTCTTTAAAGGAGTAAGAGGCAACAATTATGAGAAGCCAACTTCAGCCCCAGCCCAAAGGGCTCAAAGGCTCCACTCCATTATGGGCGAGATGTCCTTTTCCAGGCCAGGTGGCTGGTGGGTCTGTCCGGACATCTCTTCCCAGCTCGCCCACAGCTCTGGGGATGTGGTAGGTGGTGGACACCGGTTAGAAACACAGGAGGTTGTCAATCACTAGAAGGGTCAGCCCGAGAAACACAGCGACGTGGGACAAGCTCATGCAGTGTCCTTTCTACTTCCCTCTTCCTAAGGCCCCACCCCGCCCTGGAGCTCTGGGGGAACCGGGAAGGACTGGACGTGTCAGATCTCAGCCACCCAGGATGGTGGGAGTCGCTTGTCCTCCTTCGCTGGGACTTTTGTTTCTTGCAAAATACGGACTTTTCCCTGGTTCCCACTCACCAGCCCCACCTAGGCCCAGCTATGTGCCTTCTAGAAAATTCCCTTCTGTCCCCTTGATGTGGGACACTGCTCTCTGGAGCAGTGGCAGGTGGTAAGGAGGACGGTGTCTGGCACAGGGGGCGGACAGCATGTCCTCAGGGCACCAGCCTCTTGGGAGGGCACTGACGGACTGCACTGCTTAGCCCTGGCGGAGCAGAACCCTGGCCCCATGACCTGCACGGCTGTTCCGCCTCTCCCCACCAGCTGTGGGGAAACACAGCAGTGCTGGTCTCGCCTCAGCCTCTTCTCCCTGAGGTCTCCAGGCCTGGCACCGCTGGGTGCCTGTCACCCGAGACAACAGGGACGGGTGAGAGGGGACATGTCTGCTCTTCCAGCTCCTCCCCTCCCCTCACGGCCCGCTACCCTCTCAGCCTGGTGGCCCTGTTCCCCTAACAGGCACTGTGATGGTCCTGTGTGAGCCCACAGGAGATGCAGACAGCGGAACTCACGGCCATAGAAGGAAAGGCAGATCAGAATGAGGCTCCAGGCGTCTGGTGAGGGCTGGAACAGGGCAGGGTCCTGGGTGCTGGGAGGGGCAACGGAGGGCACCTGCCACAGACAGCCTGGGAGATGCTGCCACGTGTGGACGTGCTATAGGTCACCTTATGGACAGTGAGGATGTCGCTGGTGGGGTGGGGGAACATGCAGATCGTACTTTCCCAGGCAGAAAACAGCAAAACGGCACCTGTCCTAAGACGGCCACGGTCTGGCTCAGGGCGTGAAAGCCGAGCTCGGTACCCAGAGGCGTCTGAGGGACACAGGGCGTGCACTCAGCCAGGGCTGACCTGTGCCTCCCAAATGTCCAGCACACCTCTCAGCTCCACAGTGCCTTGCCCCTCTGGGTCTGGCGGGGGCATGGCGGGGGCTGAGCATGGCTGCTGGCTGCTGTGGGCCGCTGGGGCCTGTGCCAGGTGTGTGCTGCAGGCCCTCCCTGAGCTTTCGTGCATAGCTGACCCCTGACTTGAGAGGAGCCCAAGACCCAGGTGCCACACCATGAGGGCTCAGCTGGGCCTGGCACCAGATCTCCTGTCATCCCTCACTGGCCTTGGGCTCTGAATGCCCTGAGCAGCTGGCAGCTCAGCTGGGCACAGAGGACGGGCCCATACCAGAGAGGAGGACGACCAGGGCCTGCCTTCTGGGTGTGGAGACAGCTGCAGGAGGCCGGGGGCTGCCTCAGACCTGCGGGCTGTAGTGGTGAGGCAGAGTTGGGCCTGCGAGGGCCCGGTGCAGTTCCCAGGGAGTGTGTGACCTAGTACATGAAAAGCAGGTGCGGCTTGTCCTGCATCCTGCGAAGCTGTCACCATGCACTGGGACCACGCTGAGCCTGTGCAGTGACCACCACAGCCAAGCCGGGAGTGACTGGCTGGCGCTGCTCCCGGCAGTCAGCAGGCTGCAAGGCAGAGGATCTAGGGTGAGTCCACCAGGACACCCCCACATCCATCCCCCGCCTCCCACACAACGGGCAGGGCCCCGCTGCCAGGACTTGAAGACCACTGGGATGGGTGACTCCCTGACACCCGACTCATCCTCAGGAGTGCATGGTGGCTGGGCATGTGGCCAACAGGGGACTGGGGCATGTTTCTGTCCCTCCCAGCGGAGGGCGTGACGAGCTGTCACAGCAGCCTGTAGGCCAGCATGTAGAGTATGGGCACCGCCACACATTCATGCAGGGACACGGAGAGGTTTGCAAGTGCCAACAGAGGCCCCTCTGGTGTGGGATTACAGTCACCTTCCTGGTTGGGACGTAGTCTGTGGCTACTGGTCCCCAACCCCTGCACAGGTCAGGCCCTTGGGAGAGCAGAGGATGTGGGGAAGGACTGGACCTGCTCCCAGCCAGAGGCTGCAGCGACAGCGCCTCCAAGTGGCGGCCGAGGGTTCACCCCTGCTTGGAGACTGCCAGAAGCCCCGAGAGCTAGGATGTGCAGAGATGGGAGGCTGAGCCCGCACTCCAATCTCACAGATGAGGGACTGAGGCCGAGACCAGTGCTGGGACCAAAGCAGCGGCGGTTAGAGGACTCCTTGGCTGGGAACCCGATAGGGGAATGCAGCCAGCCATGGTGTCCGAGGGTGGCCCTGTACTGTGAGCTCCCTCCACACACACGGGTGCTTGCAGGAGTTGCTCTCAGTCAATCAGCGCCCAGACATGACCTATCCCCACAGTCACGGGGGCGGGAGAGACCTGGCTCCCTTCACTGCCAAGCTCGAGGCTCTTGGGTGCGGAAAAGCTCCAGGGACGTTTCTGTCCGGCATGTGCAGGCCCCAGGTGGCCACTATTCCACACTACTGTGGCTGGGAAGCGTCCTTACCACGCAAGTTCTGGGCAGCCAGCCCACCTACCCACACGGTGGCCATGTGTCATGGGAAAGCAGTGCGCTCTGCAGGCACCTGCTGTGTCTGTTGGTTCTGGGGCCATCTGTTCACTCAAACTTTTCCAGGGTACTGACCAGGTCCAAAGCACCAACACGCCAGCCCTGGCTCTCAAGGAGGAGTCACCCCTGCTCTGAGCACCCCGTCTCCCCACCCAGCCCCCCAAGATTCTGAGCACTAGGTCTCTCCACTTCCTTCCTGGGTTTTGGTGGTAGTGGTGGTGCGACAGTGACGGTGTGTGCAGGTGCTGAGCAACTCCACAGCCCGCCCATCAGTTCCACCCCAGCTCAACTACATGAAACGAACACCCCACCTGCACCATCTGATAAACTAGGAACTCGAGACTCTGAAAGACACAGTCTCTTGCCCAAGGACTCAGCTGCAACGTGGCAGATAGAGAGCTGGAACAGAGCAGTACAACCCCCAAGGCGGGTCTCCAGTGCCCTGCTCTGCCAAGGGTCATCAGGGCACGGCCACCAGGGCAAGGCCCGGTCCTCCCCTCCCCCACCGGAAGCTCACACCTCGGCCGGGGTGGTGGCTTTGCTGGCAATGCTGCTTGTCCCTCCCCTCCTCGCTGCTGTGTATGCCACCACCTGTCATGGCATTCAGGTCCCTTCAGCTGGGAAAGCAGCTGCCCCCAGCCCCTTGCTGATCTTCCTGTTTGGATGCCAAGCCTCAGATGTCGCACTGTGCTTTTCCCAGCCCATGTGAGTGCTCCCATGCCCAGCTCTGGGGAGGCCACCCCACCCCGGTCCCTACACTGTGGGTGCCTTACCCATGGGTCTCCAGCCCTGTGCCTCCCCCCTCCCCCCTGCCTTGTACAATCTGCCTTGGGGACAGAGATACCAAAGGGCAGAGCTCCTACTTGCTGTGCTGTGCCCCCTGAGGGCTTGGTGTGCACTGTGTTTGGAGCCATCTGCCCCCACCCACAGGACTCTCACCGATCTCCACAGCCAGCCTCTCGCACTCAGCAGCTGTTTATAGAACACACACACACACACACACACACACACACACACACACACGACTGGACGCGGAGCTCCTGCCACACACCGGGCCCTGGGCGCTCTAACCCTCCTGGACATCGGAGCAGACGGCAGGGCTCTCAGGGGCCCACATGCAGCCAGCCCCACAGCGTGGTGGAGCTGGCCCCTGAAGCAGGATGGGCGGGAGCAGCACAGAGCGGCCCGGGCACCAGCTCACCTCCTTCCTGGGCATTCATGATGTTGAGGGCGAACAGCATGGCGTTGGAGAAGGTGGCCGCCTCTTCTTTACTGGCGAAGTTCAAGCCGTAGACCTGGCGGGCATCGCGCCACTGGTGGAAGGTTGGTGTTGCCTGATTGTACTTCAGCCCTTTCACGATTGAATAATTGATCACAACCTGGAAGCCAAAGGGGAGAAACGCGCGTTAGTAAGTAAAAGTGAGAGTGAGCCGGCCGGAGGCGTGGCGGGCAGGCTGTGCACTGGCATCTCCAGTGGTGGCATGGCCCCTGGCACGGGGTTCTTCTTCTGCCTGGCTCTGCCTGGGAGAGGTGCTCCGTGAAGGTGACAGACGTCCCTCGAGGAGACGTAGAAGGCTGCAGCCTCACTCTGTACCCCCTGATTTTTGCTCTTGGTACTGGGAATCCAGGCTCACACCCGAAGAACTGACTGGGAGAGTTAGGCTTGCTTCTGGGTCAGCACAGAAAGTGTGGGAGACGTTAGTGCACCACACGCACCAACCAACGCAGTGGCCAAGGCAGCTGCTGGGACTGGAGCCACCATGCTAAGGCGGTGGAGCGCCTCAGGGGGTGGTCACGCTCAGTGGGGCTGGACAGAATGTTCTATCAAGATGGCTAAGCATGATCAAAGCAAGACCAGGACTGTGGCCATCCCAACTGCTGTGTTCCGCAGTGTCAGGGAATGTTCTGGAAATCTCCGGTTGGCTATTTCCTTTTAGGAGGACATAGAGGGCGTAAGAACCGTGTGTGTGGGAGATGATGTCCTCTCCCAGGACACAGGCCACTCGGGTGCCTGCCCGCCTGTCCCTGGGCCGACCCTGGCTGTGCCACCAACCCCTAGGGCAGAAGGCTGCTCATCATGTGGCACTGGCCGCGGCCATGCCTGGCTGCCCCGAAGGCGAGGGTACAGGATCCTGGGAGCTGCAGATTCCCCCCCACTCCATTGCTTGGCAGCTGAAGGACCCTGCATGGCCGCTCATGCCCGTTTCCTCACCCAGGAAACGGCGACGAAGGGTCGGCACCTGTGCTGAGCACCCTCGAGAACGTTCCTCACGCTCGAGTTTAGTTATGAGAGGCAGAGATGAGGGCGCCTGTTTCTGAACCCACCTAGCGGGTCTCCCTCCACCAGGAAACTCCCGACTTGCAAGCTTCTCCCCCACGGCAGACACTTCCTCGTGTGCTGCTCAACAAACTCACTGCCCTCCGCAGTGTCCGGAAGACATTTTCCTCTAGAAACTTCTCTGGCTGACTCCACACATTGAGGCTGAAGACCCAGGAGAACGGAGTAAGCTGGAAGCAGACCTTTCTTCATAACGAGGTCTTGTCATCCCAGCCTCATTTATGGAAAAGACCACCCTTCCCCCCCTGAACAAGGGCTGTCTAAGTCATGTGGCCACGCGCGGCCGGGTCCAGTTAGCGCTCCTGCAGCCTCCTGGGTCTGCCTGCAGGCTAACCCCCGCCCCCAACCGCCGACTGGCTTCGTGGGAAATCTTCCAATCTTTATTTTTCTAGATTGCTGTAGCTGTTGTAGATTGATTTCCTTATCAATTTTGTAAGCACCTGGAAAATTTTAACAAAATACCTTCTGAGATTTAAATTGGGATTACTTTGAATCTCTTAACGGGTTGTGGGCACTCAGGTTTTCCACATGCACTGTCAAGTTCTCTGGCATGACTGTCCGTCTTCTCCAACTCTGGGCTCAAAGAGGCGGCAGGGAAGTCCTGGTCTGCGGGGTTGAGTTTGCAGGAAGGCAGCGGGGATGTGATGCGGGGCGCCGTGTTGGCTTGGCTGTTTGGAACCAGTTATCTTTCACTGTCATTTTCTCATTTTGCATTCTGGAATTTCAGCAAATGCTTTTGACTGTATTTCTTTCTTTCTTTTTAAACATTTATTTATTGGAAAGTCAGATTTACAGAGAGGAGGAGAGACAGAGAGGAAAGATCTTCCGTCCACTGATTCACTCCCCAAGTGGCTGCAATGGCAGAACTGAGCTGATCTGAAGCCAGGAGCCAGGAGCTCTTCCAGGTCTCCCACACGGGTGCAGGGTCCCAAGGCTTTTGAGCCATCCTCTACTGCTTTCCCAGGCCACAAAGTTGAGCAGCTGGCATACGAACCAGTGCCCATATAGGATCTCAGCGCATGCAAGGCGAGGACTTCAGCCACTAGGCTGCCACACCAGGCACTTTGGTCTGTTTCTAAGAAGACCATACAGTGTTTGTTTTTATGTTATTACATGGGTCTTGCATTCCTGGAATTCAGGATGTTATTTTTAATATGTTAGATTCAAGTCATGAATCTTGTTTTGCTTACGGAATGCATCATTGATCATCAGAAATTCTCCTCTCGCCGTGTTCTGTGCAGCTTCCGTATCGCGGTCAGGCTGTCTCAGTAGGGCGCTGCAGGGACTGGCCCTTGCGTCTGTGCTCTCTGGCAGAGTTCAGGGCCGCCAGGCCTGTCCTTCCCTGGCGTCAGGAAGAACTTGCTTGTGACGTCACCGGGCCTGCGTGCTTCTCCGGGAGACTGTCAGGTGTGTTGTTACACACCGAGCCTCTTCAGCAGATGTAGGACTATTGCCCTGTTTCCTCCTGTGTCCGTTGTCAATATATATATATATATATATATATATATATATATATAAAAATATAAATATTCATCTGCTTCTTTGTTTATTTGGAAGGTAGACTGAGAGGGAAGAAAGGGGATTAGCGGAAGAGAGTGAGTGTGAGGGCGAGACCTTGCACCTGCTGGCTCCGTCCCCCAATGGCTGAGGGGCAGGGCTGGGGCGGCTGACGCCAGCAGCCGGGGACTCCATCTGCTCTCTCGTGCAACAGCAAGAACAGGCACGTGGGCTGTCACGTGCTGTCTTACAGGAAGCTGGGCGCAGCAGCGTAGTAGCTGGGACTCAAACCGCAATCTGCTATGGGATGCTGGCACACCCAGTCGCGGCTTCACCCAGCACCCCGCCACGCTGGGCCAGGGAAATTGTTTTTCAAGTAATCTGTACGTGTCAGCAAAGCTGTCTAATTGATTGGTGTAAGTCCCTTGTAAGATTCCCTCGTAATGGCTGTAGTGCTTACACAGGAGGGTTCTCTGCTGACAGCTGCCCCTGCTGCGTTTCTGACAAACTGTGCTTTTCCTTACCTTTCCCTACATCAGTCTTACCAGAAGCTTTACATTATCATTATTTTTTAATCAACCAACATTTTGCTTCAAAGAATCGTGCTTCTCTTTTTGCTGAGGACAGCAGGGTGGCTAGCAGGGATGGTGGAGGGGTTGGTCACCAGCCCCTGCCTGCAGCCCTGAGGGCTGGCGCTGGCCAGGGTAACCAGTGTGGCCGACTCTCCAGGGGGAGCTGTCCGTGCATGACAAGGTCGTTACAATAAAGTGACCATGTCCATCACGCACTTGACGCCATCACACTTCGTCACATCCCACGAGAGGACAAGGAGATGGGGCCGCTCAAGCCCTGACCCACACCTTGTCCAAGACCATGCCTGGGCCTGCGGAGCACGTAACTGGTGGGCCTGGCCTCACGAAGCCTACCTGGCGTGCAGACAACCTCGCTCCTCTGCTGGCCTCGCCCCAACCGTGGCCCCAAATTCTTGCTTGCGTCAGAGACAAGTCTGACCCAGCCATTCCAGAGCAATTTCTGTTTTGAACCTTTTCCCTCCTACTTTGTTGGGAATAATTGGCTTTTTCCCTCTAGCTTCTTGAAGCAGTACAGATGACTGATTTTTGGTCTTCTTTTCTCAAAATAACCTTCCTTCCATGTGCTGTTTTTGCACTGTGTCAATGTCCAGAACTGTTCAGTCCAAAATGTTCTCCAATTTACACTGCGATCCCCCATCTGACCTACAGTTCACTAAGTAATACACCACTCAATGTTTGAACATTTGGGAACTTTTTAGTTACTGTGTTACTGACTCGTGGCTCAACTGGTGCTTGTAGAACAGGTGCTGATTTTGGGGGAAGGAATTATTTATTGGAAAGGCAGAGTGATAGAGAGAGATCTTCTACTTGTCACATAACTGCGATGGCCTGTACAGGCTGACTCCAGGAGCCTGGCACTCCCTCCAGATCTCCCACATGTGAGGGAACCAAGAACCTGGGTTGCTTTCTGCTACCTTCCCAGGTGCGTTAGCTGAAACTGAATCAGGCAGCCGGACTTGAACCCCAGATGGGATGTGGGTGCTGCAGGTGGCGGCTTAGGCCACAGCCTCACAACAGTAGGTTCCTCTGTTTGAGTTTAATCCACCTTCACCTGAGGCTTGCTTTATAGCCTGGCACGTGGGCTTCCCTGGCATGTGGGCTTCCCCGGCACGTGGGCTTCCTCGGCAGCTGCTTCCTGCGCCCTAGAGTGGGCGCTGTGCCGTGAAGTCATTGGCTGCAGCCTCCACAGGTATGAGTTAGGCCAAGTGGGTTAATCATCAGGCCCCGATTCTCTGTCTCCCCTGCTCTGTCTGCACGCTGGCTCTGCCACCTGCAGGTATGACTGGCATCTCCACCCATGCTTCTGGATGGTTTCATGCAACCCTTCAGATACGCCCATCTTTGCTGCACATACGTTGAACATATGCTCTCAGGTGTCGCCCCCTCAGGATTACCGTGACTTCACTCATCCGGCTCCCTCGCCAGGAGGAAGGCCACAGCTGGGCGGCACTTGCTGCCTCCCCGGCGACTCTACCTACCATGAGTGCGGCCACATCAGTGTCTCTGTTTGCTCTCATTCCGATTTGAATTCTTACTTATTTATTTATTTTTATCGCAAAGTCAGATACACAGAGAGGAGGAGAGACAGAGAGGAAGACCTTCCATCTGCTGGTTCACTCCCCAAATGATTGCAACAGCTGGAGCTGAGCTGATCCGAACCAAGGAGCCAGGAGTCTCCTCTGGGTCTCCCAAGTGGGTGCTTTGGACCCCAAGCTTTGGATCATCCTCCACTGCTTTCCCAGGCCACCAGCAGGGAGCTGGATGGGAAGTGGAGCTGCTGGGATTAGAACCGGCGCCCATATGGGATCCTGGCGTGTTCAAGGCGAGGACTTTAGCTGCTAGGCTACTGCGGCTGGTCCCCAATCTTGAATTCTTAACCTGGTTCTGATCGGCTTGCTTTCCAAATTGTAACTCACCAAGCGTTGGCACGACTGATCCGGACATGGCTGAAGGACAGACTATTTTAACATGAGGCATTCATTGTGGGTCCATAATGACAGCGTTTGTAATGTTTTATTCTAGGGAGAGTGGGAGTGGAAAGTGCCATTCCTGTTCCTTTACAGGGAGGTCTTGCAACTCCAAATACCCATGGAGTAAAAACAGCAGTCTTTTCCCAAAAGGCAGCTTGGCAGTGGAAAATGGTGCTCCTGCCCTGTGTGCTGGTGTGCACCTGAAACCACGGAATCCACAGGTGGCCAAGGCCTCCTGTCATCAACTTCTGACATGACATCCCTGCTACAGCCTCAGTGCTGGCCAGCAGGCCCCACGCGCTTGCCACCCACATGAAAGGCCCACAAGAGGTACCCAGCTCCTGGCTGCAGCCTGGCCTCACCCTGACGGCTGTGGACATCCGAGCCACGCACGAAGCAGTGGACAGGAAACGCCCCCACCCCAACTTCTAAATAAATTAGAGACTGAGAACTGCCTCCAGGCAACAGTCCTTCAGAGGTCTGCAAGTGGGGTGGGGCCCCTTCCCCTGCCACCTGGCTCCAGCTGCTGCTCTGCTCTGCTCTCACACCTACCAACAGTGCACAGATCTGCTGGGAGACTGCAGCTTGGGGAACGTGGGGGTAGCCGAACGCTCTGGACACATGGGGGTAGCCGAACGCTCTGGGCACGTGGGGGTAGCCCAACGCTCTGGGCACGTGGGGGTAGCCCAGTGTTCTGGGCACGTGGGGGTAGCCCAGTGCTCTGGACACATGGGAGTAGCCGAATGCTCTGGGCCCGTGTGGGTAGCCGAACGTTCTGGGCACGTGGGGGTAGCCCAGTGCTCTGGACACATGGGGGTAGCCGAACGCTCTGGGCACGTGGGGGTAGCCCAGTGCTCTGGACACATGGGGGTAGCCCAGTGCTCTGGGTGAACAGTGAGCAGTGTCGGGGGCAGAAGGACAAGAATGTCCCTTCTTCTGCACCTGCTACTTCTGTGGATGCGCTCTGTGTCCATTGGTTTGTTTTGCTTCTTTGAGTTCATTTTCACTCGCCCTGTGCTGTTGACTCAGCCTGTGATGTCACACACAATTTTGGTGGCCATAGCTCACAATCAACTCTGACTCTCGTAGGGAACAGGTTAGACCTCAGCTGATGGTAATGACACAGGGCGAGTACTGTTTCCCACAATCAACCAAGACTTTGAATGCTGACAGAGGTGGTCCCTGATGCTGCTGCCACCCCTTCCCCTCCCCCACCCCCGCACTGGCGGAAGCCTCTTCCTCACTGTGCAGTTTCCTTTGAAGGACGCCCTGAGGGGCATGGCTCTGCCAACAGGTGTCTCTGTGTTCTGCGAACCCTGCTTTCCACTGGCCCAGGCTGTCATCCCAACTGCCCTGGGCTGAGGCTGGATCACAATGGAAGCAGCTGTGTGGGGGATCGCGCGTGGCGATTCAGGAACCACGCCGAGGGAAGCGACCCTTCCACTAGAGGTTCTTGGCCAGATTGGATTATTCTGGAATCTTGGGAGCTGCTTTGGGATGCTGGTGTAATTGGAGCCAGGGTGCTAGCCAGGCTGTGCCGTGTGTCTCGGACAAATCTAGAACAGGGGAGCGGCTTCCAGTCGTTCTCCAGGGACGTCTCCATGGCATGGTGGCCCATCCATGGGAAGGGGTTGCCTCCAGGTACCAAGAGCTTGTGGTTACACAGACGCCCTGAGTAGGGGACCCTGGGGCAGGAGACCCTTGTTAGTCACAAGGCTCTGAAAGTCGGTAAAGGTGCTTTCAGCCAAAGAAGAAACTCAAACAGGTAACAGGCTGAAAAAAACCAAAAAACAAAAAAACCCCAAGCTCTGTTCTCGTGTCTCACCGTCAACACGCTGATTCTTCCGGAAAGAGCAGCCAGCCTGCTTTGGGCCTCGCTGAGATCTGGCCAGTGAAGGCTGCTGGGAGACACTGTGGCTACAGACCTCTTAAGGTCATTGCTAAAAATGTCCTTGTTGCTCTCCAAGAAGAGGGCTAGAGGGAAAGTGACCGAGGTGGTGACCCAAGACACCGTGGCCTGGCCAGATGAGCGTTCCTGTGGCAAATGCCGCCGTTGTGCCTAGCTCCCTATGCCCTGAGAAGGTGGATGCCCAGGGGCTTACTGGGAGAGGACCGATCCCACACTCTCTCCAAACCACGTTGGTGCTCTTCCCAAATGAGGCCTTGGGAGGCTGTGAGCCTGAAGTGCTACCTTGCATGGATGGGCAGGTGCCGTGTCTGGCTAACGCACCTGCACAATGCATCTGCCCTGGCTTTGCTAACCTCTACCTGATAATAATCCAGCGAGGTAGGCCGGGTGTAAGACCCCTGACTCCAGGTGACATGGGCACTACTGGAGCTCAGAAAAAAATAGTTGGTTGAAGGTCTTGCTCAGTGTGGATTCAGATCCCCACCTCCCTTTATTATTATTATTTTTTTTACAGAGAGGAGAGACAGAGAAGAAGATCTTCCATCTGCTGATTCACTCCCCAAGCAGCTACAACAGCCAGAGCTGCGCCGATCCAAAACCAGGAGCCTGGAGCCTCCTCCTCCAGGTTTCCCACATGGGTGCAAGTTCTCAATGCCTTAGGCCGTCCTTGACTGCCACCCCCTACCCCCCAGGCCACAAGAAGAGAGCTGGACGGGAAACAGGACCGCTGGGACCAGAACCAGCGCCCATATAGAATCCTGGTGCGTTCAAGGCGAGGACCCCCCCAGTCGTGAGGCTATTGTGCCAGCCCCCCCTTGACATATGTGTGCGAGTGTGCATGTTTGTCTGTGTATGCACGTGTAGCGTGCACAGGGTCGCAGCACCTGTGCCTCGAGTGCTCACCTGCTGATCCTGCAGCTTGACCCCCACCACACGGAAAGTGTTGCTGGCAGTGTTATGGTACATGCTGATCCGGCTGAAGCCCTGCTGGCCCGGCTTGAGGGGCACCCACTTCTTGCTGCTGTCATCATACACCATCACGGAGGCCCGGGCTTGGCAGATGCTCTGTTCACTGCAGGGCGAGAGAAAACTCAGGGGTCAGCCTCTGCTACGGGGCACGAGGAAGTGAGGCCAGCTGCAGCTGGCCCGCAAGCCACTCCTTGCTGCCAGGCCTTCCGCCTGCCTGGTGATTGGCCAAGGAGGCTCTGTGCCCAAACTTCCATGGCTTGGCAAAGGCAATGCTTTGTTCTTGGGGGAGTGGGGGAAGGCGCTCTGGTGAGCGAGGGATTCTGTCTGCCGCCGGCTCACAGCTGCAGGTGCCGCATCCTAACAGTCAAACCAGATCATGCAGGGAGGAAGCTGAGCCTTGGCACTTAGGAAGGAGCTGTCCATGAGCTCATCACAGAGGAAGAGAGCAACTCAGAGATGGGAAAATGCTGGTGCCACGTTACGTACGTAGTCAGGGACGAAACCCGGGTCCCCTGTCCTACACGAGAACACAGCACAGAGGCTATCATTGCAACATCCAACAAATTGCCCAAGTGATGCATCGCGACAAGACGGCATGACAAACCCTGGGGACGGTGAAGTGGCCAGCTGACCTGACGCACACAGCAGCACAGGTCACAGAACACACACGGCTGCATCTGCATGCCCTGGCCCCGCAGGGCACCTCACCTGCTCAGAATGCGACAGAAAACCAGGGAAGACGCAGAGGCGGCCCTGGAGAGAGAAAACGTCATCGCTCAAGTTAATATGGCAAAACCCAGAGGAGTCCATGAGCCGCTGGCACCTCGTTTACATACAAGCCCAACCTCGGGGACTGGCAACAGGGCCGAGTATGGCTGACTCAGGCAAGGGAGGCCATACGGGGACGCGAGGAGTTGGCGACAGCCTCGGGGGTCATGGTGACCCCATGACAAAGTCAGAGTTCACTCACTTTACCAGAACGAAGCATCTGAAAAGGACCCTCTCCTTAGCTCTGGGACCCACGGGGGGCCAACAGCAGTGGTTTTCCAAAGTCAGCTCTGGGGGGCTCCAGACACCTCAACTTGACCAACATGATCAAGCTACAAAGCGTTCCAGAGGGTGGGACGGCCCCAGGATCTCCCCCTGCCGTTGAGGGACTCTGTGATGTAGTGGGTAAAGCTGCTACTTGAAACATGGAGTTCTAGCTGCTCCACTTTCAGTCCAGCTCCTTGCTAGTGTGCCTGGGAAAGCGGCAGATGATCCAAGGGTTTGGGAACCCACGTGGAAGAGCCAGACGAAGGTTCTGTTTCCAGCCTGGCCCAGCCTTGGCCACTGCAGCCATCTGGGGAGCTAACCAGCAGATGGAAAAGCTCTCTGCCTCTACCCCTCTCTGTAATTTTGCCTTTCAAATTAAAAAAGAAATGTTTAAGTGTTATTTTTTAATTAATTAATTTAATTATTTTTTGGAAAGCCAGATTTACAGAGAGAAGGAGATACAGAGAAAAACATCTTCCATCTGCTGGTTCATTCTTCAAGTGGTTGCAATGGCCAGAGCTGAGCTGATTTGAAGCCAGGAGGTTCTGGATCCCCCTGTGCAGGTACAGGGTCCCAAAGCTTTGGGCCGTCCTCAACTGTTTTCCCAGGACACAAGCAGGGAGCTGGATGGGAAGTGAAGCAGCCGGGATATGAACTTGCGCCTATATGGGATCCTGGCATGTACAAGACAAGGATTTACCCACCAGGCTATTGCACCAGGCCCTAAGCATTATTATTTTTTTATTTGAAAGGTAGAGGGCAGAGGGAGAGAGGGCTTATCTTGCTGACTCACTCCTGATACCCCTAACAGTCTGAGTCGGAAGGCAGGAGTTGGAAACACCGTCCGGGTCTCCCGTGTGGATGGCAAGGATTTAATCACCTGGGCCATCTTCACTGCCTCCCAGGTCCCAGCTGGAATGGAAATGGAGCAGTCAGAGGTTAAAAAAAAATGCAACCATAGGGCCTGGAGCCATAGCGCAGTGGTTAAGGTTCTCGCCTTGAACACACCGGGATCCCATATGGGCGCTGGTTCTAATCCCAGCGGCCCTGCTCCACATCCAGCTCCCTGCTTGTGGCCTGGGAAAGCAGTCGAGGACAGTCCAAAGCCTGGGGACTTGCACCTGCGTGGGAGACCCGGAAGAGCTCCTGGCTCCTGGCTCCTGGCTTCGGATTGGCTCAGCTCCAGCCATTGCGCTCACTTGGGGAGTGAACATCAGACGGAAGATCTTCCTCTCTGCCTCTCCTCCTCTCTGTATATCCGCCTTTCCGATAAAAATAAATAAATCTTTTTTTTTTTTTAAAGCAACCATAAAAAGCATTAAGTATGGATTTAAAAAAAGATTCCATACCAAAATAAACACTTCCATTTCCCTGCAAACTTTCTGAAGTGTCTTGCCGTCTGGCTTTGCCCTCATGTGTTACATGATGCCCCGTGCTTGCTCACACGGCCCCAAGCACCACAGCCACTGCATCGCCACCTGGTCACCGGCTGCTCGCTGCAGTTCTAACTGTGATAGTGGTGGGCGTGTGCTGTGTGCTCCAGACCCCACCGGGAGGGGAAGACTCCAGGGCAGGGGGAAGTGGGGTAGCACTCCAACCTCAGAGGACGGGGTAGGAGCGCAGCCTGCTGCTGGCTGGCATGTTACAGAGGTCTCGGCGGGCATCAGCAGCCGCTGTGTGAGAGGCCCTTGCTTTCTCGGGTCCTGGGCAGTGGCCACGCATGGATATAACCTTATCTTTCTTAAAATTTCCTCTTTTTTAAATGATTTATTTATTTTTATTGGAAAGTCAGGCTTACACAGAGAAGGAGAGACAGGAACATCTTCTGTCCACTGGTTTACTCCCCAAGTGACTGCAATGGCTGGAACTGAGCTGATTTGAACCCAGGAGCCACGAGCTTCTTCTGGGTTTCCCATACGGGTGGCAGGGTCCCAAGGCTTTGGACTGTTGACTGTTTCCCAGGTCACAAGCACGGAGCTGGTTGGGAAGTGGAGAAGCTAGGATACGAACCATAGTTCATATGGGATCCTGGAGCATGCAAGGCGACAACTTTAACCACTAGGATACTGCGCCTGGCCCCTGGACACAACTTTTGACCCTGTCTGATCCTCGCCTGGATGCGGGAGTGGGCACTGGCTTAGGGTCGCACAGCTAGGGTACAGAGCCTACTAAATTTTCCGACTGGCCATGAACAAGAGTCCCCAAGCCTGGCCAGCCTGGAGGGGCAGGGGTGCTGGGCACTGTTCTCAGGAGAAGGCCGTGTGCAGTCTTCTTGCCGCAGACCAAGCCAGGGAGGGGACATGGGATTTCAGGTGAGGGACGCAGGTTTGAGAGGTATGCACAGAGCAGCCTGCGGGAGGGGTTGTGGTTTGAGTCAGTAGAGGGAGCAGGTGACAGAGTGAGCCCTGGGCCCACACTGACACACAGTCACTATTCTGATCATAATGACAGCCATGGCCGCTCCCACATCTCTGTAGTTGTTTTTAACATTTCAGGTTTGAATTAAGCTCATGGTTAACCAAAGCCCCTGCCTTCCCCCATGTGCACAGGACATGCCGCTCTCTGCTTATTTTGCTATCACTTACAAGATCAACATGCAGGACCCCACACATGGGATCCCTGATGAGCGTCCTACAGGCCAGCTGGCTGGGCTGAGCATCTGCTATTTAAGTTAGCATTTTCTTAAAAAAAAAAAAAGTATCAATTGGTGCTGGCAAATGTGCAAGCAGCGCCGGCATCCCCGAGGACCCTGTTGTGGCTGCTCCACTTCTGCTCCAGCTCCCGGGGAAGCTCCGAAGCTCCTGGCTCTGTCCTGGCTCAGGTCTGGCCGCTGTGGCTAGTTGGGCAGTGAGCCTGTAAATGCAAGGTTCTCTCTTCCTCTTCTTTCTCTTCTTTTTTTTAAAGAATTCTTTATTTTCATTTTTAAAGATTTTATTTTCATTGGAAAGGCAGATCAGATTGATGGAAAGAGACAGAGAAAGATCTTCTGTCTGTTGGTTCGCTCCCCACGTGGTCTTAATGGCTGGAGCTGAGCCAATCCTAAGCCAGGAGCCAGGAGCCTCTTCTGGGTCTCCCATGTGGCTATAGGTTTCCAAGCTTTGGGCCACCCTCCACTGCTTTCCCAGGCCACAAGAAGGGAGTTGGATGGAAGTGGAGCAGCCGGGACATGAAATGGCACCCATATGGGATCCTGGTGCTTGCAAGGGGAGGATTCACTATTTGAGCCACTGCACCAGGCCCTCTTTCTATTACCTCTGTAACTCTTCCAAATAATATTTTTAAAGTGTCATTTACTGAGTAAGCGAGTGTTTTTTAAAAAGCGGTGGGCTGTGCACCTTCTAGCATAGGTGGAGGTGGGAGGCCCGGGGCTGCCCCACTGCACACTGGGCAGGGGACTTTGGACTTTGAGCACAGCACCCCTCCTCGGCCCCCAGTTTCCTGCTTACAACCCTCAGACTCATCAAGGGGCTTCCTGGGTGCCAGGTAAGAAAATACAGATGCAGCGGAAGACAAAGCTGACTGCAAGAGAAGCTCACGGCCCCGCCCCTGTGGCCTGAAATCAGTCCCTCTCTCACGCTCACCCACCCTCGGGGACCTGCTGGGCCCGCGGCTGCCAGCTGTCGGTCCAGAGCCTCTGCGCCCCCCTGCTCCTCCTAGCTCTGATCTTAAGGTAAGGGGAAGTCATCTTGGATTCTGCCCAACGTTCAAATTTCCTTCAGGCTGCTCCTGGCATCCACGACAAAACCAGAAAGGAGAGAACACACTTTCACCAAAGGCGAGAAAAGCAGTGTACCCAGCATGGGGCAGGGCTAACCGTGGGCCCAGGCCCGAGGAGAAAGGGGCCTCAGACCTGCCAGGCCATGGCCTGGCCTGCAGGCAGCACCATGCTCACTTCTGTCTCTGGCACAGCACTTCATGCCCTGCCTGCGGGCTCCTTGATGTCCCCGTCATAAATGCCATCGCTGTAGACCCCCACCCCTTGCCTGGTGAACACACACCCCTGTGACTGTGAAGCCGGGCATGTGGGGACTGGGTGTCACGGACACGTCTCATCCACCACCTGCTATGCCTCGCCTCCGAGGATGTACTACCACCAGCCAGGGCAGCCGACACAGGCGACCCGTGTGTTCCCTGCCTCCCCGTGGCCTGGGACTGCACGCAGGGAGACAGCAGCACTGAGGGTGGCCACCTGCTGCCCCTGGCGCCACCTGTGCAGGTTCAGGCCCAGGGAGAGGCCGGACCCATGGTCCCTGCGCTGGTCATCCCAGAACTGGCACCGTGGGTCTCGGCCCCAGTGCCCAGAGCTGGCCATGCCCTTCAGACACACTCACTCGCCTCTGTCTTGGCCCATGACCAAGGGGCTTCCCACAGGGGCCACAGCCTGGGGACTGCCCTGCAAGAGCCCCTTTTCCCACTCTCACTACAGAGCTGGTGTCTAGGGGAGCACCAGGGGCCCGCTGCCCTCTGGCCTCGTCTGCCTCCCACCACTGGATCACTGTCCGAGCTTGCCCTGGAGCCTGCCTTCGGTCTCTGGGAATCCATCTGGACAACGTCCAGGGTGCTTCCCAGCTCTGTCCCTGGCTCCCTCCTCCCCAGTGTGGCCCCCACCCCACCTCCTCCAGCATCTTGCTGCTCCCCTCTGCCCGGGGCTCCTGGAGCTGGGGTCCAAGGGAAGGCTGCCAGCCTGCTGGAAGTGCCAGACAGCAGTCAGTATGCCCGGCTTGCCTGATGTTCCCCAGGGTGAATCACCCAGAATTTCCTCTTCTCTCATTCTATGTCCATGGCTCTCTGATGGAGCTCTGTGTATTTTAAGAATCAGGCACGGTGGTCATCAAGCCTCAGGGGGTCCTTCCAGAGTTACTGTGGGAATCCACGTCTCTGAAGTGGGCCCGGTGGAGCGCTCACACCGCCTGGGCTGGGCCTGGTGCATCACTGGTGCCCTGATGCTCCTACACTGGCACACCTCACACTGAGCCTCTTTCAGCTCCGGGACCCTATTTCCCGCCCTGGGACATGACTGAGACGTGGGGTTCCACGAGGTCCAAACCAAGAGGGCCCCAACTTGGGTCTGGAGCCAGAGGCCTGGGCATCTCTGGCACACCTCCCTGTGTTCATGGGTGTCTGTTTCGCCTCCTTCCCACTGCCCAGGTCGGCGCCTCTTACTCCCCGCCAGTGCTCCAGCCAACAGTAGTCCTGGCTCTTCCGTCATTACAGCTGTGACCCCAAGGGCCCTGCCTTCCCATACCCTTCCCAGGAATTACAACGGGGTGACGGTGTGAGCCTCAAGGAGCAGGGCCAGGCTGGGTGCGAGCCAGCTCCGGTTCCAGCCACCACCTGGGCAGGCCCTTGAGGCCCTGTTCCCTCCTGTCTTCAGTGGAAGCCATTCTGGTCCTGACAGACCCACCGCCTCTCCATGGCCGACCTCAAGTGGACCTCGCCATGGAGAACCTCCACGCCTTGCTTGTACCTGCTCACCCATCACTGACTCCCTGACCATCTGTGAAGGACACGCTGGGCCTGGCCATGCTCTCCAACAGCCGCCCACTGCCATGTGTGCGGTGCACTGGAGGGCCCATCCTCTGTCCTCAGGGGAAGGGACAGATGCCTGCACAGCCCTGTCGCAGGCACTGCATCCCAAGTGTGCAGCGAAGAGTGCCTGCCCACTGTTACCACGGATCACGGGGCGTGGCCACGGGGAGGCAGAGCTTCAGCAGCTTTGTCATTGCCCAGGCCTGGCCACTTGTCGCCAATGCTTGCCCCACCAAGTCCCCACTCAGCGCTGAGACACATAGACCTGGAGCCACAGGCTTGCCCAAGCTGATCAGGCTAGTGACCTGCCCAGTGTCCCGCACAGAGTGGGAGACAGCCTGGGCTTGCCCCCAGTCCTGGCGTCTCGCCCTGCAGTGGGCGTCCTGCTCTCAGCAAGGCAGAACAGTCCACATCCACTTTCTCAGGCTGTTGTGACATGATTCTCCTCTCCAGCTTCCCACTCTGGAAAGCTTCCAACGCACAAACCTGCTCCATGTACACCCTTGCCACCCAGTTACCCACTTCTCCTCCTGAGCTCTAATCCCAGGTGGACGAGCACACGTTCCTGTGAAGTAAGGGCTCTAAACAGGCCACTGACGTAGTACTGTTACAGCCCAGATCGTCAGTGATTACCAATCACTCCAACGAGGACTCCACACACTCCGAAACAGCGTCTCTGCCGTGTCGGATCCGAGGACCCCGTCGGCACTCCTGGCTCGGTTCCTCTTTTCGAAAGTAGGACTTGTTGTTGTTACTTATTGATGGTGTTTCTTGCTGAAGAATCCAGGCCTATTCTGGACTGTTCCGTGTGACTGAATTCAGGAGGGATGGCACACAGGGCATGCAACAGCAGGCTGCCAGACCAGGCAAGGGTGGTCAAGGGTGCTGCACTGGGGGCTCTGGGGAGAAGGTCCCTTTTCCCCTGGGGATTAGGAAAGCCATTCCAGGATGATCACCTACTTTACTTCGTAAGGGTTACAGGCGTGCAAGGGCTCTGCTCTTCACAGCTGACTTAAATTCTTGCTGAGCTCCTTCTCAGGCCCGGGGGAAGGTTCCCACGCCTCAGACCAGGAAGCGGCTCCACCCCACGGAACTGCTGGTTGAGCGGGGGCCCTGAGGCAGCTCTTCTGTACCCACGCACTCCCCAGTGCCAGCCTGAGCCTAGCAGTGACTTGTTCCACATGTGCTGTGGGCACAATCCCCATGAGCTATGTGGAGGAGGCCAGGAGCCCTGTGTGTGTGCACGCCAGGGCCATTCCCGCTTAGCAAGATGAAAACACAAGCAGAAAGCAGCATGCGCACGTTAGCTTGCTCGGTGACATGCTGCCCTGGGGAGTTGCCCTGTGCCCTCAGGAGACAAGGGGCAAAGAGGCAAGCATGTCGGTACTGTTAGCAGCAGGCTTTGTCACACAGAGCCCTGAGCGGGTCAGCATCCTGACCACGTTCTGGAAGCTGCTGGGTTAAGGGACTGCAAACAGTGGCCTGGGCCGAGGATCTCCACAGCTGACTAGACATGGCAGTGTTCAAGCCAGTTCGGGCCGGCAAGGCCTAGCTTCAGGGTTGGGCCCACAGCCCTCCTGTCTGTCCTGGCCCTCTCTCCACTCCAGCTGGCGGATCGCGTGCAAAGTGTCCCTCCTCTGCGTCCCATGTGTGTGGCAGCTGGCTCCACCTCCCCATGCAGTCCAGAGGGACAGGGTCAGCCCTCCAGCCAGCTGCTACTAGTCCAAACCTGGCCCCCAGCACTTCCCACACTCTGCCAGGGCCACCATAGAGTGCCACCCTTGGGAAACTGTCTGCTAGAACATGGACATATGGTCTACTCAACCCTTACACAACCTATACATTCTAACACGAGCCGCTGTCGCAAACTCTGGGTCCCTGGGGCTTGTGATTTTTTTAAAGATAAAATTATTTATTCAAAAGGCAGAGTTACAGAGAAGGGGCTCCTGACTGACAGGTGGTCAGAATTGGAGCGAGATGTAAAGACATTAAGGCCGTTGGAGGGCCTCACCCTGGCACCACAGCGGCCCAGGGATCCAGAAGTTACGTCCCTGCCTGTCAGTGGGAGAAAAAGGGCAGTGCAGCCCACCTCACAGCAGGGGTGGCCACTGACCCACCCACCATCGACCCGGCCCACCTCATCCGTGCACTTGGGGGTGGGAACCAGAGCTGTGGGCTGCAGAGCTCAAGGTCACCAGCACCCCGTCTTTGTCCTCAGTAACATGTAAGACAAGAGTCAGGCAGAAAGAGGCAGGGGACGGGATACCCACGCACCACCAGTGGGCCTTGCATGACGAAAAACTTGAACAACGTCCACACTCTCAACAGCCTTTCAGACACCCTGCCCGCGCTCCGTCCCGTCACTCCTGACTGGTTTTTGCCACCGGGAATGGCTGGGGTAGCATGAGCTGTGCGAATGTTGCGTAAGAGAATGGGCAACTGAGGCAGACTTGGAAATAGAAAGTGTTCGGTGTGCCTCTGCTCCACCAGCGGAGCCTTTCAAGCAAAAGGAAAATTGCTACAGTGATGGAAAACTGGCTGCCAGGGGCAGAAAGCAGGCCCACAACCAACCGAACTGGCCCAGAGGCTGTGCACCGAGTTGGACCTGCGTCCAGAATGGGCTGACTCTCCATTTTGGCTTGAGAGACAGGGACAGTAGGAGAGTGACCGAGCACGAGCGAGGAGGCAGCACTCAATCCCTGCCTCCCGTGTGCCCAGCTCGGCCCACCACCTGCTGCCTCCTGGACAGCATGTCACAGGAGGCTGAGGTGAGGAGCCACAGCCGACCTCGAGCGCAGACATGAGTGTCCTGACGGTGTCACTGCCTGCACCTCTCACGCCATGTTCCCAACTCACAACCTTGGAGGGCCGACTGGGTTGAGTTCTGGTTCCAGGCGTCCGGTAACCAGTCTTGCAGCCCTGGGCAAGCCCTCAAGTTTCCCAGGTACCCAGCAGCAGCGGGCACCCCTTTCTCATTAACTCCAGGATGGGGGTGGGAGGGGATGGGAGTTTGAAAGAATCAAATAAAGCGGCGAAACAGTACCTGGGGAACTGTGAAGTGAGGTTTAAGGTGAGGGACTGATTATTGCTGTGTGCCAAGTCGCAAAGCAAGCTGTAAGGAATCCAGCTAAGAAATGCCCATACCCTGGAGGACAAACAGCATCCCGTACCCTGCAGGCTCCTTGGGGCCACAGGATCCTGAGCAGGCGGCACAGGCCATACACAGGATGGCTTGTCTTGGGGCCAAGTGGCGATGGCCCACGGCATGACCCCAGGCTCCTGAGCCTCCTCAAGTTGCAGCTAGTCAGCAATCCACCAAGCACGCCTGGGCTGTCCAGCCGCCCTCATGGGGTCCCCGCCCCCCTGCAGACTGAGCAGCCTGCTACCTTCTGAGGCCTGTTGACCCAGAAGCCAGACACTGGCCCGGGGCGTGGAAGTCCCTGAGGCCAGTGCTGGGGGACTCGGTCCCCAACTGGCAGGTGTGTAGGCTTAGGCAGCCCCTGGCCCTCTGGTCCCGCAGCTCTCAGCTGGTGCACCAGCAGGTTTCACCATGCGGGTCCCCTGCCCCATCGGGTCCCCTACTCACACTGTGGCCATGGCGGGAAGGCTGTACGTGGGGGGTCCCACGGGGCCAGGCAGGGTTGACCGAGGAGGATGGACTCACTGAACACAGCGACTGCCTTTGAGACTCTGCTCAAAACCAGACAGGAAAAGGAAGTTGAACCAGAGACAAAGGGGAAACAAGCCCAAGTTAAAAACTGAAACCCAGGTAAAAAATAGAGAAGCAAGAGGCTGGCGGCGCAGAGCTGGGCCGTGTGGGCGGCTGGGAGGCCAGAGCAGGGCCTGCGACCTCAGCCTGGAGCACTCCCTGTGAGGGCAGTGGAACCTGGGCGACATGAGCAGGGACGGGGCAGGCTGGGGAGCTGGCTGCAGCTCTGAGCCAGCTGCAGAGGGCTCGGGGAGCAGGTGGTCCCAGTGCCATGGCACGTGCAGGGTGGGAGCAGGGCGCTTCGTGAGCAGAGGGGGAAGGCTAAGTGGTCACGTCCCTGGGGCCACATCTGCACTTCCACGGAGCTGACAGCAAAGCCGCAGCTGGAAGCTGGTGCTGCTATTCACACATCCACTGCCCAATGGGGCTAGTAAGGCCTGGGCTGCCTGTACCCACAGGGCCCTCCCATTCCCAAGCTTTCGCCTCAAAAGGCCCCGAAATCCCAACAAGGAGGCACCCCTGCTGCTGGAGTCCAGGCTATGAAGTGAGGGGTAGCAGCTCCAAAGGAAGAGGCAAGCTCAGCACACACGGGTTTCAGGCTGTCACGGACGGTGAGAGCTCGTCGGGGGCCAACACGCTCTCAATGTTGCAAACACCTTTTGGCGATTCCTAAACACATGCGCATGTCCCTGTAAAGAGGGTCCTGGCTGCAAGTCTCACACCTTTGTGTTCAAAATGTTTTTCATGTACTTCTGGTGGTGGCTTCTTTTCTTGTGGATTATCCAGAAGTGTTCTGTGTGATTCTGGAATGTCTGGCACGCTCCTCCATCTGCTGTTTATTTCTGACTTTATTCTTCCGTGGTCAGAGAGCACGTTCCACTGCCAACTTCTGCGCTGGCCCTGGTTCCGAGTTGCTGTCCAGGTTGAGGTGGGGAACAGCTCCGGCTCAGAACTTCCAGGCGCTACTCCGCCATGTTTGCTTTTGTCTAACTTGTCTCCCAGTTGCCAAGAGACAGGCCTTAAGTAACCAGCCATGGCTGTGGACTGATTTCATGGCTTTCCAAGCTGTTGGGGACATTCTCTCCAACCTCCTTGCTTGTGTGCTATTGTAACAAGTTACCACAAGCTTAGCTGCTGGGAAGAATACATCTGTTACTGTATTTAGGCACAAGATGACAGGTGATCGGAAGGCCAGCATGGACCTCCTGGGTCTCACCTGGTGAGATGTTGCCAGCAGAGGGAGGACGCTCCCTCAACCTTTCCCAGCTGCCACGCTCCGCCCGTATTCTCTGGCTTCTGGCTGCTTCCTCCATCTTTAAAATAAGCGACCAGCGGAGCCTCACACTGGCCCTCCTGGCCACAGCCAGGACAGGTTCTTGTTTTCAAGGATGCGTGTGGTATGCCAGGTCACCTGGCCACGGGTTCTGAGGACCTGGGGAGGGAGTGGCCCTACGCTGTCTGTAACCCTTCCTTTTGCTGTCAAGCCAACCACACCTGTACTGAAGAGCATCTTGTAGACAGCCGTGATTGCCACTTGCATCTCCATCCGGTCTGACGATCCTGCTTTGTCTGGGTAACAGTTCACGTCCCTGACGCAACAGGACTCGGTGCCGCGGCCTTTCTCCCTGCTTCCTGTTTCTTTCCTGTCTTGGGGGCCATGAACCCGTTTTCCAAATTTCACGTGAGTTCGTCCTCTGAGCTTCTGTCCCTCTTCAGCATGTAGGGGTCTCTCTACGGATCACGACAGATGGACCTCGTTGTGTACCGAAGGTGCTGACTGCACCAAGTCGGAAGGGCAGAGCATTGCAGCTGCAAGACCATGTTCTCATGGTCATTCCTGTGACACGGCGCACATGAATCAACCATGGCTCTCTTACACGGAGATGCACATATACATACACATATATGTATAAGATTTATTTATTTGAAAGGTGGAGTTATAGAGAGATCTTCCATCTGCAGGTTCACTCCCCAAATGGCCACAACAGCCAGGAGCCAGGAGCTTCATCAGGTCTCCCACACAGGTGCAAGGGCCTAAGCACTTGGGTCATTCTTTGTTGGTTTTCCAGGCCACAAGCAGGGACCAGGATTGGAAGTGGAGCAGCCAGGACTCAAACTGGTGCACATATGGACTATTGGCACTGCAGGCAGTAACCTTACCAGCCATGCCACAGTGCCGGCCTCGATGTGTGCATAAGGACCTGAAGATCCAGGCCTTTCGCACGTCTTCTACGTTTCTCTTCTGTTCTCCTTGATCCGCTTGATCCCCTAGGTTTTCTGGTATCCCCTCAGGCTGAGGAAGCTGCTTTGGCATGCCTTGTCCAGCAGATCTATCAGCAACATATCCCAGGTTCCACTGAAGAACAGCTTGCTTGTCCTCAGGCCCGAGGAACGTGAAGAGCCGGCTTTACGGGCTTTCTGGGTCTCCTGGATTGGCACAGCTCAGCCAGCTTGCCCGCCCAGCGGCCGCACTCCTCGGACTGCCGTCGCGCTGACCTCCTTGTTCAGTTGCTTTCCTGGGGCTCTGCAGCCCATCCTGTGTTCATCTTGCTGCCTCACTGAAAATCTTGATTTCGCACTGAACCAGGGAGAGAGAGAGAGGAGAGAGGAGTGAAAGAGAGTGAGCTCCCACTGCTGGTTTACTCTGCAAATGCGGGCAGTGGCTAAAGCTGTGCGTGGCTGGAGCTGAGTGCTGGGAAGAGCTGAGCCAAGTCTCCTTCACAGGTGGTGGAAACCCAGTGACGGGCCACGGCTGCTTCCTGCAAGGGGCACACGACCAGGAAGCTGGCGTCGGAAGCAGGACAGGTACGGAAGCCAGGTGCCCCGATAGCGAACAGGGGCATCTTGATCTTGACTGTGGGGCCAAACGCCTCCTCCTCTGATCACTTTCAATCTCATAGAGTAAATTGTAAAAATTAGCATTCTCACTCGATGAATTTCTCATTTTGTTTCACGTGATAAGTGTTTCAGATGCTCATTTCTCCACAGTGATCTCCCATCTGTCTACTCTTCATCTGTCTTCTGGAAGCCCCAGATGACATGCCTGCTCTTTCCAAGCCAGGGTCACCTTGGGGCCTACGTCCCTGCAGAGTCGGCTCACGTTTTTGGATATGGCCTCTGAGTGATGGCCATGTGCTGGGCACTGTTAGCACAGTATGGAGATGTTGGGTTATACTGGCTTCCTGGTAGGCAGGTAGATTAACTGGCAGGTGCTCAGGCTCTATCAAGTTTGGTTTAGCTTTCATGTTCTGTTGTGATTTTGAACTTGGCCCTAGGACATGGCCTCCTTCCCCCGGGCGCAGTCTTGGGGCTGTGGTGAGACTGCTCCACCGAAGGCTGCGGTGGCTCGGTGAGGCGTCTTCGCCTGTGGTCACCCTGGGTCTCCAGCAGCTCCCAGCATGGCCTTGCCTCTGGGCCACATTCTTCTAAGGCCCGCTGTTGGCCAATTCTGCTGGGCCTTCTGTCCCCACACACCTGCACTACGAGTGCTCACTCGCGGCCTGGTGTGCCTTCACACGCCCATCTTAGAGCCGCATCTTCTTCAGGTCCCTGCCCTGCTGAGTCCAGCGGTTTTGGTGGTCTCGAGTTCTGGCACCTGCTTCTGAGCTCTCTGAGCCTCTCAGCTGCGGCCTGACCGTGTGCTCCAAGACTGGACAGTCAGGGGAGGCACAGACCATGGTGGACCATGGTGGGCCACGCTGGGTACTCCTCCTCTCTCCCCAGTTGGAGACCCATGCCGTGTGCTCAATGCCGAGGGAGGTGAGGAGCCAGCATCCTGTGTGCCCGTCAACATCCCTCGAGGACTTCATCAGTTTCACTGTGACCTCATTTATCATGAGAGATCATTCCTGTGACTTTGTCGGGGGGAGAAGCGGAAGCTGACGATGGCAACAGGAAGAGACCCTTTGCATTTCCTAATGTCTGCCTACGCACAGACACCTTCACCGTGAGAAAGTGCCTTTCAGTTTCACTCTTCTGTCCTCACACGTCATAGCTGTCTGCTACTGGTTTCGCTAAGTGGGCAACATGAATAAACCCCAGGAGGTGCTCCTGTAGCCCTACCAGCCGGTTCCAACAAGGCGAGGGCAGACCAGGGGCAGCTCAAAGACGCAGACAGATGTCCAAGCAGGCTGGGCTGAGACATGACCCCCGTCTCTCCTTGGTCCTGGCCCGCTGTGCGTTCATGACAGGTACCCCGTCACCATCCCCCTTCCTCTGCTGCGAGGTGGGGAAGGGATGGCCCTACAGGGACAGTGCTCCTAGGTCAGTTATGACCTACCATGGAGAACGTTGGAGAGACAGGAGAAGTGGACCCTTGAGAGGCAATTTAGTGAGGCGGGGAACCCCTGCTTCCTGTTTAAGGCAGCCCTGCCTAATATCACTTGCGCTTGGCACATAGCACGCTGATAAGCATCTAACAGGTGCAGGGCGCATAGTGACAGCAGGAATGAATGCAGGTGAGGTCAGCGAGCGAGTCCAGAGCCAGGGCACCGACACACACAGTGGGCATCGGACCCTCAGGCACCCAGTAAATCCTCAACAGACAGCAGTACTGGCTTCAACTCAAAGAGGTGCTTCCCACGGACCTAGCCCCCTCCAAAACAACAACAACAAAGCAGAGTGGGCTGGAAGTGAGCCTGGGGGCACCCCCTGGCCATTCTGCCCACAGCTCGAGTGGGTAGACGTGCGGTGTGGCCTGGGAAAGTCATCCCGCTTCTGTGATCTTGGTTTCCTGCGAACAGACGAAGCTGCTCTTCCCCACCTGCTGAGGATGTTGGCCATGAAAGGGGCTGTGACCAGGAAATACGGAAACAAGTTGTGCCTGTCCGCTGCCGGCGTCTCAGCACTTGCATGAGGCAGGCAGGTGTCCCGGGTAGGAGGCCCACTGACTCAGAGCACAGAATGGAGGTAGTGGGGTCAGCGTGGAATCCTACCAGCGGGCTTGCACTAGAACTTTTAGTGTGATCCCCGGGTCGCCGTGAGCCGAGTCTGAGCCTCAACTGCAGGCAGCTCCGAAGAAGGAAAGAAAAACCCGATTGGCTAGGGCACGGCTCTGGCCTCGGGGAGCTTCCTGAAAGGCGTCCACTGACACAGCTCAGCCATCTCTTCCTTGTAGAAGGCACACGGCATGGTTCCTGCTGTCCCCACCTGCCCTGTGGGGTCCCCACAGAGGACAGCCCTGCCACATGCCCTGCTGTGTGTGAGGACCCAAGGATCTGTCTGCAGTTGGGGATTTGAATCTCTTCCCAGAAGCTCGGGGCCAGGAAATGAAGGGTGGCCGGCCAGATGCAGGCATGTGCTGCGGTCGGAGCTGCCACCACCTGCGACCTTTCTGTAGACACAGACAGTTGGGAGATGGTGAAGTAGCAGGAAAGGTGAAAGTCCAGGAGGTGCCTAGGGGGCACACATCCTGGTGGCTCAGGCAGTTCCCACCCCTGAATCAGCCCTTTCCCTCCTCCCCCAAATCTGCAGTCACACTGGGCCTGCCCTTCAATTCGTGAGGCCTCTCCAGCAGCCACTACAGAGCTGCCGCAACCTCTTTGTCTCGCAATGTTCTCATTTTGGCTGCACACCACACCCCATCACAGCGTGGGGAGGTCCCACTGCTTGCCACTTATCTTTCACCACTGCCTGAGTCCCACACAGCTCAGGGTGGTGCATGGAGGGGGAGTGTAGCCCAGCCTCACCTGCAGTACGAGGCACCCTACCTACAGGTGCATTGCTCCCAGCCACGCTCCTCCACAGCACACGTCCACAATGTCCACAGCACGTGCCCACGCTCCACCACGGCACGTGCCCATGATGTCCATGGCACACGCCCACGCTCTACCATGGCACACGCCCATGATGTCCATGGCACATGCCCACGCTCTACCATGGCACACGCCCATGATGTCCACAGCACACGCCCACGCTCCTCCACAGCACACATCCACAATGTCCACAGCACACGCCCACGCTCCTCCATGGCACACGTCCACAATGTCCACAGCACGTGCCCACGCTCCTCCATGGCACACGTCCACAATGTCCACAGCACGTGCCCACGCTCCTCCATGGCACATGCCCATGATGGCCATGGCACACGCCCAAGATGTCCATGGCACATGCCCACGCTCTACCATGGCACACGCCCAAGATGTCCATGGCACATGCCCACGCTCTACCATGGCACACGCCCATGATGTCCATGGCACATGCCCACGCTCTACCACGGCACAAGCCCATGATGTCCACGGCACACGCCCACGCTCTACCACGGCACACGCCCACGCTCCTCCATGGCACATGCCCATGATGTCCACGGCACATGCCCATGACGAAGGCCAGGGCAACGGAATGCTGCCAGGAAACCACATGCTCATGGCGGGGCTATTTCTGAGAACTGCAATCACCAGAAAAGAACCCAGACAGCAAACGTTTTTAATCATGAGATTTTACTAACAAGTGGAGAAGCAAGATGGACACATGACGTAGGGATAAGCACGGTGGAAGGAGAATCAGTTATTAAAAATTTTTCCAGTGTTTGCTGTTGGGAACACAGGCTGGTACAGCCACTGTGGAAGTCAGTGTGGAGGATACCCAGGAAACTGAACATTCACCTACCATATGAGCCAGCAATTGTACTCCTGGGAACCTGGGACTTGATACATGAGAAGCAACTTGCACCCCGTATTCATTGCAGCACAATCAACAATTGCAAAAACTTGGAAACAACCTAGATGCCCACTGACAGAGGACTGGATGAAGAAACTGTGGCTCATCTGTTCTATGGAGTACTACTGAGTTATTAAAAAGAATGAAATACAATCATTTGCAGCCAAATGGGCCCAACTGGAGATGATACTGCTAACGGAAACGAACCAATCCCAAAAGGACAGATGCCACATGTTTGCGCTAATACAAGATAACTTCCATCAAAAGTCCCAGTGCTGGCAGGGCTGGGGCTGCTTTCTTATGGAATGGCTCTTGCTCGTTCCAACTTGCAGGTCTGTAGAGTCAAATTTAATTGTTTTTGTGGTGAATCTTATCTTTTCGCAATTCCTAGTTATTTGTATCTCTCCCAGTAAGTTCTTGTGATTCATTAATTGATCATCCACAAGGAGGAATTGCTTGTAAACACCTGAGATTGTAAATGTCCATTTCAACAGTTTCGCTACATACCATGAATAATGAAGCTGCGGTTATTAATGGTAAAGCCTCCAGTGCCACAAGGGTCACACACAGGCATCTATTCCTACAAAAAGGTTTTTGATTCCTGTTTTTGCCACTGGTGTGATGCATTTTTATTTCTGTAACATGTGTGTTATCTTCACCCTGATGTGGACTGCTCACTGGTTCTGCATTTCAGGGGATACACAGTGGAAGTGTAGCGGGGACGGATGCTCGGCTATGGAGACAAAGTGCATACAGACCAGAGATGGACTCCCGGTGAAAGAACTGAATACATCCTAACAGTAGGATGCTGGGCCCTGACAATGCGCCTGCCCACACTGTCGGGAAGCACTTCAATAGCAGCACGATGGACTCGTGGCTGTTCGTGAAGGACATCCACTGTAAAACCAGAGGGAAATCAATGGTGGGGGCGGGACCTTGGGCAAGGGCATGGGCAACCCCAGAGCTTATGGAACTAGACCATAAAACAAAATAAAATATGTTAAAAAAGAATATCTTTGTTGAAAAAAAAAATTCAGTGTGAAAACTGTTGAAATAAAGATCTCCAAAGACCGGCCACACAGATAAACTGCCCAAGGAGCTGCCCCAGGTCCATCAGAAGGGGGATGTCATCAGGAAATGGTGGTATGGGGGGCACACTGGTTGGCACAGGTTGTTGCTAAAAGCAGCTGCAGGGAGAGAAAAGGCGTCAGTGATGCATGCCTGTGAACTTGACGCTTGTGGGTTCCAGGTAAGCTGAAGCGCATGAGCAGAGAGCTACTTATCGCCCAGGCTGCCTCATGAATCTCCGTCTCCGTTCTGGGACTGCCCATGTTTCAGAGAGCAGGTCCTGTGTGCCAGGCCTGGAGACAGAGTGAAAACATCGTTTTCTCCGTCAGTTTTACGTCTATCAAAGCACAGCCTCTGTCCAAGCTTGGCATGGCCACCGAGGGGGCCCAGTCACGCTGCTCCTGACCTTGGGTTTAGCATTCATGTCACAGGAGAACAGAGGTCTGCCTGAGGACCTGGAACAGTGGCAGCCACCCGAGTGGGCAGCAAGGCCCAGGGGCTGAACTCAGGGCTCCTTCTCCTGCCCTCCAAGTCCTTCATCAGCATTCGGTCTGCTTGAGTCAATGACCCAATACTGCTTCTTCCAGGCTCAACTGCCACACTGCCACGCTCACAGGACTTCCGGTGGAAAGCAACCCTTCAATTGGAAACTTCAGCACTTTCATTCAATGTCAAAAATGGGGCTTCCACCAGGCCTTCTGCAGTGTGTCCCCGCCAGGGGTGGGCCCGGGTGACCTACTGTCCTCATTAGGCTGGACGTAAGCCTGGCATTCATGAGATCCAGGCTGCGGCTGCAGGAAACAGCTGTCAAGCTCATTTAAGATCATTAGTGCCCATACAACGAGTTCCAAGAATTCATTGATTCATTCTGCCAATGCCCCACTAACAGACACCCCAGACACAGACGCCCCAGTGGGTTTGGTTTTACTCATCTACCCAGTGCGGGATGCAAAGAGATCAGAAAAATACCGGCATCGTGGCTGACTGGGGCCCCTCCACCAGGCAGCATGGGACAGTGCAAGCCAGCAGGCCCAGGCCACAGCCCTGCACTGCCTCTCTGAATGTGGCCCCCTACAAGGTCGAACAGCTATCCCTATGCCAGCCTTCCTACCTGGAAGCCTTCAGACCCCAATGATGAGGGAGGTGAACTGCGGTTTGCCCACATGAGAGCACTGTGGCCTCCGTGAGCAGTCTCTTCATCTAACATACGTGTTGGTGTCTACTAAATGACATCTCTGTGCTCCGTGTCATATATGTAACACAGCCAGATACCTAATACGGTGTGGCGAGGCGATGTGTAAGCTCAGGGAGGTGCAGATGGTGAGGAGGGGGGACTGTTACAGACTGAAAGAGCAGAGGATCGAGGCTGGCCAGCCCAGGGGTTATGCATTAGCTTCTAGAAAATTCTGCTCACTTTCTACCACTCAGCAGACTCTCACAAGTGGGCACTATTCTTGTGCCTTGTCCTGGGCTGTGCTGCCAGACAGTGCTTCCACCTGACCGTGTGTGAGAGACTTGGTCTTCCAGGGGACACTGGGTAGCATCTGGAGGCACTCCTGGCTGTCACAGCATGGAAGGCACAGGGATGCTGTTAAACATGCTGAAGGCACAGGATGGCTGCTTCACAGGGAGCGTCAGGCTCCCAAAGCTGCTGGAGCAGAGCCTGGAAGCAGGGCCTGTGCGAGGGCAGCCTGCTCAGAGCGGGGTGGAGGTGGCACGGGACCTGAGTGGGGTTCTAGCAGCTGCTGAGCAGCCTTGAGAGAAGATCAGCAGGCAGCTCCGACACCTGCAGGATTCTGCACTTGAGCAGCCTGGGTCACCCTTCATCACTGCCCTCAGGCTGGCAGGTGGGGGCTTGGGCGTGATGGTGGACAAGCCTCTAGGACAGACCCTGCCACAGGTGAGCAGGGTGGACCCCTGTGAACAAGGGCAAGGGCAGGTGTCCTGTGGTGTCTGCTGACCTGACCAGATGCTGGGCCGAGGGGTGTAGCCTGGGGCTGGCCATCTGGCCATGGATGCCTACCCTCCTGGTGCCCTCCACAGGGCACCAGTGCTGTAAGAATGGAGCCCAGTCCATGTTAAACCACTCTGTCCCTCATGAGCTGCTGCCGGGAAGGCAGTCGGTACAGCTCAGGTCCTCTGCTGTTCCAAGCTGGTGGCTGACCCAGATCCAGTCATGTCAAGGCTTCCCCGGGCACTGTAGGCACTGGGAATCCTAGTGGAGGGGGTGGCAGCTCCAAGGCTGGCCACAAGCTCTGCTTGTTCCAGGAGCCTGAGCTGAGCCCGCACCTTCTCGCGCCTTCACCTGGTCACCTACAGAATGAGGGCTTTGGGGTGGAGGGGTGGCTAAGCTGCTGCCTGGCATGATGCCCCCATTCTGCACCAGAGGGTCTCGGTTACAGTCTTAGCTCTGTCTGATTCCAGAGCACATGGCATCCCCTGCTCACGCGGCAACGCCTCGAGAAGCTGAGGCCACAGGTGCCGCAGGGTCTGTGGCCCTCGTGGCTCTGGCTGCTAGCACCAGGGTTTATTTCTGGGTCTGTGTTCCCACTGTGCACGCTGGGGGCGGCGGCGCAGGCGGGCGGACAGCAAGCCTGACTCAGCTGTCTTCCCTGGCACCCTGCAAGCTGCAAGCTTGTCTCCCCGCAGCCTTGGGCTGGGAGCTTCCTGGCCAAGTCATCCTGGAGGAAGGGCTTGCCGCATCACTGCTGTTCAGTGTTTAAACCAAAATTTGCTTAAAAATTGCTGCAAGCAATGAAAGGTTTAAATATTGGAAAACAGGAGTGTGAACTCACTCCCTCTTGTCCTAGCGCCCCCTGGAGGCAGCTGTGGCTGCGAGCTCACTTCTGTTCCTTACAGCTGCTGCACACGCGGTGGGTGTGTGGGAGCCAGCTTGGCTCATGAGCTTCATGTACCCAGACTGCGGGTGTGCGGGCTCGTCTAGGTGTCGGCCCCACCAAGGACTGGGGAGGAGAGGAGCCCTGCAGGTGTGTCTAAGGGGCTCTGGCAGATGAGTTCTGATGGCTTTACTTGGCTTGGAATAAAGGGACACATGGAAGCGGGACAGTCATGTTAACAGTCATGTTGGACCAACACTAACTAAACACATATGCCTGCATATGACGTGACAGTGAAAGACTGCTTTGTTTTATTTGAAAAGCAGAGTCCCAGAGAGGGGGGTGAGGGGAGGAAGAGGACAATGAATCTTCCTCTCCTGGCTCACTTCCTAAATGCATTCAAGAGCCAGGGCTGGGCTGGGCTGAAGGCAGCATTAGGCACTCCTGCTGGGTCTCCCCTGGCAGGGACAGGGACCCAACACTTGACCAGCACCCCTGACTCCCAGGACTGAAACTGGCCCTCTGCGGGGGAGCAGGTGTTGGGAGCAGTGACACCACCTGAGGGGCCACGAGGCCTGCCCCCCAGTGTTGGCACAGCCCACGTATTCCTGCGTTATTACGTCACCTACTCTGCTACATCTACAGGAAGAGGTGGATACACAGGGCAGGTGACCTTTACGAAAGCACTCGTCACTACTATGTGTCCAACAGATTCAAGACACGAGGACAGGTGCTGAAGCGGTTTGAACTGCCGCCCGGGACACCTGTACTTGGCGCCTATCTCTGCTTCTGACCCAGCTTCCCGCCAATGTAGCTAGGAAGAAGCAGGGGCGGGGCCCGAGTGCTTGTGCACCTGCCATCTGCATGGGAGACCTGCAGCAAGTTCCTGGCTTCCGGCTTCGGCCTGTGCTAGCCCTGACGGTCTCATCTGGGGAGTGAAGCAGCTGATGGGAGACGGACATCTGCCTCCATTCCCAACTCATCCTGCCTTCCAAAGGAAGAAGTGAAACTTGAGGGCCCGGCGGCGTGGCCTGGCGGCTGAAGTCCTCACCCTGAAGGCACCGGGATCCCATATGGGCACCGGTTCTGGTCCCGGCAGCCCCACTTCCCATCCAACTCCCTGCTTGTGGCCTGGGAAAGCAGCTGAGGACAGTCCAAGGCCTTGGGACCCTGCACCCTCGTGGGAGACCTAGAGGAGGTTCCTGGCTCCTGGCTTTGCATCAGCACAGCGCTGGCTGTTGCAGTCACTTGGGGAGTGAACCATCGGACGGAAAATCTTCCTCTCTGTCTCCTCCTCTCTGTGTATCTGACTTTCCAATAAAAATAAATAAATCTTAAAAAAAAAAAAGAAGTGAAACTTCAAAAGTGAAAACGCAGGCGGCAAATGCAGTGAAGTGTGCAGTGAAGCAGCACTGTGGGAAACCCGGTCCTCCGGGCCTGCAGCCCAGGGGCAGTGCTCGCCTGCGTGGTGGACAGATCTTTGCTGTAGCCTTGGAACATCTAGAAGCCAGCAGACAGAGAGAGGCCGCAGAGGGCCTTGGCCTGGGCTGGCTCACCGTCCATGCGTCAGGTTCCCCGAGGAACGTGTGACCAGCTACGATCCCTCTCTCGGCCCTGATGCTGAAGAGAGAAGCAACGGAAGACAGTGACGGAAAAGGAACCTCAATCCAGGAAGGCACGGCCGGCATGGAGACCAGCCAGGAGGCAGATCGAAAAGGAGAGGGGGAAGATGGGGAGCCACACAGTCGGCCCCACCCAAGGCAGGCAGAGCTTGTAGAGACAGAAGCGCAACCCCGTGAGCACCAGGGACATCGGTCCCCTGGCGATGGACCACAGGCTCCTAAGAAACCCGCCACCACCCAGGCTGCCTCCCACCCGCCGCTGCGGCCTTGGCCGAGTTACAGAACACGGTGAAGTGCCAGCTTCATTCTCTTGGCAGTTACTGTCACGAGCAGCTTTCAACTCATTCACGCAGTTTACAAAACAGGAAGGCAAAGGTGGACACAGCCAAGCCACACCCAGCACGTTAAGATGAGACCCTGCCTGGGGACTGATGGCTCTTTGGGGCCAGATGGGGTGGCACAGGGCGGGCTGCTAGTCAGCGCACCTGCCAGGAAGGTCATGACTCCCGCTGTCCGACATGGGACAGCCACACAGGGCCGGGCAGCCTGTCTGGAGAGAGACACCACCTGGCCTTGCCTGTGCCTGGCCATCGCCGCCGTCTGCACAGGTTTAAGCTCCCTCCTAACCCCACAGGGCCCGTCTGGCTGGCACGGTGCTGAGCGAGCTGCCGGCTGGGGCTCCTCCCACAGCGCAGCCTGCCTGTGCCACCGGGCCAGGTGAGAGAAGTGACAAGATAGCCCGAGCTGCCACCAACCAGCTGGGCTTGGGAATGGTGACCACGTTCTTTCTAGATTGGCATCCTGAGGTAATTCATCTCTGCCTGCGGTGTTAATTAAATCACAGATCAGATACCAGGGCGACGCTCCACAAGCCACAGCTGGAAAACAGGTGTCTACCACAAGTGGAAGAACTCCTCCAGCACCCCAAGTCCACTTCTGGGGTGGAAAGAAGACCACGCTGTGTCCCCAACATGGACACCCACTCTCCGGCTCGGCGTGGGGAGTCCTCGGCGCTCTGCCAGCTCTGACACTCGATGCATTGTCTGCACCTTGACTTAGAAGACACTCTTTATTTATTTATTTATTTTTATTGAAAAGGCGGATTTACAGAGAGGAGAGACAGAGAGAGAAAGATCTTCCGTCCACTGATTCACTCCCCAAGTGGCCACAACAGCCGGAGCTGAGCCAATCTGAAGCCAGGAGCCAGGAGTTTCTTCTGGGACTCCCACACGGATACAGGGCCCTAAGGCTTTGGGCCATCCTTCACTGCTTTCCCAGGCCACAGCAGGGAGCTCCCCTGTCCCCAGGCCCCCTTCCCTCTTATCTGGGGCAATCCAGTGTCGTCTGAGAACACAGGGAAGCTGTCAGAGATGAATCGTGAGCTTAAGATCGCTATTCTTGGGCTTGGCGGCGTGGCCTAGTGGCTAAGGTCCTCGCCTTGATCCCATATGGTCGCTGGTTCTAATCCCGGCAGCTCCACTTCCTCTCTGTCTCTTCTCCTCTCAGTGTATCTGACTTTGTAATAAAAATAAAAAAAAAAAAAAAATAAATAAATAAAAAAAAAAAAAGATCGCTATTCTTGGGCCTGGCAGCATGGCCTAGTGGCTAAAGTCCTCGCCTTGAATGTGCCGGGATCCCATGTGGGGCGCCGGTTCTAATCCCAGCGACTCCACTTCCCATCCAGCTCCCTGCTTGTGGCCTGGGAAAACAAGCAGTCGAGGATGGCCCCATGGTTTGGGACCCCACAACCGTGTGGGAGACCCAGAAGAGGTTCCTGGTTCCCAGCTTCGGATCGGCACAGCACCGGCCGTTGCGGTCGCTTGGGGAGTGAATCATTGGATGGAAGATCTTCCTCTCTGTCTCTCCTCCTCTCTGTATATCTGACTTTGTAATAAAAATAAAAATATTAAAAAAAGATCGCTATTCTTGAACTGTCATGGTTGTTCCTATCGCTGTGACCTCTCACTGCGTGTAAGGGGAGTTGGGGGCTCACCCACAGCTTCAGGCACTGCAAAGGGTCATGCAGTAGTGTCCGTGTGGATAAGGTGGGGTGGAGTGCCTACTCTGATCTTTCTGGCATTGACAATGCAACTCTGAAACTTGACGTGAACTCTTAGTTTAAACATTTCTTGACATTTGTGCAATGTCTTACCTTCCGAAAGGATCTCAAGCCATCTGTCCCCTTGGCCAGGCATGAACAACAATGGCTTTTTTCGGCTAGTGGTGCAGGTGCATAGCTCCTGCCTGCGGAGTTGGCCCCAACCAGAACGTGAGGCAGTGGCCGGCAGCCCTGCCCACAGAAACCTCACTGGGGTGACATGTCAGGAACTCCTTCAAGAAGCAGGTGGGAGGAGGGTGGAGAACAGACGTCTGCCCTCCCAGGGAGCGAACGGTGGAGGAGAAGACAGGGAGAGAACCCAACACGCACGGCGCCGCTGAATGAACTCCACGATCCGGTGCACCCACTGCGGCAGCAGGGTCACAGTGTTAGAACGACACAAATTCCTGCTGCCAAGGACGTGTCGGAAGTCCCAAGTGGGGCGCACGCAACGACTTCATCACACCCCAAAAACCAATTCAGGGAAAACACGCAAAGAACAAAGTTACAATTTGAAATTAGAGATGGCAAAAGCAATCATTCCTCCAACAGCAGTTGGCCAATGTTGGTCTAGTAATGAACCTGGTGAGCGATGATAATGCAAAAATGACAGCTTTGAATGTTGCTGTTTGCAAGGTGTTTTTGCTCGCTCCTAACAGCCCCATCTCCCAATCAGGCAAGGGGCAGCAAGACAGGAGAGAGGACCTGTGCCAAACCCCACGGCCAGTCAAGGCCCGGGCTCTGCTCTGCCGTCCTCTCAACCTCCCCTCATCACCCGGGCCAGTCAAGGCCTGGGCTCTGCTCTGCCATCCTCTCAGCCTCCCCTCATCACCCGGGCCAGTCAAGGCCTGGGCTCTGCTCTGCCATCCTCTCAGCCTCCCCTCATCACCTGGGAGGCGCCTTCCTCCAACTTCAGCCCCTCCCACCACACTGGCTCTTTCATCAAACAGAGGAAGGAAGTTCCCGAACAAAGCGTCCCCCACCCTCAACCTGTCCAGGGTTCAAATGTCAGCTCTGTGTGTCGCTGGGCCAGTGATTAAACCAGCACCTGCCTCAGGGTGTGCTTCTGTGAAACGGGCACGTTAGCAGCAGCGAAATCTGCAGATTCGTACGAGGACACAAGGATACCACGCGTTATGCACACAGGTGCTCAGCAGGTTCTATTGATCACGGTCAAGTACAGTAAGCGAGACACTCATTTACCCAGCCAAACCCAGCAGAGTATCACGCTTGCACGCTTCAGGGGAAAGGTAGCGATGTTAAATACTGTTCTGATGGTGTATGGTCCTCGGCCTCACAAGGGCCATGAGTGTGACCAGGTGCCACACACCTCGGGTGCGGTACCAGGGTTTGGCTCTTCTGGATTAAGTGCCCACAGCGCAGGCCTGGAGCATTTTATGGGGAGAGATTATGCGGGCAGACTAGCAAACAAGGGAGGCCATGCAATGGGGACAGGCGCATTGCCACCTGGTGGCTCCTTTGCAGCCAGTGCGAGGCTGCACGGGCAGTGGACAGAATCCAAGCCACAACCTGCTGCAGGGTCCCCAAGAAGCCAGGCTCTGTGCCTCTCCCCGTCCTTTCTCTGTGGCAGGGACACCATGGATGTGACAGATGGTGATCGCTCGAGACACAGAGCAATGGTGCCATCAGTGGGAGCCAAATGTACCTGCTCAGCTGGCTGTCCCACCTCTCCATGCCATCCTCCAAACAGAGGCAGCTCCTGCCCCAGGGTGCGCCTGACCCTGAAGGCATCCTCTCTGCAGGAATGGGAGCTTGCCTCCAAGCATGGACATGTCCTTCAACGACAGAGCTGCTGTCCTGCTGGACAAAACACACCCAACCACACACGTGGTCGGTGCCATCGTCCTGCACCAGGTCCCTCCAAATGGCTCCAGACTGACTACCAACTGCAGTGATTCATAACACACGACGAACAAGGCAGGCAGTCTGCAAGGGGGTGCCCGCCACCTGCCTCTGGATGCTGTATCCTGGTGTACATCTTGGGCACCTGTGGCAGCAGCATCCTCAGAGCTGAGAGAATGGGTGGAACTGCAGGTTTTCACCAACAGGTGAAAGCAGGTGTGGCTCATGAAGATGGAGGGTGGGCTCGTGTCCAAAGAACACAGTGTGAGATCTGCCCTGGCAGGTGGCAGCCGGGGCGCCGGCGACTCCTCGTGCTTACAGCAAGCACAGCCAGCAACCGGCCAGGGAGGAGGCACGGCCAGCAGGAGTCCTGGCTACTCCACGCCTGAGTTCAATCCGCCCTCCGAGGTGCCGGCGGCAGAAGTTTGATGCACATATAAAGGCACCGCTCATTTTCTAAGGGTCCTGACTTCCCAAGCTTGCGGGTGGCCATTTTCTCTGCAAATCAGACAGTTCTATGCCTTCAAGTGGTTCACCTGGAGTACCCCTGCTAGTACCTGTAGGATCCTGGGGTTCTGGTTCCCAGGCCCAGGCTCTCCCCAGGGTCTCACTTGCTGACCTGGAAACACTCTGCCTGCCTGACTCAGGAGAGGCCGGGTACCCATGCACTGTGTGGACTCCTCACTGAGAACCTCTCACAGGGGATCTCGAACTTGAGTCACCCCAAAAAGCTTTCCAATGGCCTCTCCTGTGTCCCGGGGCCAGCCACACCCTAGCCCAGCAGATCCAGCTCCCAAGAGGATGAGCGAAAACACTATTGAAACACTCGGATGCAACAGAACAGCCAAACTGGTCCAAACTGGTCCAAACTGGTCCCCGTCCCTGTCGGTCTCGGGGCTGGGGGGTGGGTCAGGATGAGGACCAGGAATCAGAGATGGGGTATGTTCTCCTTTGAGGGGTGCCGAAAATCCACCAGGAAATGCTCCAGCCCCCGTGCTGCTGCCAGAATTGCTTCCTCCCGCTCCGTTTCTCCCCCACTCGTGCCCGCGCTCTGCCCTCCCTGCCACTTGGCACCGCCGATGCAGCTCGTCCGACGGCGTCTCAGCCGACGGCTCTCTCAGCACTGCAGTCACCTGCAGCTCGTGAAAGGCGACCATCCCGCACCCCACCCTGTGGGCCCTCCGAGGCAGCCACTCCTGGAGCGGGGCAGGGGTGAGCTCTGTGACACCCTCCAGGAGGCAAGCACAAACCTAAGCTCCTCTGGGCCCCCCAGACAAGACCCCCCTCAAGCTGGCAGAAGCAGGCCTTTGGCGGCCAAACGCAGCCAACGTCTCCAGGGCTAAGGAGGCGGGCTCCCCACTCTGGACACCTTCCACAATGGCAACCCACATTCCTGGTTACTCAGCGCAGTCAGGGGCCAGAACACCATGTAGGTCTCCCATGGGGGTGGCAGAGGCCCAGGTATTTGGGCCCTCCTCTGCTGCTTTGCCAGGCACATTAGCAGGGAGCTGGGTTGAAAGTGGGAACCACCAGCACTCAAATCAGTGCAGATAGGGATACAGGCACCCCAGGCAGTAGCTTACCCCACTGTGCCAACACTGGCGCCAGTGTGCAGGGACCTTCCACTCAGCCCCTCCCTCTCCCGGCAGACCCAGCCCTTGGCTCAGGAGCTCATAGCAGACTGGGTCTGACGCAAACTCAGGGGCAGAGTTAAGGGTGACCCACACTTTATATAGGCCAACCAAGACATATACACCTCCCCAGGTGGACCACTGCCGACGAGCCACAGTGCTCTGTCCGACGCACCCTCTGAGGGTGCCTGGGCTGTGACAGACCAGGCATCAGGCGCGTTCTGGCTGGGGATTTGCAGGCGACATCCTCAGCGTTAAGCGTGGCCCCAGATACCCGGCACAGAGCCGTGCGGGAAGAAATTCTCTGTCTCCTGTCCCATGGGAACACAGCGGAGTCACGCTGCCGAGTAGGACAACTTCCTGGAGCCCGGGCAGCGAGTGGGAAGACTGCCTAGACAGGTAGATTTCCTGTGTGGAATCTAGCTAGCCTCTTGATCTACCTCCTAGCCCCTCCCCACGAGGGGCCAAGAATGCTCTGGGTTCTCCTGCAAACAGTAAGGCGGGGATGCTCACGGCCGGCATTTCCTATAAACCTGCTGCCAACAACTGGAGGGCACAATGTAAAAACATGGCTGGGAGGTAGAGCTGAGGGTCCTGCACAGGGGCTCTCTGCCCACGCGGTTTCTACGCTTGCTCTAAAACACGCAGACATTCGACTGGAGAAACGAGAAGCTGTTGGAGCGCGTGCGCGCGCTCTCTCTCTCTCTCTCTCTCTCTCTCTCTCTCTCTCTCTCACACACACACACACACACACACACACAGAGGCAGATCCCATTTGTCCCACAGTGGCAGCAAAATGCACCAGCCTCTTACCCCGCCTTTCTTGTCATTTCTTGGAACAGCCTTTCCCACAGTCCTACCCAGGGGACACATTCCGCAAGAAGAGACAGAAGAAAGAAAATGTGGCGGGTGCACACGAGCATCCATCGTCACAGTGCCTAGAAGGCTGGCGACAGGAAAGACAGCGTCCACGTAACACATCATCAGAACACTGCCCGCAGGCAGCCTGGCCGCAGGACTGCCATCCACAGCAGGGAGGAGGAGGAGCAGATCTGGAGCCAAAAACCCCCTTGACAATGCAGCCGGGCTGGCGCGGCTCTCCACCTCCAGTGCTAACAGTGGGTGCTTTATCATTATTTTTTAAGAGCAGCAGACCGCGTGAGTTTGACAAAGGAAGAAAAACAAAAGAGAGAGAGGCACCCATTCTGGCTGCTGTGCTGCAGCCCTGTGCCGGTGGCCGCTGCGGGGAGGCGCAAGGTGGGCTCAGAGCCATTATCTGCACTGCCCGCCCGCTGCAGCCAGCCAACACCCCTGGCCCGCAGCGTGGCCGCGGCACCGCCCACACCCCACGGCCGGCGTGAACCCCACACAGGCATGGCTGAGCTCTCCATGCATGAGAACCAGCCAGAGCCTGAGCTGCTGTTACACAGAAAAAAAAAAAAAAAATCAGCGAGAACAAAACCCCAGTGGCACGGCCATGCAGCAAACCCAGCACGTACCTGAATTCTTCCAGAGCAAACATGACCTAGTCAGTCTCCTTGGATGCTACGAGAGCTTGCTTGGGGCTGAAGGTAACCATCTAGTCAGCCAGACAGTGCAAAGTGCTGCAAAAAAAAAAAAAAAAAAAAGGCGGGGCTTGCACACCCCCAATATTCTGAAGGAAAAGGCTCTGCAGGCAGGGGCCAGCAGCCTCCGGCTCCCTCCGCCAGCTGCTGCCGAGCGGCAGCTACCAGGGCAGACAGCTAGCAAACCATGTGATCACCCCACCAGGGCTGGCGCCGAGGAAGAAGTCGAACCCTGGGCTCGCCCGGGATCCTGGGTAAATCATGCAATGCGTGCCCCCTCCCTGCGCCACCAGCCACCACGGCGCAGGCTGGGGTCGGGGAAAGGCACGCACGCAACCTGGCCCTCCGCGACCCGCCTGGCGAGCCTAGCTGCCCACGCGGCTGTAACGCTAGGCGTGACCCATGCCGTCAGCACAGCCGACCATCACATGTGAGCTGCACCTTGCAGATGCCAGGATGCTAGAAGATTCCTCCAGACTGTTCATTTAGCATTCAGCTGCCAGACGCTCTTCCAGTGTGAAGGTATGCACTTCACGCCCGCCATGGCACCACCACCAGTGACCTTGTATGTCAATCACAAGCAATCACCTCCCTCAGCTCATGATTCAGTTCTTTACCTGACGGTTAGCACATCTCAGGTGCTTATCGATGGTTTGGAGTGTGAAAATCACTGTGATAATTCAGAATAGAAGCAAAAAAAAAAAAAATCAAGATATTTACTGGTTTGCATAGCCTGAGCTGGCAGGATGTGGCAATCATAGCCTGCAAGAACTCTCCAGAAATGTGCCAAGGCAACTTCGGCATTCGCACTGAAGCTCTGGGGAAAAGAAGGGAGACCGCGCTCACGCCTGGAGCTTTATCAGACACGACCCCGATGGGGACGCCACCGGACAGGCTGCCTGGGCCAAGCGCCCATGGCCTCGTCCCCAGTCCAGCGCCTGCTCAGTCTGCCCTTCCTTCTCCCAGCCATCCCGTCTCTGAAACTCTGTCGCAGCTCATTTTGTGCGTCTTGACTTGGATGTCCCTATTTTAACCTTGTGCTAGCCCCTCGGTGCCTGTAAGAACCATGCAGAAAGCAGGGCTCAGGCAGGGACGTGTTCCGGACCAACCAGACCACTTGCTGCCAGCCTCGCTGCCTCAGTGGCTCTCTCTCCAGGCTCCTACAGCAGCCCAGGACAGCTGTGGCCCCGCGCCCTGCTGCCACCTCCGCTGCCCACAGCAGATTCTGCCTACTTGCTCCAGGCTTCCAGGAGCTGCTTGAGGGCGGGGCTGTGAGATTCACTTCTGCCAACCTGGTGCCCGGCCCAGTGCTCGCTGAAAAGGGGCCACCTGGAGAAGCACCTCTGTGGGGGAGAAGCGGCTCTGCGCCCGGAGGCAGGTGCTCAGCGACAAGGGCTCTGTGCTGCCTGCATGGCCTCTACCTCTACAGATGGGTGTGGACCAGGTGGGCGGCCCTGTGTGCCTTCATACCACATGACCATTGGCTGGCCAAGCCCATATGAAATGCCTCCTATGCCTTCCTGGACGAGTGTCTGCACAGGATGAACCCTATGGGGGTGCGTGCAGGATCACGGTGCGGTCACAGCCATGGGCCAGCCAATGTCCAGTCTCATCCTATGATGCCCGCACATCACTCCATGGCTGAGCCTGGGGTTCGCATGTGTAACGCTGCCCCCCCACGTGCAGGGATGCTGCAGGAGCAGGCTAGGTAGGAGCATGTCCTCATGGAGCACGCAGAGCTCTAGAACGTTCCCCTCACTGTCTCACTGGGCAGCCCACTGAATTAGGGGGGAGAGGAAGGAGTTTCTGTTCCGTGACACCCAGATCAAGAGATATGTCCACATGTCGGCATGTATGCATAAGCCTGCGGAAGAGTGGTTCTCCAGACCAAACTATTAATTAGTTAGCTGTTTCATTTTTGAAAATAACATTTCTAGGAACCCTAACACCAAGTAGGGCAGTGTGGCCAGAGGAGGTAGGGGCGCCGAAAGCCTGGGGCGAGGTCTCCCCCTTTCCACCAGGGACGGCTGCAGACAACATTCGCTCAATAGACGCTGGCAGTGCCCAGGGCGAGGTCCAGACCACAGACTGTCACGCACACACATACACGCACACACACATACACACATGCACACACATACACGCACACACGCATACACATGCACACGCATACACACACGCACACATACACACACACGCACACATACACGCACGCACACACACGCATACACACACGCACACGCACATACACACGCACACGCATACACGCACACACACACATGCTCCCCAGCTCCTCTATGTCTGCGTTCCAGGAAGGGTAGCGCGCATTCCTGCAGCAGCTGGACTGGAAGGGGCCCACAGGCACAAATGTGAGGATGCTGTGCCCCCCCCCCCCCCCACACCAGCACCAGCAGGATGTGCCCGAGGCCCTGACTGTCTGGGGAAGTAAGGAGGACAGGATCTGCCACATTTGTCCTTCGCCTAACTAACACGTGAACGTACCTTCTTGCAGGGAGTGGCCCTAGGACTTGCTGCCCCAGGCCGCCCTGGGAGAACAAGAAGCAAGAGTCAGTGCCCCCCACTGCCCTGGGCTGCAGCACACAGCCACAAGGGGACATGCAGCCAGGGCAGTGCCGAGCGCTTAAGCAGATTTCACGTGCCAATCAAGCCCACCAGGGGCACAGTGCTGACCCCAGTGGACGCACACACCCACGGCTGCTCCGAGCACACACATGGGGACGAGAGGTGGTTGGAACCTGTGAGCAGTGTGACTAGATACCACTGCCTCCTTGTGGCCTGACGAGGGATTGGTGTAGCGGCACAGTGGGTGGAATCACTTCTTGTGACGACAGCTGGTTCAAGTCCTGGCTATTCCAGTTCCAATCCAGCTCCTTGCTGAGGCACCCGACAAGCAGGGGGAGATGGCTTAAAGTACTCTGAGTACACGTGGGATATAGCTCTGGGCCCCCGGCGTTATCCTAGCTCAACCCCAGCTACCACTGGGAGACTGAACCAGCAGATGAAAGACTCCTCCCCCCAGCCCCCTGTTGTTTTGTTTTTCAAAAAAAAAAACAAAACCATAAATGTCTAAAAAAAGCAACACAACCGTCAAGTCCCTCTCCTGACCCGAGCCAGCCAATGTTGCTGTCTGAGATGCCCCTGCAGTGCCCAGCAGCTGCTTCCTAACAACTCGCAGTGTCCTGCTTGGTGACTCAGTCTGGTAGGGGTCACAGGTCTCTCGCTAGGTGACAGTCCCTAGGGAAGGAGCCTGAGACGTGAGCCTGCCTCCCAAGCGGCAGGCACGCCATGCAGACCCAACTTTACACAAAGCCAATGCCAGGGGGTCACCGCCCCAGTCTCCCATGTCAGGACCCCAGGGTACCCACGAGCTGTGATCTTTCTTTCTGGACTTTCTGAACCTTTCACAAGGCACCCCACACATTCCTGGGCACATACAGGTATTTGTTAAATGTTTCTCAACTTTCTAATTTAGACTAAAAACATTGATCTGACTCCACTTGTCAGGGAAGGAACCAGGAACGAACGGAGGTTGGTTCAAGGGTGACGCAAGGAACACCAACACAGTCTGAAAAAAGGTTGGCGCAACGTAGCAGAGCTACAGACACAAGACTGGCCCACGGGGATGGTGCGGCCCAGGGGTGGAGCCAATGCGTCCCACGGGCATGGTGCATGGCCCAGGGGGAGCTGCTGGGTCCCGTGGGGATGGGCACATGGCCTAGGGGTGGAGCCGCTGCATCCCTATGGCACGGTGCCTGGGTTCATCTCAGATCCTGCTAAGGAGCACTCTGGCAGGTAGCAGCAGGCGGTTCAAGTCCAGGGACCCCTGCCACCCACGTGAGACCAGGATGGAACTCCCAGCTCCCGGTTTCTGGCTGGTCCAGCACTGGCTGTTGTGGACATGTGGGGAGTGAACCAGCAGATGGGAGATCCGTTTCTCAGCCTTTCAAAATCATAGAAAAATTCAAAAGCAAAGCTGGCTAACGTCCTCCAGAGCCATGACTGTACCTCTGCAGTTCGACTAGACAGAGACTGGCTATCAGCCAACGGGACCAAGGTCACTGTAGCCTAGCAATGTCCCGCCTCTCAGTGCCCCGTGAGACTGGGTCCTTCTCCAGGGAGTCCGAGGGCCAGTCAGCTGGACAAACGCTCCCGGGGGTACTGAGAGCACACAACTTTTCTCCAACTTTCAGACAACTTCTCTGAAATACCCTCAGACAGCATCCAAGCATGAGCCACTCCGGCCCGGTGAACTGGGTAAGGAGTCGTTGGCTGGCTGCTCCATTTTTGCTTCTGCCTCATTCATATCCTGTTTGTAAAAGTCCCTCAAGTGATTCAAGCTGACTATAAACACCTGGGAGCCTCCTCACTCCGCCCATCTGGACATGGGGGTGGAGCCTCCTCACTCCGCCCATCTGGACATGGGGGCTGGAGAGGGGACTGTGCGCTGGGCCTTCCCTCCGCCATGCTTCTCCCCCGCATGTCACCCGGGGGCTGCCACGGCGCCCCCACAGGCTTGCCGGACCCTCGTGGGCTCCAGCACATATGTGCCCACAGCTGCCCACGCCTCAGGGTACTCTAGTGCTTTCCACAGATCCTGGGGCACTGGACCGTGAATGAGCCAAGACCCCCAGGAAGCCCTGGTGCAGTCCCTGCGAGGCTGACACCCTGGAGAAGGCCCCTCCGGGAGCCGGCTTTGCTCGCGCACACTCCACCCCTGCAGACCAGGCCTGCTCGCCTTCCGACTTCCTGCCGGAATGCATGTGCTTTTCCTCTTCTAAAATAGCACACTTCTTCACTTCCTCCACGGAGCTCTGCTCGTCCCAGCTCATGCTGCCATCCCTTCTCGCAAACACCCACACCCAGCCCCCGGCCGCAGCGTGGAAGCTCCCAGGCTTGAGGGCGCGTGGCCACCTGCACCGGGCTGGGGCTCTGGGAGCCGCGATGCTTCTTCAGAGGATAGATTCTCACGGATACAGGGGAAGGTGCAGCACCTGCCTACTTTCGGAGTTTCCTTCTTCAAACCACTGAACTCGTCCTTGGGGCCCAAGGCAAGCGGTAATAGGAGAGCCAGGGCTGGCTCCTCAGCCGCAGGGCGTCTCAGGTGATACTGGCGGGGCGGCACCTGCTCGCCACTTGGGCCAAGGAGGGGTAAACGTGCAGCACTGTGCCCAGGGAACTGCCAGCTCGGATGGCATTAGGTGGGGTGGGTGCCTGGCTGCTGCAGCCTTTAGGGGATGGACCAGTGTGTAGGGCTTGTTCCACCTCTGTCAACTAAAACATTGGGGGGAAAAGTTTCTGCGTTCTATTTCACGTTTCCTTACTTGGAAGGCAGAGAGAAAGGGAAGCCTACACAACTGCCACCGAGCGGAGCTATAACGAGTGTCCACCCCCCGCCTGGGGACTGAGTGCCACCAGCTGTGGGGGGTCAGAGGCATCTTCCTTCGCATAGGACAGCGCCCCGGGAGGCAGAGAAGCAGGGAAGCTGTTGCGGTCACTTACACTGGGATCAACACATCCTGCAAAGCCAGGACCCTCGTGGGTGGCCACCTGGTGGCACCTGCCAGGGAGGGCACGGCCCTGGGCTCTGGAGGCCACTCACTCCCTCCGGTTCCCCAGCATGTCAGCCAAGCAGCACAGCCCTTACAGTCAGGGTGGCTCTCCACCTCCAGCAATGGTTGGCTAGGCTTTTCACATCCACGCTCCCAGCAACATCAGCCTGCAGCAGCCAGAAATGATGATTAACAATGCGTCCGCAGGTGTCCTGTGCTGCCATGTGGCCTGGGACCACCAGGCTGGAATGGAACAGAAAACCAGGGTCTCTTAGAGTCCACAGCCTCTGTGGGGCCCAGGGCCACTTTCACAGTCAGGCCCAAGTCCAAGACCATCTCCACGCCCACATCACCTTTATCACCCCCTTGCCCACTGAGGCCACACTCACTGAGCACGGATCACGTTCCACGTGTGGCTCGAAAGGTCTCACCCACGCCAACGGACCACATCCATCCGCTGCAGCATGACATTCAGGGACCTTCTGGGGAAAGGACTTGACGAGGTGTTGGGCCTGGCGCCGACTCTCTGAGGGAAGGGACATGGTGCACAGGCCGATCTGGCGGCTGTGTAACCCCCAGATGTTAGCTTTGAACCCTTCCGTCCGGTCGGCACTGAGCAGCTAACGTTATAAGAACTGGGTCCCTTGGCAGACCTGTGCCCTGTCCCCATTTGGTGTGTGGTGGGTAGCTGCGAGGGTGACCCCGACGGGCTCAGACTGGGGATGCCTACAAGAACCCCAGTGCCACAGCCTCCCCTTGGAAGCCAGCCAGCTCAGCCCACGGTGCCAGGGACAGAGCACGCTGGCTGGCACACACAGGACGGCGCCCCGCAGCCGCTGGGAGGAAGCTGGGAGATGCGCTTGCCCTTTCAACTCCCCTTCACTCCCAACCTTCTTGAGTGACGTGTCACCAGCTAAAAATCTGATGATCTGGGAACGGCAAGGTGCCTCACACAGCTCCTCCCTGCCACAGGACGTCCACAGCACACAGGGAAAGGACCCCTGGGTGCTGTCTCCCGGGACCTGGGAGGACCCACGAGGCGGGACAGGCACTGACGCCCCAGTTTCAAACATGGACGCCACAGATCCATGAGGCCTGGTGACAGTCAGGCCTCACCTGTCCCTGCCATGCTTGGCCACGGGAAGGGAGAGGATGCGGAGGCGGTGCTCCCTTCAGGAGGCGGTGCTCCCTTCAGGAGGTGGTGCTCCCTTCAGGAAGTGGCCGAAACGGTCCCTCCAGCCCAGGCAAGGCCAGGTGGGCCAGTCACCCAAGTCACTTCTTCTGACGGTGGCAAGCGACCATGGCCAGGAGCAACTGCACCCCAGCCCCCATTTCATGCTGACCAGTGCCTGGACAGCCGCACCGACCTGATGCACCCCGAGGTGTCTGGCCCTGGGGCTCACGGGAGGTTGGAAATCACCACCATCACCAAGGTGCTGAGCAGAGCCAGGCACAGGCACCTGCCTGAGCCCAAGGCCGGCGCTCTCCTGCCTTCCCGCCCACCTCCACAGACAGCCTCTGCCATTCCTCTCCGTCCTGATGCTGCCCTAACCCAGGTCAGGGCACACACGGCGCACGCCATGCGCTCTTGGCAAGGGACTGTACAGGAGGATGTGGTGATGAAGTGAGTGACAGCCAGGACACGGTGAGGTTATGTCACAGGGGAGGAAACGCCTGCAGCTCCTGGCTAGGACGTGTGGGGGGCAGCGCCAGACCCCCAGCTTGGCACTGCTGGAGACCACACTTCCAGACTGAATGGGCAGGTCAGTAAATGAGCTCACACATAGCAGGTGGCCAGAACAAGGTTGACAACCCTTGACACTCCAGAGACTTTTGTCATTGCCCTGAGAAACAGGGCTGAGGTCTACAGCTGGAGCTCAAACTGCAGAGAGGGATTCAACGGTTCTCCAGAAACCCCAGCCGGTTGCACCGCAGACAGCGCTGGGAGGCTGGCGGCCAGTGACAAGGAGAGCCCAGGAACTCCGTCCCTACACAGACCCACGGACAGCCAGACCAGCGGCTTCAGGAGGAACACACAAGCCAAAGGCTTATGCGGTCCAGGCTCTGTTTATTGTCCATGGCACAGCAGGTGCTCCTGGCAGAGCAGCCTCAAGTCCCAGCTTCTCATCGTAGAGAACAGAAAGCAGAGCGGAAGCTGCATTCGATGTTCCTACTTTTGGCGGTCAGGGAAAATTTCTGTCTTATTTGAATCTAAGTGGACAGGCACGTGCACCAGGTGGGGCCAGGGGAACAAACAAGCCAGAGGCAGAGCCGGCTCCCGCTCCTGGGAAGACTTGCGGTTCCAGAGATGGACACCAGGAGGAGCTCGTGTACCACGGCTTGGGCAGCTGCGGCGAGGCTGCAGTTCCAAAGCTGTCCTGGGGAGGGCGGAGCTGAGTAGAAACAGGCAAACCAAGTTGGGGATCCCACTGAGGACCTCAACCCAGCGAAGGACCCAGAGGTCTCCCCTCTTTGCAGCAGACCCAGGAAGCTCACCACCTTCACGCGCCCAGTCCAACAAACGGGAACGAAGGACACAGAAATGAGTGCAGGCCCTGAGGAGTAAATCATCGGACAGAAGATCTTCCTCTCTGTCTCTCCTCCTCTCTGTATATCTGACTATGCAATAAAAATAAATAAATCTTTAAAAAAGTTAGCATAAAATGGAAATAACAGATTGGACCAGAAATAAGTGAAATGGCCAACAGAAATATTTCAAAATCAGTGAAATCAAGCATTCATTATCTTAAAAAGTTGAGTAACTGGGCCCGGCGGCGTGGCCTAGCGGCTAAAGTCCTCGCCTTGAAAGCCCCGGGACCCCATATGGGCGCCGATTCTAATCCCGGCAGCTCCACTTCCCATCCAGCTCCCTGCTTGTGGCCTGGGAAAGCAGTGGAGGACGGCCCAATGCATTGGGACCCTGCACCCGCGTGGGAGACCCGGAAGAGGTTCCAGGTTCCCGGCTTCGGAGCGGCGCGTATCGGCCCATTGCGGCTCACTTGGGGAGTGAATCATCGGACGGAAGATCTTCCTCTCTGTCTCTCCTCCTCTGTGTATATCTGGCTGTAATAAAATGAATAAATCTTTAAAAAAAAAAGTTGAGTAACTGTGTGCTGAGAGAATTCTAACAGCTAAAACTAGAGATGAAAGGGCCCCCTTACATTGCGCCACAGGAGGCCGAAGAAGGCCGCAGCCCACACCGCCGGGCAGCCTACAAGAGATGGGTGGGTTCGCTGAAGTGCCCACTGAGCCAACCTCGAATCACAAAGAACCAAGGCCTGAGCAAGGAGACTGACTCGCTCACCAAAACCACCCACAGGAGGAGGCCGGTCAGCGGCCTCACGGGAGGACACAGTCCAGCATTTACAGAAGAAGCACCAACCCCCACTCTCCTCAGAGGACTAGGACGAGACGACACACCAACCCCAGGCTGCAGGAGCAAAGAACTGCAACAGGATGAGAAGGTGGGGCATTGCACGCCCCGGCGAACACCGATGGGGAGCTGCTCAATGCCGCGTCTGCAGGACGGCAGCACAGCATGGCCACGGGGCTGCACCTGCAGGCAGGACGGCGCAGCACCCCAGCAGAGGGCAGCACAGCGTGGCCACGGGGCTGCAGCTGCGGGCAGGACAGCACAGCACCCTGGCGGAGGGCAGCACAGCGTGGCCACGGGGCTGCACCTACAGGCAGGACGGCACAACACACAAACCTCAGCAAAGGACCAAGATGGATGCACGAATAAACCTATGACAAAATCCAATGCTTTTTTCAGGACTGAAAACATCCAGCAATTCAGAAGTTGGGGAAATGACTTCAACACAGTACAATCTGCGTGGAGCTTCTGGCTCTGACCTGCTGGGACCCGGGTGGGGATCTGAACCATGAACCAGCAGATGGAAGAGCCCTCCCTGTCTCTTCATCTTTTCCTCTCCTACAGTCACACGTGTGGGTCTAGTGGAGTGGCACGGCGTGTTCAGCAGCTGCCTGCGGTGTTGGCATCTTACGCTGCGGTGCCAGGGGGGGTCGCGGCTGCTCTGCTTCCAATCCAGCTTCCGCTCCTCGGTCCCTGCGATCGGCCTGGGAGATCCAGCTGGAGTTCCAGGCTCCTGGTCTCTGCGCCAGCTCTGTTCACACAGAGAGGGAACCAGCAAGTAGATAATTCTGTGTGCGTTTGTCTCTACCTCCCAAATGAATAAATCTTCGACAAGCCATGCATGAAAAACCCACGGCTGGCATCCCACTCAGCGTGGAAAGGCGGACTGTCTTCTCTAGTGGGCAGCAGTGGGGGACACCCCCGCTCACGGGCACAACTTCACAGCAGGAAAGCCCTGGCAAGGGATAAACTGTTCACTGCAGGGAAAAACCCCCGTGGCATGGAATTGCATGAACACGGAGCACTGGGACAAACCGTGTCTTTTTCCCCTTAGGAACGGGCTTGGGGTTTACCTCTCGGGAACACGCAGCCCTCTCCCGTGGGGGAGTCTGTGAAGCACCTGGAAGGCTGAGGAGTCAATTTTCACAAAGAAAGAGCAGGCGGGCCTGCTGCGACAGTTCAGTGGAAAAATCCTCACCTTGCACGTGCCAGGATCCCATACGGGCGCCAGTTCTAATCCCGGCTGCTCAACCTCCCTTCCAGCTCCCTGCTCATAGCCTGGGGAAGCAGTACAGGACGGCCTAGGGCCATGGGACCCTGCACCTGTTGGGAGACCTAGAAGAAGCTCCTGGCTCCTGGCTTTGGATCAGTGCAGCTCCGGCCATCGCGGCCACCTGGGGAGTGAATCAGAGGATAGAAGATCTTTCTGTCTCTCTTGCTCTCAGTAAATCTAATCCTCCTTTCCATAATAATAATAATAATAATAATAATAATAATGATATTAATAATACAGAGCAGGAAACACCTCCTCTCCCCTCCCCCAGGCCTCATCCTCATTATACCAACCCCTATTCCCCAAGTGCCAGACCCTGGCCAGCCACCTGAGAGCAGAACAGGTGTAACCCTGCCTGCTAGCGGCTCGCAGCACAGCAGGCAACACTGATGTCATTGTAAACAGGCAAACTCCCAACACCACAGGGACAAATGGACAGCTGCTTAAAGACGGGCATTTCTATCCAGATCCCAGGGCCCAGAAGTTGTAAGGCCAAAGAAGAAAGCGGCTCCACTTGGATCAAACTGTGACTTGACCAGCAGTACCACAGCGCAGGGGAGTGGCTGGCAGTGCCGTGGGGTCCCAGGTGCTGGCACCCTGGGGAGGCATGGGGGCTGCCTGGGCTCCCCCAGTTCTGGCTCCAGCCTCCGGCCTCCAGCAGGTGCAGGCTCTGGGAAGCAGTGGTGAGGGCTCCCTGGACGGGGAGCCTGCCACCCTTTAAGGGACCCACACTGTGCTCCTGGACCCCAGCTCTGGGCTTGTCAACTGGAGGCGTCTGGGGAGTGAGGCAGCTCTCACATCACTGGCTCTCTCTTCATTCTCTCTCTTTCTGCGTCTCAGAACATAAAGATACAGTAAGAAGGTGGCCTGGGGGAACCCAGCAGCAGGCGGGCGGGGTAGGGAAGGTGTGTGACTGCTGGCTCACACAAGGCTGTCTGCCACGCTCTCGGTCCTCCCGTGAGCATCAGGTTCGCATCCCCAGATGCCTGGCCGACGTGGGAGCACTGCCCTCTGCAGCCCGGGAGGACAGGCCTCCTCGTCTTGGCCTTGCCTCCCTGGGTCCAGGCTGTGACTCTCACAGTTCTGGACGTTGTTTGGGAGCTGACACAATGACGGCAACTGTGGGTCCTAAACCCCTAACCGTGCAGCTGCAGGTCACTGAGAGAGTGGGCCAGCAAAGGGCAGACTGCGCAAGACCAGACTTGCCCAGGGTTTCCCAGGCTCTGTCCTCCTCAGACGCAGGTTGAGCCGACTCACTTTTTTAAACCTTAAAAAAAGAGAGAAAAGAAGGAAAAGCGAGTTCATTCACACATGGAGAACGCCAGGCCTTTAGACAAAGCACGTGCAGGCAGCAGACGGGGAGAGAGCAGGGCTCCCTCCAGCGGTGAGCCGTGGAACTACGCGCCTCTTCCCAGTCCTCCTTTGGAGGTTCAAGTTACACTTCGGCGTTCCACTTCCTTTCATTCAGCTTCTTCCTCTGGTCGCAGCTTACAACTAACACTCGGTGAGCACCTCCTTGGAGCGCGGGAGCGCGGTGGCCTGGGGTCGCAGGAATCCCCCTTGTGAACTCACCCCGAGGGAACAGAGGTGCACCCCGATTTTCCACAGCAAGGTAAGATGAGAATGAAAGATGTCTTCCGGTGGGCGTGTTATCTCCCTGCGCTGCAGCCCACCACCCCACAGACTCTCCGTCCGCCCCAGACGCTCACAGAGGCACCTGCCGGGGGAGTGAGGGGGCCACCAAGGACCGCTGCCCGGTAACCGGGGCACCACGCCCATCTTTGCAAGCTGGAGAGGGGACAGCCGCCTCGCCACCCCCTTTCCTCCAGGTCACGCCCACTCCTTCCTAGTCCCTGGGGACACAGATTCCCTCCAAAGGGACAACCCTAATGTGGAAACATATCTGTCCATTTTCACGCAGCTTGTATGTACACAATTACAGAGCCAGGTGTAAAAGCCTGGTGTGTACAGGGCCCAGTGCCTAATTCTGCCCCTTCAAGTGCTGGGATCCCGCATGGACGCGATTCGTATTTTAGCTGCCTTTCCAATACAAATAAACACACAAGCCAGCAAGCCTGATGTGTACTGGGACTAGATAAAGCCATGACCACTACACCGGCATAGCTCAAAATATTACTGTAAGAAAAGCCGCTCAAACTAAAATGATCATCCATAAATAAATACACAAACAAATATAGTGCTGCCCTAAAAACAGGCAGACGGAGGAACAGAAGATTCTAGAAAGGCATGCACACACGGTCGTATAGCCCTGAGAGCTGGCTGTCTTCATGTGACATCCGCGGCTGTCCAGAGAGCGTTCCTCCCAGCGCCCGTCTCCTGCGCTACAGCCTGTGATCCCAGAGGGTGTGGACCCACGGCCTGAGGCCTGGCCACTGCTCAGCGGCGAGCTTACAGCACACAGATGGTCCCCCTTGTCCAGACACCGCTGTGGGAGCCCCCACCCCGGGCCTGGGGTCCAGACGCCCGCGCAGCCATGTGCCCTGGAACACACAGCTGCCTTTTCCCCGCATGAACTACTGCCACAACCAAGGGTCTGAGCGGAACCCTTAAAGAGGAAATGGATCGCTGGCCTTCACCTCCTGAGACAAGTGGAAGAATGTTATATGCACACAGAACAAAAAATCTGACGTCTAGATTAGAATCTTAAATATGGAAAACAGTGGAGAACATGCCTTTCCCTGCTCCAACACAATGGGATCAGAGGATGCTACGACGCTGTTCACACAAGCCTCCTCCAGCGGGGCGCTTACGCAGTTCCCACTGCCAGTCAGATCCACAGGAAATAAGGACGGGAGACAGCAACGGCCAGCCGAGAGAACACCGCCCCCCCCCAGTCCTCGGCGTCACGCTCAGACCTCGCCATTCAAGACGTCCACTCCAATAGGAGCTGGCGCTGCGGCGCTTGCAGGGCTGGCCTCCCTCACGGATGCCGGGGCAGTACCAGCTGCTCCACTTCCAATCCAGCTTCCTGCTAATGTGCAGGAAAGCAGTGGAAAATGGCTCAAGTGCATGGGACCCTGTGCCCACACGGCACACCTGGATGACCCTGGGGAGGGAACCCACGGATCGAATGTCTCTGTGTCATTACCTTTCTTTCTGTAACTCTGCCTTTTAAATAAATAAATAAATCTTAAATGTATTAATTCTCATTTTCTTTGAGAGAGAGGTGCCTTTCATCTGTCGCTTCACTCCTCCAGCACCAGCAATAGAAAGCTTGGGCCAGGCTGTCCTGAAGCCACGAACGTGACCCGGGTCTCCCCCGCGGGTGGCAAGCACACAGGGACCTCGGCCGCCAGCGCCGCCTCCCAGGTCACGCAGGAGCAGGCCACTGGAGCCAGAAGCAGCCAGGACATGAAGCCGGCACTCAGCGGGGGGTGCAGGTGCCCCGAGTGGTAGACACACTTATTGCCACATCAGTAGGGCTGCGGTTCCAGAAGGAAAAGAGAATACGGGGACTAGCAAAAGGTACAAAGCCACAGACTTAAGGCCCCCTAAGATCCCCAATCCTAAACGAGAATTCCATCCCAGGGAGCGCCTGAAGGGACAGCAGGCTGACAAACAACTTCACAACACAAAAACATCAGTCTGAGAAACAGATAGCTTGAAAATGCTGCCAGAAAAACAAGGGTCCAGAAGAGCCATCAGGGATGGAGCAGCAGTCATAACGCTGGGCTGAGGTGATGCTGTGTGACCAGGCCCGACAGGCAGAGGGGGCAAGGTGTCACCTCGAGGCTGGGCGTGGTGCTGGGCGTGGAGCTTACTTGAATACGCGAAGGCACAGAGGTTGGGCCAGGGCTTGTGCACCGCATTTCTTAACCTCTTTAGGACACCGTCGAAGTGTCATTCATTTGCAAACAGCTGCACAGCCACGGTCATCTTACTGTAAGAACCTTACATTCAGCAGGCATCGGCCCGCATCCAGGCTGTTTCCTGCTGTGAGCCCGCGGACAGGGAAAGAGGGGCTGGGCAGTTTGAGAGGTGCCGGTGGGGCTGCAGGCAGGGCTGGCAACTTGGGGTCCTCTTTGCCCTCCTCCTCGCTGCCTACCTTAGTTGCACAAACCAGACTCCAGCTAAAGGACGCCAGTTGTCTGCCCTCAGTGGTCAACAGAAAGTGGCACCTGGAAGCCACAGCGGGACACGCGGCTTCAGGCTTCACTAGAACGGCTCAAATTTGAGACCCACGGAACCAAACGTTGACAGAGCAGCCCACACAGCAACCAGAACCCTCACACACTTGCTGACCACAGCATAAACCACACAACTGTGAAAACTTGGCATGTTTATCTTCAGCCTCTGAAAATTCTACTGGGAGATAGAGACCCGGGGGGGGGGGGGGGAGAGAGAGAGAGAGAGAGAGAGAGAAAGAAGAGAGAAAGAAGAGAGGAGAGAAAGAGGGGAGGGGAGGGGAGGGGAGGGGAGGGGAGGGGAGGGGAGGGGAGGGGAGGGGAGGAGAGGAGAGGAGAGGAGAGGAGATACACAACCAGGATCCTAGCAACAGCCAAAAGCTACCGCCGACGCCAGTGTCTTCCGTCACGCATGGATAACTGTGATAAACCCGGACCGAAGCACCAGACGGGGAGAACAGGCGCTGCAGCTGCACCGGGAGACGAGATCAGAGGGCAGTCCGCGCACACCTGGCTGGCCACGAGCGCCCAGGCCTCGCAGCCCGAGCACACCTGGTCGGCCACGAGTGCGGCCCCCGTCCACGCCTGGGCCTCGCGCCCAGGCCCCGCAGCCCGCGCACACTTGGCCGCCGCGCCCAGGCCCCGCAGCCCGCGCACACCTGGACCTCGCGCCCGGGTCCCGCAGGCCCCGCACACCTGGCCGCCGCGCCCGGGCCCCGCAGCCCGCGCACACCTGGTCGGCCACGAGTGCGGCCCCCGTCCACGCCTGGGCCTCGCGCCCAGGCCCCGACTCACCTCATGGTCGCTGCCGGGGCGCGCGCTAGCGGGGGAGCCGGCCCGGATCGCGGCGGCTCCGCGTCTGGCTGGGCTGCGGGCAGCGGCAGCGCGGGCTCATCTTCTCGGGGCGGGCGTCGGGGGGCCGCTAGCTGCGGGGAAGCGCTGCGGCGGCGGCGGCGGCACGCCGGGCCCCGAACCCTGCCATCTTGGCGGGCGCGCGTGCCCGGGCCGGCGGGAGCGCGCGCCCGGTCGTCCGCCGGCGGGGGCGGGGAACAGCCCGCCGGGGGTCCGCGGGGGCGCGTGCGCGCGTGGGGCACCCGGGTAGTCGGGGTGCGGCTCGGACCGAGGTCTGGGGTGCACGTGCGGCCGGGCGCCCCTCGGTCCGCGTCTCTCGCCCGCGGCCGCCGGGGCCCAGGGGCGCGCGCGGCGACCGGTGCCCGACACAAAAGGCGCGGGGTCCCCGTGGCCCGCGCGGCGAGGAGGGTGGGGCCGGCGGCGAGGGGCGGGGCCGGGGCGGGGCCACAGGCGGGACCCCTGCGGTCTGGGCGGCGTGGACGGCGGCGAGGGGCGGGGACTGGGCGGGGCCACAGGCGGGACTCCTGCGGTCCGGGCGGCGAGGGGCGGGGACGGGGCGGGCACCAGCAGGCACGAAGGCCGCTGAGCCCCCTCCCAGCGCGTGGGACCCTGTGCTCCCTGCCATTGCGCCGAGATGTGTGCGTGGCGGCAGAGGCCTCCTGCCAGCTCAACTGACAAGGCAAACCCGATTGCTGGGCCAACCCTGACCCCAGCACCATCGAGGTCACTGACTGCTGATCCCTCGCCTGCGCTGGGGCCATCTCCAGTCCCCAAGGACGTCTCCAGCAGGAATCCTCGCCCTGAGCCCCCAAACCCCAGCTGGTGGCAAAAGCGGGTGTTTCCACAGCACAGTGTGTAGGGGCAGGATCTGTAGAAGATGATCCACCGAAGGCAGACGCTTCTCTGACCTCTTCTGGCAGGTGCAGGGCGTAGCCAGGCTGACTCCAGCTCTCCTGGATTCCCCACCATGAGGTGAGACAGCGGCCAGCACATCAGGGAGCCCATCAGCATGGGAGGCCACTTGCCCATGCCAGAAGCCGAGGTGAAGCATGGTTAACCAACAGCAGCAGTGGTAGAGGACTGGGGGTGCCCATCCATCCCTGAGCCCCCTGCCAGCTTCAGCTGCCACCCACAGTCATTTGCCTTACATTCAGCCTGTGTGGGTTTCAACCGCTCCCTCTGTGTGTGTCTGCTCCTGCTGAGCGGCTGTTCTTGTCTAATTGCAGGGCTTCTGATTGGCGCAGCTCCGGGCGTTCTGGCCATTTGGGGAGTGAACCAGCATGTGGAAGATCTCTCTCTCTGTCTCTCATTCTCTGTAAATCTGCCTTTCCAATAAAAATCAGTAATAAATTGGACCAGAGTAGAATAGCCAGGACTCGAACATGCAACCCAATAGGGATGCCCAGACAACTAGCCCATGTTCCTCCTTGGGGCAGTCCAGGTAGCAGCCCTGGAGAGGCCTCACTGTGGTTTGAACTTGATCTCCAGTGTGACACCATTCCCAGGGACCCTTCCCTGGGAGGTGCCTGGGTCCTGGAAAAGATTGGTGCTGATTTCACAGAGCTCACAACCCTCATGTGTACACCTTTTCTCTTGGCCTGCTTGCTGCCAGGGAGGGGATGGTGCAGCCGGAAGTCCCTCACCAGCTGGGGTGGGGGTGGGGCAGCCTTGGGCTTCTCAGCCTCCAGACAGCAACATCAAAGAGATTAAAAAGCCAGCTGGACTCTCTCTGGCTGTGCCCTTGTGCGGGAGACATGCGCCCCTGGTGAGGGGGAGAGAGTTGTGGAAGGCCCACCCAGTTCAGCTCTGGGGAGCCCGGGATGCCCCTCGCGCGCTGCCCCGGCCAGTCAGCAGGCCCCACCCAGCCTGCCATTCACAGCTCACAGCTATCTTGGCCAGCCAGGTCTCCACAGGAGCCCATGGAGCTGGCACCTACAACAGGGCTGGGGTCTGGGCATGTCTTCATGAGCAGAGATTTCAGGAGGCTGGGAACGTTGGTTTGGTCACCTGCCTGCTCTGCAGGATGCTCTCTTCGGCCACGCTGAGCAATCGGAAAGGCACAGGACATGAGGGAGAGGAACACGGAGCTGCAAGAGGAATCAAGAGCTTGCGCAGCCAGCTGAGGACACAGAAAGCACAGACTGACTCCCATTGAACTGGCCGTAGATGCCCCCAATTCATCTGTAAATTCAGCCACATCAAGGTCCAAAAGCCCAGCTACTGTTCTGGCAGAAATTAGCTGGTGGATCCTAAGTAATCTGGGTGTAGAAACTTTAGCATCTATGCCTAGATTTTTCATGGAACTAGTCTTCATGAACTTAGTGAAGCTGTCTCCTATACAGGTGTGTGTACAAATTGCTGTTGCTATCTTTGTTAAGATGCTAACTAACATACATGGAAGAACACGATAAACTGAAATGGCTAATTTTCCATATGCAGAAGGTATCAAGAGATAGTCACACACGTCAACACTCCACACAGGAGGGAAAGAGCTCATGGACTTATCCGGCAGTAACAAGTCTCTTTCCCTTCCTGGTCTTGTTTTTCCCTCAACTCGTAATTTAGAAATGATTGTTTCAGGCACTATTTAAGCAGCCAAGCCCACTCATAATGCCTGGCCAGTAAGCCAAATGCTGTCCAGCTAAGTCATCTTTTGAATGCTCCCTTATCATGAGCAAACTAGACTTGCTTTGCAAAAAGACCCAGGTGTGAAAAAAAAAAAAAGTCCTGTATAGGAAACAGAATAAAGTGTTACTCATGTGTACTTTTAAATAGTTTAATTTATATGCTCTCGTGAATATAGGTCCATAAGAAATGCATTTTGCAGATTTTCATTACAGCACATATTGTATAACGATGTACACCAACAGCTCCCGCGTCAATGCACCTCATCTCCAGGGGCCCCGCGCTTCTGCAGCCCACAGGAGGTGGGATCAGTACACAGTAGCTGGCATCAGCCACTAAACTGCCATGGCCACAGTGTTCGGACAGTCCAATGCACGGACTGCCTAGAGCGAGCAAAGAGCAAACATCTTCGAGTGTGTTCTTAAGTCTGTTACTCTGCTACTTACAAGCCCAAGATACATTTTCCAATGTAAACAATACATCTAAATCTGTCCCATCGTGGGTAAGGCCTATGGCCAACTGAAGCCCCTGATGTTTGCTCCCGGGCACGCAGCCTTGTTCAATGGGGCCCTCCACGCCACGGACGGGGCGGGCAGTTGTCCTCAGTCCCTGGGGGAGGCGGCTGAGACCTTTCTGACTCAGCCTGTTGGTCGTAAGATACAACGTCCAGTGCTTGCTGCGTGCAGTGGCAATGCCTGGCCCTATGCATTTATTATGAATTGCTAAGATCCTATACAAGCACAATACCATAGCATGCCCGTGAATAAACACAAGGAAGTGGCCAAGTGGCTCACGGATCTGTCCAGCACATGATCAGCAAGCAGCGGAGAGGCCAGCGGCAAGACGCTGGCTGTGTGTGTGCGGAGGCTGAAGCTCCGAGACGCCCCCCACCTGCTACACTGCTAGCGCTAACCGGGAGTAGCATCTACCCAGCTATGACCCCTTTCCCGCCAGTCTCCCAAGGAGAGGATTTAAGAAGCCTTAGAAAAAAATTATCCTAAGGAAGTCTCTTATTTGTATTTCCTGATTCAGCTGTGCAAATCAGCAATTCTGTGTCTTGAGTGATAGATCCTCCATGGTGCTCACCGGGCAGTACCTTATCATCATCATTATCATAAATATTGGACTTGGGAAGCTAGGCGGTACAATAGGAAAGAGTATATACAATGTTCTTGAAGGCATTCTGTGACCATTTTTGAAGAGTTCATAGAAAAGTTTCTAAGGATACACCAGTTCCTCCTGTTGATGTCACCACAATGCAAGCCTTGGAACTGTTCCCACGTCCGACACGCACCTGCTTCACAGCGGGGACTAGAATAGCACAACAGCACGGCTGCTCCGATGCCATGCACACTCCCTAGGCTAAGGTAACTGGCAGAGGGCATGGTTTTCCTGAGGTTTGTAAGATTATTTCTTTTTAAACAAAACAGAAATCACAGTGACCAAGTACCACGTGGGTCCGTGTCTTCTGGGACAAGCTCCGTGGCCCTCGTCCGTGCACAGGGACTAGATGAGCCGCCACTGCATGATGCTCGTGTCCTTCCCACCTGTGGAGATGAGGTGGCTGTCTTCGCAGAGGAAGTCCACGTTGGTGACGTGGCTGCTGTGCCCACCGTATATGTGGCTCGGAGCCTAAAGAATGACAGGTAGGGGAAGCTTACTGCATTGCCAGCTGTGAGGAGTCACAGAGCAGCTGAATCCCAGCCTCAGGTGCTCTTTTAACCCTCTGGTACACCACAGCTCCCGGCTGTGCACCTGCTCTGTGCACAGGGTACAGAGGATTGCACTGCCTGGAGGGGTGGGAGCGATCTGCTCTCAGCTAGGTATGCTCAGTACTGGAGGACTGTGCCAGGCTCAGGGTGGCCCGATGATGGCTCTAACCAAGGGCTGGGACTGGCAGTCCAGGGGAGGGAGGTTGTGTTACAGGCCCAGGGGTGGGCCTGCAGCACAGGGCAAAGGAGAGAGGCCCCAGGAGCTACCGAGGAAGACAGGCCAGACCCAGCAGGCCAAGCCAGGGCAGGGGTTTCCCGGAGGCAGGGGGAGGCCCACGAGAGCTGAAATCATGGGTACCGGGGTCACGTGGGTGCCTGCAGCTGCCATATTCACCCACGACCAGTCCCCAAGGACCCAGTCTGGGTGGGGCTCAGTCTGGGGGAGAAGGCAGGTCTGTTACCCTGAACTGTGAGCAGGGGTAGGAGAAGAGGTGCACTTTGCCAAAGTCATCGCCCGTTGCCAGCAGGTTTTTCTCGCGTGCCCGGCAGACGGCGTTGATGTCGGTTCCGTCTGAACCTTCTGGCCACACTCCTGAAACACACAGTGTGGAAATTACTGGACATGCCACAAGCTCCAGCCAGCAAATCCAATTGCCTGAAGTACCAGACTTCAGAAACAGGCCCGAGGAAAGCTCTTGGCCTTGGCCACTTCACCGCTGTCCTCTTGCAGCCATTCTTGGTAAGTCAACCCTTGCTCGGCACAAGAACGGTGGCCACAGCTCTCCGGGCTGTCTGCTTCCTTGGGGGCCCCTTTGTCTGCTGCAGCCCTGGTCATGAACTTGGAGCCTCCACCTCTCCCTGGAGCATCTGGGGGGGGTCACTCCTGGAACCCCAGGCCACCCATTTCCTAACGTGGCTTTCTTTTTGTTTGTTTTTGGTAACTCATTGCATGTCACAGCTCTCCTAAAGGACTTGTTCACCAGGGGCCGCCTGCAGCTGTCGCTACCACTGGCTATGACACCTGTTCCTGGCGGTCTCTGTGATGCTGTGTCTGGGGGCACCCAGAGTGCTGGCTGGGGCAGTGGAGGGCTGGCTCTGTGGCTCCAGGAAAGCCTTTGACCCCAGCGTTGGCTGAAAGTGAGTGGAGGGCACAGCAGGTGCTCTACTGGCCGCCCTGGGGCGGAGGGGGGGCTAGTATGGCACAAACAGAAACGGGGACGAGCTGGATCCATGAGGACCTGTTGAAGGATACGTGGCCTCCCACACAGAAATTCCACACACTGTCTTCTCTCTTGGTTCCACTAAACTCTGCTTTCATTGGAAGCCAGTTATGAATAGATTCCTTGGCTGAACTTGAAAAGAAGTGAAATATCTCACGGAGGGGCCAGACAGTTCTAAGATGCTGACAAGCTCTGTAGGGGGCCGAACACATCTGACCCACCGAGATCATGCTGGCCGAGCCGAGGACTTTTCTCAAGGCCCATCTGTGCACGGAAAGGGAGCCGGAGCCAGCTCTGTCCTAGGCAGGCCACTAGGCGCGCCTGGCTCTGCCCGAGAAGCATGGGGGAGCACTTTGCGGGGCTGCCACGGGGATTGGCCAGGGTGGTGCCCAAAGAGCAGGTGCACACAGTGCTGCGCAGCACTGTTGGCAAGGGGCCTACCGAACACGTGGAAGCCCAGGGTGCAGGTGTACGTAGCCCACTCGATGTCCCTCGTGGTCTCCACGCTGACGACTTGCTTGCAAGCAGAGGGGACCCCTGGTAAAGGCAAACAGGCTGGTGACCTCAAAATGCACGCCCCAGTGCTCCCCAGAATGTTTCCCAACTGAGCTCCTACTGGTGGAGGCAAGACTGTGGGAAGATTCTAGAGCCGTCCCTGAAAACCATCTCTCTTGGAGAGTTGGATGAGGGGGACCGGAGGGAGGCCCCCTTCCTCCCTGGTACCTGCGATTCTGCCCCTCCCCCATCCCGTATGCGTGACCTCCCTGCCCACTGGCGGGGACCTGGGGCCTGTGTCTGAGTCGACTTCCAACTTTCTTATCTGTAAGGCACCTGAAGGAGCCAGGCACGGTGTGAGGAGATTCGGGGAAAGCTCTGAAGGCTCCTCCGAGGACGGAGAGGGACCTCGAGCTGGCGCTGGCGGCGCAGCAAGCTGGGGGCATGGTGGCTACTCACAATAGAGGATTTCATAGTCTCCGGAGTTGGACACAAGGAACTGGGAGTTGACAGACCAGTCCAGGTGCGTGATGAAGCTGGAGTGACCCTGAGGAGCAAAGCCAGGTGAGCGTCCACGGCCCTGTGGGGAGGTAGGCTGGCGGGCATGGCTGGGAGGCGAGTGGACACTCACGGAGCACTTGCCGAGGCGGGTGTACTTCCGACCGTTGTCGCTCACCCCATAGATATAGATGCAGTTGTCGTGGGAGCCGATGGCCAGAAAGTTCCCGTCTGCAAAGGCATGCAACAGCATTTTACGTTACTCCTTTTGGGGTGCGGGTGGGGGAGGGTGCTGGTGGTCCCCACCCACCTTTCAGACAACACAGCCAGGGTTCTAAATGACCTTCAGAGGTCACTCTGCTTCTGGGGAAGTCCTATGACCCTTCCAAAGCCATCTTCTAGAAATGCTTCTGGCCAGAACATAACCTTGGGCAATTCACAGACTCTGTACAACCACGGCAAATCAGAGAACCTGTGCCTGGGCACCCCCGTGCCCACCACTGAAGAGTGGGTCAGCCTCAGTACCCCAGGGTCCTCCCACTCAGTCCCAATGTGCTGCCACTTGGCGTCCACTTCTCTGGGGCCCTGGGGAGGCCTGAAGAACCAGGCTGTGTGCCAGTACAGGGAGGGGACTCACAGGGGCGGGAGAGCAGGGCCAGCTCCCGAAGCTACGAAGGAGCTCCCACCCCAGGGCAGCAGAGGGAGGAGCAGTCCAGGCCCATCGGAAAGGACAGTGGGTGGCCAGGTGGCAGCCCTCTATCCCTACCACACAGCACTGAGAGAACTCCCCTGGGAGACAGAGGAGAGTGCCCAGGGTTACTGCTGAGAGCAGAGCTCCCCTCAGTGGCACCAGCTCCCTGTGGGCGGGGGCGTGTGCAAGCGGGAGCAGAGACTGGGAAGGCAGAGGCAGGAGTGGGCCGCCTGGGTCAGCTGGCAACCCTGCCACAACCATCACAAGAGCCCTTGGCCACTCGCAGTGACCCTCCCCATGGACAGTCACTTCCTGCCGCAACAACTGCCCAGGAAGACAGCCAAAACCGTGGGCTTTAAGATCAGGCAATTTCAGTCCAAATCCAGGCCCTTCCACCTGCGTTCACGCAAGCAGGCCCCAGACGGCTCTGCTGACCAAGTTTCAACTTTCTGAGGCTGTGACAGCCAGCCATGGCATCGGCATAAGCTGTGCTGCTTGCCTCCGTGACCCCTGGGACTGGCAGCTCAGACGGCACTGCTGCACTTGCACGCACGGGGGACAGCCCAGGGAGTGTGACACCAAGTGGTAGGGGCAGGAGGCACAGGCTGGTGGACAGGATGTGATGCCAGCAGTCACACGAGTGGGCACCAGGGTCTGCTTCATTGCACAGAAAACATCCAGATCTCAAACTGTGACGTGCCTAAGAGAATGAACAGACGACAGGGCCCAGCCTGCTGCCCTGGCCCACAGGGGTCTCTCTTTTCCCGTGTGGATCCTTATCCTGGTCTCTTGGGCATTTTTTTTAAGCTGGATTTCATGAATATGAAACTATCTTCTTCTATTTCTTCTTCTTTTTCATATTTACTTATCTTAAAGCAAGATTTTACAGACAGAAAAAAGAGAAGGGGCGGTAAAGAGAGAGAGAGAGGTCTTCCAATGCTGGTTCACTCCCCAAGTAGCCACAGTGGTCAAAGCTGAGCTGATCTGAAGCTAGGAGCCGGGAACCTCCTCCAGATCTCCCACACGGGTTGTAAGAACCCAAGGCTTTGAACCATCCTCCGCTGCTTTCCCAGGCCACAAGCACACAGCAGGGAGCTGGACGGGAAGTGGAATAGCTGGGACACGCACCAACGTCCATATGGAATGCTGGTGCCACAAGGGGAAGGATCAGCCTGTGACCCACTGTGCCCGCCCTTTATTTCTTTTCTGCAAAAGCATTCGATTTTAAATCTGCAAAAATTGTGTTTGGTCCAACCACAAAGGGCTCTAGCGGCTTCTTGATGGCCATGGTGGGAAGAGTCGGCACTGCTACACTCTTGTGTTCGATGAACCTGCAAGGGGTTGGTGTTTTGCCAACAGTCATAATTGACTGTGGTTTCAATAAAAACCCACATAACAGTAGCTGGCGCATAAGACCCTCTGATGTAACACATTTCATAAGTAAAAAAAAATGCTAATAAAACACAGCTGACGGATACCAGATGGCCACAGACTCTCGGTTGTCAGGATCCCCACTCAGGTGATGCTACAGCACTCCCCAGCTCTGCTGCCTGGTCCATCCCAGGCAGGCATCCAATTCTGTGGCTCTAAGAAGTGACAGAGTGTGGTTCTGAAGCCTGAGGTGGAAGTTTTCCTTGTAGGCTTACCGCTGCCAGTGACTGCGCAGCCCCTCACACACCTGATACTGACCTGGAAGATTTACAGACCAGGGGCTCGCACCATGATACAGCACGCTAAGCCTCCATCTACGGCGCTGGCGTCCCACAGGGGCACGGGTTTAAGTCCTGGCTGCTCCACTTCCAGTACAACTCCCTGCTAATGGTTTGGGAGGGTGGCACAGACGGCCCAAATGCTTGGGCTCCTGCATCCATGTGGGAGACCCAGAGGAAGCTCTTGACTCCTGGCTTTAGACGGCTCAGCTCTGGCTGTTGAGACCGTCTGGGGAGTGAATCAGCGGACAGAAGGTCTCTCTTGGTCCAAGACCAGTTCTTCCAGAAGTTCAGTCTTCCATCCTCCCGCCCTGTGTTGACAGACTGGCATCTGCCCATGTCACCTGAGTGTAACAGAAGCGTTTCCCCACGGCCAGGGGCTGGGCTGGGGGCTCCACCCACGTGGCTCAGGGAAGGATTGGCTTCTCCTGTAGCAGTCAGCACTTCAGGAAAGCCTTGGTATGTTTATTGACATGAGAAATTGACATGCTTATGCTAAAGTTCAGATAAAGACCTAAAGGTGAGGGACAAGACACAGGCCCTTCAAGAGAAAGCACAGGAGGAAACCTTCACCACTGGTATATCAGAAACACGATTCATCACGGAAACAAACTGATAAGCCAGACTTTACGGAATAAAGTTTTTCAATTCAATAAGTAAGACAATCCAAGTCAACATGGGCAAAATATCTGAGTAAATATTCCACCAAAAATGACACAGAAATGGCAAACAGGCACATGAAAAAAGACGTTCAAGCTCAGTAGCCATTTGGGAAATGCCAATCAAAGTCACAACAGAATACCATGACACCTGCCAGAAAGACCGTCATGGTGAGAAGATTCCAGAACCCTCATACGCTGCTGTGGGAATGTAGAGCAGTGCAGACACAGCCTGGCTGCTTCAGAAAGCGTCAGACACAAACGTTCCATACAATATGCCAATCGTTCCCCTGGAAATCTATCCACGGGGACTGAACGAGAAAGCGTGCGAGAAGGCACACACAGGACGCTGAGGGCAGCAACGTCTGTAAGTCACAGCCCACAGCAGTTCAGAGAGCATGGACAAGCACAACATGGTTCACCCACAAAATGGAATGCTACCACTGATGCTCACACAGTAACACAGCTCCATCACAAAGGCATCACCCAAAGCAGAAGGAGCCAGAAGCAAGGTGACATATCGCCCGTACATCGGGAAGAGACAAAACCACCTGAGCAGAGTGACCCCAGGGAGGAGAACCCCCAGCATGCCACCACTAAACCTCACTCCAGAGAGGCTTGTAATGGTTCCTGTAAAGCACCACACATCCTGGGGAGCGTGCAGGCCCAAGAGATGTGGTGGTGGGAATTCTAACCTGGTGAGTAACGCATGACAGACAGCTGCTCGTTCCCATCCGTGTGCACGGTCACCAGGTCCTTGGTTTCTGTATCAAGCACGAACCACCTGTGCAAAGGTGACGAGAGCAGTGAGGCTCTGGCAGGGAAGGCAGGCAGTCACATGGCATGGTCACCTGGAGACTGATGGCACTGTGTCAGCCGGCGGGACGTCTCTTCCAGCAGAGCACCACAGAGCTCTCCCCTCCTCCCCGCCACATGGCCACAGAAGGAGGGGAAAGCCCAGGCCAGCTCCAGAGACACCGTGGCCTTCAACCCACCAGTGGTTCCCAACTCCCTCCGCCCCCTCTACTGTCCCAGTGGAATCGAAACGACCCAATTTCGGGGGAGAAGGCATGGGAGGGGAGCTGGCATCCTGGTGGCACGCTGTCGTCAGGGGAGGGAGTGGCCCTGCTTTCTGCACAGCTTGCTTCCTGCGGTCTGACACCGGCAGGCAGCCACGCCCCTATCATGCAGTTCCAGCAACAAGCAGTACCCGGTTTTGAATCACATGTTCTGTCTCCATTATCCGCCTCTCTGCCTCTGCTCAGGCAGGCACTGTATCATCTTGCGTCCCCACACGGAGGAGCGTAAGGACGGTGCAGTGAGGCCTTGGGAGAGGCTGCCCCCACAGCACCTTCATACAGTGCAGGGTTATGGTCGCTTCATGCTATTAATAGCTTTTGCTAATCTCCTTCCATGCCTCGCTGGCAAGTTAACCTTCATCACAGGTGTGCATGTATGGGCAGAAACATGGGGTACAATGGGCTCAGGCATTCACGAGGGTCCTCGGGATGTACCCCCTCAAGACAAGTGGGGTGCTGCTGCACCACGACAGCCTCAACATAAAGTCTGATCGAAAAGGGCATGGCAGTGGGTGAGAATGCCCCCGCCAGGCAGCCCTCCTCCAAGCTTCACACCATGCGGCCAGGCCAACGCTCTATGATAGAAACATGTAGCCAGAGGATGTGTGTCCCTGGCTCAGGACACACAGCAGCCGCAGGGGAAGCTGGGATGCAGACGGGGCTCTCCTGCCTGGCATGCTGCAGGCACTCCCAGAGTGGATGTCAGCAAGTGGCAGCCTGGGGCTGGGGTCGGGCAGGCAGTGGTGAAGGGAAGCTGGGTACGGCCCTGCTCAGTTCTAGATCAGGATGCCGGCAGAGTCGTGTGTGTGTGTGTGTGTGTGTGTGTGTGTGTGTGTTGGGGGATTACTTTCATAGAATGGTCTACAGCATCGCTTGGGTTTTCTCAGGATTCGGAATGGCAAGGACCACTGCTTTATGTTTCTTCCTTGATCATTTATTCTTCTAAGTCATTAGAAGCTGTGCCTGTCCCCAGAGAAACCCAGCCCAAGCAAGGCCTCTTGCCCAGGGTGCTGTGTGAGCACCTGCCACGGCCTGGACTTACCTCCCAGTCAGCGTTCCAACGGCAACCACAGACCCTGAAGGATGAAAACCAGAAGACTGAGCTGGATCCTAAAATGTTGTAAAGGAAATGTAAATTGATGGCCAGATCCAAACTGTAGCAAAACACACACACACACACAGCTCTGCCTCCTCAGGGCTACCGGCTGTTTGCAAAGTCTCTTTCCTCTCCACGCTTTCCTACATGTCGTGTTTCAAAAATACTCAAGTTTCTTTTTAAGCGGTTTTCTCTTACGTCCTTGCCTACCTGCAGTAAGCAGATGCGAGACCAACAGAAGGCTCTAGTTCCAAGCTGGGGTTCACAGAATCCAGCCCTGGCACTGACCCTCACATGTGTCTGCTGTGCTTGGACACACGACCCCCACATCAGCACGGGATGCAGATGTAGAGGGTTTGTTCCAGGTCCTGGGAGCACAGATTCCGACACGCACTGGAGGTGACAGACAAAAGCAGGAGGAGCCCCGGGCCAGGCTCCTCCCAGTGCAGAGCCCTGTTCATGGTGGCACGGGTGGTAGGTTTGTGGCTCACAGGTTACAGTACCCCCCAGTGGAATCAGAGGGCAGACTGCAGCCCAGCTGAGTGCACAGAGAAAGGTACCAGCACTATTTCTTCATACCAGGGAGTGCATGGATGGCAAACGGGGCCGGCGGGTGCTGCGCTGGCCCCCGAGGTTGTGATCGCTGGGAGGGAGAGCTGGGGAGGCTTCTTCTATTACAAAGGTGAGCTGGTGGGATCTGTGTTTTCCATGGAGCTCACTCAGTGGAGTAATTTGGAGTGGACTGCAGCACGAGGAGACTGGGTACAGCAAGACCCACGGCAGAATGGAACAGGAGACATGGGGGCTAAGTGCAGGAGGGCCGGGCACTGATGCCAGTGGGGCTGCCCTCCCACTCACTGGCACCTTGCTGGGCTTGCTGGCTATGGTCACTTCTGCCACACACCCCGCATATTCCCTGGTCCCATTGATCTCTGGCATTCACTGGGTGACAGGCATGGCACGAATACTCTGTTGTAGCCTGCCCTGTATCAAGGCCTACACAACGTCGTTCTTTGAGGCCCTACCAGCCGGCTGACCCCAGTGGCCCCTGTGGAAGCAGAGGAAATACAACGCACACCTGGGGGTGGGAGGTGGGGACAAGGGCAGCTGGCAGCAGCTGGTTTTGTGGGGGTGCTATATCCTCCAAGGGGGCTGTTGGGACCACATGCGCATGTGAGGCAGGGTACAGAACACAACCTGTCACCATCTGGGGAACCCTGGCATGCTGTTCAGCTTCTCTAAGCCTCAACTTCCTGATCAGTGAGATGGGAGTGAGAAAACCCTTCAGGCTGCTGAGCTAACACGCATGCAGAGAAGCGCGGCTGTCTGTATGTGGTGTGGGAGCAGCCCAACACTCCAAGGGCACTGGGGCACCACTCTCACACTAATGCTGCCCCCTCTGGCCTGCATTATGCACAGCCTGTCCATCCTCACTGGGAAGGAACCCTCAAGAGGAGGCAGCTTCCACCACGCCCTTCTTAGCACTGCAGCCGGTGCCAAGACACCTGCTCCAGCTCGGACAGCTCGGCACAGAACTTGGGTTCTCTGTGCATGAGAACACCCCAGGCGATGTGGTTCTAAAGAGACACCTGCTTCAGGGCCATTTTGGAATCCATGGCACGACAAGTAATCAGACTTGGCTCCAGATGAATGTTCAGGAGGGCGGAAGCATCACAGACACGGTTACCTCTATGGTCTTGTCCCAGACAGGTCGGTGACCAATAGCGTCCCAGAGAATGGCATGCTTGTCATGCCCACAAGTCAAGAACTGAGGCTTGGAGGCATGGATGGCCAGTCCCCAGAGCTCATCGGTGTGGCCCTGCATGAACAAGACAGGTGGGAGTTCTCTGAGACCCTGGCCAACACACTTGGGGGCCCCCGAAGCCTGGTCCACATAGCTGGGGTAACTTTGTCATCGTCCCAATCGGCTCCTCCCCTCCCCACCAGGTTGGTGGAGGTTGGCTCAGTGTGGGCCAGGGGAGGTCAGCATTGCCAGAGGGGTCAGTACCTGCTGGGGGGTTCAGACACAGCACAGCATGGCAGGGTGGCGGGGAGGGAGGACAGGAGCAGGGCTCACCATACCTGAGTGATGGGTGCAAAGTCCCCAGCCAGTGTGCCCTGGAGCACGAAGTTCCTGGTCGTGCCTATCAGGATAATGTCCCCCTTCCCCTTGGCCACTGTCCGTATCGGACCAAACTGTTCTGGAATCTGCATGAAAAAGTCACAGAGAAAGAAGACATTTAAGATGCCATTCTGTGGTTGGCTCAGTTGTTTCTTGGTACTGACGGATTCCAGGACCTGTCATGGACACCGTGGCTGGAGGACGCTCGGTCCTTTGTATGAATAGCATGGTGTTTGCTCATAACCTAGGCATGGCCTCTCAGCCCTGGGATCCCTTTTAGGTGGCTTGGGACACTGAACACTATGTAATGCTATGCAGGACATTGCCATGCCATGTTGCCCATGGAATAAGAAGCCCTATGTGGGCAGCAGCAATACAACTATAAAAAAGAGTGTTTCATTCTGAGGTTGGCTGCCTCCACAGGTGCGTCCCTCACACCTGAAGGGGTGGATTTCACCACTGTAGCCTCAGGCATTCAGACCCATGGGGCTGAGGGCAGGGAATGTGGGGTCACGGCACAGTCCCGGAGTGGTCTCTGTTCCCTCACCTCTGTTTTGTGAAGTTTCTGATAGTTTGCGTTCCAAGAAATGAGCTTCCGGTCTTTGCCTCCTCCAGACACCAGGGTGCCGTCTCTTAGCATACAGAGTGCGAAAATGCCACCTTCGTGGGCACCCTGAACTGCGTAGCTTATCCGGTTGGTACCTAAACACCAGGGGAAAATTGGGACTGGCACATGATCTGAAGGCTCATCCCTGTCCACTTTCAACTCACACCTCATGCTTGTTTTTAAAGGCCACATGGCTGGGCAGGACGTCACAGGACACAGATGTACGAAGGACCCCATTCCTGACTGTCCACGGGGCAGCTGCGGAGCAATCCCAGGCCACGGCAGCTGATGGAAGCATGCAGCTCGCTGGGCCAAAGCCTCAGTTGCTCTGTCTGCCCACGGCCCACTTCCTGGCGTGGAGCTGCTGCTCACCCCCAGGACTGTTTTGAGGCTCGCAGGAGCCCTGGAGAAGGCATCAGAGCAGGGGAGGAAGGCGACAGGTCACCCCGCCATCTTGAAATGAGACTGGTGGCTGTCTCCATCCTCGGCTTCAGTTCATACTCTGAGACCCTGAGGACAGGCAAGGGCTATCTCCCCATTTCTATCACGGCCCTCAGGACATATGTGCTGAGTGGAGAGTCTCCTTAACCAACTGCCAAACTCTGACAGAGGATGGGGGTGGTGATTGGAGAGGACTCATGGGAAAGCTCGTGGCATCTAGCATATGCCAGCACCCGGTAAATATGTGCCACATGCCATGTGGACCAGGAAAGGTTCCTAAAGAAATGTCTTAAAGCTGCACCGCCGGTGGTAATGGCACCATGGTGCTCTTCTAAACTCCTGGTGCAGCCACGGAGCCCACCCCAGGTTCCTGAACATCGGCCACACCCACATGCACCACGGAGCCCACCCCAGGTTCCTGGAGGATGTGACATCGGCCACACCCCCCATGCACCACGGAGCCCACCCCAGGTTCCTGGAGGATGTGACATCGGCCACGCCCCCATGCACCACAGAGCCCACCCCAGGTTCCTGGAGGATGTGACATCGGCCACGCCCCCATGCACCACAGAGCCCACCCCAGGTTCCTGGAGGATGTGACATCGGCCACACCCCCCATGCACCACAGAGCCCACCCCAGGTTCCTGGAGGATGTGACATCGGCCATGCCCCCATGCACCACGGAGCCCACCCCAGGTTCCTGGAGGATGTGACATCGGCCACGCCCCCATGCACCACAGAGCCCACCCCAGGTTCCTGGAGGATGTGAACATCGGCCACACCCCCCATGCACCACGGAGCCCACCCCAGGTTCCTGGAGGATGTGACATCGGCCATGCCCCCATGCACCATGGAGCCCAGCCCAGGTTCCTGGAGGATGTGACATTGGCCACGCCCCCATGTACCACGGAGCCCAGCCCAGGTTCCTGGAGGATGTGACATTGGCCACGCCCCCATGCACCACGGAGCCCACCCCAGGTTCCTGGAGGATGTGACATTGGCCACGCCCCCATGCACCAGTCTCCTGCTCATCTTGTGCTTCAAGTGACAGATGTTCATGCGATCCCATGTGACCGGCTGTCACGGTGCTCCCGCCATGTTAACGAACACGTCAGTTCACCCAGAATCCTCTCGTGGTTACCTTTTCCCCACACTAAGATGTTGCCGCTCGAATCTCCAGTGATGGTGTCACCATTTTCAGAAAACGTCACACAGAGGACAAACTTTGGCTTTTCTTGTTTCTGCAGAACACAGTACACAGAGGCACGCACCTTTCTATCAAACATATCTGAATTGGAGCTGGAAGCCAAGCAGCCCCATGCTGGACTAGCTTCCAAACCACCGTGGAAGCCCTTTCTCGCCTTTGTCTACCGTTGTATAACCCGTGCCAGGAAGTCCACGGCCCAAACATCCGGAAGCCTGTGGCAGAGCAGGGTGTTGGGAGGCTAATGGGTGCTGGGTTAGGGTGGCTGTGGCCTCTGCGCTGAGCCCTGGCACCTGCACAAAGCCCCAGAGAGTGCCCCTTTGGCAAAGATGGGAGCCCCCACCTCATACCCCGTCCCTTCCTTTTCCCTCCCTGACCGCTTTATTGACAGAGGGATTCCTCAAGCGTGTGAGAGACCCTGGGGCTGACTGTCCTCACTGCAGCCCCAACGTGTGCCAGAAAAACAGGTTAAGGCTGGGGTACGGTCGAGCTCCGAGAAAGCCTCACCCGCCACCTACGCCTCCCGGAGTCAGGGGAGCTTTACCTCAAACAACCCCTGCTTCTTAATGAGGGAGCCACCCTCGAGAGTCCAAAAGTAGAGGTGCGACTTCCCACAGGTAACAATGACGTTGGTGTCAGTGGGGTGGAAATCCGCGGCGAACACGGCCTCATTGGAGCACTTGAACAGAGCACGGGAAGCAGGAGCGTCACCGAGGTGCGTGACCCCGAGCCCTGCCTGCGCCTCATCCAGGCCCACGAGCCGCCCCATGCTTCTTCCCGTTGCCTTGCTCGCTCATGCTGTAAGCTGGCTCTGACCCTAGCTTTCCTTTCTTGTCCGTTCCCAAAAGCCCAGGGGCATCTCGGAGCCCCTGTTCGGCCAGCAGGCAGCAGGCCTTCTGCAGGCTCTGCAGGAGGGGCTAGCCAGGAATACTGGGAACTTGGGACCCGCCAGCATTTGCTGTCACCTTCTGGTCCTGGGCTCCCAGCCATGACCAACCACAGGTTAAAATGCTCATCTCTAAGTCTTCTTACCACGCCCTCTCCCCTACTATCCAAGATCAGAATCTTGAAGGAGAGGCCCAGGAATCTGCATTTTATACAGCCTCTTTGATCCTGTCCATTTCCCCTAAGAGTCTTTGCTGGGTGGACTTCCAGGGACTTCGCCTGTGGCCTGGTGACCCACCCCAGCTCCCACGTGGTCGAGCTGACTCTGCTTGCCACTTCACCTGCCCTTGACTGAAACTCCTTGTCAGTTCTGCAAAAATAGGGATTCTAATGATGACTAAACAGAATGGGAACGCCTACACGGTCAATTTGACATTTTGTGCAAAATAGATTACAGGGAGGAAAAGAAGTGTATGAAGATGCCCCGGGGAGGGAATGTAGCTCTTGCGGCTCTTCCCCACGTGTGTCTGCTTTGGGCGACTCCTGAATTCGCAGCAGTGCCTCAGCCCTGGCTCTGGCTCCTTTCCAGTACCTGCCCTGCAAACCCCCTGTACCCACTCTGCACCCGCCCTGCCCCCACCCTGCACACACCCTGCCCCCACCCTGCACCTGCCCTGCACCTGCCTCCTCCTCCTTACCACACACACAACTGGAGAGGCTCCTGGATAGCCAGTACCCCTCCATCCTCACCACCCAGTGCCTCCCCACATCTGGCCGTGCAAGCCCAGAGTCAATGAAAGAGAAAGTGAACAGACACATGACTGAATTAAAAGGGTTGCGGCTTCACGGTAAGGACAACAAACAGGACCTTACAGACTGTGTGCAGAGAAGGGAGGCCCTGACAGGCCTGGGGAGGGTACGGGGCCAGTGCTCTAAAGGGCAGGGGTTCTGCCCATGTGAAATGAGACTTGGGGGGTTGGAGGGAATGGCTCCGGGCAGGTGGGGTGAGGGCAAGACCTTCACGTCGGCTAGCCTCTCCTCCTTCTGCCAGTCCCACACGGACAGCACGTGGTCGTTGGAGTCATCCACGGCACAGAGATGGCCTCCTCCGTTCTGGAAAGCACAAGGGAGACATGGAAAGACTGTATCTGAGGGTAGAACAGGCTGAACAGGCTCCAAAAATGAGCAATGACTTCGCTTCTCAACAAGAGCTTTCAACATGGTATTTAAGGAAGAGCCACCGGTGGCTTTGGACTCTCACTTTTCTGCCCCACAGGGACAGCAGGTGAGCTTGGGGTATGGGGATAGGGAGGCTCTCAACAGGCAGGGTCCATTCCTGACCTCTGGAAGGGAAGCAGGGGACCAGGAGACACATGGTGTCCCAAGCCACAGGTGCACCAGGCAGTGGCGGGCTCGTTGGCATTCTCGCCCTCTCACCTTGAGCTCATCCTTCCATCCCTCTGCCCCACCTGGCAGGCTCGCACTTACGGACTTGGAGAACGCAATGCAGGTGACAGCACGGTCAAAGAAGCCAACTCCAATGACGTGCAGAGTGTTCAATGTCACCGAGTCCCAGATGCGCACGTGTGGCGGCAGTTGCTGTTGGGAGAAGCCCGAGGAGGAGCCAGTTGGGACAGCCACCGGCACTCACCTTTCCCTGGGGGCCACAGCTTGGGCAAGAGCTTCAGTTCGGTCCAAACAGCCTGTTTCTGCGATTGGGAGCTTTGCTCTTTCCCAACAGCTGTGCGAGGTCATGGGCTCTGTGGCCAAATGAGTGGTCTACCCAAGTTTTGAATTTTGAATAGCTACTTACAAAAAACTGTATGGTCATTAAAATATGCTTCTGGAGGAAGATACACTGATAGGCTATAAATACCCAACACAATTAGTTCAGCTATACCAAAAGCAAATATCAAAAAGGGTACCAAAAAGCAGGCCTTTTGGACAGCAGTTAAGCCCTGTATAGCTTGCTTGCTTCAACTCCCATCTCATTTGCAAGTTCCAGCTTCCTGGTACTGCACACGCTGGGAGTCCTTGGGTCTCTGCCACTCCCATGGGAGACCTGGATGGAGCTGCTGGCTCCTGGCTTCGGCTTGGCTCAGCCCCAGTTACTGTGGGCATTTGGGGAGTGAACCAGCTGGCAGGAGTTCTCTTTCTCCCTTCAAATTAAAAGCAAATAAATAAAATACCAAGAAACTACACGGAGTATTGAGTGAAACAAGACAATCACAACCGGTTCTGACACCAAAGTGACTAAATCTGTGTTCAATGGGTTTGTGTTTGTTAAATCTCACCAGCGCCTTCTCTTGCTCTTTAAAAAAATCAGTCTTGCTGGAGTGCTTTCCAAATTTGTGTTAACAACCCTGGCAGCATGCTGGCAACATCCCTCTCCCATGGCATGGGTGCTAACCAATGCTCCTCCAAGCATGGGTGCCCACACCACCCCTCTCCTGCAGGTTGGCACACAGACCCCACAGGACGCAGCCACAACCCAGGAGTCTGAGAATTGCAGAGTTGCTGAAAGGCAAAATACTCCATGTGGAAATGACTAATTAGTCCAACTTTAACTCTTTATTAAATGAGTACCCACTCTATTATGTGTATGAATGATTTTTTTGAAAATGGATCGATTTTTTGATGAGAACTAGCTATTTAAAATTTTGGTGTAGAAGGGACTGGAGTTATAAAGTCTTTGCCTGTCGCACTGGTCCAAGTTCTGGCTGCTCTACTTTCAATCTAGCTCCCTGCTAATGTCCCTGGAGGGCAGCAGAAGATGACTCAAGCGCATGGACATCAGCCACCCCGGGAGACTGGGATGAAGCTCCTGGCTTTAGCCCAGACCAGCCCTTGCCACTGCAGCCATTTACATGGGGAGCAAATCAACAGATGGAAGAACATCTCAGTAAAATAACAACAGAAGACTAAATCAATGAACAACCCATTGCTAAAATGACAGGACCAAAGTACCACCCATTCATATTAACCCTAATGTAAATGGATTAAACTCATCAATCAAACATCATAGATTAGTACACTGGATTAGAAAAACAAAACCTATCTCTTAGTTGCTTTCAGGAGAAATCTCACCAATAAAGATCAGCAGAAACTATATCTCATGGATTTTGATGTTCTTTTTTTTAGTTTCATCTATTCAAAACACTTTCTCATTAAATTCTTTAATGACTCATAGATCATATGGTAGCATTTTCTTCAAGAAGGTTCTTGATTTTCTTTTTTATTTCTTCAGTGACACATTAGTCATTCAGTAGCATGTCATTTAACTTCATTGCATTTTTTAACTTCTTTTCTTCCTGCCAATTTTGTTTTGTGGCTTTTCATTTCAGGGGATGTACAGTAACTGTGTAACGGAGACTGTCATATCCAGATGTGAGGACACAATGTTGTATGCATCTCTACTTCCCGACAAAGATGGACTCCCAATGAAACTGTTAACTCTATCTTTATAATAGGATGCTGGACTCTCTGCCATTGTCCATGCCCGCAATGATGGACATATGACTGTGTATGAAAAACTATACTATAGTGATGATATAGGGGAACTCAGTGGGGGAGGACTTAGGGAGGGGAGAAGGGAAATGCCAGGAGCCTATGGAAATGTATCATAAAATGACAATAACAATACAAGTTAAAAATATGGAAAAAAATCAAGAAAATAATACTACTCACTTTTCCGTCCTTAGACGTGCCCGCGACTTGACCTGTGGCTATCGTGATCCTATCGGGATGAACTGCCAGGCTGCAAGGGCACAGATCAACACCCACACTTCGAAGGTGAGCTGTATTTCTCCCTCAGCAAACACCATCGCGCAAAACACTGACACATGACATGAAAGACAGCTAGCGTCTTCCCAAGCCACTGCGACACAGCTTCCTGCTCCTCGTGATCCCCGCTTCATTTCCCCTCAAGCCCCTCATTTCTCCCGGAGTTTCACGTTTAAGGATGAGCAGCATATAATGCTGAGAGAACACACTTTCCATCCGAGAAGCCACTTGGTCTGCAGGTGCATTAAGGCCATAACGTAGGAAGCAGAAAAGACACAAAACCCTTACTGGCAGCATTTTTGTCTCTTCTCTCCGAATCCCTTGCCAAAAGCCGTAACCGAATGATGAGATTAGCAGACCCAGCCATAAACACAAGGCAAAACAGATTCCTTATAACAGAAAAATTAAAGACCCAAACTAGACGCCTTCAGCAGGTGACAAGTTAAGATGCCCTCCGAGGAGGCTTGTCTTGGCGCTGTCTCCTTAGGTCGTGAGGAGGGAGAACCAGAGAGGAGAGTGGTCCTACAGGGCAGGGAGCTGGCAGACAGCCCAGAGCACGTGAGGGAGGGCTTTTCCAACAATCCCACTTTTCTTTCCATCCTGTCCCAGCATGGACTTCCACGTGTTCATGGCTGCACCTGTGCCCTGGCCTGCTGGCATCCCAGTCCTGGGCCTTACCACTTCACGTCATCGTTGTGGCCAGCGTAGTGCCTCTGCAGCTGCTCCTCCACGTTGTACAGCACCACCACGGACGCGATGAAGTACACAGTCTCCCCCGTCGGCAGCAGGTAGAGGTTATTCCGACAGTCTCGACCTCGGTACCCATAGCTTGTGTGCATGTCAAGGTAACACTTTTCCTTTAAGAGCTAACAAGACATTAGCTTCATTCAACAGGCACAAGCAGTGAGAGGCCTAGGACCCTTGCCACGAATTTCATGAATTTAAACTACATTAAGTTGCCAATATTCAATGCCAAATACATCTGACCTCCCCAGCTCCGACCTCCTGGCTTGCACCTGTGCAGTCACGTTGGAAATGGCCACTTTTTAACTGATTTTGTGTTTTTGGAAAGACTGAAATTCAGGTAAGAAATGGCCACTGCTTTTCCCCGACCTTAAAAAGTCACCCAATTCTCTGACACTAATGTTTTCTGCTCAGAACACCGCCACGTGTTTGAAGGGCCCCTGGTCTCTCGCCCAGGAAGGAAGGATGGGCTGGTTTTCCTCACGATCACAGGTCTTTGGAATACCTCCTTTGCTAGGAGACAGTACTGGCTTCTACAGTCTGGCCACTCGGTTAAGTTAATCTTTTAAAGAGTGAGAGTGGCACAGGTATTTGGCCAACCCATTATTCCACTGAATGGGAATCCCGCGGTCAGGTTCCAGCTCTGTTCCCCACTCCGGCTTCCTGGTGCTGTGCACCCTGGGAGGCAGCCGGTGATGGTTCGAGTCCTTGGTTCCCTACCATCCTCGAAGGAGACCTGCATGAAGTTCCTGGCCCTCAGCTGCAGCCTGACCCATGTCAGCCCTGGCTGCTGCAGGTGTCTGAGTTAGCCAGTGGACAGGGCTCTGTCTGCCCGCCCGTTTCTGTCTCTCAGATCAGTTAGCAGTAAAATTTTTAAAAGGAGCAAAATAATTTGCTTCATAAATGTTTAAAGGACTGAAAAATTTTTTAAAGATTTATTTATTTTTATTGCAAAGTCAGATATACAGAGAGGAGGAGAAACAGAAAGGAAGATTTTCTGTCTGATGATTCACTCCCTAAATGACCACAACAGCCAGTGCTGTGCTGATCCGAAGCCAGGAGCCAGGAAACCATTCGAGGTCTCCCACGCAGGTGCAGGATGCCAAGGCTTTGGGCCATCCTCACCTGCTTTCCCAGGCCACAAGCAGGGAGCTGGATGGGAAGTGGGGCCACTGGGATTAGAACCGGCGCCCATATGGGATCCCGGTGCATGCAAGGCGAGGACTTTAGCCACTAGGCCACCGGACCAGGCCCGGGACTGAAGTTTTATGATTTTTTTTTTTAAATTTTTAACATTCAGGGGTTAGCATTGTGGCACAGTGGATTAACCTGGAATGTCTGTTTGAATCTTAGCCACTCCACTGCTGATCTAGCTCCCTGCTAAAGGGCCTGTGAAATCAACAGAGGATGGCTCAAGTGCTTGGGTCCTTGCCATCCATGTGAAAACCCCAGATGGAATTCTGTACTGCTGTCTTCCACGTGCCCAGTCCGGGCCGTTGTGGCCCTCTGGGGAGTGAGCCAGCAGGTGGAAGATTTCTCCTTCTCCCTCTCTTTCCATCCTTCCCTCTTTTTCTCTTACTCTATCACCTTGAAATAAAGAAACCACATCTTTAACATAACAGACCCTTGAAGCCGTCAGGCACTATGAGGCTGAAGGATACACCCACTCCAGCTTGAGTCTCTTGGCCGGCAGTTCCACTTTGGCTTCCAAACTGTAGGAGTCCACTTGCTCTTTGGGCATGTACATGGTCACCGGGCGTCCGCGAAGAAACATCTTTACGTATCCTTCTTCTAGAAAAAGCACAGAGAAGTCAGCAGGACACCTCAGTGGCTAGCACACCCTCTGTAATGAACAGATGCACACTCTCCCGGGAGAAAATAGCTAGCCTAAAGTCAGTTTGAAGCAAACTGTGGCCTCTTGTTTACCTCTGGCACCCTGCTGACTAGAGGGCACCCAGCGGAGAAGAGGCAGGAAGGCTTTAGATCCAGCAACTCCCTTCCAGGAGAGTCCGTGCTCACGCTTCCTGTGCTAGCAGGAGCAGGGAAATCTAGCACCCCAAAAAACTGCAACTAAGACAGGAAACCCACTTGAGTTTTTTTTTAATTGAATTCATCGCACACTTTCAGTAGCAAAATTCATATAATAGCTTTAATATTTAAGCTGACTTCTTATATCGCAATAAAAATACATATTTCTATCTTTTAAAATGAACAAGTTTTTCAAATGTAAAGCATGAAGTCAACACGCACTTGCAAGGATGTACGCAGACAGGAAAACGCTTGAGGGATGCCCAGGAACCGAGACTACCAGAACAAGACCCAAGAGAGAGAACCAGGCACCAACACTCTGCAAGAAACACTTCTTCAATGAAATGACTTCTGAGTGTTTCACAAACTATAAGGACAAAATACAGTAACATGGGGAACCTCCTAAACTTGAACAAAACCAGTGTGGGGCGCTAAGCCTAGAGGTCCCAGGATCTACCAGGGCAAAGAGAGCAGCTGGTGAGCTCCCGTGGGTCCCTTAAGCCTGGAGCTTGCTGAATTCCGAGGCTTCACTGCGGATCAAGGAGCTGGCCTGAACGGTATCTACACTGGGCACTGGGGAACAGGTGCATCCAGCCACCTGCTTGACAGAGAATTCACCGCAGGGGGGAAAGTAGCGAGGGACAGTTGTGAGATAAGCACAGCACTGTGTCATATCTACGAGTTAGTCCTCATTCCTAAGGATTCTCAAACAACGCCACATGCGGTTTTGCTCACACATCAAGAGGTCAGCCCGACGGTCTGTTACTGTGGCATGCACTCCAGCCCTGTGAGGCATGCACGTGACACACTCTTCACTCCGTACACGAGACAAGGCCACGCACACTCATCCCTGCACCTCTGGGCAGCCTCTGCTTCCTGCTAGTCTTCCTGCTACAATGTTTCTGGGGGCCGCCACTGTTCCCAGCTGCGCAGGGCTTGGTTCACCTGAGGGCCATCCTTGAGCCCTCCTATGGCTCCCCTGGTGCACCTACTCCAGTATGGTGGCCAAGACCCTCAGGGCCCCAGGTGGATTTCAGGGAGTCATTCCTCTACAGAAAATTCTTCCCCTCCCGCTGCCTCTCCCCTCTCCCAGCCCCCACTTCCCTGGCTCCGCAGGTCTAACTGCCCTGCTGGGCTCTAGCCTGACAGCCTCATCTCCCTCGCCCACCCTGAGGAGTAGCCCTCTGCAGCCACACTGTCTTAACCACCCCACATTGAGCCCTGTCCCTACACCTCTACTCGCACTGGTCCCTCCCCCGGCCCTGGCTGCTCAGACTGGGTGCCGGACATTGCAGAGGAGCTGTGTGGGCAGGTCACCACACTGTCTTAACCACCCCACATTGAGCCCTGTCCCTACACCTCTACTCGCACTGGTCCCTCCCCCGGCCCTGGCTGCTCAGACTGGGTGCCGGACATTGCAGAGGAGCTGTGTGGGCAGGTCAGCATCAAGGGAAGACGGCAGTGTGGCTTCAAGCTCACAGCACGCAGGCCAGGAACTCCGTCTAAGGAAGGCCATGTCCATAGCATCCACAGCGGGAGGATACAGCCAGCGAGCGGGGCGGCAGCACCACACAAGTACTTCACAGTTGGGTGCTGGTTATCACGGCACAGTTTTAAATTGAAAGTAAATTGTTCCACGATTTGGTTGAAAATAAAAAAGGACTGAATTTAGCCCTGGCACCTAAAATCTAAGCAACAGCACGGGAAAGTGGTGTCTTCTCAGGCATGTAATGGCAAGGACTGGGACCACAGCAGGCAGTGGGCGTCCAGGAGCAGAGGGCAGCTCTCTCAGGGGCTCACGGGGGTTAGGGATTCCCGTCACGGTTCAAGATCAACCGGCACCCATCAAAGCTCGTCTGCGCAGAAGCGGAGAAATGCTTTCATGAAACACAAGTGGCTGGCGTCACAAGAAACATTTCCACAGAGGAGGACCGAGACGGGGTTCTAGCGGCCCGCTGGGGGGTTGCTGCGCTTTGCTCAGCGAGCTGGGAGGCTCCTGACACGCGGCCTACCTTTGCAGTGTGTCACGCGCCGCTTCCCTTGGGGTTTCGGAGACAGAGACAGAAGGGCTAGATAAAGACACGGCAAGGACTGCGGCGTGGGTGTGGCTGGCCTGCCCAGGATGCCACCCTGGACTTGCCACCCCAGGCCAAGCCTGGACACGCTCCAGGGCCCCCAGGGCGCTCCTGACTGAGCCCACAGATGTGCGGTTCTTAACACTGGGCCTCAAGTCCAATTCCCTGAACGTGAGATGAACACAACAGCGCATGCTGACATGGCACTGCAACTCTTAAATTCTGATTCCATATTTAAGGAGGAAAAATGGAAAAACTAACATTTAAGTGAATTTGTGAAACGAATTCCACAGTTGCCCTGCCTTTTTTTTTTAATTTGCATTTTCAATGCACTTAAAAATACAACGAATGCAGTTAAACACAGCATCTTCCTTGCTCCGCTATAGGAAGGTGGCTGAACTACTCGCTAGTGGTTTAGGATGCTGTCGGCAGAGGAAGAAGAGCCAGTTTTAGAGGAAGTTAAGGAACTGGATGTATCAGAGAGTACCCCTTTAAGAGAAATGCATACGTTAGTGACACAAGTCCAAGTTAGGAGGGAGGAGTAACAAAAGCACGAGAAACCTCCCAGTCTAGAAAGCCCTGCTTTTCCCCGGTCTGCAGCGAGTTTTGGAAGGGGAAGGAAACGGCTGAGTTTCCTTGCGACTGCTTGGTGGGCACCTCCTTGCTGCCACCCAAGCCACCTGGCTCCATGTGCCACCAGCAGGGAGCCCTCCCCACACAGAGCTGGCCCCGGGGCCCCATCCGAGAACGCAGTTGGGCTTACCTGCACTGAACACAGGCTCCTTGGGTTTGCTGTGAAAATAAACCAGAAACAGCGGTTACAGCGTACCCTGGCCACAGTACTGCACGTCCTGCGTGCACCAAGGAAAGCAAGCCATGTGCTCAGGAGAGGAATGCTCCGACAAGTTATGGTAACAACTTACTCAACCTAGCACATTTCTGACAAGGCCTTGTGGGTGGGCTCCCTGCGTGCTCCACCCCTAGTGGCAGGCGGGAAGGAAGGGCGCAGGGGCCTCCATCCCCCCAGATACCCGGGGACAATGCTGTTGACCTTGGTGCCCCAGGTGCCACGCCAGGCACTCTGCAGCTAGGAAATCAAAGCCCCAGTGGCTTCAAGGCCATTCCTCGGGGCAAGCACCCCACCAGAAAATCTGCCATTTGGGGAGTGAATACACATAAAGTCTGAACATTGAAAATATCTGAAACTTGTCATAAGGTGCCCAACCCGGCCCTACTCAGCCACATTGCTTCCCCCTTCCTCCTGTTTTACAAAGAACTACACGTGTTTCTGAGCTACTCACTTAGTGGTCTCATATAAACAAAGAACATTTGCATTTACAGTTATTAAGATATAAATGACCGAGTACCGGAGCAGCAGCACATCACACTAACCCCCCACCTGCGTTGCTGGCATCCCATAAGGGCATTGGGCTGTGTCCCAGATGCGCCATTTCCCATCCAGCTTCCTGCTTCATGACCTTGGAAAGCAGCATAAGATGACCCATGGCCTGGGGAGATGAGGAAGAAGCTCCTGGCTCCTGGCTTTGGACCGGCTCTGCCTCGACCATGGCAGCCGTTTGGGGAGTGAACCAGCAGGTGGATCTTTATTTCTGTCTCTTCCTCTTTCCCTATAAACTATGATTTTCAAAGTAAATTAAATAAATCAAAAATAAAATAAAAGCAATTACCCTGTTCATTAAAAAGATGAATAGAGGTAAGAATACCATATGTTTGGCAAAAAAGATGCTTGCCTGAGGGCCCGGCACCGTGGCCTAGTGGCTAGAGTCCTTGCCTTGCATGCGCCCAGATCCCATATGGGCGCCGGTTCTAATCCCAGCGGCCCCACTTCCCATCCAGCTCCCTGCTTGTGGCCTGGGAAAGCAGGTGAGGATGGTCCAAAGCCTTGGGACCCTGCACCCACGTGGGAGATCAGGAGGAAGTTCCTGGCTCCTAGTTTTGGCCCAGCATAGCACCGGTCGTTGCACTCACTTGCAGAGTGAATCATAGGACTGAAGATCTTCCTCTCTGTCTCTCCTCCTCTCTGTATATCTAACTTTGCAATAAAAATAAATCTTAAAAAAAAAAAAAGATGCTTGGCTGAGATCACCTCATTTCTAGTGTAAACTATTTCCATCTGAGAGGCGGTGTTTAAACTATCTACCCATAGGTGGTGCTGTTTACTTAGTTCTTAAATGGCCACTTTTAAATACAAACTATCCCTTCATTCAAGAAATATTTACTCCGCAGTTGCTGTATACCAATGCCCCTGGAAAGTGATGGAGATACAAAGAATGAGAAATTACAAAGTGTGCACCCTGTCAGAGTTTCAGGGAGGGCGCAGGGAGCGGGGGATGATACAGGGAGGCAGGGGTGAGGTGTAAGAAAGCAGCTCTCTGGGATGAGAGGGACAGGGCACCTCAGGCTGAGTCTTGAAGGGTGCATAGGAGTTCATTCACATCAAGCCCCAGATTCCAGACACATCTGTCGCTGGGGAGAAGGGAGCCCTCCCCTTACTGAATGCCTCAGGATGACTCTGCTATGATTGTGGCTTTCTGTCTCTGTTTTGTTTACAAAAACATGCTCTTTAATATGCTATCTTCTCTCTTAGACTTGTATTTCTCTATTTAAGACCAACTTAGGCTATCTGCCCATTAGCTTGTGTTTTTCTCAATTGCTTGTTCTAATCCCTCACCCATTTCGCCACTGTGTCTTATTGCTGAGCCTTGTGAGCCTCGTGAGCCTCTGACACCTGCTGCTGGCAGAAGGAATCTTTCTACCTTCCTCCTGTTCCTCCCGCCATGCCTTCTACTGTGCTCTGTGCCTAGCAGGTGAGACGAACAGGGCTGTGGAAGTGAGGCAGGTCCCAGAAATGTCCTGAGTTTCTTGTTCCTGCTTTTTTTGAGTAGGGGGATTCTAATTTACCCCGAGCCGCTGGTACTGCAAGTTTAGGGAGAGGTGGATGATGAGACGCAGCTGCGATGGATGGTTACTGTGGGAGTGTGGTGGCTGAGACTGGGACGTGATTACACAGACCAGTGCAACGGGGGTCACAGTCATGTGGCAACCCAAGGCTCAGACTGACGGGCATGGCAGCCAGGCGGGGAGGTCGCAGTAGGCTCTGCTCCCTGGAGTACCTCCTTCTGTAACCAGAAGCTACAAAATCAGACGTGCTCTCGCTGGGGACAGGCACAGCGGCAGGCAGAGGCCCTGGACCGAGGCCTTGGATGCAGGCAGCCATACAGGCCCAGACCTCCAGGAGCCCAGGGCCACAGTCGGGGAAGGCTAGGGCTCTAGAAGGGGCAGGCACTCAAAGCTCAGCCTCTGGCACCCTGACTGGCACAAGGGTCAGAGCTGGGCACTTCAAAAAGTTTGTGGGAAAATGAGATTAAAAGCTAAATTTCTTTCAGTGGGAAAACATTTGGGCATTTCTGCAGGTTACAGCAAAGCCCCCCTAAAGCCATCGGAAAGGTTGTTTGTGCTAACAGACCAGCCCATCACAAGTAAGAGTGTCTCCTTTACAGAACTGGGGTAGCCTGGGCTACCCCAATAGACTGTGAGGCGGGCAGGGGTGGTGCTGAGGGCAGAGCACAGAATGGCCGTTAAGAACTGAAACATCCCACCAGCCCAGCAACAGCTAACACAAACTGTGCTGTTAATGAGCCACGTCTTTGTCCAACACCAAATAGTTCTTTTTCTTTTTTTTTTTTTTTAATACAAAAAGATCCTTTAAAGGACTAGTATGGTGGCTATATCACACAAAGCAATCCTTGCAAGATTGTTGCCGACCCCATATTTAAATAAGTACTTCATGATGATACAAATCACTAGGATTGTTAATATTCATTTACAACCAATAACAACAAAAGTACAAAATGACACTGCTTCCTGTTGCTTGGTGCTCTGTGGGAGTTTTCTCCACACGCTGGTGCACTTTGCTTCTTGTGGGCAAGGGTGGATCCTTGTGCCTTTGTGCAGGAGCCAGCAGCTTCACCCACGTTGGGGACTGGGGTGCCCTGGGGAGCCGTGACCCACAGCTGGCACCATGAAAGTGCTGCCGTGGAGGGACGACCTGCTGCCTTTGCACACCAGGGCCCATCTGGAGGCGGCCCAGTGCCGTGATGCCAGTGTGCACTGCTCGCATGCTGAGGAGCCTCCCAAGGGAAAGAAAGGATTCCTCTCGTAGCAGAGGCAGGCTGGGAAGCAGTGCGGCCTGCGGGCCAGCTCCCTGCTGCTGTCTTCAGCCTCGTGAGGTTTATAATGGGTTCAATCATCCCCAAGGATGCCTGGGAGATTTGTTCCAAGACAGCCACAAATGTCTGCGACCACAACGTGAGGTCCTTTACATCCCAAGGCACACACACACACCACACACACACACTCCATATACCCTAAGTCACCTCCAGGGGTGAGCACGTGGGTTAAGCTGTTACCTGTGTCCCATAACAGAGTTTTTGGAATCAATCCAGACTGGCCCAGCCCTGGCTATTATGGGCTTTGGGGAAGTACAACAGTGAATGGAATATTTCTCCCTCTGCCTTTCAAATACATAAGTAAAATTCAAGAATAAACAACTATGCAAATCGTCTGTGGGCTACAGTGTCCAGCACGCTGTGACTGCCATGAAAACAGTTGTGATGCTGCATGATTTGAGGGATTCTGATGAGAAAAGAGTGGGCACTTTGCCAGCATACCAGCACAGAGGGCTCTCTTCTGCAGATAGCTTTGCCTGTGGGCGTGGAAGCCGCAGGGATGAAGGAATGATGGTAGTTTATTTCCCTAAGTGTTGCCAGGACTGGGGCACTCCAAGAACCGCGACTCAGGTGGACCTAACTCAGCGTGCGTCAGACCAGCAAACATGCCAGCGACTGCAGGTGTCACGGGACATCCTCACTCTGAGGAAAATGAAGCTCAGAGCTCAGCAAGCTCATAAAGGATTTTCCTGTGCTCTGCACAGTCTCTGTGCCGAGCATCACTGCGATGTCCATGCCGCACTTGCCCAGCACCGTGCTCATGCCTTCTGGCAGCTGAGCTGGCAACTTCCAGGGAACCAGCTAAAACCAGCCTGTTGCACAGAGGGAAAAGCCAAGGCTTGGAGACTGGAAGTCAGGACTGCGGACAAGCCAGATCCTCCCAGCACTCCTCTCTCTGCAGTCCAGCCATGCAGAGCTGAACACCCCCAGCTCCTGATGAAGACGCATGGGAACAGCGAATGCCAGCCAGCCAGTGACCCGGGAAATCCACCGAACACAGGCGACATGTAATAGAAGGAGCCCGACGGAGAGGGGCCCCTCCAACGCTTCTCCCTCACGTGCAGGTGCCTGAAACATGTTAGCGCTCCCACAGGAAGGAGGAAAGAATAGAGGGTCCAGCCTGTGCCGGCACCAGCAACGACCTTGGCTCTGACTGTGGCTGCTTGCTGGTGACCGCTGCTAGAGGGGTCAGCACCAGCACTTCCCCCTTATAAAGGCAGCCACGTTCCATGGGAACCCCAGGAGCAGGACGCCCCCCCCCCCCCAGGTTCCAAGGAGACCAAGGATTTACTCTCAAATGGAAAGACTTAGTGGCCTGCATTATTTTTAGAAAATGATTAGTGGATTTCCCCAGCCCCTCTTCCATATCAAAGCTCCCTACCACGGCATTTTTCACAAAGCCCCTGTAAACATCTTTGATGAAGTCTTTACCCAGCACATTATTCAAGCCGTGAGATTGAAGAGATAATGCAGAACTGGAGTACACACAATGCGGATTCTTTCTGGAAATTCTTAATAAAAATCAGATGTGCAGAGGAGGAGCCGTGGGTTGAAGAGCTGCCAAGATCCAGACACTTCAGGTCAACTTCCAAGCTCGCCCTGAATTCGGGGAAGCCCAGCGCTGTGGGCCCTGTGGCACCCCCCACACACACTGCACAGGGGCACACATACACTTTGCTGCCACTGTAACCGCCTTGCCTGATTTCCAAGGCATTATCACCCAATTAGCCTAATCTTCTGATAAGAAGCACCCACTGCTGAAATGAGGAGACGGGAACCCACAACCAAGGCTTTGGAAGTGCTAATTGACTGAGAGCTTGACCTGCTCTGGGGAGGACAGCAGCCAGACCACGTCCACAAAAGGCATATTTTAGGAATAAAATGGAAAAAAGGAATCCAGACTTCCTTTACATAGCTGAGGGGCAGGATTTAGGGACCTGGAATCGCCACAATGTGTTGGGGGTGTCTTGTGACTAAGCCTCCCCCCGCCCCGCTCCACCAGCACTGGGGTAGGAGCAGGTTGGAGAAACGTGCCATGTTTCAGGCTAGAATAAAGCACCCTGCTGGGTAAAGACACAGAGAAACGCACCTGAGTAATACACTCTTCAACCTGCAACAGGCTACTGAAGCCCTGGCAGGGAGCTCTCCCATGAAGCTTTTGTAAAACGTGACTCTTGGTGGAAGGTCAGAAGTTAGAGTTAGTGTGAGAGGAGCACTGGCAAAACCCAGCACCTGCAGCAGCACAAGAGCCTCTGCAGCAGCACAAGAGCCTCATCCCACCCAGGGCAGGCCCCTGCACCGCGTCACCCTGGGGGAAGGCTCCTAGCCAACAGCCTGGGGTGGGCAGGCTAGGCTATTCCCACCCAGGAGAGAGTGGAGGGGAAGAACTGGACCCACCCGCTGCCAGCCCCACGTTCCGAGCCCTCTCTGGCCGTGCTGCCTGGCCTGGCAGGTGTCTGCTCTCCCTGACACCATGTCACCGCGCTCACCCCAGAGTGAGTGAGTGGGCATCCTTTCACACTCTGTCTGCAGAGGTGCCGTACTCCATTAGATCCTCACTGACCGCAGCTCGTGCGTCCCACACCTGGACTTCTCCTCGTGTGGAGACAAGAACCCAGCTCACCCCCTCCACTCACCAGAGCCACAGGCATTTATGTCAACCCCGTGTCAATGAACCTTCTAGAACAATTCAACACGAGGAGTTAGAGTACACCACAGAACCAGCGAGGACGCTTCACATTAGGGACGTTAGCTCGGCATTAAAAAGTCCTCAATGAATCATAAAATGACAAGTCAGGAAATACTACTGACGGGTGGAATGAAGTCCTCTAGAACCCACTTTACCATGGCGTGGTGCTCCCTCGGGTTCCCCTCAGGGAAGCCCAGCAGGACCTCGGGAGGGGGGCGGCCGGCAGCATGCGGGCTCCTAGGAGCTGCCTTCCTACATGTCGGGGATGCATCTGGGCCCAGAGGCTTGGGCAGCCGCCCTGGCCATGGGCGGAGCGGCCGGGGTGCCACGCGGTGCTGCCGGCTGGCCCGCAGGGAGGGCTCCATCTCCGGAAACCAGGCGCCTGCGCAGCGGACACCGCGGCCGGAGGTGCCCTTACCTTTCGCTGTTTTTCTTGCCGCTGGAGGAGCTGCTGGTGGAACCCGTGCGATTCCGGTTGCCTCTGGAATCCCCGTAGCTCTCCCGCCGGCCGCCCGGAGACACGCGCTCGGAGGAGCTAGTCCTCTTGATGGTGCTGAAAGTGGGAGGCAGACCACAAGGCAATGTTTAATGCCACTTCAACTCTGCTGGCACGCGCATGCCCAGGACACCACATGTGCTCATGGAGTTTAAAGACTCTAAAGTCCTAGCTACTGGGCAGGCATCGAGGTACCATGGCTAGTCACCTGTTGGGACCCCTGAATCCTGGCTCAGAGTTCCTGGCTCCTCCACTTCTTTTATTTATTTGTTTGTTTGTTTGTTTATTTAAATTAATTGGAAAGGCAGATTTATAGAGAGAGACACAGAGAAAGACCTTTCATTCACTGGCACACTCCCCAAACGGCCACAAAGGCCAGAGCTGAGTCTATCCATTGCCAGGATGGCTCTTCCCGTCTAATCCAGCTCCTCATTAATGCGTATCTTGGGAGGCAACCGGGCATGGCTCAAGCGACTGGGGCCCCTGCCCTGAGACAGCCCTGGGTACAGTGGGCATTTGGGGAGGGAACCAGCAGATGGAAGAAATCTGCCTGTTTCTCTGCCATTCAAATAGAATAAAATTAATCTATTTATTTAAAAACCCTCATTGGAAAAAAGAAAGATGACCTGAGTACAGGAAGCAGTCTCTGTAGGAACCTTGCCTCTTCCCTCTGCAGGGCACGGGCTGGGGGAATGTGACCCCACCCTTGAGCAGGTGTGGGACAGCCCAGAGATGCTCCATCAGATCGGTGGCCATGCTGCAGGCGTCTCTGCAGGCAGAGTTCAGTGGAGCGCCTGCTGCCGTCCCTAGCAGCCAGAGGCCCCAGCGCTGCCCCACATCCTCTGCTCAGCATGGACACCCCTGACAGCTGACCTGGCACTGGGCCCAAAGCACAGTGAGGGGCACAGAGGCCAGAGCAGCAGCATCCCGCCACAGGCGAAGCGCTTGCAGCTGGAGGCAGCGTCCCTTATAGCTGCACTCTGTGTGGCAAAGGGACGCCAGGACAAGATCAGTGAGGAGCTTGTGCGGCCCTTACAGACGGAAGGCCTGCTCCTGGGGCAGGGATGAGCGAGAGCCAGGGCTGGGGGGGACACCTGCAAAAGGACTGTCCCCTTCTTAAAGCACACAGTGCCCTCTGAAGTACTCCTGGGCAGATGCTGCCCCTGGGGATGGTGCAAGGGCTGGGCCCCCTGGAAGGTGACTGGGGCATGAGGGTGGGGCCCCATCCATGCGATCAGCATCTTCCTACAAGGGACCCCGGGTGGCTCTCCCACTGTTGCTCTGGCACAGGTGGACAGAAGACGGTCTGTGCAGTCGGCACCCGGCGTCCCGCTGGCAGCCTGCTCCTGGACTTTGGCCTTCCAGAACCTCAAGAGATGTTTGTTGCTTATGAGTCCCTTGGTCACTCAATGATGGGTGCCAGAAGCCCCAAACTGGCCAAGACCTAAGCCAGTACAGCTTCCAAGCATCATCACCATCATCACTCTCAGGCCACATGTTTCTTAAGATGTTACTTCGCGTCTTGTAGGATGTTTCCCCGAACTTCCTCCAGGAGCCTGACACAATGGAGGCCTCACACGTGGGCATGGTTACAGCCACAGCCAGGAGGAAGGGACCAGGGAGGGGGCCATGACAGGCCGAGGGCTGGGTGGGCTGAACACGCTGGCTGAGAAGTGGGAGGGCAGAGAGATGCCAGCAGGGAGTGAGAGAGCAGTGGGCGGAGGCCAGGGAGCTGTGCAGGGTTGGCAGTGGGCACGGGGTGCCAGGGATGGCAAGGTCATTTCTGGAGCTGCAAGGAGTACAGAACCCGGGGTGGGGCAGGGAACAAGTCCCCACAGCCGTGCATGGGAGCTGAGGCACCCAGGACAGCAAGACCGTGGCTACCACCTGGCTTTCCAGAGTCAAGCACAAGCCCCACCCCCTTCCAACCCCCTTCTCTGCCTTCAGCCAGATCTTCAGTTGGCTTTCTCTGTGACTTCCAATGGGTCTACTAAGAACTCTGAAAAACACCTGGCTCTCCCAGCAAGCATGAGCAAAGACCCAAGCTCGGCCACTGGATTCGAGCACGTTCCCTGCATGGCCAGCCCGGTGACCACGGAAGTGGACCTGCAGCCCTAGGATCTTCCCCGGTGCTCCTATCAGGGCAAGGAGCTGACACACCTCAGGAGAGCAGTGTGTCTCTGCAATGCGGGAACAAAATCCACATACTGTTTGTGCTCGAGGCCCCAGCGATGAAATACACCAGGCTCATTTCACCAGTGCCACCTGCCATGGCGAGCAGCCAGTACCCCGTGCCCACCCAGCGCTGGGGCCCTGGGACTTCCACAGCTCTGCCTGCCATGTGCCCTGGGGGCAGGTCATGGCAAGGTCGTGGCTGTGGGAGGAACTGCCCAGCACATCCTTCCAGAGCGGGAAAGTCACAGCTCTTGAGTGGATTCCAGCAAACAAGAACCGACCTTAACATCAGCTCTCGGCCTAGGGCTGGTGGTGACGGCACTGGTCGGAACAGTTCATCTGAGCCTGATGAGTGCTCCCAGGTAAAGTGGCATGCTTAGGGACAGGAAGCAAGTGATCTGAGGCCATGGCCAGGGGTTGGGCTCATGACGTCAGCCCTTGCTCTCCTTGCTGGGTCACCTAATTAAGACAACCAGCAATTTATGAACTACCCAAGAACACTAACTTGGGAGGACCTGTTGAGTATGTTGTTACCATTCGATAAATGTTGATAATTAATGTGGCTCTGTGGTTTAGGATTTGATCAGTGGTAGGCACTGGACAATAGCTTGAAGCTACTGTGTTCAAAGAGAGGCAAGGAGTGGCTGTCAGGCCCGGGATGAGGACACCAGGTGGAATACCCGCATCCCATGTACAAGTGCCTGGGTTCCAATCTATGTCTTGCTCTCAGATCAGATCCCTGCTAACTGCACGCCTGGAGGCAGGGGGTTTGGCTCAAGCAATCAGACTGCTGTTACTCCCACAGAGGCCTGGATTGAGTCCTGGGCTCCTGGCTTCAGCCTGGCCCAGCCCTGGCCATTGCGCACAACCAGGGAATGAAGTGATGGACGGGAACCCCGGATCCATTTCAAACAAATCAACAATTTCTTTTTTTTTTTTTTTTTAGATTTTTTAAAATTATTATTGGAAAACCGGATATACAGAGAGGAGGAGAGACAGAGAGGAAGATCTTCCATCCGATGTTTCACTCCCAGAGTGAGCCACAACGGGCCGGTGTGTGCCGATCCGATGCCGGGAACCTGGAACCTCTTCCGGGTCTCCCACGCAGGTGCAGGTCCCAAGGCTTTGGGCCGTCCTCGACTGCTTTCCCAGGCCACAAGCAGGGAGCTGGATGGGAAGTGGAGCTGCCGGGATTAGAACCGGTGCCCATATGGGATCCCGGGGCGTTCAAGGCGAGGACTTTAGCCGCTAGGCCATGCCGCCGGGCCCAACAATTTCTTTTTAAAGGGTGCTGAAGCTGCTGAAGGAACAGCCAGGGTGACAAATCCGACTTCCCCCACCATGGTGCTGCTGTGTTCAGTCACTCAGCACTGAGAAGCCTCGCCACCCGAGGCACGCACAGGCAGGAGGCAGGCATGAGGTCACAGAGGGCAAGCAGGATGCACTGAGGCGGCCCCATGGTTTGCGTCCAAACTTGGGGCTAATCCCTCATGGCTCCTTCAACAAGTCTGTCTTTCCCATGTTTGCATAAAAATGTTAATTTTTTTTTTTTAAATCCTATTGCTGTCTCTGGGCACTGAAGGGAAAAAAAAAAAGATGTTTCTTTTGAGAACCTGAGAGTCCTTACTAATTAAAGAGGATTTACTAAGGACTCCATCTGTGCGAAGGACAGCAAACAAAGCTCCAGGATAAGACACATGCGGCGACAGGGGCAGCCAGCGAGCCAGTCCCTCAGAGGCCCATAGAGAGCGCCGAGGAGGCTGGGCTGCCTGGGACAGCAAGTGGGGGGCCGCACAGAGGCCACTGGGGACCGCAGGAGGCTGCACAGCAGCACAGCACAGCTAAGTGCAGGTGCAGGATTTCTGGTTCAGAAACGCACAGGCACCATCAGTTCTGCTTCCCCCTTCTGTTCTCTGCTCCCACTCTCCAATCCCAGACCTTCACTGTTCTGAAAATAAAGCAGCTCCTTGCATCTTCTTGGGCATGCGCCTGAGAGCTATGCATTAGAAATCCTTGCTCTGCAGCATAACATTTCAACGGGGAGTCTGCTGACCAAGAACAGCAGCGGACCTTCTCGCGGTTAGATAACAATGTCAAGAAATGAGCATTGAGCACTCCTTTCATCTGGTGGGCTAGAACATCCCCAAACTGGGCACGCTCTCCCACTGTGCAGGCAGCCAGTCCCAGGCTCTGGGGGACTGGGAGAAAAGAGGTGTTCATGGAGCTGGCATGCTCCCTGGTACCCAGGCTCCTGAGGTGAGGGGTGAGGGTTCTTGCACACTGAAGTTGACCTGTGTCCAGGTCCTTGCTGGTCCTCAGCGCTCGGGGACCTCCCCTGCTATGCTGGCATATTGTGAGCCTTAGGGAGTTCCGATGATAGTAAAGTGGGCTCCAGCCAGCTGCAGGCTAGGTGCAGGGGGTAGCTTCATTTTGTTCAGGATCTGGGGTTCCCAGAAAGGAAACCCCCAAGACAGGACGAAGCATCAAGATGGCACCCACAGGGGAGCTGAGTACCCTGGTGAGGCTCTTGATCTGGGGCACGGCAGGGTCAGCGGCGTTGCTTGTTCATTTCAGTGAGTTCATTTTTGGAAGAGGTTGATTCGCTGGGCAAGGATAGTTTAAGTTGAAGGCGGGAGGCTGGGAGACTGGGGCTCATACTCAACATCTCATGGAAGCTAGTGTGTGCAGAGGAGTGGTATTGATTTGGGGTCAAGAACTTGTTTTTCAAAACTGTGCAGAGATCCTACATTGTTACAATTAAAAAAAAAAATCCCAGAGGCCCGAATGGTTGCTCTAATGCATAATCAGAGATTTCATTCGTCATGACAGCCAGAGTGAAGGACCTAAGTCCATCAGCCACTCAGCAAATACCGGGCAGACGTCACCCATCCCTGTGCTCTGGCAGTCAACAGGGGCTCGCGACCCAAATGGCTTTAGTCCTGCAAATTACAAGACAGATAACGCTAGTGAAAGGACAGAGCGTGGCAGGCATCAGTAACTAAGAAATGCAAACACGTCCCTGTGCAGAGATCCAGGTCACTTCCCAGGCTGCTGGTCTTGAAGACTGGGTGAATTCCAGAGGGACAGCTCGCTGGTCCTGGAGCCATGACACTTGTGTTAACAGGGCCAGTGTCCACAGGCCTCCTTGGCTAGACAGCATCAGATTCCAGCTGTAGCCGCTACCAAGAATGCCCTTGCGCCAGGGAGCCTGCATGGCATGGATCTGAATAAAAATCACCTCGGGTCAGATCTTGTGTTTTCTGGTCTTTAAATCAAGTTGTGCCTGGCCCTGGCTTTGGAGCCCCTGCCGGGGCTGACCAACCGACAAGTGGAGCTATTTTTCCGAGAGGCCGCTGCACTTGTGGGGAGCCTCTCGCACTTGGCGAGGGCACTCCCACAGTCGTGCCGTTCGTGCTGGTTTTGTTCTTTTGGTCTCTCCCCATTGTGCTGCTCCACTTGTGTGCCGAGAGAAGGAGCGATTGTCCGGCTTGGGGGCTGTGCAAACGTCCTTGTGTTGTCACAGGCAGCATCCCACTGAGCAAGGTGTGACCTACAATGTCTTCCCTGGATTTGCTGTCTTTTTTTCTTTGACGGGTGGGAACAAAGCTTTTCCAAGGACTCCAGATTGAACCTCCATCCCAGACAAAGTCTTAATTGGCAGCACAAAGCATGAGCGCTGGGTGCTGGACCGTTTCCAGGGGGGACTTTGTTCTTCAGACCAGACTGAAAGGCCCCAAGAAAACAAAACAGAGAGGCACCCACACACCCCAGATACCCCACTCATTTGGAACTCAGCACAAGAATTCCCACAGAATCATAAGCATATTTGAAATGACTTGGAAGTTATTTTAATCCTAATATTCAGAACTCCCGGCCCGCTGCTCTGTTTTCAAAACTCTCTGGAGTGGAGAGCTCTGCAGAGCCTTCCCTCTGCAAGTCCCATCCCCCAAAGCTCTGAAATCGAGGAAACACAGCCAGGGCTTGGCCCTAGGGGTGCACCCAGCCTGGCATCTCAGGCCCTCAGGCGGGAGGCCATGGATTTCCAGATGGCGGTGACAAGCTGAGGAGAGCTTGTCAGAGCAATTGAGGAGAGTGCATTGTAAGTTAAGTCTAGGGAAGCCTAGGATGCTACTGGAAGGAGATTTCCTGTTTAAATGCTCTTGTACACACAGGTAACCTGATGGCTACTGACTATAATTTTGGCTCTCTTTGTTTGCTCCTGAGAGGAACCAGGGCCCAGGTGCCTTCCCTCCAAGGGAGATGGGGTTTGGGGGAGAAGCCCCAGGCCCCTGACCACAGCACATAGCACAAGCTCTGGATGGAGTGCAGCCCCTGCAGTCACTGAGCACCTGAGGCTCTCCAAGGACACCACAGCCTGTGGGCTGACTTCCGAGCACGGCTGTGCTCCCTGCGCCACAAAGGGAAGCTCCCACACAGACACTCCAGTGAAGAAAGGAGGGCCCTGCTGAGCACGGCCGCTAAAGCCCCACAGGTGGCGCCAGCGTCTCCTATGGCCAGCCCCAGCTGCTCCTCTTCTGATCCAGCTCCCCGACCGTGGCCTGGGAGCTCTTGGGTCCCTGGAACCCATCTGGGAGACCTGGAAGATGCTCCTGGCTCCTGGCTTTGGTCTGCCTAGCCCTTGCTGTTGGTAGCTGTCTGAGAGATGAACATAGGACAGAAGATCATGCTCTCTCTTGGCAACATTGCCTTACAAATAAATAAATATCTTTTAAAAATAAATAAAATATCTGAAGACAAATGAAAAAGAAATACAATGTACCCAACCTTGCAGGTCACAGAGCATGCAGAACCAGGAAGGCGATGAGCAGTGGTAAGAGCCTGCGTAAGGAGAGATCTCCAATCGCCTGTCCACATCTCAGGAACCCACAGAGAGAAGAACAAATGAAACCAGAAGCTTTCAGAAGGAAATAACAAAGATTACAGCAGACAAAAATGAAATCACTGGGACTAGAAACAAATAAAGCCACACGTTGAGCTTTTTAAAGAAAATGATCAACACAATTGAAAAAACCCTTAGCTAGATGAGCAAAGAAAAAAACCTGAGACTACTTAACTAGAAATGAGGGTGGATGTGGGGTAGTGGTTTAAGCCACCGCCTAGGACACCCACAGCCCCACCGGAGTCTGAAATGAGTCTTTGGCCTCCCGTCCAGCATCCCAGGAGGCGGCAGAGCAAGGGCCAAGTGCTTGGGCCCTGCCCCCAAGCGGGACACCTGGAGCGAGTTCCTGGCTCTGGGCTTCAGCCTGGCCAGTCCTCAGCCTGTGACTGTTTCGGGAGTGAACCAAAGGCTGAAGATCTCGCTCCTCTCTCTGCCTTTCAAATAAATTTTAAAAAGGAAAAAACTGCTGTTTTAAAATACTGAGGACTGTAACAAACCACTACGGATAATTATACAGCAACAGATTGGACAAACTAGAGGAAACAGACCAACTTCTAGAAATACACAACCTACCATGGCTGAATGATAAAGAAGCAAAAAATAGTAACAGCAGATCTACAGCAAGTAATTAGATTAAATCAATTTGTAAAAAATCTCCACCAAGGGAAAAAAAAAACTCAGAAAAAGATGACTTCACATAAGTTATACCAGGGCCTGTTGCAATGGCTCAATTAGCTAACACCCTCCCCTTGCCAGCCCTGGGGTCCCATGTGGATGCTGCTCTATGTCCTGGCAGCCCTGCTTCCCATCCAGCTCTCTGCTTGCAGCCTGGGAAAGCAGTGGAGGACGGCCCAAAGCCTTGGGACCCTGCACCCAGAAGAGGCTCCAGGCTCCTGGCTTCCGATCAGCACAGCTCCGGCTATTGCGGCCGCTTGGGGAGTAAATCAATGGATGGAAGATCTTCCTCTCTGTGTCTCCTCCTCTCTGTATATCTGACTCTCCAATAAAAATAAAATAGGATTTTTTTATTTAGCAAAAAATAAATCCTAGCACTCCTATGGCATCTGAAGGGATTGCAGAGTGGGAATCATTCTGGAAAAGACGTGTGCAGCAGGAGGCCTCGGAGTCCTGGAGACAAACCACACTGCCAGCACCAGCAAGCAAGGGTGTGATTCTGCGTGAAAGGACGGAAGATGCAAGCCCAACAGCACAGGGCCCGGGACAAACCCTGGGCCACGGTTCAGAGGGGGCAAGACCATGATGAGGAAAGTAGAAATCAAAATAAAAGTAGAAATAAACAAAGGGGACTGCATCAAATTTAAAGGCTCCTGGGTGTGACAGAAGACACGCAACAGATTGAGAAAGCAACCTGGACAAAGAGAGGAGAAATGGAAATCACCCATGTGACGAACACTTCTCCAGAACTCAGAGGAACACCTGCAACTCAGCAACAACTGGAAATGGGCAAGGGCTTAAACAGGCAATTCTCCGAAGAAGATACTACACAAGTGGCCCCTGTGCACACGAAAGCTGGCATCAGGCCACAATCGGAACAGACGGAAGCCAGTCCAGCTTGTCAGTCTTGGCTGACAGTTGGAATTCAGAGGGTTATTTACTCTGATCACGAATACAAACAGTTTATACCAGAACTGACCAGTAGGAAGCAAGGCCAGCAAGTGCATCTTAGGTTTGAACAACCACCCTAAAGCAAAATTCCCTAGAACCATAAATGGTGAATCCATAACCTCTGACCTGGTGAAGCGTAGTGAAGGATAGACTTGGTGAAGGGTAGACTCTTCCGAATAAATGCTGAACATATTTAAAATACGCTGGGAATTTGTTTGATGTGGTGACTACCTCTGCACCTATTTTTAGGCCTGACAAAAGTGGTGTCAAAGCCAGCTGCAGCCCTCACCTCTGGCCTGGTTCAATCTTCCCCGTGCACTGTGGCCATGCCTACTCCTCGTCCCATGGATCCTGAGCCCCGCACACCACCCAGCTGCCCAGAGGGAACCCCACGGTTAACGACAGAATCACGCCAAAGAGTTTCCTACCTTGCCTGTGTTTGCTTCGAATCAGTCAATGCACAGCCACCTTGGGACAGCCCAAGGAACAGCACCCAGGGCCCCTCCAGTCCTCTCCTTTCTGCTCATTCTCCACCTGCTGCCCTTCTCTGTGGGACCCAGAGGTGGGAAGAAGTTCTGTGCTGGCCTGTGTCTTGCCGAGTGGTCTCCTCTGCATCTTACCTGACCCGCACACCTGTCCCCACTCTCCTCTTGGCATGGCGCCTAGAGGCTGTAGTCAGAATAAACCGGGTGCAGGTTAGACCAGAACCACAAGCATGTGCCAGTATTAGCAAGTGTCCTGGGGGTGACACAGGAGGGACACCTGGGCATTGGGCTATCTGTCCGGATAAAGAAATGCCGTGTGCCACCATAAACACACCCAGCGGGCAGGGCTGCAGTTGGTGGTGGCGTTCCAGAGAGGGAAGTCAAGACCAAAGGAGAGGAAAAAAGCCACAGCAGAGAAAGGTGTGGTGGCTGGATGCTATGCAAATCCTGGGAAGAGCAGTAACCTGAACCCTGTGGCTCCTCCGCACACACAGTCGGCCTTCCCAACACACAGATGGCAGACAGCGTCTCAACCCCGCAGGGCCTGCCGTGTTCTTGTAACCAGCTCCTGAGGAGCAGCTGTAGAGTTTCCCTAAGACTCTTGGGGTTCCCATTTGTCAGCAGCCTTAGTGGCTGTAAAACATAAGCATGCCAATAGAACAACTGGAAAACCCACTGAGAAGTGAAGAGTATGCTACCTAAGCTTCGCCCACTGCACGACAGCAGCACCCAGAACTCCACTGCAAGGTAAAGCTTGACTATGAAACAGCACAAGGCGCTTGGAGCCCAGGAGATTCAAAGGCAACACAGAAGCATAACAAATGGATACAGCTCCCAGGATGGCAACATAGCAATGTGGGACTTTAGCAAGCTTTCACTCAGATTAAAACCCAGGAGAGGTCAGGTAGGCAGGCAATGCCTCCTGCACAGTCAGTCGCAGAGGGCTGTTTGTAGGCTCTTCCCTCGGCCCACCTTTTGGTTGCTGGCCCAGCGGGGTCCTTCCTGGTGCCCGAGGGCGACGGCAGGGAGCCACTTGGTTTCTTTGGTAGCACAGCACCATTGTTGATGGTGGTTCTGAGAGGCAGGGTCTGCACCAGCGGTCTGGCTGTAAGACAAGCAGAACAGGTCGTCAGAACTCTCCCCTGAGTCAAGGTCAGCACAGCTGCACTGCAGAAGAAGAGGGCATTGGCTCACATGGGAGCAGAACTGACTCAGAAGACAAGCAGCTCAGGGAGGCAGGGCCAGTGTTCACCCATTGGTGCCCGTGCAGTGAGGTGAACCAAAGGCAAGGAAGGTACTGGCAGTGATGCCCATAGCCCATACAGGCAGTACGGAGGGCCAAGTCCCACCTGCCCCTTCTGATCCAGCACTGCTAAGGCACACCCCCAGGAGGCAGCAGGAGATGGCCCCTGTATGCGACAGACCCACACGGAGTTCCCGGCCCCCGACTGGGCCTGGCCCAGGCTTGGTTTGTGTAGGCATCCAGGGAGTGAACTGGCAGATGGAAGGTCCAGCTCCCTCCAGCCTTTTCAACTGAATAAAAACTTAAAAAGACTTTTTAAAAAACAAAATCGCATCTCATTGAACATATAATAGATGTAATGGTTCATATACATATATTACTTTATTATTATTATCATTATCATTTTATGATACAGTGCCATAGGCCCTGGGATTTCCCTTCCCCCTCCTCATGTCTCCCCCCACCACTGAGTTCCCCTATATTATTACTATAGTATAGCTCTTCATAAACAGTCACATGTCCATCATTGCAGGCATGGACAATGGCAGAGGGTCCAGCATCCAACTGTCAAGATACAGTAAACAGTCTCATTGGGAGTCCATCTTTGATCTGGAAGTAGAGATGCATACTGTATTGTGTCCTCATATAGGCCTAATGAACAATGCAAAGCTGTGAAAATTCTAGAAGGAAACTTCCTTGGGTTGGGTGATGAATTCTCACTTAATAGCTTGGACTTCATTAAAATGTTCAGAAAGCTGTGAAAGGCATTTAGCAGGGGGAGGACACCAGTCCTGGACTGGCAGCATGCTGTGAATCACAGCCCTGGCGAAGGACTTCTGTGTAGAGAATTGTTAAGGTGCAATCGTAAGCAATCAAAGGGCAAAAGAGCTGGAAAAGACGTGTGAAAAGATGCAGTCATTTATCACTAGGGAGAGGCCAATGAAAGCATTAATTAGGCACCTTTTAGAATGTCTCAAGTCCAAAAATCAGACAAAATGCCCATTGCTGGCCAGCACCTGAGCCACAGGCTCTCACTCACAGATCCCTTTGGAAGATGGGGGTAGGGGTAGGGATTTCTTAAAAAGCTAAAGGCTGTCTTCCCAGGCAATGCGGGAAGCATGCTGATGCCACCTCTTTGAACAAGCACGTCCTCCTGGGCCTGCACGCCAGGCTTAGTGCAGCCTCCTTAACTCTACAAACTGTGCACAGCCACGAGGTCCTCCCACAGGTGACGGGCAAACAAAATCACCCACGCAATGGAATACAACTCCGTGATAAGAGAGCGGCACCAATCCACACACCTCCACAGAGAGGCCAAGCAAGCCAATATCCGCAGCAGCTGATGGCCATCCCACTCTGAGTTCCGTTCTGAAGTTCAGCGCATGGCAGGTGGTGGCACGTGGCAGCAGGTGGCTGTAGGGCCAACTCTCAGGCCGAGGGCCCTAGCCTCAGACTGGCAGGGCTAACTCGCCTGCTTGCCTCTCCACAGGAGCTTTGGGTTATATTAATTATCTGATGCATTAATTAATGAGGCCATTAATTAATTAACACAGTTCCCTGACAGGAACCAAGGGATCTACAAGTTGATGAAACTGATTCTAAAATTTTGCAAGAGGGAACGTTAAAGTCTCTAAAAACACAATGTGCCTAACAGAGAAACAAATGACTGGGTGTGTGATGAGGGATGCAATAGCTGATCCCATATACAGGAAGTGAGGGCCGTATTTTACCCGACGTTAGATAGTGGAGGGCCAGGCCTGGAATGGGACTCAGCTGTGCACAATAAATTTCAAGATTTTTTTAAAAGATTTATTTATTTTTATTGGAAAGGCAGGTTTATAAACACATGGAGACAGCAAGAGCTGGCCCAGCCCCCAGCTCACGAGGGCCTGGAGAGGAAACCACGGATGGGAGCTCTCGCTCCTTTTCTCTCTCCTTTCAAGTAGGTAAAACAGCCGCAGCAAAACAACACACACCTCCGTAGACTGTGTGACTCCCTCTTCTCCACCAAGTGCTAATCCTTGTCTGGCAGATGTGAAACCTTCCAGATCTTTCTACCTGAGTCAGTTCAGCCAGAACCCGGACAACTGTACAGGCTGAGGTGCCATCTCTATGGTTCAAAAGGATGGCCAGCAACCAGTGTGCACCAAAAAGACAGGAAAAGCACAATGGGGCAGCTCAGGCGGGGGCTGGGCAATTTCTACAACCCATGGTGGTTCCCCTGGGCAAAGAGGAGTCAGATATTCAGGCTGAACGGCTAGGCCCAGGGACAGCCAGAGCCTCCGCGTCATATCCACAGGGGCTGGCCAATCCTTCCCCGACCATAGAGCCTTAAAATGGGAACCAGAGAGTTATTTTCATGAACCTGTCATTCTCATTGTGATACTATGAGTAAAGTCAGAGAAAGAATGACAAGGTGAACAAAGCTTAGAAGTCACAAGAACTTTCTGGGACTAAGCCTAGAGTCCTATGGGAGAAAGGGGTGAGGACCACAACCTGGGGCGTCACGGCAGAACTGTTAACACCTGAGTGCCACCTGCATTCTAGCCACTGGGCCAGTCACGCCCCCGACACCTGAAGGGAGCCTGTCTGTGGCACAGCTTGGCACACTGCATGGAGCACACAGCTGCAGCTGCAAACCATGAGCCTACCCTTGGGGGTAAGAACCACTCACTATTTACAAATTAAAATCCCTTGTGTCCAGTCTACTTCCAGGCTGAATCAAGACAGCAGGCTTAAATAGAGAAAGGTGTCAGGGATGGCAACTGTCTAAAAATACACAAGTTTTGAAAGTTAGAAGCTTTATATAAAGCAGCTACTTCAAACACACCATTTAGGATACAGGAGTCATCAGGTTTATTTTTGGAAAGCTGAGTGGGTCAAGAATACCTCAAATAACCTGGTTTCTATTTAAATATCCTAATCACTTTAAAACTTGAAAGGAGAAAAAAGACAACTTGAAGAGATTACTCAAAGTATAGACATCAGCTCAGCATGTGTATGTCATACGGAGCTGGTGCTAACCATAAGAAGCCAATTTCTGCCCACAGTTATGTGAAAACGCAGCCAGAGCCGGAGATAAAATGAAAAGGTGTGACGTCAGCTCTGTCTCTCGGTGCTGAGGAGAACACGTTAGCTGTGAAACAGTTTCTTATATCCAAACAAGAGAAAGGTATTTCTTTTTATTGCTGACTTATTTGGAAGGCAGAGACAAAGGAAGATGACAGAGAGCCATCTTTTGCTCACAGGTTCCACTCCCTGAAAGCCCACACTAGCAGGGGTTGGGCCAGCTGAAGCCAGGAGCTGGAAGCTGCAGCCCTGTCCTGCAGGTGGAAGGCAGCGACCCAAGTCCTTGAGCCTTTCCCCGCTGCCTCCCTGGAGCAGGAGCTGGAAGCTGGGGCCCAGGGCGGTGCTGGGAGGGGGGATGCAGGGGTCTGAACAGTCCCTGCAGACACCTGCCTCAGCAAAGGCCTTCAGAGAGGGACACTGACACACCACAGACTCCCAATGTTTTAACCAAAGAAAACTTCAACAGCAAGACAAGAGAGAAGTGCTGAAGGCGAGAACGGCTTGCTAGGTCTACATGGCAGAAGAAACTGTTACAAAAAAAGGGGGGGGGCAGCCCTGCGCGATATTGTAGCGGTTTTAAAGTCTTCGCCTTGAACGTACCAGGATCCCATATGGGCACTGGTTCTAATCCTAGTGGCTCAACTTCCCATCCAGCTCCCTGCCTGTGGCCTGGGAAAGCAACCGAGGACGGCCCAAAGCCTTGGGACCCTGCACCAGTGTGGGAGACCTGGAAGAGGTTCCTGGCTTCAGATTGGCTCAGCTCCAGCCATTGCAGCTGCTTGGGGAGTGAATCATTTAATGGAAGATCTTCCTCTCTGTCTCTTCTCCTCTCTGTATATCTGCCTTTCCAATAAAAATCAATCAATCTTAAAAAAAAAAAGGGAGGCCGAGGCCGCTCTCAGGTCTCCCACGGGTGGCAGGGGCCGTCCTCTGGGACTTTCCCAGGCACATCAGCAGGAGCTGTACCTGAGGCGGAGACACTGGGAGTTGAACTTGTGCACTCCTGGGGTGCTGGTGTACAGGTGGCAGATTAATACCCACGCCACAGCACTGATGCCAAGGTAAAAAAGTTCCCACGGGTGTTTTATTTCCCAATCTGAAGAAGGACTGCTTCCTTCCATCTCACATCCAGCCAGGACTAAAAGCCACCAGAGATCACAAGGGACAGGTCCCAGGGGCACAGCCTGAGGGGCACAGCCTGAGGGGTACAGCCTGAGGGGCAGGTCCCAGGGGCACAGCCTGAGGGGTACAGCCTGAGGGGCAGGTCCTAAGGGGCACAGCCTGTGGGGTATAGCCTGAGGGGCAGCTCCCAGGGGCATAGCCTGAGGGGCACAGCCTGTGGGGTACAGCCTGAGGGGCAGGTCCCAGGGGCACAGCCCGTGGGGTACAGCCTGAGGGGCAGGTCCTAAGGGGCACAGTCTGTGGGGTACAGCCTGAGGGGCAGGTCCTGAGGGGTACAGCCTGTGGGGTACAGCCTGAGGGGCAGGTCCTAGGGGCACAGCCTGAGGGGTACAGCCTGAGGGGCAGGTCCTGAGGGGCACAGCCTGAGGGGTACAGCCTGAAGGGTACAGCCTGAGGGGCAGCTCCCAGGGGCACAGCCTGAGGGGTACAGCCTGTGGGGTACAGCCTGAGGGACACAGCCTGAGGGGCATAGCCTGAGGGGCAGGTCCTGAGGGGCACAGCCTGAGGGGTACAGCCTGAGGGGCAGGCCCTGAGGGGTACAGCCTGAGGGGCACAGCCTGAGGGGCACATCCTGAGGGGCACATCCTGAGGGGTACAGCCTGAGGGGCATAGCCTGAGGGGCAGGTCCTGAGGGGTACAGCCTGAGGGGCAGGTCCTAAGGGGCACAGCCTGAGGGGCATAGCCTGAGGGGCAGGTCCTGAGGGGCAGGTCCTGAGGGGCAGGTCCTGAGGGGTACAGCCTGAGGGGCAGGTCCTAAGGGGCACAGCCTGAGGGGTACAACCTGAGGGGCAGGTCCTAAGGGGCACAGCCTGAGGGGGTACAGCCTGAGGGGCAGGTCCTAAGGGGCACAGCCTGAGGGGTACAACCTGAGGGGCAGGTCCTAAGGGGCACAGCCTGAGGGGGTACAGCCTGAGGGGCAGGTCCTAAGGGGCACAGCCTGAGGGGTACAACCTGAGGGGCAGGTCCTAAGGGGCACAGCCTGAGGGGCAGGTCCTGAGGGGCAGATCAGGCAGGCAGTGTCCTCCGGAAAGCTGACAACTCTCAAAGGAGACAGAGATGTCTCCCAGGGCTGGAGGAGGCAGGAGTTAATGAGAGCTTGCCAGAACTGCACACCACCAGCAGCTGAGGTCACAGTGACCAGGGAGTGTCTGGGAGCTCTCTCTACCTCCAGAGAGGCTTCCTAGAGAGAGAAAATCTTGCCACTGCTTCACTCCCCCAATGCCTGCAATAGCTGTGGCTGGGCCAGGCTAGAGCCAAGGAGCTGGGAACTCACTCCAGGTCCCGCCTCTGGCAGGCAGGCACCCAGCTCCTGGAGCCACCCCCTCTCTCCTCCCAAGCTGGACTTGGACGCCAAGGTGGGCTGCAGGCATCCTAATTGGGCCTTCACTGCCAGGCTAAACACCCATGCCCGCCCCAGAGAATCCCGATACGCAGGGGCTCAGCAGGCAGTGTGGACGTTTCCTGACCTGCCCGCACGGTCACCCAGGGATCATGTCCAGATGCATAGCCCAGGGCTGCCTGATCACCAACACCACAGCGCTCAAGGCCTTGGCCGGCACCAGGATGGCTTTCCTGATTCTGACTTCAGAGCTGGTCACGGGACCACTCCCCATTCGTGCCTGTGTCCACACCCCGCTCACCTTTGGTCGGTCCTTTGCGGTTCAGCACGGCCTGCTGCTCCTCCGTGATGTTCAGCCGCCGCACCACGTCAGCCAGAGCCGACTTGAGCAGCTGGATGTCATCTTCCTGCATCTGCACGCGCTGCTCCAGGGAGGCGATGCGGTCTGTCACCTCCATGCTGCTGGCTGCCGATGCGCTGTCATCTAGGCGGAAGGAGAGGGTCAGGTGAGTGTCAGCTGCTCCCAGAGGAGTCGAGCCTGCAAACACGGACCAGCCAGTGGCTTTAACACATGGGAGTTGGGGTTCCCTGTGCCCCCGAAAGCACACAGAAGTCAACCCATCAGCCACGCAGAGCCATGACTCATAGTCCTCCTGTAATTTTTACATTCACTATGTCTGTGCTTTTCATTTTTAAACTCGGCTTGGATGACTACTGTATCTCTCTGCATGCAAGCCAACTTGTTTTCAACCTCAGAAGAGAAGGGATGTGAGGCTAGGACTGCTGCAGCTCGCTGCACGATGCAGAAATCTGCTGTGTGTGGTCCTCTGCTTCACCCCCAGCATGCTAACCCAGTGGACTCGTGATGGTGGGACCACCTGTAAGTCAAATGTTGCAGGATGCAGCAGCGTGGTCCTCGCTCCCTGAAGGGCTGCCACGAACCTGCAAACACAACGGAATCAGCGCAGCGCACAGGCGGGTGTGTCGGGCCTGGAGAGGATCTACAACCCAATGACCGGGAGGAACTGGACAGAGAAGGGAAGCCTCCATGCGGACTGCATGAGGAGCAGCTCACAGCCAGTCTGCAGTGCAGAGCCCACAGCACAGGGAGCAGAGCAGGCAGGGAACCACACGAGCAAGCTGCCTGCCCGTGGCTTTTTTCCTGGGCCAAGGGGCAAACAGAGAGGTGGTGATGGCACCCGTGGGTAATCCTGAAATATCTGCAAGGAAACCGTAAAATCAGGAAACCCCAGCTAAACGCAAAAGATCAACGCCTGGCCCAGCCCTACTGCAGCAAGCACTGGAGAAGTGAAGCTGTGGATAGAAGAATGCTTTTCTCTGTGTCTCAGTCATCCTATCTTTTTAGCAAATAAAAATATTCCAAAAAAATCCAACTCCACATTATCTAGGAGAGACAGACTTTAAATACAAAGAATATATATGTATACACATATATACATATATGCATATATAGACATGATATATGTTTACAGATAGTAAACATAAGAGGAAAGAGTGCCAATATTAGTATCAAATAAAAATAAATGTATTACTAGAGTGAAAGATGGTCATTTCATAATGACAAATATAAGTAACCAGGGAAACCTGACATTCGAAAATATGTATATGTTCAAAAGTAAAGCTTTAAAATGCATGAAGCAAACTTTAAAGTAGTGTGAGAAACAGACATTTCACATTTTTTTCTAGAGATTTTAGACTCCTTTCTCAGTAACTGATGGAACAACCAATAATGATAAAGGAAAGAAAAAGGGACACAGAAAGATTGGAACGACACTGTAAGCCATGTTGACTTACTTTTACATAAAAGCGACTCACAATGTGAGAGCACTTGGTACATTTGTCAGAATGTCGTATATTCTGGGCATAAAATAGATCTGAAAATATAAAATTATCTTAAAAGTATGTACTTGGACTACAACAGTATTAGAAATAAACCAGAGTAGCCAGAAATGTTTGGAAATTGAACAGCATTCTCCCAAATAATGATTACGTCAAGGCAGACATCACCGAAAACATAAAAAAAAACACTCTTACTTGAATGATAGCAAAACACATCACACCAAAATGTGTGGGATGCAGTTAAAGTAGCACTGTGAGGAAGAGTCATAATCTTTTACAAATCCCCATACTAGAAAAAGAGAAGTTAGTTTTCTACAAAGAGCACTCAAGCCTCATAAGGCAGCGGTCATCTCACCCCTTACCCCTCAGTGCATGGCACAACAAACACTTGGTGAAGTGCATAAACGGGGCAGTGAGCATCTCTGAAGAAGCATGCACCCAGTGGGTTGCTAGGGATATAGCCACTTTCCCACAGCCACCTCTGCTGAAGGAAGACGCCTGCCCACAAATGTCTAAACCAACTGGGCACGTTCTCTGACCGACAAGTATACACAGAAGTACACATGGACAGAAGGATATTAATTGCATTTGAAAATCAGGATTAAACCCAAGGCTCTAAGGATGTTTTAAAAATGTATTCACACTTGGGAAACAAGAGCAGCATTCTATGCAAATAAAACGTTTATACAAAAACCATGAAATATGAAAACAGACAGGTGAGTCACAGAATAGTCCGTGGCCTCTGAGGTGCAATCTGGATCCACACGGCACCTAAATTCAGCATGCTAGGCAACATGGTTGCTTCCTGTTTGTCAAATGTGTCTGTGTCACTTAGGAGAGAGATACTAAGTATTCAAAGAGCTTATTGATTTTAGCTTACCTCTTAAACATGGAGCTCTGACAAATATAGTGTAATTCTTCCAGTGTGTTCTTAAAAGAAACCAACCTGTGAAGTGGGAGCAACTTGAAAACACCCTTTTCTGTCCCTCGTGTCTCAGAACAATCGACACCGCCCTCTTTGCTCCCGGAGTAGGGGAGTAGGGTCTGCACTGTCCATAGGGAGCAAGGGGACAGCCTTTCCAGCCCTCCATGCTGACCTTTGAAACTCAGTCAGCAGGCAGAGCTGTTCCTGCAGCCAGCAGCGTGAGGAGAGGGCAGTGGCGGTGAGCGGGACCTGAGTGCGTTTCCTGTGGCTGCTGGCATGTCAGTGAAGGGCATGACTTGCCAAGGGAGACTGCCTGCTCCCTGAGTTCTGAGAAGTTACCATTTAATTCCACGTCCTAGTTGGGTACCTGATAAAACTGCATAAACCAGGCTAATTACATCGCCAATTTTGCACAGGACAAAGTCTACTTTTAATATTTTGTCCCTCATCCCACCCAGCAAGAAAAACCCCAAACCAACACAGCATCTACAAGTGCTTGACAACTGAGACTTCTGGTTCCACAAGTAATTTGTGGCAAGCATGGGACAACCAGGCATGCTGGCAGCAGTGTGGGCTGTGTGACATCCTTAGCCCTGTGTTCAGAAGCGGCCTTAACACTGGGTCTGGCTGGGGAAAGCCTGATTTACATAACACAAAACAAGCCCTGGTTTCAGCAGCACAAGCCATTTCCCATGTCCAAGCCATCATTCCACAGGATGCCACGGCGCAGGCTGGGAAATTTCATTGACTGCTCTCAAAGGAAACCTCATTAGACCCAGCACACGGCACAAGTTAGAATCTGAGGTTGTTTCTTAAGCTTACCCATGGAGGTCACCAAAGCCGTTGACACACCCTGGAGAGGTTTCAGATGTTAGTAGATCTAGTAGATTACCCCTCTAGAGCATTAGGGGGAGGCCTGGAAAAGACACTATACTCCATGTATTTAACCCCTGGGGCTTTTCCAACTTCTGCAGGAACTGGAGCTGCTGACCAGGGCAGCAGCCCCCGCCCATTTCCTCAGGAACACCTGGGATTTGTGTACAAGGGCAGCACGTGACTGCAGCTGTGGGAGCATCTACCTCAGTAGCAGGTGGCTGCTTGATAGTGGTCACGGCGTACGTGCTGGCACCAGGGAAAACGCAGACACAGTTTCATTGGAGTGGACCTGTGCCCAGCAGGGCGCAGCCCCAAGGCAGATATGCCAGCCAGTGAAGGGTCCAAACGCTGCCCTGCGCCCTCAGCCAACGCAAACCACGGCACTGCACGTCCCAGCCTCCAGCACACTGTTGTCAGGAGGCAGACACAGATGCCCAGCAAAGCCTCCCTGGGTGAGCTGGAAGGACTGCTCTGAGCACTGGGGACCAGGGCAACAGGACACCACGGAGAGGACACTGACTCAGGACTCAGCTGGGCTGGGCTTGACCCTAGCCAATGGCTCAAGCACTCCAGCCTAACAGCACCTGCTTCTGAGCTTCCTGTGGGTGTGAACGTTAACATACACATGACGCTGACTGTTAAGACATCCACAGACACTAGACAGAGCAGGCTAGCACTGCTGCAGCTCATTGCTGTCAATATTATTCATATCAGCCAAAAGCAAAGACTGGCCTTCAGTAAAAATCAAAATGAACAATAGCTGTTCTTCAAAGTTCTTTTGAAAATTTATTTCCACTTTATTTGAAATAGACAGGCAGAAATGGTTTATTCACTGGTTCATGCACTGTCCCCCAACCCTCACAACAACCAGACCTGGGCCAGACTCCCACATAAGTGACAGGGACCCAAGGGCTTGAGCCACCACCTGCCCCCTCCCTGGGCACACAGCAGCAGAAAGCTGGGTCAAAAGTGGACGGGCCAGACCTTTAACCAGACCCGCCATATAGGATGTGTACACATCCCACCTGGCAGCCTGACAGTTACCAACAGTTACCAAACAGCCTGAACTTGGTGCAGGGCCAGCCCACGAGGCTGGCACCACCTCCTCTCATCTTACTGGGGATAGGGCACTTTCACTTTCAAATCAAGCCTGGTGTGACAGGACACAAGGGGGGACCAACCATGACGTCCCCAGCCCCGTCTCAGACTTGACCCTCAAGAGAGTCCGAGACGGCCTTGAATCTCTCTGAGCCTCAAGTGACGCCATGGGTGCAAGGCAGCCCTGCAGGACCCCTGGACACACGAGGCCCGCACAGCCCTGCCCTCCCCAGCTCTCCGAGGGGCTAAGTGTGGTGTGGCGTGAAATGCAGCTGTCACCTTACAGGCTTTCCCGGTGGCTGTGGGCTTCCGGTCTAAAAGGTGGATGAGCTGTGCTTCTCTCCATTCAACTATCTCATGACTTGAAGACAACGGGCTCCAGCTCTGCCAATCACCTGGAACTAGAGGTCAAAGGGGTCCCTGACATTCTAGAAGCTTCCCCTCCGATCTGTTCTTCATCCTGAGATGTTCTTACTTTCTCTTCCCTGCTTGTTTGAAGAGCAACCTTTGCAGCGCATAATATCCAGTGCGTTCCACACTCTTCCCCTTGGGAAAAGGAGAAAAAAATCCCTCGTGTTTTAGTATTCTGGAGCCAATCACTAGCACAGCTCAGCAGCTGGCAGAGGAACCTCTCGTCTAACTGCTGGCTTGCCCTACCATGCACTGTTGGCAGAAAATGTTGGTGATATGTTGCACTGTTAGATCTGGTTCTGTTGGCATCCCACAGTTGTGAAGCAAAGCAGAACACCCTCTCCAGCTGTTGGGCCCGAGTCTCAGCTGTCCCTGCAGGCAGATCCAAAAAAACCAGTCCTGGGTGAGCTGTAAGCAATCGATCTGAATGGCAACTGGACACCTGCCCAGCTGAACGGCTCCAGCCTCCTGGATGCTCTAAGATGCCAGCCCCCATGAGTGGATGGGGCCAGGGAGGAGCCCTGAGCTTAATTCTCCCGGGACCCAGGGTCAGCTCTGCCGCTGCAGTTCTGGCTCTGAAATCTACTGCCCGGCAGAAAATCACAGGCAGTGTCCATCTCTCCAAATGCCTATGCAGAAGTTCCCGGGGTAACACTGGCATCATTGGCAGGGTGAGAATCCCACAGCTGTCTCTGAAAGACACAAAGATGTCACTGCGGCCAACAATGACAAGTGCTTCAAGCCAGCGGGCAGTGGAGCTTTGAGTTAAGGAACTCTTGGTACGATTCAGCAAGATACAACCAGGCTGGGAAAACCTACCATGGGCAACAGGGTGAACACTGGGATCCTCCCCATCTCAGAGCCATCAGTCCAGCAAGGAGGTCAGCCAGCAAGTGACCAAGGCAGAAATATACAAACACGGGTGGGTGGGCAAATAAACACTCCCACCCCACTCTAACAAAGTCACCCAAGGCACCAGCGTGGCAAGCGGCCTGGCTCCAAGCTCAGGAGTGGGAAGAAGAGCAAGAGGAGCGAGGGACAACCATCACCCCAGGCCAGGTGTGGCCGTCTCCAGCTGAGGCGCTGGGACACTGGACTGCTTCTTCAACTCTACTCTGATTCCAGCTTGTCCACCCGCAGTCATCAGCCACTGGAAGTCTTGGAGGTGTTCATGGACATAGCAGATTCATACACACACACACACAGAGGCCTTTGCAGGTGATTTCTGCAAGGAACTTGAAGACGGAGGCCCTTGAAGGTAGCGAATGCCTTCTGCGGTTTTAAAGCAAACAAGAGCCCTTGCAGTTGAGCGGCGCACAAACTCCTGATAACACGCACGGCGAGGTGATGCGGGCGAGGACCTCCAAGAGCACCAGGGACAACCAGGGCACAGCCAGGCTCCGGGTGGCGGCAGCGAGAGAGGGAGAGACCCAGGACACAGCAAAGTCATGCCAGACTGCCAAATCCTACCATAAAAGGAAAGACGCCCATGAGGGAGGTGTGGATGGGGATAGCAGATGCAGTAACCAGGGTAAGGGCAGAGGGTGCCCCTGCATTGTGCACGTGCGTGCAGACCACCACGCTGTGCATGCGCTGCATTCACTTCCAGAAACAAAGTCTCCAGCATCTACAAAGGTAACTTGAATAAGTTCTTGATATCACAGCTCCAAAGCCTTCCCACAAAATAAATAAATAGACAAACACTATTTCATCACAACTGTGTTTTCCTGTTCAGTTCCATTAGCATGATTTCATTTCCATGTCAGATACAGTGTGGTTATAGTAACCATAAAACCATTGGACTTCTAGTCTTAGTACTTTTTATTTGTTTCAAACAAATATTTTAAAAATAAAAATACCTGGGTCTGGCACAGTAGCCTAGCAGCTAAAGTTCTCACCTTGAATGCACTGGGATCCCATATAGATGCTGGTTCTAATCCCGGCAGCCCTGCTTCCCATTCAGCTTCCTGCTGTGGTCTGGGAAAGCAGTTGAGAATGGCCCAAAACCTTGGGACACTGCAACTGCACAGGAAACCTGGAGGAGGCTCCGGGCTCCTGGCTTTGGATCGGCTCAGCTTCCGGCTGTTGCTGCCACTTGGGGAGTGAATCAGAGGATGGAAGATCTTCCCCTCTGTCTCTCTTCCTCTCTGTATATCTGACTTTCCAATAAAAACAAAATAAATCTTTTTAAAAAATCCAAGTTTTCATGATGGAAATTACCTCTGTGGGTTGCCACCAAAGGTGGAACGTGTGTGTGTTTCTGCCCTTAAAGTAACTACACTTTTCCAAGGGGCACACACTTGCTCCACCTGCTACATCAGAGTGCCTGGTTCGAGTCCCAACTGCACGCTGTATCCCAGTGTCCGTGCATCCTGAGTGGCAGCAGGAGAGGATTCAGTTCCTTGGGTCTCTGCTTGAGTTCCGGGCTCCTGGCTTCAACCAGCCCAGTCCCAGGTATATGACCTCTGGAGAACGACCCAGTGTATAGACGATCTTTCTCATTTGCCACTGTTCAAATAAATAAAAAGAGATCAACATTGTGGTGCATCGGGTTAAGCCACAGCTTGCAACACTGGCATGCTATATAGGAGTGCTGGTCCTAAGTTCCCACTGCTCTGCTTCCGGTCTAGCTCCCTGCTAACGCATTTGGGAGGCAGCAGGTGATGGCCCAAGTGCCTAGGCTCCTGCCACCCACGTGGGAGGAGCAGACAGCATTCCCAGCTCCTGGTGTTGGCCTGGCCCAGTCCCGCCCTCTGTAGCCATTTGAGGAACGAACAAGCAGAGGGAAGATCTCTTTCTTTCAAATAACTTTAAGGGCCATCAACTGCTGCTTCCAGCCAGGAGGAAGTGACCGCCTGCCTGACGTGGGGCTCTCCCCATCAGACAAGGTGCGAGGTGGCACACAGATGTGACCCCATGACTGACTGTCCACTGTCCCAGCAGGCGGGCTGCAGGGCTCCCAGGATGTCCAAGAGGAGGGCAAGCTGCTGGGAACTAAGAGGTTTATGACGGATTCTGGGGCGGAAGGCTGGCCTACAGATTCCAACTGCTTCCATTATACACCAGCAATGAACTATCAGAATTGTAATTTTTTCAAAAATCATACTGTCTGCAATAGCCACAGAATCACCACAGGCACCAACCTTCCCCGAAAACAGCCTGCAAGGAACTCCTGGGTTAACGTTGCCATTGGCTGTCTCTGAGTAGGTCTAACAAAGTACGTACAGGAGCTAAATGCAGAAAACCATACGTTGCGATCAAGAAAATCCAAGATTTAAAGAGATGAGGGCTATTCCAAGTTCATGGATTAGCAAATCAAACACTGTTATGACATCAATTCTTCTCCACTTGACCCACAGACTCAATACAACCCCAGTCAAAATTCCACTAAGACATTTTGTGAACATTTACAAAGTGATCAGGCGATGCCGGAGACCTGGAGTCAGTGCACGGTGCTCAAGCACAGCGGGGAGCTTGCTCACTCCACCTGTCGGGGAGGCTTGATTTAAAGCTACACTAAACAAAGCACTGTACTGTTAGTATAGATCAGTGAATCAGAATAGAGTCCAGAAATAGACACATACACACAGTTCAATAACCCCTCCCAAGGGAGCACGGGCAGTCCAGCGCGGAGAGGCCGGTTTTCCCGCGAGCAGCACGGCACAAGCACATGCGCACGCACCAACAATGTAGATACACATCTTAGACTTTCACAAACATGAACTGAAATTAGGGACTAGCATTATAGTGCCCAAAGTGCTCAAAAAGGAAGGAGACGAAATGTTGATATCAATAATGAGAGAAGTGATATCACTACGGACCTAAAGGTATAAGGATAAAGAAAAACTGAGCCCATCATTCCAGAAATGAAAGTTTGTGTCCCTATAAATGTTCAAAGTAGCTTTGTTTCTTCATTTTAAGTAAATACATTTATTTATTCGAGTCCAGCCAGGTCTCCCACAGAGGTGGGAGGGACCCAAGCACCTGAGCCATCCTTGGCTGCCTTCTCGGGCGTGTTAGCCGGGAGCTGGATGGAAAGCTGAACAGTCACAATGTAAACCGGCACTGAGATATATGGGATGCTGGGAGACCCAAGCAGCGGCTTCACACAACGCACCGCAGTGTTGGCTCGAAAGCAGCTTCAAGTGCGAGAGTCAAGACACTGGGGCAGCCCAAACGTCCATCCACAGGAAGGCGGTGAGGCAAACTATGGTACGTCTGTTAAGCAGTGTTCATCGACACAAAGCTCACTAGCAACAAGCAGCAAGGCCAAAAAGCACTGCGCACGTCGTGTGGTTCCTTTCACAGAGTTACACAAAATGCCAACTGAGAATGACAGGGCAGCTGCTGGGGGGAGGCAGGCGAGGAGGAAGGGCAGACTGAGCAGCTAGGAAGCACCTTCACTATCTTGCTGGTGGCTGGGCTTTCATGGAGAGACACACACTTCTGCCAAAACGTGCCAAATTGCTCATTTATAAATGATATATCCAGAGAGCTCAAAGAAGCTTGCTTTATTTTTTAATTGGGGGGAAGCAGCAAAAGTGTCATTAGAAAAATTTATATTTATATATATGTATATACTTACATATATATATTTATATATATATACTTATATTTATTTATATATATTTGTTACTTTGTATAGATTTTCTTCCCAAGTGCCAAAGGCTAGCAAAAAATCCTTTCTGGGATGAGGCGGAGTATTCCAAATAGGAAAGCATTTGCTTTGAACAGAGAAAGGAAAGAGATATTTTGTTCTGGGACTCGGGGGTGATAACAGATTTTCCTCATAATGGGTCTTAAAACATGAAAAGCTGTTTTAATCAAGGCCCATGCTGCCACACCCAGCAGCCTGAGTGGCTTAGGCAGGTGAATGTGCCTCCCCCATTCACCCGCCAGAATCTCACCCTCTTTGAATAGCTTTGATGTTCTTGCTGGGAATCCTTCATTCCAAATGCCAGAAAAGATACGGACCACCTCGGTGATGCCAACAGCAGTGGAGCAGTAAGTGCGGGCAGGGCTGGGGCCTGGAGCCCTGGCGGATGCCGGTTCCTGGGCTGCGGCTCTCCTGCTGGTCCTCACCCCAGACGCAGTTGAGAGCAGGACCCTGCTGCAGGACAACCCACAGACCACTGGCTTTCCCACGCCGAGTCAGGTCCCTGCACTAGTGGACTCGGTAACACCAGTGCACAACTCATTCTGCCTCTTTGAAATGCATAGAAACCATGTGTTCACATTTGAGTTGTAGCGCCTCCTGGAGTGCAATTATGCGATTTGAGTCTTCATTGGAGACTCACGTAGTGTTTCAGCTGAAACCAGAATGCTGGGGGAAAATGAGCAGAGGACAGCTAGGGACACTGGAGGCCGGAGAGATGACTGGAATAACTTGGTCAGCCTCCAGCTGCCAGGGCCAAGCTTCCCTGAAAGCCAGCTGCAGGAGGCACCCACCCACTCAAGAAGCAGCCTTCTTCCTTATGAGTGCCAATCATTTTGTTTAATAACAGAGATAAACAGCCCAATTGAGAAATGAGCAAAGGATGCAAACAGATGCTTGTACACACAGGATCACAGCAGCAGCACCCCCAACACCCCAAACATGGAAACCTAGGCATCCACAAGCAGGTGAGCGGATACTGGGTCCACAGCCTGCACCTCACTCCACCGGCCAGCTAAGGAAGCGCTAAGAAGCACCGTGCCTAGCCAATGAGGCCAGCCCCAAAGGGGTCAGGGTCCCCCGGGTCTGCATACAAGCGACGCCCAGGATACGGGGAGGCTTAAGGGGATGCTGCTTGGGTAGCAACACAGGCTATTTCGTGAGTTTATGCTCGGGCTGACGGGAATTTTATAAGTAGACGGGTGACGCTGCATGAGCATGGGAATATAATTAATGCTACTGAATATGTACAGCCAAATTGTAAAGTTTGATCTTATTTATATTTATACTTCAAAAATTATTTATTTGAAGAGTAGAGTTACAGCTCTCTAGAGAGAGGGGGGGCAAGAGAGATCTTCTTCTCATTGGTTCACTGCCAAAACGGCTGCAATGGCCAGGCCGAGCACTGGCACCACCTTCTGCAGCTTTCCCAGGGCATTAGCAGGGAGGTGGGTTGCAAGTGGAGTAGCCGGGCATCAGCACACCTATGGGGTGCCAGCATCTCAGGCTGAGGCTTAACCAGCTGCACCACAGAGCTTTTTTTTTTCCCCACAGGCATAAGTTTTACAGAGGCAGCCTGCGGGCTCTCACACCAGTGCACACTGTATTCCTCCCAGCCACACACACAAGGCCAGGGTACTGGCGGTACAGCTACCACGGGGGCCAGACCCTCCAAGAGGAGGTGCTGTCCTGTGGCTTCAGGCCCAAGACCCAGGCGCAGGCCAGGGGGATGGCCGCCAAGGCCTCCCTCCAGTGGCTTCAGGCCCAAGACCCAGGCGCAGGCCAGGGCGATGGCCGCCAAGGCCTCCCTCCTTCTTGTCCTGACGTGGGCTTCCCTCTTTGTGCACCTGCAATCTGACCTCTTCTAGGATGCTCAGCACACCAGATTCGGGCCATCTAACGATGTCCTTGGGATGCAGTCACCTATTTAAAGATAGTCCTCTAAACACAGCCACATGCCGAGATGAGCTAAGGATTCAACACATGGCCTTGGGGGAAACGTGCTTCCGACCCTCACACCTGTCCCCAGTGACTCAGCTGCAGATGCTGCGGCCCACTAACCAGCTCTTGGGGCTCAGGGACTGTGGCTGCCTTCCTCATGGCAGAATTCATTTGGCACTTAGTTTATGTGGCACATGTGGCTCTGAATGAACAGACGATGCTGAGACCACAGTCTGAAACACCCTGAGCCATGTCCTCTGGTGCCCTGCATCAGTCCAGACAAAACTCTTCATTTTCTAGAATGTCCCAGACACAATAAAGTCAGTTCCCAACTTGTTCTCTTTCCTGGACATCAATGTGAATGTATGGGATTCTTGCATAGTCTGGTCCATTTGGAGGGGAGTTGCTGTGATTTTTTTTTTCCAAGAAACAGGTGATAGTAGAACTTGGGGTCCCTGGGACCAGCACTGTGGGATAGCAAGTAAAGATGCCACTTGTATCACTGGCATCCATATGGGCACAGGTTCCAGTCCTGGCTTCTTCACCTCTGATCCAGCTCCTTGCTGACGGCCTGGGAAGTCAGCAGCAGCAGATGGCCAGCTGCTTGGGCCTCTGCGCCCATGTGGGGCCTAGCCCAGGTCTGGCCATTGTGGTCACTTGGAGAGTGAGCTAGCAGGCGAATGATCTCTTTCTCTCTCTCCTTCCTTCCCACATTCTCCCATAACTTATTTTCAAATTTTTTTTAAAGATTTATTCATTTTATTACAGTCAGATATACAGAGAGGAGAGACAGAGAGGAAGATCTTCCATCCGATGTTTCACGTCCCAAGTGAGCCGCAACGGGCTGGTGCGCGCCGATCTGATGCCGGGAACCGGTAACCTCTTCCAGGTCTCCCACGCCGGTGCAGGGTCCCAAAGCTTTGGGCCGTCCTCGACTGTTTTCCCAGGCCACAAGCAGGGAGCTGGATGGGAAGTGGAGCTGCTGGGATTAGAACCGGAGCTCATATGGGATCCCGGGGCGTTCAAGGCGAGGACTTTAGCCGCTAGGCCACGCCACCGGGCCCTTATTTTCAAATTAAAAAATCTCAAAGCAACAGCAACAACAGCAGAACGAGTGGACCCTGAGTGAATGGAGAAAGGTCCACTCACAAGGATGTCCACCTCCCAAGACACGGGGCACTGTGGCTGCCAGGTCGAGCCACCTGCAGAGCTGCCCCCCGGATACCCTCCCTCCCATCCTCCACAGCAGGGCACGGAGCAGGCAGGCCTGAAGGCCTGCTCTGAGTGCTGTGCTGGGCGCCCGCCTAATCGAATCACACCCCTTTGCTGCTCCCAATCAATGTAAAGATGCATGTTTGAAATGCTGAAAGACGTTCCATAACGCCCTCACATTAAGTCAACACAATTGCCTATTACTGTAAAATCGCGCAGCAAGATTTCCTGGCTGCTGGTGCATCTTGGTCTGATGGCCACAAGCTGGAAGGGTCAGTGCTGAGAGATGGCTTAGGTCTCAACCTATTTTCTTACAAGAAAGAGTCTTTATTTCATCCTCATTTTCATTCTGAGCATACTGAGCTTGACCACTGACATGCTGCCTATAGGGCAAATTCTTGAGCACAGCAAAGCAGAAACCCATGGCATCTGGATACACGGCAAGGGCTGGAGCTGTGCACACATCCAGGAAACCTGGAACCAGCTCCTACAAATGCCCTGCCTGGCCCCAGGAGCTCAGGGGCTAACGGAAAACCCAGAGACACAGGACGGTCCCCGGCCCACGCATGGTGAGGCTGCACGCGAGGACAGATGTGGGCGATGTGGAGGAAGGTCAGACCCTCTGACCTGCCACCTGCTAGTGCTGCTGCACCCAAAGAGCAGCATTTTGTATGGAGAGAACGAGATTTGGGAACTGCATGGAAATTTCCCTGGTGCTCAACATCTACTCGATACACCGCAAGGATTACAACTCTTGCCTGGGACAATCAGAGAAGACTTCCTGGAAGACATGGTGGCAATCTCTCATCAAAGGAAAGAGGTGCCCAGAGCATTTAGTTCAAGTCCCTGCCCCATGACATGGTCTCTCAGGAGTATTCAACACAAGGGCACCTTCTCCTTCCTTTGCTTGCTGTTCATTGTTTCTGTCTCACCAAAATATGAAGCCCTTTGCTTATCTGGCTGTTTCTGCAGAACCCTGGTGCATGCGAAGTGCCAGGAAGCGCTGGCAGGAGACCCAGCAAACTGACACTTCCGAGAGCCCGTGGTGTTGGGTGCTTGGTTTCACGATGAACAAAGCAGTTAAGGACGCGCACTATTACAACACTATCCGATTGCACCTGTCACAGAAATTCAAGCCGAGAGAGGCCGGGCTCAGCCTTGCCAAGATGCAAACCTGGGGCCCTTCTGCTGCCCACGCTCCATCAGAAAGCAGGCACAGGGCCACGCTGCCACCATGGCCAGGTCCACATCACCCCCCTGGCACGTGCTGCCGTGAACCGGGGACCGGCACAAGCAGGAGAAGCTGTTCTGCTGGCGTCTGTTCTCCTCGGAGGCAAATTTATTTAAAAGACAGAGTCAGTATGAGAAGCTGGCTGCATGCCGCACACCAGTCTCGCAGCACACAGACCAGAAAGTCAGAGGGGCCTGGGTCAGCCACCTCGAGAAGGGGCGGCTCTGCGGGGTCGGCGCCTGGATGGACCCCAGCAGGAAATCATACTTGTCAAGGCACAGACACCCAGTGTGACTCCAGAAGGCACAGATGACCTGGATGGGTGACAAGCAGCCTGTCTGATGGAACAGACTGGGCCAAAAAGGAGGAGCTACTAAAAAGGAGAAGGCAAGAGAGGCTTCTGCAGCCTGATGCCAGCACCATCGAAAGGAAAAAAATAAATAAATGTGGTGCTGGTAGGCAGATGTGATATGAGGGGGCTTCTCTCCCAAATCCCACTGACCAGAGCAAGTTCAAGTTCAGCGGCCTCTGCCTTTTGGGGGACATGGCTAGTAAGAAAGAGAAAATGAAGCAGAATTTAAAAGTAGAACAAACAAGTGCACGTGCCAAACTAGCAGGTACTGAAGGTCCCAGTCCTTCCTCCCAGGAATAACGATGTGCAACCCAGCTGGATTAGATGGGGTCTGCCAAGGCACTGGAAAGCGTTCCTGCACCCGACACATGAAAGGCTGCAAGCTGTCAAATGATTATTCAACAGTTAGCAGGGTTCCTCTCTCTCTCCCTTTCTCTCTTACACACACACACACACACACACACACACACGCTCGGGCCTTCCCATATAGCTCCTGCACTTGATATTCAAAACCACCCAATGGCAATGACACTATGATCTCAAAGGGCGGGATTAAAAGAATAAAGCAGTGCAGAAGAGTCAGTGTAGTGGTGGTGAAGATCGCTCATCTGCCCCCAGCCAGACACCAGAGCTTTGCAAGCCCTTGTAAGGCAGTGGATGCTTTGTCTGAAAAGGAGTTGCCTGCTGCCTCATCTCTGCACACCAGACTGGCTGTTTGGCTTCGGATTCAGGGATGGACCCTGGGAATCCAGCCAGCCCGGACCTGGCCTGCCTAGCTGCAGCTCCTGCCCCTCAGGGAATATGGACACTTCAAGTCTCTGACCACAGCTGCTCTCACTGCTAATGGTCTGTGCTTAGCCACAGAAGCCCAGCGGAGCTCATGCCTCGGCAATCAGACGTGCACTTACAGATGACAATCTCCATGGCTTTCCCCTCACCCATGCCTCTTCATTGCGTGCTGTCACCTATGTAGAAACTCCAGACCTGGAAGGGGCTAGCAGCTGCCCTCCTGGGGTGGAAGGCAACTGGAAGAACCATCAGAAGGACCTGAGTCCCTTGGCACCAGCCTCAACCTCCCTGTGTGGACAAGGACGAAAATGACATCACTTCACATAGTTGAGGAGCCGCTTAAGTTTGAAGAGCTCTCTCTATCGATGCAGGAAAGATGTAACGGCTCCTGGAATCGTACCTCCTATGATACACCCTGAGCCATCATCACCCAGCCCCTGCTTCCACCCTCAAACACTGTGCGGAGGTGCCGTGGGCAAGAGGCCATCAGCAGCAAGCGAGGTTAGCCAGCAAGCATCTCGCCGGCAACCTGGGCCAAATCCGGCTCGGGCCCCTGCACCCTCCCACGGCAGCCCCATCTCCCGGCAATGTATGGGTGTCAGTTCACACTGCAGCCGTTGCTTAGAAGGGAGGGATACTTCAATCACAGTTGGAGCAGTGGATCTTTGTTTCATTATTCATTTTTTAAATACATGAGAGAGAGAGAGACTGAAGTTAAATTGGTCATCTTGCCTCTAGCTCTCTTCCTCATACACCCTTCACAGTGGCGGCAGCCCACTGTGCAGCTGGTCATTAATGCACGTGTGTCAGAATATTCTGGACATATTCTCTATTTCTGACCCTCACCATCAACTCAGTCATCAAAGCCCACCAAGTCTAAACACCTGCATGTGGGACTGGCATTGTGGCACAGAGGGCAGAGCTGCGGCATCCTATATGGGCACTGGACAGGGGCCTGGCTACTCCACTTCCCATCCAATTCTCTGCTAATGGCTTAATGGCCTGGGAAAGCAGCAGAAGGTGTTTATACTCCCTGCTACCCACACGGGAGAGGAGACCTGGAAGAAGTTCCTGGTTCCTGACGTTGGCCTGGCCCAGCCCTGGCTATTGCGGCCATCTGGGGAGTGAACCAACAGATGGAAGATTCTGGCTCTCTCCATAACCCTGGCCTTCCAATACATAAATGAGTAAGAACCTGCATGTGTATGGGGTGGGCATTTGATAGAGCAGCTAAAATGCTACTTGGGCACTCACAGCCCACATCAGAGTGCCCGGGTTCAAGGCCCACTTCTGCTTCAGACTCCCCCTTCCTGATGCTTCTACAAGGGGTCCTTCTGATCCACTAAGCAAACCAGGAAATGCTCACCTCACCAGAGCCTCAGAATCAATGCCAGTGACGCCAATGTGGCTGATCTCTTAAATCATAAAGAAGAATGAGAATCATTGCAAACACCCCAAAAATCCTCCTAGTTGGCAAAAACCTTGCAAAGCGCAATGCAGAAATGATCCTCGGGTGGATCCCAGATGAATCATTCTGCTAACCCCAATGCTGCCAGCCAATCAAAACCTGAACGCCACACAAAGAGCTGCTACAATCCAGCCATCTCAAATAAATACCTATTCATCCCCTCTTTCACAAAGAAAACAAGGAGAGCCCATTGTTTGTAGAAGAAGCATAGATCCATTACAATGTGGTCCAAAATAAGTTGGTGCTAATCATGACACAAGACACGATGGCCCATGCTGTCAAAAGGTGCACAGTTCTCAGAGACAAAGCCCCACTCATTCCAGAAACTCAGGCTGGGTAGGTGGGTGTGCCAGCCTTGAGTGACATGTTCCCCAGGAAGGTCCTGGAACCACAGCCACATGCGCTTGAGCAATTTACTTTGCCCATCAAAGCCAAGGGCATCCCACCTGGAAAGCCGCGGTCATCTGCTTCAGTCCTGGGGGTCACCTCGATGAGTGAAGAGAACACAGAGGAGCAGGTGTCCAGCCTAGTCCCTGCCAAGTGTGGCCTTGCTGGGACAATGACCCTGAGGAGGGCATCCCGCACTGAAGCCACTGTGTCCCTGGGAAAGGGACGTCACCTTGGGAAGGGGGTCGCTGGATGGAGAAGGGCCAGAGTGCAGCCTCACAGTGCTCTGTGAGTCTGTTTCACTTGGGAGCAGGGCTGCAGTTTACCGGGTCAAGCTGCTGCTTGCGACAGTGCATCCCACATGACACTGCTGGTTCAAGTCCCAGCTGCTGTGCTAATGCCCCTGGGAGACAACAGAACATGGTATAAGTTTCTGGGCCCCCACCTTTGCTCTGGGTCAGCACAAAGATCTCTCTCTCTCTCTCTCTCTCCTCCACACGCCCTTTGAAAGAAATAAAGATTTCTTTAAAAGAAAAAAATGCTTTAATTTGTATTTTAATACAACCCATTCTTTGGTAGTTCTGTGACCTGCCAATGTGTAAATGACAGGGCCGACACTGTGGCACAGCGGCTAAGGCCACTGTCTGCAACACCATTATCCCATATATGTTGGTTTGAATCCCAGTTGCTCCCTACTAATCTGGGAAAGCAGCAGAAGATGGTCCAAGGGGCCCTTGAACTCACATGGGAGACCAAGAAGAAGCTCCTGGCTTCAGATCGGCTCAGCTTTAGCTGTTGCAGCCATTTAGAAAGTGAACCAACTTCCAGTGGAAGTCAAGGCTCAAGACGGAACCAACCCAGCAATTACAACTACTAGCTGAACGGGGAGACAGACTGTGCCAGGTCCTGTACTTGCTAGTACATATAAGAATCTGGTCTGGGACCACCTCAAAGTTTCTTTGGGGATTCCCTCAACCGAAATGGCGGACTTACAACCTTAACCAAGAAAAGACGGAAGATAGAAGATAGAACAGGTCAGTCAACCACCACAGCTATATGTTGGCAGCGAAACACTGGACACAGGGAGACTCTATGATGGACTATGTCAATCAGTCTGGAGTGGCGAGATTGGCAGTAATGCATAACTGGTGAACTACTGGGACCACTTGAGCAAGGATCTCAGAGCATGCCCTACATCCGGGACCCGGGGTTGGCGGGGGGAGACTGGGTGGGGCTTCTCCTCAATATTCCCTTTAGCCCTTGTAACTTTTTACCCTAATCAACAATGTAAAGGTTGCTAAAATATAATTTTAAAAAAGGAAAAAAAAAAAGAAAGTGAACCAACAGATGGAAGCTCTTTCTCTCTCTCTGACTCTCTGTATATAAAGGAAAGAGAACCATGAGAGTTAGAAACACTGCATCTGCTCACTTCCTTTTAAAAGTAAGTCAGAATGCTGAGGTGAGTAAAAGAACCATAATAAGGCAGAGAGTAACTCAGATGCAGAGCCTTCCCTCCGAGAGCTGCACCACATCCTGGACCCCGGGAACTTCCAGTAACCCCACCCCATCTGCTTCCAGCCTCCCCTCAACCTTAATGCTCTGGCTCTCTGCGGAATGAAGAAAACTTCTGAGGGCTGACCGTATAGGGCGGGATGAGGGACAATGTGTGCTGGGAGGGTCACACAGAGGTCTCCCACAGGCAGGATTCGAGACAGATTCTCATGCCCCGCTTGGTCCCGGGGGTCCTGTAAGTCAGCAGGCCAGCCTCCCAGGGACGGGAGGACACACGACTCCAAAGAGACCCAGCCACAGCACTTTGAGAGTCAGGCTAGAAGATGGGCAGGTAGCCAACTCACTTTCTCAGTGCACATTCAGCTGTTGGAGCGTCAGGAAGACGTAAAATGCCATCGAAGGTGACTAAGGGACCGAGGATGTCACGGTGGCCCAAGCACCCCAGGCAATGCCAGCAAGCCTGAAGCACCACAGCTGCAAGCAATGTGCCCGCCCATTGCCTGGCCTGCAGGTGTTTCCTCTGCACAGGTCTCAAAGGTGAGCTCACACCGGAGGCTCCTCTCCTAGGCTGATGTGTCTGGAGGTGAGGGTAGCGCAGGAACTAGGAACTGCTTCACCATGGCAACAGATGGCTTTTCAACACAGATAGAAACCATACGCATTCTCGGGCACAGCGAGTTGGTCTGACACAGGCCCACTGCGTGAATTGCTCTCAAGCTAATCAACACACCCATCACCTCCCACTTTTTGTACTGAGAACATTCAAAGTTGTTTTGCTTCGTGATTTGAAACACCCTGTGCGTTATCACGCCCACAGTCATTAGAGCTCCACAGGGCCCAGCAGGGCCAGCTCAGTGAGGTCATCCAGCCCCTGTCGGGCTCAGGAACCTCACTGTATGGCACAGGAAACAGAGAAACCACAAACTTCGCTTGGACTGGATTGTGAAGTCTAGGAAGTGGAAGGTAGAAACTTGGCCAGAATCAGCAATTTTGAGAGCCTCTGAAGCAACACAACAGGAGACGTGCACGCCTTGGAATGTGCAGATTAAGACAAGCTACCTCACCTTAGTGCCCTTGTCCGCGGCAAAGCTGACCCCAGCCAGCACTGCTGTGGGTGTGAAGTGAGAGACTGCAGCAGAACCACTAACCAGAGGCAGGGAGCAGGGAGATGTCCCTTGTCCCGAGCTGAGCACCAAGGGGCCTTGCTGCGGCTCACCCACAAATCCGGTTGTACAAAGCCAGCAGGGAAGGAGGACACAAGTGTGTATTCCAGGTCTTCTCTCTGTGTGTCTTGTAAATAATCTTTCAAGACTATTTTTAAAAAGTGCTCTCGGGCCCAGCGCCATGGTCTAGTGGTTAAAGTCCTCAACTTGAACGCGCTGGGATCCCATATGGGTGCTGGTTCTAATCCCGGTGGCTCCACTTTCCATCCAGCTCCCTGCTTGTGGCCTGGGAAAGCAGTCGAGGACAGCCCAAAGTTTGGGACCCTGCATCCGCGTGGGAGAACTGGAGGAGGTTCCTGGCTCCTGGCTTCGGATTGGCACAGCTCCAGCCATTGTGGTCACCTGGGGAGTGAATCATCGGACGGAAGATCTTCCTCTCTGTTTCTTCTCTTCTCTGTATATCTGACTTTCCAATAAAAATAAATAATTTTTTTTTAAAAAAGTGCTCTCCTGAAGATGAACCAGTAGGTCTACACAGAAGTGGATTGAGAGGTGCCCCAGAGCAGGTCGCGGGCCTGGGGCTATGCAGGACACCAGTCACCTCCTTAGCATGCTGTCTACCTGATCGCCTGCAGGCCCAACGTGAACTATGCTGTCCTCAGAGTCTGCTGTGGGAACTGAAGCACAGGGTGGGAAGTGCTTTAAAAACTGTGTGACGCTGCAGTGCAGACGGCTTTACGGGGGGGTTATGTCTTCAGGTTAATGAATGAGACGGACATAGGATTCTGCCAGAGTTACTCTTGGGAAAAAATCCCTCAAGCAGTGCCCAGGGGGAAGTACCCATGGTTTGTGCACACTGCACCGTGTTCCCATCCAGCCCTCCAGCGCCAGTATAGACAGCTCCCTGAGTCCACATTGAATAAACACAGTGTTCCGGGCTGTCTGGGGGCCAGGCTGATCAGAAGAAAGCAGAGAGCCAGAAGAGGACAGCGCACGTGGTTTTCTGCCATGTACAACCTGCACAAGCATGTATTATCTGCAGACACCAGATGGCCACCTGTTCGGACTCCGTCCTCCAGCCGTCGGGAGACTTGGCTGTCCAGGAATGTCGGCTGTTGTCATGGTCAGAGAAACCAGCGTTGAGCACCCAGAAGTTCTCCCTTGCTGTTTCAGGGTGACAAAGACAGCATGGCTTTTTGTGTTGTTCTAGTAGGAGGCTTTCCAGCCAGCCAGCTTTGGCTGAGCACACGCCGTCTGCAGAACAGCAAAGGAGCCAACACAGAAGGAAAGATGATGTGGGATACCATCCTCCAGGAGCTCAGCAGCTGAGGGCGACACCAAGAGTACTTGCAGTGACACACACACAAGGCAGAAGGGCACTGGCAACAGGGGAAGAGGACACAGCACTGCACGCAGTCTCGGGGCAAGCTCCCACTCAGAAGCCCCAGGGGTAGGGCTCCTGAGAGATGCATGCCACTCACCATGGATGCGTGTCACTCGGCATGGATGCAGGAGGGGAAGGCCGCTCAAGTCCAGCCATAGAGCCACACAATTTCTCAGCTTGCAGTAGACAGGGGCAAATGCTAAGACCCCAAAGTTGACATCCATGGGTCAGCTACTGGGCAGCAGGAACCAGGACAGGTGGAGCCACCTGCAACCAGACTTGGGAATGAACCGCTCGATGCAACACAGCACCATGTAGGACCTCTGGCGCTGGCCCCGTAGAGCTGATCTCTGCCTCCTCGGCCCTCTGCTTTGGCCTTGCGTGCAGAGAGACTGTGTGCCCAGGCTGCAGCATCAGGAGGCCACTGAGGTGCCCCAAGGGGCCCCAGCACAGCACGGCGTGCACACCCCTGTCTGGTGGCCTTGCCCATACAGCCTCTCTGAATCCAGGTCCAGGAACTGGTGACTGCTCCCCTCCCTTTGGCCCTCTGACCAGTCCCAGGCATGACACTCACCCTGCACGTGTCCCTAGTCCTGCCCAAGCGTTTGCTGAGCGTCCCTTCATTAAATTCTCTCAAGTATCCAGTGTGACCGCACACACATTCACTTCGTTGCATGCCCCCTCACAGCTCCCTCCTCGCTAGCAGAGCTCACAAAACTGATCCCAGGAAGGGACACTCAACCAACAAGTTCAGATTCACAGTTCCACTGTTCAGGGGCCTGACCCGGCACACCCCAGGCTGTCTCTCAACCTCAGGAGACGGAGCCCCGGGCAGACACGCAGGCAGCCGTTTGTGCTAATGCTCCAGAACTCAGTCTCAGCCGGGACGCGAGCAGGCCGTGCTCCTTATCATTTGAACAGTTCTGCAGATGCATGGCTCCCATCAGATGTGTGCGCCAGTGAGCTGTGCCAAGCGTGCAAAAGCAATCTTCAAAAAAAAAAAAAAAAACTCAGAGATACTCCAAACCTCCAGGCCAGATCCTCATTGGATCCTGGGTCCTGCATCTGCTGTTTCCTTTCTTGGACTCGTAGTCAGTTTGGAGAGAATGTGTTACTGGTGATCAGAAGGCGTATGTCATGGAGTTTCTCTAGCAAAGCACATGCCTCTCATAATTTTTCAAAACTGTACTAAAATTTTCCTCCACTTCCCCCACTCCCAAAAGAATGGGCGCTTGTCCCCATTCTTGGCTTGTCAGAGCAGCCTTTGTTGCTGCCACAGGGGGCCGTGTGTGCAGCCCTGGGCTAGCTCCAGCATGCGGGGGGAGCACATACAGGCTCTGCTACAGGGACTCCAGAAGTAAGACCGTGAGGTCGTGGACAGGCGAGCGGCACTGCCCATCAGGCACTGAGCGTGAGCTGGGAGCCTTGACGGAGGCCGGAGCTTGGTGTTCAGGCAATCAGGCAGCCCTGCACTGGCCTGGGACCACACGTCAAGTGGGACTCTCCAACTCCATGCAACTACAGTGCCTGTGGACACACACAGCAGAATGGGGTTCCCAGGGACTGGGGCCGGGGGCGGGGCAAAGGGGGCATTAACAGCACAGAGTTCATCAGGGATGATGGAGAGACTTCTGGGATGAATGGCAGTGATGCAAGCCCAACAGCGAACGGGCCTGACACCACAGAACTGCATGGTAGAAAATGGTCACCATTTAAAAGAACACTGAAGGCTTCTGCGAAAAGCAACCGCACAAGCAACTAGACCAAGGTCTCACCACTTCACCAGCTCCAACACGCTGTAGCTCTCCAACTTGCTATGCAGCAGCCACCAGGCACAAATGGCCATGTCACACCTCGGCTCCAGAACGACGTATTTCTTATTCCACAAGTAGATGTGGGGCCCACAGGGTGAATGGTGCCACATGCTGCCTCCAGGCAGAGCTGGCTGGCGACAGTGCCAGGCTGGCAATGTCGTGCGCCTGGCACAGAAGGCCTGGGGGGCACCAGGTGAACTGTGCTGAGTTCTAGTCCACGCAAACTTCCTGGGGTACAGTACTGAGGCTGAGAGGAAGGGCTGACAAGGGAAAGTGGAGGCCAAACAATGTGAGATGAGCAAACAGCCCAGTTTCTAAAAATCTGCCCAAATGGCAGGATCCAAGTGGTGGGGAGGCAAGCAGGGAGTGGCAGCAAGGGGGTGGCTCTGTGCCCTGGCCCTGCTGAGGAGTCACGTGGGACTCGTCCAAGTGTTAGTGTGAGGGATTTTTGAAGAGAAACATGGAGACCATGAAACTGGTCCTCAGAGATCCCTGCAATAACGCAACAAAAGGCACACAAACCAGCAAAGTGTGAGGCTGCTCCCGCAGGCCACCAGCTCCTGGGGCCCAGCCGAGGCCCGTCATCCGTGCCTACCCAGCCTTCATTCATCGGACACTACTACGTCCCGGCTGTGCTGTGGTCGCAGTCATCGGGATGCGTGGGTGCAAATGCCAGCTCTGAGATCTACCGGCCAACGCATCAAGAACAAATGACGTGAAACTCCCGAGCCTCTGCCCCCGTTGCAGTCAAAACAGACAATGCCAGTCCTCATGTGCCAGGGGCACAGTGCAAGGGCCTGACAAGGGAACGCAGGGCATCAAAAAACCAAACTCACAGGAAACGCACTAAAAGCTTGCTTTTTGCACAAAACTTGAAATCCAGGCACAGATTTTTCATGCCACGCGTTTTCCATGAACATGAAGATCCTGTCACATATACTTAATATGCATTTCATTTTACTTTGGATACCAAAAATAAATCGCGCTTTCCATTGCATTTCACAAAGACTGTTGGCAGAGCTCTCCCACATGGACAACACTTAGACCAGCAGCTTGTGTCCTGTGAGCGTGTCTCACTGCTCCCTGCTTCCATGTGCAAGCGTATGGGCACACATTCACATGAACACATGCACACACACACAGGTGAAGGCACACACACACACACAGGTGAAGGCATACACACACAGGTGAAGGCACACACACACACACACACACACACACAGGTGAAGGCACACACACACGCCCGGGCACTAGCTAGGCAATCACCCCTCTGTGGTGTAAGATGTAATTAAGCACAAGATGCAATCTGAAGACAGAGCTTTACATAATGAACTCACATCAGTACATAGAGATTGTTTTCAAGAAAGGAGATGGCACAGCAGCCAGATGCTGGCCCCTGGGGCGGGGGTTGGGCAATGCACACTTACTTGCTGAAGGACTAACTCAGACAGGCAGCGCTAACAGATCGCTGTCTTTATGTGCACCTGGGCCATCACTGGGGAAGCTGCCCTGTGGCACCTGCAGGGTGGGCACACTGCAGATGACTAGACAGGACAGGAAGTGGCACAAGTCCCAGTCCTAAGGCGTTCAATGTGGCTACAGGAGATCCTAGTGCACAGCAGAAGAGGCCTTACTCTATTTGACTGTTTCTCTAGGAAGCTTATTTCTTTGAGAATTAGTGTAATTCTTGTTACATAACTGTTGGGGGAGGAGGGATAAGTCAAATCTTTGCCACTGTGAAAATGGCTGGTTTCAGCTTCCTGCTTCTGTATCCTGGGAGGCAGCAGCTGATGTACCCAATGCCAGCATTCCTGCCACCCACTGGGCCAACTCAGCGGCATCTCGGGCTCCCAGCTGCAGCTTGGATCATCCTGGCCATTGCTGGGCATCTGAGGGGTGAACCAGCATGGGGATGATCTCTCTCTCCCCCTGCCTTTCTCTCTCTCTCTCTCTCTCTCCACCACCCTTTGCCATAAATAAAAACACATTTTTTTTTATTTAAAAATTCTGCTTTGGGGGTTGGTGCTGTGCCACAGCAGATTGGGCGCCTGCCTGGATGGTAGCAGCCCATGTGGGTGCTGGTATCTTTGCATGCTGCTCTGCTTTCTGTCCATTTCTCTGCTAACATGCCTGGGAAGGCAGCCGAGGATGGCTCAGGTGCTCGGGTCCCTGCCATCCACGTGGGAGACCTGGAAGAAGCTCCTGGCTCCTGGACTTGGCCTGGCCCAGCCCCAGTTATTGGGAAGACCTCTCTCCCCCACCCTTTCTTTCTGTGTATATAACTCTGCCTTCCAAATCAATCTTTTTGAAATTTTCTAGTTTAGCCAAGAACTACTTCATTGTATCTATTTCTTGGGCTCAAAAGAATTTGTTTCAAGCCTGTTAAACAGCCAAAGCCTTCCTACAAATGTTTCTAACCATTGATTCAAGTGAAACAGTGCCCACCCGAGGCACCCTAACAATGTTGCAGACCAGGTTCCAGTGCCTGCCCCGGCTCTCTGGCCATCCTGCACCTGTGTGTCTCAGCATTGTTTCAAGAAGACCCCTTGGTCTGAAATGTCCTCAGATCTGAATGTCCAAGTCTACCAGTTCTCTGCTGAGCGGGGAGGTTAAAAGCAGTATACATTCACCTACATGTATGTGTCTTGAAACAGGCATGTAAACATTGGTGATATGTAATATATAAATACATAAAAACACATCATTTCAAGTTTAGAGGAAAGCGTGCATGCGCTTGCTCTAACACCACCTAGCGCACACCTGTTCAACAGGAGGCATTGTACCCAAGCAGTGTGGGAGGAGCTGCTGGAAGATTAACGAAGGGCCCATGGGCCCCTGAGGGAATCTAAGCCACACTCACCAGGAAACCCGCCCTGCTTGAGGCTCTGCCAAGATGCAAAGCCGATCACCAGGAAACTGCCTGGAAGGAGCTTAGCGGTTCAGTTCAGGAAGGGCGTCTCACCCCACTCTGCAGCTTGGCTAAAGCGGCTGTGAGCCCCAGGCTGTGAGCACCACAAGGGCCCAGGGGCTGGAAGGAGGCGCTGAAGGCTTTGAAGTAGGAGGCTGCTGTGATCTGTGTCTCCCAGTGTGTCTCCCTTGTGTGGCTCACTTCTCCCCGGGTGAGCCTGTGGACTCACCCTGCGGCTGCGGACAGCTCCTGTCCGGCCATTTCCCTGGCACCAGGCCCTGCACCTGCTGTCTCTTCAGCACCGCAGCTCGTGTGCTCACAGGTCCCGCGCACTCTGCATGACCAAACTACCCCCATCACTCCCTTTCTGCAGCCTCCGAAGTCCACGCCCTGCACCCTCATCCCCAGCCTCACCTGCCCCTGGTTGGATGAGCACTTCCATGGCCTCCTCCCTCCCCACCGCCTGGAGAAAATGACCTTAAATAACCAAAAGTCTGCGCCTTGCCTCAGGGTCTGCCCTGAACCCTCCCCACCGTTAGGAACAAGACCAAGCTCCTGACACCCGCTCATACTCCTGACAGTCCTACCTGCCACTCCACTTTTCTATCTGACACAAAAGGGCCCCCTGGTCTCAGGGCTTCTTTGGAGCTGGCCTGGTGTGCAGTGTCCATCCCTGACTCTCACCCCTCCCACCAGCACTGTGTGGCTTCAGGAAGCCACATGAACACAGGACACTGGCTTCCAGGCAGACATCAAATTTCCGAGACAACAGGGATGGCTGGCTCCTGTGAGCAAAGTGGGCTTGCGTGGCTGAGACCCCTGCAGCAATATGGCGATGAAACTGGGTGGGCTCACAAACCGGTGCTCGCTTAGTATACAAAGGACTGGAATAATAGGGGCTGGGGGTTAAGGCTGGCGGCAGAATGACCAACCAGGGGTTGGTGTTTGATCCAAACCTAACCCTGGCCAAGGGGTCAGAAAAAGGCAGAGGATGGACAATCCAATTGCACCAATGAAAGCACTTCAACTGGGCCAGCTGGGCTGAGGGAGATGGGAGGCGTGCGCAGAGAAGGGCCTAAAACAGCTGACAGAAGAATGTACCCAGGGGAGGCCCCGCTCTGAACTCTCACCTGTCCTGCAGGTGTGCTCAGCCACATGGGCTGCCTCAAAGACCTCATTGAGGGTTCGGGCCTGATCCCCACCACGCTCTTGCATCTCACTGCGTGGCACTGGGGTGGTGGTCTGCAGTCAGGGCAGCGGCTGCGTGGTGACCTGGGCCCCCCAGGGCCTCTAGACACAGGAAGGTCTCCTGTGGGCTCAGGGCCTGGCTGACAGTCAAGGGCAGAAACCCCCTCGGACATCATCTGATCCTGCATCAATTAGCCCTGGGCGCTAGGGGGTAGTTGAAAGGCAAAAAGTTCCCGTACCGTCCAGAAAGCTGGCAAACACAAGCATGATGGGATTTTAAGACACAACAAAGGCAGCTAGCATTCCACACAGCAGGTGAAGCCACCGCCTGCAACCCAGCGTCCAACATGGGTGCTTGTATCTGTCCAGGACACCTCACTTCCAATCCCACTCCCTGTTGATGGCCTGGGAAAAGCAGTGAAGGATGAACCGAGACTTGGGATCCTGCCACCTTATGTGGGAGACCCAGATAAAGCACCTGGCTCCTGGCTTCAGCCTGGCACAGGACTGGCAGCAGAGGCCATCTGGAGAGTGAGGCGCTGAATGAAAGATCTCTCTCTCTCGCTCTTGCCCTCACTCCTGTCTCTGTAACTTTGGCTTTCAAATAAATATTTTTTAAAAAAACACAATTAAGTGCTCTACAAATACACAGTTTCTTTTTTGAGTTTTTTTAAAGGATTTATTTATTTTTATTGGAAAGGCAGATTTACAGACAGACAGAGAAAAAGATTTCAATCTACATGGTTTCCACATTAACAGTATTATGAGTTCACCCCCAAACAGCCGCAATGGGCGGAGCTAAGCCCAAACGCAATAAGGAGCCTCTTCCGCAGGGTCCCAAGGTTTCGGGCCATTCTCCACTAGTTTCCCAGGAAGTAAGCAGGGTGCTGGACGGGCATCCAGGACATGAACCAGCGTCCATCTGGAATCCTGGCACTTGGAGGTGGAGGATTTGCTAGTTCAGCTATTGTGTCTGCCCCAAGACATATGTTTTTCAAGAGAAGGTATGAGAAGACTACATGGCATCAGCAACTAAGAAGAACCAATAGATGTTTTGGTTTTCAAGCCTGTGACTTTTCCGCCCAAATGCCTGGATTTGTTTACAGCGTCATAAGCACTTGTGGTCTGGCTGCAGCCTCACTCCCAGGCAGCCATGCACCACACAGACCCGTTAGAAACTCACTGGGCATGAGCTCACTGCACACTTGTCCAGGACAGCGTTTGATTCTGCCATCACAGGGTGGCCACCGGGTCTCCGTGACCACCTGACCTGTGAATAGACATGTGGTTCGCAGGGGTCCGAAAGCCACTCTTAAACTCACCTATTCTACATATCAAAGCTAAGAGGAACCGTCAGAATTACGGATGCCAAAGGAAATTTAAGATTAGTAAATAGACTATTCTCAACTCGCAAACTAGAAGTGCTTAGAAATTACAACAATTTTCAGGGCCTTGGCTTTGAGAACCTTGGGTTTTGCCTGGCCCTGTAGGAGCTGTTTGGGGGAATAATTCAGTAAGTAGAAGATCTCTCTTTCTCTGCTGCCTTCTACCACTATCATCCTGCCTTTCAAATGAAACTTTTAAATCTTTAAAGGCAAGTGAAACAATCTTCAAGACTAGTGAAAATAACTTGCAAAAAGATCGTATGATTTCACCATCTGAGCCAGTGAGCAGCCCCTTGGCCAACCAGGGTTACTAGGCCACACCTGCAGCCAGGCCACGTGGAAGCAGTGGCAGGTACACTCTGCCCAAACTTCATTTTTTATTATTTCACTTTTAATGAAAAGGCAGATTTACAGAGATAAGGAGAGACAGAAAGAAAAATCCTCCATCTGCTGGTTCAATCCCCAAATGGCTGCAATGACTAGAACTGAGCTGATCTGGACCCAGAAGCCAGGAGCCTCCTCCAGGTTCCCAGAGCTCGGGGTCCTCTACTATCTTCCCAGGCCACAAGCAGGTAGCCATATGGGAAATGGAGCAGCCAGGATATGAACTGGCACCCGTGTGGGATCCCAGTACAAGAAAGGTGAGGATTTAGCCACTGAGCCATCAAGTCGGTCCCTTCTCTGTCCTAACTTTAGAGGGAATCTGTAAGTTCTTTCATGTGACATACCCTGAGGACAGAGGGAGAACAGGTTAACAGCCAGACCTCACCCTTCAAGGCCATGATCAGGTTCCGCACTACCAGTGGGATCCGACAGGACACTGCTCTTGAAGAAACCCTTCCTTGAAAAACAGCAGCTATTTAGCAGAAAGGACTTGGCCACAGCACATGGGAAACTGGCGAGAATTTCTGTAAGAGGTAATGACGTGATGTGACAGGCAGAGGAGCTGGTATCTGCGGCTGTGAGATTAGAAGTATGGACTTCAGAAGAAGGAAGGGGACGCACCCCGCCCACTGTGGTCTATTTAAACACCAGGCCTAGCACACCACATGCAGTTGCATCAGACATCAACAAGGTTACAGGCAAAAGGAAAACCAGTGGCCTACAGGCCTCAGAATTGTAACTTACTATACTGTAGCACTTGGCTCAGCTATCACTGGGCTGGCATGATGGTTCAATTGGCTAATCTCGCCTGCAAGTGCTGGGATCCCTATGGTCACTGGTTCATGTCCTGGCTGCTCCACTTACCATTCAGCTCCATGCTGTGGCCTGGGAAAACAGCAGAAGATTGCCCAAAGCTTTGGGCCCCTGAACACATGTGGGAGACCCAGAAAAATCTCCTGGTTCCTGGTTCCAGATTGGCTCAGCTCCAATCATTGTAGCCATCAAGGGAGTGAACCAGAAGATGGAAGATCTTTCTCTGTCTCTCCATGTCTCTTTAAATCTGCCTTTCAAATAAAAATAAATAAATCTTTAAAAAAGAAAAAAGGCTTGACCTTTTTTTTTTTTTTTCAAAAAAAAGAGAGAGAGAAAGGAAGAAAGAAAAAAAAGAAAAAAAAAAGGCTACCCTAGAACATGGATGGGAGACGCGGGCCATTCCCTACAAGCCTGACGGGCAAACCCGGGCTGAGTGTTGACAGCGTACAGGCCCGGCAGCCCACCCTGTCTGCAGGAGGCCCAGGGTGCATGGCAAGCCAGGCAGCGCCTTGCCAGCCTCTTGGGGCTGCTTGAGCACAGGTGGCAAAAGCTCCGCCTCCCCCTGGCCTGGATTTCAAATGCTAGAGGGGGCAGGGCAGCCTGGCAGAGCACAGCCTCGGGTGGCCGCCCAGATAAGCTTCACTTACACACCAAGGCTTAAGTGAGTGAGCCCCAAGATGGGGTTCCGATTAGGTCCCTCCTACCCCAGGCACCCAGGCCAGCTCACAGGTGTTCCCAGTGGCACCTGGGGAGCTGTGATGGAGGAAAGCTCCAGAAAGACCCCCAAAACCACACTCTTCCTTCTCCCTCTTACCCTCGTCCTGAACATCTCGTCCCCTTGCCAGCAGGCACCAGTGGCTTTCTTAGATTTCAAATAATTCATATGGTTCCTCAAACCCTGAGACCCAGCCATGGCGTGTGACCCAGCACTGGGCTCCTAGGTTCCGACACGAGGAAATCCATGCATACACGTGTGTGTGAGCGCAAGGGCACACTCATGACGATGGGTGAGGAAAGGTGACCAATCCGCATGCGAGCCTCACACTGGGTCACAGACAACACCCAGGCCCAAGCGACAACATCATGTAGGCTTTTTTCAAATTTAAATTATATGTGTATGTACATGTATTTGAAAGGCAGCGTTCACAACAGCTAGGCCTGAACCTAGAGTCCAGAACTCCAACCAGGTCTCCCACATGGGTGGCAGGGGCCCAAGCATTCGAGTCATGCCCCGCCTCCTTCCCAGGCGCATCAGCAGGGAGCTGGATCAGAACCGCAGCAGCCAGGACTTGACCCAGATCTCTAATGTGGGATGCTGGCTCAACCCGCAGCACAACACCGGCCCTCTATTGTAGTTTTTCTCTTCTGCCTTTTTTCTTTTTAAGAATTATCCATTTGAAAGACAGAAGCACAGAAGGGTTTGGGTCTTTTATCTGCTACTTCACTCCCCAAATGGTTGTAATGGTGTGAGCTAGACCAGACTGACGCCAGGAACCTGGAATTCAACTCAGTCTCTCTACGTGGCCCAAGGAATTAGGCCATCTTCTGCTGCCTTCCCAAGTATGTTACCCAGCAGCTGGATCAGAAATGGAGCCACCACGATTTGAACCAATGCTCAAAGGGGATGCCAGCACTGCAGGCAGCAGCTTAACCCACTCCACCACAAGGCCAGCCCCGATAATTTTCTTAAGCACTAACATATATACACACATACATATATACACACACACATATTTATTTATATAAGCTCACTTTACAGGCTTAGAAGTACTTTAAAAAACACAAATTTTCTACTTAAATGAGAGCGCATTCCTAGAAGAGGGGAAAAGAATAGACTTTTTGGGAGGCCAGACAGTGCCGAGAGCTGTGTCCAGCATCCACCACAAACCCCGCCAGAGATTCACTGAGCAGAAATCACAAGCCACAAGCGTGTGCAGGCGAAAGATTACAACTTCATTCATTAGAATCCAGTCTCTCTTCTTCCTTCTCACCTACACTTGCTCACCAGAAGGAAGCCAGCCGCTCATGGCCCAGTGAGTGCAGGAGACTAACAGCAGCCAAAGGACCTAGGAAGGGCCTGGGGTGTACTTAACATATGCAAATGTATGAGCTCATATATTATGCTGCTGTCATCTTGCCATTGTCACACAAATCTCTCATAGAAAAAGAAGACCTTCCCCCCTTTTCTGCCTATGTAGCTAATGAAATATCCAAACGTTTAATTTGGTTCTTGAAGAAACGGTGTTTCTGTGAGTCACTGCTTTAATTGAATCATCATAGTCATTAACTGAATGCTGTTCATTTATATTTTGACTTAATGGAAGCCCCTGAAAATGAATCATTTCAGTCAAAACATCTGTTGCCTAAGATATCATCAGGGACCTCTGGGTGTCTGTCCACTGGGCCACCCTTGCTTTAAACTCGGTTCTTACAAGAGTCTAGAAAAGAATAAACTCAGGGCCCGGTGCTGTAGCCTAGTGGCTAAAGTCCTCACTTTGCATGCATTAGGATCCCATATGGGCATTGGTTTGTGTTTCAGTTGCCTCAGCTGCCCCAATTCCCATCCAGCTCCCTGCTTGTGGCCTGGGAAAGCAGTCGAGGATGGCCTAAAGCCTTGGGACCCTGCGCCCGCGTGGGAGACCCAGAAGAGGCTCTTGGCTCCTGGGTTTGGATCAGCTCAGCTCCAGCCATTGAGGCCACTTGGGGGAGTGAACTAGTGCATGGATGATCTTTCTCTCTGTCTCTCCATGTCTCTGTAAATCTGCATTTCCAATAAAAATAAATTAATTAAAAATAAAAGAATAAACTCAGAACCTTTGGAGCAGAGCAGCAACTCACTGGTTATGATTCGACCGAGTTCCAACGTGATTCTCTGATCTGATTCTGGCTAAAGCAGCTTTCCTGCAAACCATGACCTCAACTATACACTCCTGTAGGAGCCAAGAGCTGGGGTAGGTTCCTGCAGATGTTATCACGGTGGGACACCACACCGACACCTCCAAGCTGGCCGTTACCAGCAGAACACAGAAAACCAGATGCTCCCAGGTGTGTGTGTCTATCATCATGGTTGAATCGCCATCTAGGAACATGACCAGTCTCCAAACAAGTGCTCAAACCAAAACATCTAAGTCAATGTTCAATCCCAAGTCCACCCGTCAAAGACATGCCCACAGACTTGTTTTTAAGATGTTATGCCTAACATTGTTTCACAGCACTATTGGCCACACGCCTTTCATAGCCAACATAAGGAGAAACCCACTGTAAACACGCAGACTCTGGACCCACTCAGGGGGCCAAAACCCTGACACTCCAATAGGACTGATGATCAGTCGATTAATGCAAACTTTCCAAACACAACGTGCTAATTGAGGACTCTATCCGCCCTGGGGAGAGCAAGGCCGTCTCCAGGACTCTGCAAAGGTATTCAGAGGCCAGCTGAGCACCACACTCGGTCCTCAGCAGGCTCCAGGGCCAGGGAACCCCGGCTTTGATGCCTAGAAACCAGCCTTTAACTTAGAATAAAAATTTACTCCCAGCCAGCTGAAGACAGTCTTCCAAAACGACCGAGGCCCACAAGTGGCTGTTAGGAAAACTATAAGGTAGCGTGCCCAAGACAGAATGGAGAAGCTCACAAGACAGAGAGAGAGAGAGAGAGAGAGAGAGAGAAAGAGAGAGAGAGAGAGAGAGAGAGAACAAAGATTCCTGGGGACCAGGGCAGACCCGGCACTCACCGCTGAGCTGCGAACAGGTGTGGAAAAAGACAAGTTTCCCTAAATCACAACTTCAGTTGCCAACAGGTGTAGAATTCAAAATTCTTCCAAGACATTTAAGCAAGCTTCATATAACACCCCCAACCCCGGCCTTTGAATAAACTTCTGATGCAGCAATAAACCCAACCCGGGAAACACGCGTGGTGAATTCCGGGGCAGGAATGATCACATGTTCTGATCAAATATGCAGTGTGCTGTGAAAACATTTTTCAACCCTGATAATGAGGCACGGGGAGAAAATCCTTTCTAAGGTGTAAGGTTTTCTATTTTGTAAAATATGCCTTCATGGTGGCTAGAAACGGTGCCTTCCTGGAAAAACCGCCACAGGAATCAAGTGAAAGAACCTATCAGCCGGAAAGAAAATAACGCTCAAGCAACCCACTGGGAAGCCAGGTCCACCCGACTTCCCATGTGCCAAGCTCTGAGCTGCAGGGAACTCCCGATTGCAGAAAAGCCGGCGTCTGTCCTCACCCCGCACTGCGAGCATCCCCTCCGGAAGCTGGCTGGAAGTTCTCCATCGAGGTGAGTTAGGAGGCAAAACATCAACACGACCCCACTTCCCCAACCCCGGCCTCCCCACCCGGGCTCCCGGGTGCGCTCGCGTGGGGCCATTCCGACCGCGCACTGGCCGAGAGCCCGAGCCCCGGGGCGCCGCAGCCGCCCGCGCGCCCCCACCACGCCCAAGGTCGGGCCCGGGACACGGCGCGGGCCCGCGGCCCCAGCACAATGCGCCCGCGGCGGCGGGAACCGCGCGTCCCTCCGGGGCCCCTCGGTGCGGCCTCGCCCGCGGCCCCCGGGCCTCCACCTCGCCTCGGCCCCGCCGCCGCCCGCGGCCCTCGCGCGTCCGCCGCGCTCACCGTTGCAAAACTGGAGCAGCGAGGACGTGTCGTACAGGCTGCTGTAGCTCGAGAAGCCGTCCTCCATGCTGAGGCCGCCGGGCCGCGCCCGCTCCCGGCCGGCCAGCGCCGCTCACCCACACACTGAGCCCGAGCCCGACCGAGCCGCGGCCGGCGCTGGCGCTGGGGCCGGCCCTGCTGTGGCGGCGGCTGCTGCCGGTTACCATGGCAACCCCGGGCCCGCCGCCGCCGGCCCTGAGCCCGCTCTGCCCACGAGGGGGCGGCCGCGGGGACCGGCCCGGGAGGGGGACGTGGCGGGGCGGGGACCGCGGGGACGGCGGCGCGGCCTTTCCCGGGATGCTGCCCGGGGCGCCGCCCCTGGGCCCGGCTCCGCCTGGTCACCGCGGCTCGGCCCGCAGCCTCGGGGCTGCAGGAGGCCGTGGGCGGGCGCGGGGACAAAGAGGCGCGGCCAGGACAGAGAGGGGCTGGGGATCTGCTGCGCGCAATTCCGGGACCCACACGAAGCTGCGCGCTGCCCTCTCCCCATGCGTGTTAGCCACGACAAGGCTCCAAGCGGAGGGCACCCTTGAGCGCGCGGGAGTGCGGCGGAGGGTGCCCCAGGTCGGGCTGCTGAGCGAGGCGCACCCGGAGGCAGCTGTGTGGACTCAGCCCCAGCCTGGGCGAGAGATCAGAGTGGAAGAGAGGCCCACCCTCAAGCCTGTGATGGTTTGTGAGCAAAGGGGGATGCCGGGGGACCCCGCCTGGAAGATCCTGGTCGCGCTGTATCCCTCACTGCGCGGTAGGCATGTGGCGTCTAGGAGTTGCAGGTAGAGCCCAGAAGGTGGAAATGAAAGGGATAAAGCAGGTACTGTTTGGCTTCTGGGGCTCAGGAGCCGACCCTGTCTGTCTTTTCCAGCTGGGACCCCAAAGATGGCAGGAGTGTGGCAGGCTCTGTCGCTGCCCGCGTGGCACCTTTAGATTAGGGTTAACAGGCACTGTTGCTGGGGGCCCTGGGCAGGAGTGGGACACTAAGATGATTTCCCTGCTCCAGCTGTCCAGAGCAAGCACAAAGAACAATTGAGACTGGGAACAGTTCCCCAGGGGTGGGAAGTGGGGGGGGGGGGGAGGGCGGTTAGAGCCCCAGAGGAGGAAGTAAGGTCTGCTTGTAGGTGGGAGAGGTGGAGGGGAAGCGGAAACCAAGACCAGAGCCTGCAGGCGATGGAGGCTCCTGTGAGCATCTCCACACAGGTGGACAGGGCTCAGGGCAGGTTAGGGAGCTGAGCAGGTACAACCTGGATAGCAAGGGGCATGCCTGCTGCCGCAGCCGCCCTGGGGTGTGTGCAGCACTCCAGGCCTGGGGTGGAGAGAGAGGAAAGCATCCACCTGGAAAGACAGGACAGTCCAGCCGGGACGGCAAAGCCCCAACCCCCATCGGTGGTACCCTTGGGCAATGGAGTAAAGATGCCAGCAAAGCAATTGTCCATGAACATGGGAAAGTCACACAGGCAGGAGCTGGGCAGGACCTGTTCACGGAGAGCAAAGGTTTCCAGTTTCCCACACTAATCCTCAGAACAGGCCCTTCTGGCCGGTGACCTGGGGCATGGCGGGAGCAGGTGGGGGTGGGGGCCAATTGGTGGTCCTCGGGGGAGGACACATGCACGCACGTGGAGGGCTCTGGCAGGGAGAGGAGTCAGAAGCAGAGCCAGCCAGCCCTCCACGAAGGCAGGCATGTCGCCTGCGGCTCCGAGGCGCACACAGGTGCGCGCTCTTTGCCTGTCCCCGCTTGCTGCCTCTCCCATCTCTCTGCTCTCCTCCACTCTGCACTTTCACACCCGCAGGGCACATTAGATAGTTGGCGTAGGAAAGCTGAGTCGTGACAATTTTTTTTAACATAAAAGAAATGATCTCCATGAATAAATTATTAGAAGGTGGCTCTCTAGAAGAGGGAGTAGTCCCTGATGTTAAAGGTGGAATGTGTGCCCACCACGCTGTACTATGGAGACTAAGGGACAGTCCCAACTGGGAAGCCAGAAATATATTTAGAAGTTCAGGTGCAAAACGGAGCCCACCATTTCCTTCAGAAGCCCTTTTACTCATTAGGGTGAAATTACAGATAAGAACTCACTCCAGTTGCTTTGAGATGATAAAGATCATTATTACCCAGAGTATTAAAGAGTTAACGTTTCTCCACCATGATAAAATCTTACTCTAAAAGAAGCAAAACTTACAATAATTGCAAGGATATGTGTGTTTGGCCAATTCGGTGCCATCTACACCGCATTAGAAAAATTCAAGAAGTAGCTCTGAAAACTTAATGACTAGTGTGTGATTTTTGAGTCCAAATGTTTTAACTGTTAGCGCCACATTGAGACTGCTCTTGTTGTACGCGTGATGTTACCGCAGTGCGCAGCGGCTGTGCAGCGTGTGAAAGAGAGACAGGACAGTGCAAGCTCTGTGGCCTTTCTTCAGAGAAGCAATAAAAAAAGTCACCGAGAACTGTGGGCCTGGTGCGTCTATTGTTTAAGTTAACATTCTTTAAAAACAAAGCACAGGGGTGGCACATGGGGCTTGGCCACTTGCTGGGGGCTGGGAACTCAGGCCTCAGAAGCCAGGACATTCTGGGCCCTGGGAGGGTCGGGGGGAACCCTGAAGACAGTGTAAAGATATCATTCAGCACCTAAAAAAAAATAAAATAAAATAAAAAAAGGAGATAGCAAAACTTCTGCTTGTTGGTAGTTGTTCAAAATAATGAAGAGTAGGACTCAGACCAGTGTTGGCACCCATGTCCACAGCAGCAGGATCTGCAGCCAAGATGCGGAAATGACCTGTCCCCCGGGGCCGAAGGCATGCCTGGAACAGCATTCCCTCTCCAACGGTATAGGAGCGGCTGGTATACCAATTGGGATACACCAGTGTTACCAAATTGCACGCTTAAAAACTGTAAAAGTAGGAACTAGCATTGTAGCTTAACAAGCCAATCCTTTACTTGCAAGCGGGCGTCCCATATGGGCACCAGCTCATGTCCCAGCTGCTCCACTTCCCATCAAGCTCCCTGCTTGTGGCCTGGGAGAGCAGAAGAGGATGGCCCAAAGCCTTGGGACCCTGCACCCGTGTGGGAGACCTGGAAGAAGCTCCTGGCTCCTGGCTTCGGATCAGCTCAGTTCTAGCCATTGGAGCCACTTGGGGAGTGAATCAGCGAATGGAAGATCTTCTCTCTCTCTCCTCTCTGTAAATCTGACTTTCCAATAAAAATAAATAAATCTTTAAAAAAAAAAACTGTTGCCATACAAAATAAGAGTTCCTCGTGTGTTCTTAGTGTCCTGTCTGTCCATGCAGCGTCCCTCACAAAAGGGCACTCAGCCCCTTCAACTTAAAGGGCCCGATTACGACCTAGACTACTGTGTGTTTGTCCCAGGTCACATTTGGCCAGGCAGCCTTCCTCAACCCTGCTCCCATCTCTCTATGTCCTGGCCCAGACTTCACTCAGGGATAACTTGCTGAAAGGGGTTAACTGATGTCGATTCATCCCCTGGTGCCCACTGTTGAGGTCCAGGCCCTTGGCAAGCATTTGGAGTCTGCTGTGAGCCTGGCACAAATGCCATGCTTGGCATCCAACATGCCCCTGCCACACCATGCTATTCACAAACCGCTGCCCATGACTCAGGCATGCTGGGCACTTGGGCGCCTTGGGTTTTGGCCACTACTGCTCCCCAGGCCCGCGTGCGTGCCGTCCCCGCACACCAGCATGAGGCTGCCTGTCCCCCTCCCCCATAAGGCCTCAAGAACCGCTGCCGACACAGGCAGGCCTCTGCTCTACACTCCTTTCTGTGTCCTTCATGCCCACCTGCCTTGCCCTGTGGGCACAGCATCTGTGTCTGGCTCTCCCTGGAGACTGTGCATCTCCATCCGCCCCCCCATCACATCAGACCCAGTGCCACAAGTAGCTGGCCAGGGTGACAATGAATGAATCCTGGGAGAACCCCCTGGACGACATTGGTCACATACATGAGGGTGGGGAAGGAAGCTCTCACCCCTCAGGGTGACGTGTCTCCAGTGTCTGTCCTGGAATGGTGCTTCTGGACCCTTCATCGCTTAGATGCTTATCCCACCTGAGCAGATCCTTCTCCTAAACCCTGGTCCCAGAAGAGCATGAGTCACATCAGAGGACTTGGAGCCACACTGTACCTGCTGTTAAGAGCAGAGACCCTGGGGCCCGAATGGGGCACAGAGGGGACGCTGACATCGCACACCAGGGTGCCTGGTCTGAGAGCCCACTGCTTCCTGGCCATGTGCAGCCTGGGAGGTAGCCAGTGATGGCCCGAGTGCCTGGGTCCCTGCCCCGCATGACAATGCCCAGCTAGAACTCCTGGCTCCTATCTTGGTCTGGCCAGCCTGGCTGTGGTAGGCACTGGGGAGAGAATCAACCGATGGAGGATCTCTCTCATTCCAATCCTGAGTCTTTCCCTCTGTGTCACTGTGCTTTTCAAATATATAAATAGACCTTTAAGAAAGTCACTGGGCCATTGTGATCCTGGTGACGCACCAGCAGTTTGTACTGGTTTCTTGTTTTCCTGAGCAGTCAGGATGTGTTTGTACTGTTGGTTGCTATTGAGCTTCGGTCAGTTACAAACCCATCAGTCTTTTCCGATGAACTGCTAGATCTTCTCTCTCCTGTATTGAGTGAATTTTTTTTTTATTTGAAGACAGGATTTCTCTCTACCCCAGTTAAAATATCATTGTTGTGGCTTCCTTCCATCATTTTAGCCAACCTGAAGCTCTTCAGCTCTGAAATCTGTCACCTCCCACATCGGCACGGTGACAGCAGTGCTGTTATCGTCTTCGTTTTTGTGACGACCGAGGCCCACATCAGCAGGGCAGGATGGATGGCCTGGCGGGGGCCTCCCTGGCATGTCTTCAGCTCTGCCGACCACCCTGCTTCCTTCTGTGTGGACCGTGGGATTTTGTGAAGGATCTGTCCAGTTGCTCTGCTAAGTCCAGTGTGGTGACAGAGCTGGGGCAGGGAGGGAAGCGGTCAGCTCCGTTCCTGGGCATCACCTCTCCTGCCCCGTGTTCACGCACCAGCTCTCCAGAGACAAGTGAACACCCTTGCTCAGAGCCCCCCCCCCCTCCACTTCTGCTTTCTGGGAAATGCTGGCCTGTTTTTCCTTCCCAGTGGACTCCATCTGGCAAAGTGCGAGATGTGTGCCGAGTCCCGAGAACACCTTCGCAGGAACCAATTTCCGGCCACCTCTCACCTCTCTTGGGTTTGTGACAATTTCTTCTCTCTCTCTTGCAACCTGAAGATTGGTCTCATTTGGAGACACAGAGAGGCGTGGCGTGTCTCACATATCCGGACCAGCTCCCAGGGTCCTTCCTCTGCTGTCTCATCCAACCACCACATACTGTCTGCACCTGGAGCTTTGCTGTGAGGTTCCCACTCTTGGGAATGCCTTTCCCCTGGCTCTGTGAGCTCCCCGGCCTTGCCTCTGGCTGGGGGCCTCCAGGCACATACCCAGCTCAGAAAGGTGAGACGTTGCCACCTGGTATTGGCTCAGCCTGGGTGCCCGGGTGATGGGGCAGGGTACTAGCTGGAGACGGTCTCAGTGATGCTGAGGTAGAGACCACTTCCTCCAGGACAGCTCTGACTAAACTATTCTGCCACAGAGCACCCAATTGTGGACTGCGGACGCGTCCACGGCATTTCATGATTGCATGTGGCGAGTCTTGTGGCATGCAAATACCAGAAGGCTGGCTGCTCTCAGATCTCAGGGTTCACATTGTCAAAAGAATTTCAGATTCTGAAGAGCCTGACATGGAGTGGAAAATGGAAAGCAATATTGGGTTGATTTTCATTTTTTAAAAAGTCGTTGCATTAGGAAAAGTGACCTTACAATGGCCTCTACTTTGTATAAGCACGCAGGTGCCACAGGAGCTTACAAAGCAACTTCCCATGGTGGCGTCCCCACCTGAGGGTGTCATTGTTTCTGGGAAGAGCCTGCAAGCTTTCACATGGTTCTTGGTGTGCCCCAGACTAACCACAGCATAAACAAATGCATCCCGGTGTGCCTGGCCAGCCAAGCTTATACCTGTGTCCCTACATAAAGGGATTGGGCGTGGTCCAGGGCTCCAGCAGCACCTGTGCAGGCTCCAGCAAAGCTTGTACTCAGAAAAGCTCCTGGGAAATTCCCAGAACAGGATACCCTGCAGTCCCAGAGACAACTTGAGATCAGTTCCAGGTGAGGCCCTGGGGGGCCGGCTTGGCTGGTGGCCACCCTCCCAGGACGGCTGGGCAGGAAGATGGCCGCTCAACTGGTACTCATGTGGGAGAAGCCAAGGGGAACCCCATTCCCAAAGGGGAGTGGTGGCAGTGAGCATGGGGGCAGGAGGGAGATGTGCTTCTGCACACCTTGGCCAGGAGTGTGCCTGTGGGGGTGTAAGCTCGATAGAGGAACAAGGACAGCGCCTTAGGGCTGGCACATCCCGGGGTGAGAGGAAACAGCTGGGATGGCCACCGTGTGGGTGGCTCATGGAGGGAAAGGCTAGCTTGTCTGGTAGCAGGAAGGAGATGTCAGAGGACAGGAAGCTCTGATGACTTGAGAAGGGACCAGTGTCCAGAGATGAAGCTGGGCTTCCAGCGCGGGGTGTGGGGCTGAGGCCCTGGCAGCACTGGAGAGAAGGAGGCAGCACGGACTCTGGGAGGAGAGTGAGGGAGGAACGATGCGCTAGGCAAGAGGCCATAGAAATATGAGGTTTCCTCAAGTGCTGGTTGGAAGCGTGACCATCCAGAGCTCTGAATGTTCATGCGCCGCCCCAACTCAGCTCTAAGTATACACCCACAGGACAAGGAGGGTGCATGGCCCACCTCCTTGCAGGCACAGGGGAGGCACAGGCTCATGGACCCCAGACAAGCCAATCCTGAGCTTAGCAAGGGAGGGGCAGAGCTGAGAAGCAGCCTGCATCCCAGCCCTGAGCCCCCAAAGCATCAGGGACAGACTGGATGGGGCACTTCTGTAACTGGAGCCACAGCAGGGGTGACATGGGGTCACCCGTATCCTTCCTACCAGAGTTGCATGTTGAAGTGCCAAGCACCCAACGCTTGTATTTGGAGATAAGGCCTTCAGGAGGAAAAAGGTTAAATGAGGTCATACAACTGAAACGGCTTAGAATCTCTAAACAGCATTGGAAAGCACTAGAACGCAAGAGAAAAATGCCAAAAAGTAAATCTGTGAGGGAAAATGATTGTTTAATCCATCGTCAGAGACCCAGAGGCACCATCCAATGGGTGTGCAGGTAGAATCGAGACGTTCTTCAGTTACATGGGATCTAACACTTCTAACCCCCTTGTGCATCCTTTCTCGGGAAGCTGTTGTAAGATGCACCCCAACAAAATAAAGGAATTGCCAAGAAAGGAGACAACATGGGCACTAGGAAGCAAAGTGTCTGGGAAAGGGAGATGTGTGGCCATGGGGCTAACAGCTGACAGTCCAGGGCACAGCCAGAGGGCAGAGGCCCTAGAGAAAGGCCACCGTGAAAGCGAAATTAGAAATGGCTACAGGGAGGTTTCTCCCTAAGGCAGAGCGTCGGAGGATGACTGAGGGATGTGTGCACGGAAAACAGAAGAGAGTCATTTCCTCCAAGAAAAGCAAAACCTTGCACGAGCAAGGAAAGTCAGCCATCCACATGGCTTAACCTTGACTCATGTTCACCATCCTAACGAGGCAAGCACAGTGCCCGACCTTAAAGCCCTGCTACTGGGAGATGTGGGGCAGTCAGTGCATCACTAGACGTGACGTGGAGTGAGCAAAGGACAGACTGAATCCTCCTCTTCCGGAAAGGTCGATAACAGATAACGAACGTCTGGACCTGGGCAGAGGATGCCAAGTACCTCTTATCCAGAAGGGTCGGTTTTGGACCACATGGTCATACCTGGTGAGATATCTTACAGGTAGAATCCAATTCCAGACATACAGCCTGGACACAACTGTACCCAAGGTATACCTTGGCACAGCAGTTTAGCTGTCACTCAGCACATGGGGTCAGGTGTAAAATTTCTACTAATGGCATCATAACAGATTTGGAGTTATTTTGGAATAGGGTTGCTCTACCAGTAGCCATATCTGCCTGTTACTTTAAGAAAGGATGGTGCTTAACCAAAGGCAAGGATAATGTATTTGAGCATGGCAGCCACAGCTGAGAGGTGGAAGAATGTGGGGAAGGGGACAGTCACCACATTATTTGTTTCAAGCCTTGTAAAGCTACTTCATTGTTAAAATACACCTGGTATGCGACCTTGGTACCGTCTGCAGTGCATCTCAGAGCTTTGCTCTGAGCCTTCCAAAGCTGGCTCCGTGTGCCCCCCAGAAGACTTTTCATGATCATTAGGAAAACTTCAAGAAGGTTAAAAATCTGGGTGCCTTTTGACGTTCCACAGAGGAGCGGGGGCCTGAAGAACTTGAAAGAGATCTTAGAGGGAAAAAAAGTCCTGCCCCCCAATTGTGAGGCTGTCCGTCTGCATCCATGGGCCTGATGAGATGGGTGTGGCAGGTGCACTGAAAACAAATGTGTGGCACTGCATCTGTGTCGGGGAAGGTCCGTCCAGTCCTGATCGATCTGGCAACAATACTAGTGACAGCATATTAGGATTCATTTACATGTCGTCTCCCAAGGGGTGGTGGTTAATTACAACATGATGAACTCCCTTCAAGTTGCCACTGGGTGACTAAAATCCTATTACACCTGGTCAATACGACAGGACGTCTTGAGAAGGTTTGGGGAATGGTGGTCTGTGGAGGGACGTCAAGTCTTGCTGCACTGAAACAGGCTTGTCTTCCAGTCTGTCTCCCTCCCTGAGCTTGCTGAAGTGGCCTTGAGCAGTGTCCAGTTGTCCATCACCGAGGCAACCACACTCACTCGTCTGGCAAGCTTTTCTATCTCCTCCAAGTCTGACAGGTAGAGTTGCAGCCTTATCTCCAGGGCATGGCGGAAACCTCCGTGCAAGCCTTCACTACCTGCTAAGATTTTGTGTTTGCTTATTAGACATTTTATTGCACCACTTAGAGCAGCAGGAAAATATTCTCCAAAAAATAGCCATGATTTAGAAAAACCATCTGTTCTAGTTGGAAGAAGATAAACATAAACTGTGTCAGGAAAATGTGCCGTGAAAATGCTCTTTCTCCCCAATGTTGCTTTTTGTGCCATAACCATTAACATGTTTATAATGTCCTGGATGAACCGACAACATGTCCTATCCAAAGTTCCTGTCACCACCCCTGCCTGATCATGGAATAGGAAATGAAAGAGATTGGGAAATCACACGCGTGCATTAGACCTTTTTCCAATAGGCATAGTGATATGTTAAGGAAATGTGTGCCATAATGGGGAAAATCGGTCTTGCACCCTGTAGCCAGGCGGGTGTAATCTAATTGCTCCCCAGCTCAGGAGTCCTCAGGGGCGCCCCATAACCATGGACCAAAGAGGGAACTTGCTGGCCTGGAAAATGGGCCAACTGCTGTTCCCAAGCCCCACCCCTCGTTCTCACTCACAGATCTCCCTCTAGCAGCTTGGCACACTTCTCAGATGCCACCCATCCTGGGAGCCCCACCCGCTTCCAGACGTTCCCTGCTAGGATCTCTTCAGCACCTAGCAGCTATCCAGGTGGTCAGCTGTCCCCCACCTTGCCTGATTCACCCGGCACTGCCGGAGAGTGGAGGCAGCTTTCCCTGGGGACTGCACCGTGGACAGCAGACTTGAGTGGAAGACAGACTCGTGTCCACATCAGGGCCCTCCTGGGGGGGCAGGGATGCTCTGTCCCTGTGTCCTGGACAGCGGCTTCCTGCTTCTACAATGGGGCTCAAGTACAGGGCACTCTGTAAAGAGGAACAAATGTTTCTCCCTTCTCTCCCTCTTCTGTGTTTTTTCCTTAACCAGAAAAGCTCTTTAGGCTCATTGGACTAGTTTCCACTTTAAACTAATTAGTAAATTGCATTTTTGGCTCTTTAACTATGTTAAATTTAGCTCCTCTTTTTCCTCAAGCCAAGCTGTCAGGGGGATTTGAAATTTAAATTTTCACTCTCAACTTTCTTGCTCATTCAGAAGGATGTTGGCAAAGCCACAGTCCTCCTGCCTTCCTCCTGTCAGCTGTTCCCTATCCCGGGGCATGGCCCCCTCAGGCGGGACCCACTGCCTTGAGATTGCCTCAATGACAAGGACAGATACCCACAGTTGTCAACCATCACTGGATCAAACGGCTAAGCACCCAGCCTAACCCAGGTCCCGAAGGAGCTACCAAAAATATGCAATGGCCTCCATGCCCAGGGCTGCAGCACACGCACATCAAAAGCCCAATATGTCAGGAACGCACCCTTTGGTTGCTTGCAAACAGGGATGTCTAGGACAGGTCCGAGGAAATAAGCCTGGGTGCTGGAAAGAAGGGTCCACTTGGTCATGGAGCAGGGAGAAATCGGGTGTGGGCAGCCCAGAGTAACATGATCACCACAACCAGACCAGAACCCTGCTACGTTCTCCGGACGCTTCAGGCCGTGCGTGCAGAAGTGGGCAGGTGGCTCTGCCCAGAACCCACTGGGCATAGAGGTGAGCAGGTGTCCCTGCTGAGGCCCCATTTGTCCCTGCGACTACAGTAATTCTGAGCACCGAGGCATACCTGCCCGCCCTGCATCCCACACTCTCATATCCAGCTTGGGTCCTTGCATTGGCTCTGCTGCCCACCTCCTGCCCATGACCCAGGACCTAGCCAAGGCCTCCTTTGCCTGCCCAGGCACCTCCTGTCTACCCTAGGTGTGGTTCTGAAGCTCTGCCCATGGCCCAGGACCCCAGCAGACAGACTAAGATGAAGAGGAGGGACTCACCCAGATTCTGTGGAGCAGAAGAAAGACCCGGAGCCAGACCCTGTCTGCTGCACTGCATGAGGCCACCTGTCCCAGGGCAGGTGGGAGCCAGGCACGCCTTAGGAGTGGAGAGCCTGCATCTCGCTTCCCTTGTGGCCATTAAGTCGGCTGGGCAGGCGATTTCCAAGAAGTGCAAGAGAAGGAGGAGGCAGCATCCATTATGCAGGCACTCCTGAGGCTCAGGGGATCCAGGGGAGCAGGGCACACCCAGGACGAAGAGCAGCACCCACGCATCCAAGCTCCCTGCACCTTCCTGCCAGGCTCCTACTGTCTGCTGTGAGACTCTGGTAATCTGGGTGACAGCAAGTAGGGCAGCGGGCGCCTTGGGGCGGCTGTGCTGAGCAGAGGGAGCAGCGAGGCTGGGGCATGCTCAGAACTGCAAGGGAACCTCGCTGTTAGGTGAGGCAGCACCTAGGGAAGCACCAAAACACCTTTCTGTCTTCCCCATGCTTGGGCCTGGGCAGTGCCCTCCCTTCTCTGGGTCCCACACAGGTGGATTCTGGAAGCTCCCGGGGTCCCTCCAGCTCTGGCTGCAGCGGAAGTTCCCAAGTGCTTGTCCGTGGACTGGCCAACAGTCAAGGAAAGGTGAGAAGACATGCATTCTGCTTCAGGACCCTGACTCCTGAAATAGCTCACCTGACATTCTTAGTGGCAGCATTGCCCTTCCCATTGAGAGGACAGCCACTGCTACTAAATGTCCTTATATAGCTTAGGGCAAGGTGGTGGCCTGGCAGTGAAGGCCGGGGAGGGGGCGAGTCTGGGTCCCTGGGCAGCAGCTTGGCTTGCTTTGATCGCTGTGGGGCTGCAGAGGGGATACGGGCGCAGGCTTCTCTGTATATGCTGCTGGATGCTCAGCGGTCAAACCTTCCAACCCCAGGCTGGCTGGGAGGAGCCTTGGCACTGTGGTATTCCAAGGAGCTCTTCAAGCGTAGGCACCTGTGCCTGGCGTGTCAGGCATCAAGGCACCACAACTCAGATTGTGACCGTGACCCTGTAAGTGGGGCAGGTAATGGACTTAGCATGAACTGAGATCAGCGTCTGCTAACAGGATACTGTGTGACAGGGCAGGAAAAGCCAGGCAAGTCTGGATGTAAAGACAAAGCTGGGCAAGCCTGAGTCCTTGACGCATCCTGCAGGAGGCACGAACTCAACACCAGCTCAGGATTCATGGGGTCCCGTGAGTTTTGGAACAGCACCAAAGTCCAGCAGAGCAATGCACAAAGGGGCCAACACGCGTCCTGGTGGTTCCACACTGGGGACGTCATTTGTAGTGGTGGCACAAGGAACCCAGATGTGGACAGGTCGTCTGGGCCCTCTGGACAGACATGCAGGGGAAGAGGGGTGGGCAGCTTGAGTTGTTGCAGAGTAGGAGGAGGAGGAGCCCAAGAAAGGAGAGAGCCACAGAAGAGTGGCTGAGTGTGTGAACTGTGCCCGCCCCTCTGGCTGGCTCCCCAAGCCCACACACTGGGGACACATGAACAGTAACTGGAACCAAGAGCGGAACATCCACTCACGTGTGTCTACCCCCAGGTTCCCATCAGCCAAGATGAAAGCATCAACACAAACCCAGAAACAGGTCTAGAACACTCGCAAGATCCCAGAAGCAACCCCAAAGAGGTTCAGACAAACACCCCTCAACTTGCAATGGGTCATGTCAGCTTCAAAGTAAGACACCTCCAACCCACGCAGCCGGACACTGGGGTCTGCAGAAGGGCGCCCACTCTTGACCTCCGTGATCGCGTGGCTTGTCAGAAGCTGCAGCTGCCTCCACCTCAGGCAGCAGCCCTGCACTGCGCGTCACCACCCCAGGGATGCGGCGGATTGAATGTACATTTCTGTGGAATACACACGGCTTTCCCACTGTCATGCGGCTGGGAGGTCCTAAGTAGATTTCTAAGTCATTGACTGCACAAAAAGGGACCAGAAAATACAACTCACTCTCAAGGGGAATACCAATCAACACACCAACTCTAGAATGACCCAGCCACGAGTCTTAGAACAAAACTCAGTGACATAAAAATGTGGGAGCTGCCATTGTGATGTAATGAGTTAAGCTATTGCCTGTGACTCGCGCATCCTCCATGGACACCAATTCTAGTCCCAGCTGCTCCACTTTCCATCCAGCTCCCTGTTAGTGTCCATGGGAAGGCGCCAGAAGGCGGCTCAAGTCCCCCATGTGGGGGACCTTGCCACCTACATGGGAGACCTGGAAGCAGCTCCTGGCTCTTGGCTGGACTAGGGTGGTGCAACCATTTGGGAAGTGAACTAGCAAATTCTCTCTCCCCGTCTCTCTGTAGCTCTTCCTTTCAAATAAATAAATATTTACAAAGAAAAAATAAAAATGTGATGTTAGAAAAGATAGAATAGATAGAAATATATAAAATGCAAAAAATAAACCCATTATTGGCAGCCTTCTTCATGATAATCAACATCTAAACAGACAAGAGTCTACCAGTTGACCAAGCGGGTCTCTTGCTCAGCTCTAAGAAGGCAGCACCAAGGCAGGGTCTGATGGGCACGACTTGAAAATAGGATGGGAAATGAAAGAGCCAGTCCCCAAAGAGCTCATGTCGGGCAATTCAATTCACAAGCAATGTCCAGATGGGCCACTCTACAGCCCCAGAGCATGGCTTAATGGCTGCCAGGGACTGGAGGGGGGGATCGCTAATGGGGATTGGGTTTCTTTGGGGTGGGGTGATAAAAGGTTTTGGAATTACATCATGATGATAGTCACACAACTCGAAGCACACAAAAACCCACAAAACTGCACACTTGAAAAACAAGCTGAAAAGGAAGCCGATGAAAGTTGGGGATTGAGAAAAGGCAGTATCTAAAGCCAAAAAGTCATGGACTGGCTGAAGAGTCAGGATGAAAAGGACGGCGGGGGTGGGATGAGGTGGGGGCAGAGACGCGAACACAGAGGACTCAAACAATCCCAGGAAGACAGAGAGGGCAAAACCAGTGGTGTCACTGTTCCTCAGAGGTCACAGGTGTGCGTGTGAGGAGGGCTGAGGGCCGCGGGGTCCCCCAAGACCAGCTGCTCTGCAGCAGACCCCTGCCTGGAAATGAGGAGATTCACCTTTACTGTTAGCCAGCTTTGCTTTAAAGGTCACCTTGCAATTTGTGAAAGTCTTCATTTTTTTCCGCTATTCCGCAGGACACCCTAATTCCCATTCGCCACCCGGTTTTATAGAGGCTTGGAGAGGGGGTGCTGCCCCAAATCAGAGGCCAGAAAATTCCAGCACCAGCACTTTTATTCACTGGTTCATGCTCCTTCTTGGCTGTAGAGAGCTGTACTCAGTGGAGCCAATTCTTCTCTTTAAAACATAAACATACTGGGCAGACATCTGGCTGACACCCAGGAGGGGACACAGGGGTGGGGGCACGGATGGGAATGCAGCAGTTAGAGCCACCACCTGCAATGCCTGCATCCCATCCCCATGCACCAAGTCCCAGCTGCTCCACTTCCTCTACAGCTCCCTGCTAACGCTCCTGGGAAAGCAATGGAAGATGGCCCAAGCTTCTGGCTTCTGGCTTTGGCCTGGCCCAGCCCCTGCTATGGTAGCTATGTGGGGAGTGAACCAGCAGATGGAAGATCTCTTTCTGTCTCTGTCTCTCTCTCTCCTTCACTCTGCCTTTCAAATCAATGGCTCTTGAAACAGAACAAAACGTAAATCCAGGTAGGAACTTCCACATCCCACATTGGAGTGCCAAGGGTCAAGACTCCCGCTCCCGCTGCCACCTCCAGCTGGCTACCGAGGCCGGCTCTGGAAGGTGGCAAGGACGCTGGAGGAGCCGGGTTCCTGCCACCCAGGAAGGAGATGTGGATCCCAGCTCGCAGCCCAGCCTTTGGAGGCGACTGGGAGGTGACCTGGAGGTGGCAGCTCCCTCCCTGTCTGTCCTCGCATCTCAGTTGAAAGTATTTCAAAAATAAACTACAAACACATAGCCACTCTTCATCAGAAGTTGAATCTTGGTTCCGTAAAACAAGAAGTAAACCTCAAATTTTTCACCAGGCTTTCTTCTCACCGGTCACCATGGCGATGGGAAAATATTATGCGGTGCAGGAATTATGGGAATATGAATCAGCACAAGCAGCGAGAGGGCCTCTGGAAACCGTGACTCCCTGCGGACCTGCCGCCTTCTCAGAGTAAACACTCAGGGTGATGGATTGCTCCCCGCTTCCTGCAGGGCCCGCTGGCCAGCCCCGGGCTCCGGGCGAGGGAAGTGCTGGCCGTTTGTCAGCGCTCCCACTGCTGGGCAATGCAGGGTCGTGGACCTCGGCTGCTTCGTTAAATCTTCAACATGCCTGCTTGCCAAGGGAAACAGACTATGGATGTTGACCGGGGAGGACATTGAACATGGTCTCATAGATTTTCAGTGGGAAAGAGTTCAGACTTGGTTTTGAAGTCTCCAGTAATGGAGTTACTCAGTTGCTGGGAAACAAGGCCGAAGCGCAATGACTAATTGATGCTGCGTGGGTAAGCCTTCCTCAGATGTTTAGTCCATCTGCGTGTGATTAGAAAAATACACACCCAAATGAATTCCTAAAAGAACAACTGAAAACAGAGTTCCCATGTGACTCGGCAGTCCCCCTCTGGGAATACACCCGGAAATGCTGCAAGGAAGGACTTGAACGGGCACTGCTGTGGTCCGAGTTGCAGTGTCCACAATGGCAAGACGACAGAAATGACCCAATGTCCTTCAGCGGAAGAGTAAACAGATACAAAGCGCTGTGGCCACACGATGGAATATTACTCAGCCTGGAAGAAGGGTTCTGAGTCCACCCCAGCATGGATGAAATTCGAGGCTCTGATGCCAACTGCAGAGGCCAGACACAAAGGGACGAAGCCTGTCCCACACCACATGCCCCAGGCTGGTGTTGTCATGGGATGGGATGGAGGCTGCAACAGCTGTTTCCAGTGCAAGGCCTGGTGTGGCTGGTGGGAACGGTTGCACAAAGGCATAAAGGTGCCCTGTGCCACAGAACTGGGCCTTTAATGACAATTATGGTGGGAAACTCAGTCATGTGTATGTCAAGGAACCCATGGGCAGGAAGTGGCTGAGGTGTCGCTCTACTACAGTGACTCCAGCAATTTGGACCACTGTGTCCCACCTCAGAACACCTATGCTGGAGTCCCAGCTCCAGCCACTGCATGCAGCGTGCCCGCCAGTGCCTGCCCCGGGAGATAGCAGCGGATGGCACAGGTCATGGGCTCCTCCGACCCACGGGGGAGAGTGGGCCTGCGTTCTCTCTGCTCCCTGCTCTGCTGCGTCTCCTGACCACTCCTTGTATTTGAGCAAGCAGGTAGGCGCTTTCTCCTCTTTTTCTCTCCCTCTTTAATGATAATAATAATAACAATAATAATAATAATTTTAAAAATGAGACTGCAGGACACACTTGGCCATGCATACGCAGGCTCATGACCGGGCAGCTCCCCTGTTTTACAGGCCTTGAACCTGGACTGGAAGGCAGGGGTCCCTGCAGCTCACCTGTCACAGCCAGGCTTCATGATCTTGGGGGAAAGGGACAAGGGAACTGAAGGCGGGGCTTCTGATGGGGGCAGGGAAGACGAGAGGCAGGGACACTGGCAGAGGTTTCCAAGCAAGGGCCAGGTGGGGTGAATATGGACTTGGCAGCCTTTAATGGGCACAGAGAGGGGGAAGGAACACCCAAGGGCTCTGCCTTGGCCCACATGGTGGCAAGGGAAGTGTGGGGGCAGGGCCAGAGCCACGGGGATCCAATTCCAGCTCTACACTTGGGTGGCCTTGCTCAGTCACTTGGTCTCTCTGACCTGCACTGGTAATAGTGTAGGGCGGCAGGAAGAAGGAAGGCAGGGGACCTGTGCCCGATGCTGGCGGAGAGGAGGGCAGGGGACCTGTGCCCGATTTTGGGGAGAAGAAGGCAGCTGGTCTACCTAACCCAACATCATCACAGGAGAGCTTGTCCCACAGTGGAGGAGGGTCACCTGGCCAGGCACACAGCAGTCCCCAACATCCCCACCTCCTGTTCTGGGGCTCACTGCCAACCACCATTCCCTCCTGCTGCCCTTACTGTTTGTAGGGAGCCAAGGTCCACCCTGACACCTGAACCTCCCTTCCAGGGGAGCCAATACCCCGGGTCTCTTCCCAGAGCCCAGGCTCGCTGCAGCCCTGGATGCTCAGGGCCATCCCTTGCTGGGTGAGGTGGTCTTTCTGCTGGCCCTCCTGTTCCTGGGAGGGAACTAGCCCAGCAACCCTAGGCCTGTGCTCCCCAGGCGGCTGTGATGAGGTGAGGGGTTGTAGGTGCTGAATGTGAAACCCATAGCTGAACTGAGGAACTGTGTGATGGACATGGGGCAGAGAGCTGTGACCCCGCACCAGTTGTACCCCTGAGTGCCTAATGGACGCCAGCCCCTGGCCAAACATGGGTTCCTGGCTCCTCCTGCAGGCAGTCGCAGCGTGTGGTGTGAGGCTCCTGGGCAAGGGTCATCCTTCCTACTGCCCTCCGTGCTGCACGTCACATGGCCTGCAGAGCTGTGCTGTGCAAGGACTAAAGCATGACTGACTGGGGCCTGAGTTCCCAGCTTGATGCTACTGGGAACCTGCTGCTGAGATGGAAAGAGATCTTCCACCCTTTGGTTCACTCCCCCAAATGCCCACCATAGCCAGGACTGTGCCAAGCCCAAGTCTGGAGCCTGGAATTCCATCTGGGTCTCCCGTACCCAAGCACCCAATGACTCAAGTACCTGAGTCGTCATCTGCTACCTCCCGTGGTGCTCCATAGCAGGCAGCTGGATTGGAAGTAGAGCAGCCTGGGTTCCAACTGCTCGGGTCTGGGATGTGGGTGTCCCAGCAGGCAGCTTCACTGCCGTGCCAAGTGTCTGAGCCAGGCACACTCATGCTCCAGAAAAACGAGTGGTCTTTTGAGGCCACTTGCCTTGGTCTTGCTGCTTGTGAGAGCCATGAGAGCTCAGTCAGCCCGTTGGCCACATGCCTGGAGATGGCTGCGTCTCTTGGGTAGTTATGGTGCCTGGGCAACCCTGCCACTTCTCAGCTGCTGATGGAGACAGCCCTGCCACTCTGGTTGTGGACAGGATAGTGAGCCAGGGCATGGGAGTCCTCTCTAGGCTACCGGGAGGAAGAAGCCAAAAGAGGTATTGCAGGTGCTCATGCAAGTGGCTGTGAAGTGCATGAAAGATGCTGACAGCAACTGCAGGAGAGGCTCAGAGGAGCTGGATCTGGGGGACCGGAGCTTGCATGCAGGCCAGCAAGGACAGCCAGACCCCAAGAAGCAGGGAAGGGGGCAAGAGGAGGAAGGCCCTGCCTGAAGAGGCTCCGTGAGCCAAGCAAGCCATGTAAAACTTGCCTGGAACCCCAACCCTGACAGACTGTATCCAGTGTTTGCCCAGATGTGGCACCTCTGGGAGGCTGAGCCCAGCTTTGCGGGGCCAGCAGGGAGTTGGGGGGGGGGGGAGCTCTGCTCATCTTCATGCTCCTGTGCAAGAACTACAGTGTACCATCTTGGCCCTTTCCACTGGAACCTGCTCCCACCTGGCCAAGGGCTTCACGGTTGGAACACGCTCCAAACTAAAGAACACGTAATTCCCACGCCCAGGCAGCAGCATGCCAGCAGCCAGGGCTTTGGAAGGTCAGTTGTCAATGTTGGGTCCTAGAGCGAGGAGAGGCCTCTGCCTGGCTGGATGCAGGCCCCTTTTGAGCGTGATAGTCTTGCGGCAGGCAGGCACGGCCAGCAGACTGGAGCCACAGCCAACTGCAGCATCTCTACCAGTCAGAGCAAGGCTGGCGCCCTGTAAAGCACCTTGTGCTGGGAGCGAGACAGGAGTGTGTGCCTCACAAGAAGCCCCAGGAGTAAGCCTTCTGTTGCTGCTGGGCTCCCAACGCAGCCCCCTTGGCAGTGCCCCAGAAGCCTCCAGATGGAATGCATAATTTATGAGCACCCGCCTATACATATTCATGAGCCCGGTGCCTCCCAGGACCAGTCCTGAAGAATCCTCCTTGAATAACGGATCAGTGCATGAGCATAAAGCAAGGTTCAGGGCAGGCCTAGAATACGACCCCCAACACTCTGTGTGGACACAGTGCCCTCAGCCATGCCTGCCTTGGGACAAACAGGGGAGGCCCAAAGAAGGAAGTCCCCAACATTGGGGGGTGCTTATCTATGGCAGAGCCCAAAGCATCCTAGACTCCAAAGAGCTACAGAACTAAGCTCCCACTCACAATGTACTGACTCTGTGCCAGGCACCATGCTGGTGCTCACAGATTGGGGTGTCCTGCCTGCACACGCACACTGCTGAGCCACTCACAAGCACCTCGTGGGTGCCAGCGTAGAACGGTGTGCTGATAAAACTGCCAGCTCTGGGCATCACCCGAGTTTCTGTGGTATCGGGAGTACCAACTGAGCGCCAGCTTAACTCGGCTTTGGGCTTGTGGGGAGTGTGAGAGTTTTCCCCGACTAGTCACAAACTAATTAGAATGTTCTCCACAGAACCCGAGGGAGTGACTCCCATAACCTAGCTGGCATACCTCACTTACAAGCATCTCACATGTGACTTGGCACATGCTAATCGGCCTGCTTTCCAGTCCCCGCACTTGACAGGGTGCTAAGCATGTGTGCACTGGAGTGTGCGTCCATGCCACAGGGCTCACTCACCCTCAAGGGCCCTGGGTGTGGGCAGGTGTTGTCTTGGTGGGTATCGGTGGTTCTATTGGCACAGGCCCCTGTGGTTACACAGAGCTTGCCACAGTTCAGTGTGGGCCTGTCCATACAGCCGAGAGCACACACACCGGCTTGAGAGTGGGCTTGAGTCTGGGCCTCATGCCCTGTGCGGGTTGCAGGCCCATGGGCAGGGGCACACAAGAAAAGGTAGGGTGGACTAGAGAGCTTCCAAGAATGTGCCCTAGATGGCTGGTCACCCAAATCACATGGGAGCCCTGAGATTCCCATCCAGGGGCCACTGCCATGGTGTAGTAGGCTGGGCCTCTGTCTGTAGTGTCTGCATCCCATACAGGACCAGTTCATGTACCAGGCATGAAGACAACATGTCCTGGAGGGGCAGGACCCCACACCCCACCGTGTGCCTGGGTTCAAGTTCTTTACTTATGATCCAACTCCCTGCTTATGGTCTGGGAAAGCAGCAGAGGATGGCTCAGGCCTTTGGGCCCCTGTATCTATGTGGGAGACCTAGAGGAAGCTTCTGGCGCCTGGCTTCAGATCAGCTCAACTTGAGCCATTTGGAGAGTGAACCAGCAGATGGAAGATTTTTTTTCTGTGTGTGTGTGTGTGTGTGTGTGTGTGTGTCCTTCTCTTTGTTACTCTGCCTTAAAAAAAAAAAAATCTGAAATTCCATCCGGGTCTCCCATGTGGGTGGCAGGGACACAAACCCTTGAGTTCTTGCCTGCTTCCTCACGGGATATGTGTTAGCAGAAAGCAGGAACTCAGCACAGAGCCAGAACGTGAACCCAGGGACCCCACGGTGGGGTGCCGGGTCCTGCAGAGCCATGTGGTCTTCGTGCCTCCCCCACAGACGACCCCAAGGCACAGCAAGGCTTGACAGCCCCTAGTGGGACGCCTCAGGCTGGTGGTTAGGCTGACGACCCAGGCTTTCAGGTTCAGTTGGAACCTCCTCAAGCTCCAAACTGCCCAGCAGTTCGCCCTCTGTCTGGTATTCAGGTTCCCAGGGGGATGCGCAGGAAGTGAGGAGCCATGCCCTTGAGGGACTCCAGTCTTGCCTTGGCACCAGCAAGGCAGTGTGTGTGCTGACCTGCTCCACTTCCGGGTCAGGATGGAGTTCCCTTGCAGAGCCCACCCTGGCTGGGTGAGGGGCTGGAGACAGCAGGCGTGGACATGGCCGGTCACCTGTGTCCTCAAAACTGCCCCCTGGCCTGGGTCTGGCCCACGGCAGGATCCAGGGTGGGGTCCTATGCCTGCCAGACCCCTGCCCAGGGCAGGTCAGCTAAGCAGTCCTCAGTCCGCAATGGCACAGGCTAGCACTGGAGTCCTGCCAGCTCTACAGTGGGGAGGCCAGAAGGGTGGAGAGGTTGGCCCAGCACCCCAAGGCCCATCTGTGACCAAGACAGGAACCAGCATTTCCTGCTGTTTTCCCCCATGGCCTCCCCTCCAAGCACCTGCCACAGTACCAGGCCTTTCAGTCTGTCTTCCAGAGCTCCTGAACCCCCACAGAGGCAAATGAGATGTCATTTTTAGTAACTGGCAGCTCAGAGAGGTGAGGGGATTTGCCTAAGGACACACAGGATGGAGATTTAAGTCCACACTGCTGCTCCCTGCAGTCTCGCAACACCGGCTCCTCTTCATTCCCACATGCCCTGGGGACTCTGAGCTACCCCTCTGCTCCTCGGGTCTCCCCTTCCCCCGACACAGTGCCTGCCGCTTGCCCGATGCCAGTCTTTGTATTATTCATGCCTCCCTCTGGCAGCCAGCAGGAACCCGGGCCAGAGGCCACAGCTTTGCCAAGAAAGATAAGAGCGGACACGGCTCCATTGCCTCAGGGGACATGGAGGCCTGTTGTTCCAGACCCCTCCTTGTCAAAGGAGAGCAGACCGCTCTTGGCAGGGTTATTTACAGCGAGCTTCCTCCCTCACTGCCACCTGTCCCCTGCCCAGAGGCCCAGAGGCGGGGTGAGGGTGGGGGGGACAGGCATGTTCATGGGGAGCCAAGGCATCCACAGATCTGACAGAGCCGTGGGGCCCTAGGGGACTCCCAAAGACCCAGAATGTCACATATGCCACTGTGATGGGAACGCAGGAGACAGAGGAGCTGACAACCTGACAGGAAGAAGAGGACCGTGGACTCCTCTGGGCTGACGGCGGCTGCGGATGATGGTGATGTCAAGGGGTCACCGGTGGCCAGAGAGGCATCTCTAAGATCGGCCTTCCCAGAGGTGCTGGGACACAGCAAGCTGAGATCGCCCCAGGGCGAGCGATGACTTCAGCTCCCCCATTTTACAGATCAGGAAGCGGAGGTCTGCAGAGGGGGGAGGGGTTGTGGAGGAGCCGGAGACACAGAACAGGAGCTGGGAGCTCTCTGGCTCTGCCTTCAGCGAAACTCTCCCCTCTCCAGGGCCCAGCCACATGCTGAGCCACACCTGCGGGCCTCGGACTCCTGGTCTGTATCCTGGGAGCACTGATGCGGTGTGGGAGCTGAAAAATTGGGTGGAGCTTGCACAGGGCATGGGAGGTGGCTCTAACCCTGGAGTCCTCCCACTGGGGGACAATGACCAGCAGTCACAGAGTAAAACCTGGACAGCTGCAGTGCACCCACTGCACACCAGGGATGGGGCTGGGAAAGGTTCGGCGCCCCACGTCTCAGGCTAGGGCAGGGCCCAGGAGGAGAAACTCCTGAGAGTATGCCAGGTTCCAGGTTTGAGAAAGGAAGGGTAGGGCTGCAGGGCTGGGCCAGGAGCAGCCAGGTGCTCACTCAGCCTCAGCCCCAGGGTCCTGCTCCCTGGCAGAAGCATCAAGGACTCCAGCTGTGGGTTTAGATGAGAAGTGGCCCGTGGGCAAGGGCAGGTGTGGACAGGGCTACTTCCTGGGGTCCTGAGATGGTAAGAAGTAGGGAAACCGAGGCTCAGCACGATGTGGCCCAGAAGGAGCAGGGCAGGATGTTGAAGCTGGGGCATTGCCACGCAAAGGCGTCCCCCGCCTTCCACCTTTCTGATGGTGGTTCTCCTATTACCCACACATTTTAGAGTCTGTTGCCTCACTCAGACTTCACCATGTTGGAAAGCTGCTCTTTGAAAATGCGCATTGAGGCTGGCACTGTAGAGCCAGAGCCTGCGGCGCCGGCTTCCCATAGGGGCTCCAGTTCAAGTCCCCCTTGCTCCTTGTTGATGTGCCTAGGAGACAGCAGAGGCTGGCCCAAGGCCTGGGCCCCCAGCAACCACGTGGGAGACCTGGATGGAGACCAGTCTCCTGGCTTTGGTCTGGCCTGGCCCGGCCATGTGGCTGCTGGAAGAGTGAAATGAAGAATCTCTCTTTCCATCTCCTTGTCACTCTGCCTTTCAAATAAATAAATCTTAAACAAGAGAGAGAGAGAGAGAGAACATGTGCATGAGTGCATGCTAAGGGGCAGCAGCTGCTGCCCTGCCCGGAATGGGCCCGGGCGTCCTCTCCCAGGGCCGTAAATCACCGCAAGGGCCAGGGGCCGGCATCATTGTCCTTGGCTAGAGAGGAGGGGAGCAGCTGAGCCCCGGCCCCAGGCTGCCCCTCGAGGCAATGGAACAGGACCCTCTGCCTGAACTCTGCAGGGGAAGGAGGTGTGCTGCCGGGAGGGCCACAGGACCATCCAAGCAGCGACCCTGGCATCCCCAGCTCATTCTTCATCACCCAAACTGGTCCTTCTGCAGCCCTGCCCCACTGGGTAACAGTCATGTGCCAGCACAGCCCTCACAACCCTGGGACTAGCATGAGGCACCCAGGCCGCTGAGCCCTGTCCCAGAGCCCAGCACCTCACACCAGGCAGTCCTAGAAGGCCCCTGCCCAGTCTTTTCAGGCCGAAAGAACGGAAGCCGGAGAAGCAAGGTAGGAAGTTAACCATGGTCCCTCTCTGGGCTTCCTTTATACTTTTTAAAGATTTCTTTCTTTGCTTAAAAGGCAGAACTACAAAGAGAAAGAGAGATCTTCCACCTGCTGGTAACTCCCCAAAAGCCACAACAGCCAGGGCTCTGCCAGGCTGACACCCACAGCCTGGCACCCCACTCAGATCCTCCATGTAGGTGGCAAAGGTCCAAACATGTAAGCCATTCTCTACTGCTTTCCCAGCTGCATTAGCAGGGAGTTGGATCAGAAGCAGAGCAGCCAGGACTTCACCTGGGATGCCCGTGTTACTGCATAGCACCAGCCCTAGCACCTGGCGCTCACGGGATGCCCGTGTTGCTGCACAGCACCAGCCCTAGCACCTGGCGCTCACGGGATGCCCGTGTTGCTGCACAGCACCAGCCCTAGCACCTAGCGCTCATACGAGTTCCAGCCCCAGCACATGTACTTCTGCAGGCACAGCTGGGTCGTGGAGCTGGGCTGACAGTTCCAAGCATCCACCATGTCCATCAGGATCTGGGTGGGCACAAGTCCCTGTGCTGGAACCTGATGGCTGTGTTCACCTGAGGCTGTTACCTCCCTTGGCAGCAACCAGCCACATGGAGACACAGCAGAGAGAGATCACACAGCAGTCAAGGGTGGAACGTGTGTGTGCCTGGGGACACAGGGCTGGGGCAAGGCGAGAGCCTGGAGTCCTCGACCATGATCACCCAAGGGACACCGAGGGTCTCTCCCTGCTTCTCCCAACAGCAGGATGTTCTCCACTGCTCCCTAGGGTGGTGAAGGGGCTGGCCGTGCCTGGGGTGGCAGTGAAGGCGCTGGCCATGTCTGGTGGCAAAGGCGCTGGCCATGCCCAGTTGGATCTGATTTCCACCTGTGATGGTGACCAGCTGACTGCACCCTCTGCTCTGACCCACTACTGGCTCGGGCTGCACAATGCCATTGGCCTGGCCCTCAGCACTCCAGCCTCAGGGAGCACAGCTGCCTGGCCTCGCCGGAGGCCACACCTGCTCCAGAGTCGCCTGGGGATGCACAGACACCAGCTCTGCAAACCAGTGGGCCAGGTCCAGCGGTGAGCAGCCGAAGGACAAGCTCTAAGAGCTCACACAGAGCCCTCGAGCACCTGTCACAAGGCACCCCAGGGACAGCCAGGCCTGACTGCTCAGAGCACAGGCCACCTGTGTTTCCCCAGGGATGGGCACTGCTCGGCCTGCCCAGTCCATCCGGGCTTCAGAGCTGGGACAGTTGCTGACAATGTTTGTCATTTTCTAATTGAGCTTGGGACCGCAGAGAGCTGTAGCTTACTGGGGGCTCCATGCCCTGTCTCCCACCAACCAGTTTTCAGAGGAGAGGCCCTAAAGCAGCTGGCAAGTCAAGCAGAAAATGTCCCTGGAACATCATCACTCCGGGCCAGGACCCAGGGAGCCTCCGCACCACCCAGAACCGGTGCTGACATTGTCTCCAGGTCACATAACTCAAGGTCACATAACCAGGTAGCCCCTGAAAAGACAATGGGTGCTGTCAGTCACTAATCAAAACCCAGCTGCTCTACTTCCTGTCCAGCTGCCCACTCATGCATGTGGAAGGCAGCAGAAGATGGCCCCTGCCATCCATGTGGGAGACCCAGCAGGACGTCCTGGCTTCAGTCTTACCCAGACCTGGTTACAGGGGCTTTGTGTCTAACAAGTAGTCGCACGGTAGGACAGGAGTTGTCACCCCACTGCCCATTGCGGTCAGCAGATCCAAGGGAAATGAAAACACAGATTCACACGGCAGCCTGTGCACTGGTGTTTACAGTCCCCGTTCTCAAACCAGCCAAGGCGCAAAAATTCTCCAATTGCCCATCAGCAATGGATCCATCCAAGGTGGACTGTCCACGCAGAGGGATGTTACCTGGCTGTGAAAGGCGACACAGTTCTGACACACACACGTTACACACGCACACTTGGGTTGTCGCACGCAAGAGCCTTGAACACCCCTCATGGAGTGAAGGGAGCACACATCTTGTGCATCTGTTCATCTGAAATACCCAGAGCATTACAGAAACAGCAGTGGAGGCTAAGTGGCTGGGACCTGGTGGAGGGAGCAGGGCAGGGCAGGGTGGAGCGGCGGAGGGGCGGGCAGGGTCACTGCTGAGGGCCTGGGGCTTCTTCCCAGGGAGACAAGTGTTAGGAAACTGTGGCTATGATGCAGAATTCTGTAAGCATGCCAGCAAACATACTTGGAAATACTGAAATTACAATAGGCTGCTCCCCGTCCCTGTCCCCCTTACCACATGCAAGGAAAGGTAACAGAACCAGGATTGGAACCCAGGACCCTCTGCACAGGGTCTGCAGAGCAAGCAACCCTGGCCACTCCTTTGCCCTTCCCATGTAACCTCAGAGGCAGCCAGCTGGTTGTCCCCAGCCTCTGGGCAGACTTAGGAGCCACGCTGTCCCTGCAATCTACACCCCATGTCACCAGGCCCCTGGAAATCCTGGCTGCTGCTGAGCCTGCTGTCCCGTGCAGCTCGAGTGTGTGCCAAGTTGGCCGTGAGTGGGGTCCACCTGGCACCCCCACGGCCCGGAGGACCGTGATGCAGCTGTCCGCCATGCAGCTGTTCATTGTACCTCCTCACCCGGCAGAGGCACATTGTTTCCTCAGTAGGCTCAGACATTCCCAGATGAAAGGTCAGGAAGCAAGTAGGTAAATGGTGTCTTAGGGATTTCATTTTTTTTCTCTATCCATTTGAGAAAGAGAGTAAGAGAGAGAGAGAGAGCTCCTATTTGCTGCACAAATGACCACAATGGCTGGGGCTATGCCAGGACCAAGGCCAGCCAGGCCCCCCAGGTGGGTGATAGGAACTCAACTGCTTGAATTGTCAGCACCACCTCCCGGGGTCTGCATCAGCAGGGGGTTGGGGTCAGGACCCAGAGCTGGACAGCAACTCCTCAGGTGGCCCTGTGCCAGACAGCAAGCGTCCACCTAGGGCCAGCCCCTCGGCACCGTCTCTCCTGGTCAATCCCTGTGCCAGCTCAGACAAGCCACTCTGTCTCCAAGCCTGCTTGCTCAGCCAGAGTAACGGTACTCATAGCCTCGCAGTAAGAGCCATGGGGTCCTGTGTGTGTGGTGGCACCTGGGGCACTGTGAACTGTATGCGCCACCACTTAGGTAGTGCCTATGGTATACATTCTTGCTTAGTCCTCTGGGAAACTGAAGTGGATCAACAAAGGCAGACCCACAGCAGAGACCCCAGGTTGGAGTCCCTGCCCTGCCTCAGCCCAGGACACCCGGCATGACCCTGCACATAGCACGTGCTTGCTGAGACCAGGAACACACACAGCCCGTGGGTGAGAAGTGGCAGGAGGGCGTTTTCTGTCACTGCGTGGCCATGACATGTTTTTCCATGTGAAATAAATGAGGCGGGATTCCTGGAGGACTTGTTTAAACTGGGCAGCGCCTTCTCTCCCCTGCTGGGCTGGGAAGCTGGAATGCAAGAGCCTGACGGGCTCACAGTGCCGGGCTGTTTTCTAGCAACACCAAGGGCCTCACCGGCTCCCAGCAAAGGGCTCAGGGACAGCTTCCAAACTCACAGATCCTGTCCCGACTCCAGCTCTTGCCTGCACAGACACAACCGCCACTGGGTGCTGAGCAGTGCCCCGCTGCTATGAGAGGCTGCCAGCTTGTCCATTTGGGGAGTGAGCCAGCAGATGGAAGATTCTCTTTCTCTGTTTCGTCTCTCTCTCTCTCTCTCTCTCTCTCTCTCTCTCTTCTCCTGTCTCTATACCTCTGACTTGCAAATAAAAATAAATAAATCTTCTGAAAAAATCTTTTTTAAAAAAAGCACATGGGAAATGTATGTGAGCTCTGGGCAGAATCACTCCATTACTGGAGTTCTGCATACAACAGGAACAGTAAAAGTGTGCCCCAATTACAGGCAGCAGCCTAGGTTGCCTTGTACCTAGGTTAGAATTACAGTGCTGGGAGAAGAGCAGTCAACAGCTGGTGGGCATTCCGGCCCTGGGGAATGCCAACACTGTGACACATTCATCCCACCCACCTGCCTTCATGCTTCAGCCCTCCCCACCTTAAGTGGAGGCCCACATGCATCCCTCCCAACTATATATATATAATATTCAAAATAAAATAAATAAAAAGAAACTATATATATAATTTCAAAAGAAAACAAATAAAAATCAGGTAAGAGTATAAAATGCAGAGTGCAAAAAAGAAGTGTAAAACCAGAAGAAGTGTAAAATGCAAAGGGCTCCAACAACTCAATCACTAAGCAACAAATAATTTAACTTCAAAATCCAAAGGGCTTGCAGAGATACTAGTTAAAAGAAGACATGCCAATGGTCAACTGGTCTACCAAAGAAAAAAAAAGCTCAGTGCCACGAATCATTTGGGGAATGTAAAGGCAGAGCACAGACACTTGGCACCTGCTAACACAGGCGCCCCAGAAGGGCCCTAGCATGGTGAGCCTGTGAGGATGTGCTGGGATGTAAACTAGCACAGCTATTATGGAAAATGACATGGAGGTGCCACTCCAACAAATTCAAAGAGGGACTTTCTGCCGGCTGTCCGGTGGGCCTGCTCTAGGTGTGCAGCCGAAGGACCTGTGTTCAGTGTGTATGAGCCATGTTGTCCGGCACACCCAGGTCGGTAGCAGCGATCTCCACAATGGCTGGGAAGTCGTTCATGTGCAGGCCCCAGCAGGCAGGTGGGCAGGCCTGTGCTTTCCAAGGTAAATTCAAGCTTGTGCGTGAGAGCCTTTTTCTGAAACAGCCTGTGCTTTGCTTGGCTCAACCTGCTGCGTGCTCACTAACTCACTCACTAATACACTCAGTGTGCACTGAATGTATCAAAAGTAACGTGTATTTTAAAAAAAAAGAAGAAGGTCAGAGGCCAGTGCCATGGCACAGCAGGTAAAGCTGCCAATTTTATTGCCACCACCATATATCAGTTGGCCCATATCACCACCAGCTGGCGTTCTGGCTGCTCCACTGTCAGTCCAGCTCCCTGCTAGGGACCTGGGGAAGCAGTTTAAGATGGCGAGTGCTTGGTCTCTGCACCCACGTGGAAAATCCATAAGAAGGTCTTGGCTCCAGCCTTGTCCAGCCCTAGCTACTGTGGCCATTGAGAAATGAACCAGCAGGTGGAAGATGCCTTCTTCTGTCCCTTCATCTCTTTGTAGTCACAAATGCATAAAATGAATCTTTCTTTTAAAAAGTCAGTGGTGGGGCCCCGGCATGGTAGCCTCGTAGCTAAAGTCCTTGCCTTGCATGCACAGGGATCCCATATGGGTGCCGGTTCAAGTCCCGGCAGCTCCACTTCCCATCCAGCTCCCTGCCTGTGGCCTGGGAGAGCAGTGGAGGACGACCTAAAGCCTTGGGACTCTGCACTCATGTGGGAGACCTGGAGGAAGTTCCTGGCTCCTGGCTTCAGATCAGCTCAGCTCCAGCCGTTGTGGCCACTTGGGGAGCAAATTAGCGGATTGAAGATCTTCCTCTCTGTATATCTGACTTTCCAATAAAAATAAATAAATCTTCAAGAACAAAAAAGTTAGTGGTGGGGCATGGCATTTTGCTATTTTTCCTTAATGCAGAGCTACACTTTGTCTTTCCAGTAAGTGTGGCATGTGACCTGCATTAGCCAATGGAACACCAGCAGCAAAAGGCTAATTACTTTCAGGTGGGAGCATTATATTGCCAGGAGTGGCGTCTCTGGCTTCGACATCCCTGGCTGTGATGACCAGGGGAACAGGGGTCCATGTGGAGGCACCACACTGAGCCCTAGGCAGCAGGCCTGCCCTGGAGAGCTGCCAGACCTACAAGAACTGTCGCAGGAGGGAGAAGTCCACCCTTGTTGGTTGGACCCATGGCAGCTTGTTTGTTATATAGCCCAACAAACCACCCTGGCTTATAGTACAGTTAGCACAAAGACAAAGAGGCAGTTCTGATGAATCAAAATCCAAAGCGTAGACACTTCCCACAGTCATGCGGATCAGCAGCCAGCCAGCATGTTTTATGTTGACTACACAGGATCAAGAAAACAAAGTTAGGGTTTGGGGAGGGGTGGGGAGAATCCAAGTACCTATGAAACTGTGTCACATAATACAATGTAATTAATGAATTTAAAATAATAAATAAATTAATTAATTAATTTAAAAAAAGAAAAGAAAACAAAGTTAAGTAGTTGCAGATGCTAACAGCTTCGTTTCATTTGAAAACAGCCATAACCCAAACAAAACCTAGCTTGCTACCTGGAGTTGACCAATCAATGGAACAGAGGTAGGGCCCAATCGGTCGGACGCCCTGTACCGGAGTGCCCGGGTTCAAGCCCAGGCCTAACTTCAGCTTCCCACTAGTGTATGCCCTGGGAGGCAGCAGTGAGGGTTCCAAGAGTGAGGTCCCTGACTCCCTGGCTTGAGTCCCCAGTACCTGGCTCTGGCCCCAGGCCCAGCCTGGCCATTGCAGCTTTCGGAGGCTGACCTGGAAGATGGGAGCCTTCTCTTTCAGTCTATCTGCCCCTCAAATGAATTCACAGGAAAGTAGAAAGAAGCAGGTGATTTTCACACCTAAGCAGAATCCCTAGCACTGGGAACCGGGTTTCTCCTCAGAGAAGGAAAGCCCAGGACACTTCCCATCCTGGGGCAGGGCCTCCATCTCTTCTGCTCTGAGTTCTGCTAGCTCCAGCCTGGGGCTGCAGGGGCTCTTGGCTGTGCCTGATCATGGTTAGAGACGCGGCCAAGGCCAGGTGCTGGAATCTGCGGACTCCAGGCAGAGCTAACAACAAATGACCTCTCTGAGGCCAGAACCGGAAAGAGGACACCTGTCCCAGATCCCAGGGCCGTGAGGACCACAGCCACGTCTGGACATCCCACAACTGGATACTTCTGGGAGCAGGACAGGGAGTCCAGCTAGCTTTGTTACCCAACATGAGAAATGGGGATGAGTGCTCCAGGGGCACTGGGTCCCCCAGGGTTGTACAATGCAGGGAGGGCTTCCTGGATGAGGCAGAGCTGCACTAAGCTGGACCAGGCCATGGGCTGACTACATGAGGAGAGGAGCAAGAGAAACCTGAGAAGTGATGGAGGTCTAGCCCATCACACTCACGCCCAGTGACTCTGAGCCTGGGGTGGTCCCCAGGTGGGGAGAGTAGCATGAGTTGAGATGCAGTACAGCTACTCAGGCTGAGAGCGCCCTGTCACCTGGCAGGGGCCCAGCACACGTGTGGGGCACTCCTGGGGACCTCTGGCCACCACCATCCCTCCCCTGTGTCCCATAAGGTTCACTAGGACTCACAGGGCCACATGGCATCCAGCACTGACGGCTCCTCCCCTTCATACACGAGACCTTGGAGCATCGGGGAGGTGGGGTAGGCCACGTCTACAACGGCACCAGAAGCCCAGACCCTACCACTCACTACCTCCACGCCCAGACAGACCAGAGCCATCCCTGGGCTCAGAGGGTACCCCCAGATCACCCCTAAGGGTCCCCAGCCCCAACAAGTGTCAGAGCTTCTTGGCCTCACCCTCTGACCTTAGGGCAGGCGTGGCCTCCTCTGTCCTCACCCACTTCACTGATGCTAACCGGAGTCTTCCCTGGCTCCCATTGCCACAGGCAAACCTAAATGAAGCCACTTGCTGAGACCGGCATGCCGAGCAGCCCTACCGGCAGGCTGGAGAAGAGACCCTGACCGCTTCCCGCTCCAGGGGCAGGGCCCACTCAGCGCAGCTGTGTTCTGCTTTCGCATCTCCTCGTGGGGACACTGGATCCCATCCCAGGGCAGAACGTGTGAGGGAGGACGAAAGCCGCGGCCATGCCTCAGGAGCCCCCTGCCCCTGCCCAGCACTAGTCTGTCCAGGAGCCATGTCCTCCTCAGGGTAGCCCCTCCCTGGGGCAGGACAGGGGTGGGGGAACGCTGGCCTCCTGGAGGACTTGGGATGAAAACTGCCAGTGGCTGGGACAAGGAGAGGAGCAGGACGCAGCTCCAGCGAGAGTCCCCTGTGAGGCTGAGGGAAACGCGCTGGGGCCCTCTCTGGGTTCTGGGGTGCAGGAGGAATTGCACGAGCTGAGGGTGTCCCCATCACAGTCTTCAGATGGGTCCTCAGAGATCCCCACACTGAGGTGACCTTTGGGGAACCCAGAGCACCACAGGCATCCAGCTGCCTTTCTCGGCACCGCCTCCGGAAGCCAGAGGACATTGGGGGATATCACGGAAGTGCCATCTACCCCAAATAGGCGCTGGCAGGGCCAGCGCCGTGGCATAGCGAGTTAAGTCACAGCTGGCAACGGTGGTAACCCATTTCAGAGCACAGATTCAGGTCCCAGCTGCTCTGCTTCCCATCCAGCGCCCTGCTGGTGCACCTGGGACGGCAACAGAGCTCGGCCCAAAGCCTTGGCCCAGCCCCCACACGGTAGACCCGGATGAAGCCCCAGAGCCTGGCTTCAGCCCAGCCCGGTGCTGGCAGTCCCACCCACCGGGGTGGGGTGAGCCAACGGATGGAAACACTCTTAGTCTCTACCCTCCTCTCTGCCTCTCAAGTAAACAAAACAAAACAAAACAAAAAATCTGTTCCTTAAAACAGAGCACTAGCCAGGGCGGCCTCTCACACTGTACACATGGGCAACCAGAGACAGAGGAGGGGGTTACATGGGCGGGGAGGAGGGGGGAGGCTCAGCCCAGCAGGGTAAGTGCCCACCGCTCATGGCAGCTCTCAGAGGTGCAGGGATTCACCAGAGACCAGGAGCCAGGGCAAAGCAGGGTTTGCACCCCAGGATCTGATCACTCCCCTGGGAACACAACAGCCCATTCTTCTGCACTTGGAATTGTCAACTTGGCTTTACTGGAAATTTGCCCAAGTGGGAGGCAGTGCTGAGACATGCCAAGTCCCAGAGCTTCTTTCTGCAGATTCCACTGAGGGGGCGGCTATGGAGTGGGGTCGAGTCCCAAGACCAAATGCAGACCTAGGAAGTGTGCAGCCAGGCCTCCCGGAGCCTCCTCCACAAACGCAGGAGTCACACCCCTGTCTCCTCCTCCAGACCCCATGCAGGACACAGCCAGCCCTCCCCTGCTCCGTCCCCCATTTCCCAGGCGAGGAGACTGAGGCAGGCCTGAAACACGAAGGAAGCACCTTCGCTGGCCAGGACTGTGGGTGGGCAGCGCTCAGTGCCTACGTGTTCCTGCTATAAATACGATGCTGACTCTCTGGTAACCTTAGCCTCGGGGCTGCCCGCCCAGGCGCAGGGCCATGAATCCCGGCACCCGCAGCCGCCTGCCCTGCTCCTGCCTGCACGCTTTTCCGACATCCTGACTAGACTCCACATTCCTGAAGGCTTCACCGGATGCCTCTACAGACCAAGGGGGTCGCTGCTGCAGCCCCCACCCCCCACAGAGGGCCCTGAGCTCGATTCTATGCCAACAGGATCCAGATAACTAGGTTCCAATCCTCACTTTGCCATTCAAACAGCCCATGGAGCTCTGTGAGTCGCCCTGTCCCTCAGGGAATAAATGACCATGAGGCCACAGCATCAGAGAGGCAGCTGTTCCCTGGCGCTCTTACGGCCTTGACAGTTACAGCAGCAGCCAGAACTGCTGCCCGTCCACCAGACGTCGTCTCGAGTGTGTCCTAGGAGCTAACGTCCCCCTACTGTTCCCATTTCTCAGATGAGGAGCCTGAGGCTGTAAACAGGGAGTGGAGAGGCCCAGGGATGGGATGGTCCCAAACACCACTGAATGGCAGGAGTCCTTCAGCAGCCTGGGCTGAAGACCCTGCTGTGTGCCCACCTCCCTGCTCCCCCCAGGACAGCACCTACAGCAGGCACGGTCATTGCTGCTGACCACCGGGTCCAGGGCCAGGCCAAAGACCATCAGGATATTCCCCCCAGGCTGGAGTGTGCCCAGCCAGGACCCTGCCTCCACCCCAAGAGGGGCTGGAGCAGCACTGCCACCTGACCTCCACACTGCACATGTTCGGGGCCAGCCCGTCACCCCCAGAGGCTAAATATTGTCCTGGTCTCCTGAAATACCCTTCTCAGTGCAGCGCGGCACGGCGCGGGGCTGGCACTCAACCAGGGCCATGTCCCCGCCAGAGGCAGCGAGCTATTCCCGGGCCCCGTCAGGTGCGGGGTCTGGCCAGCCAGAAAGGGCTGTCTGCTGGCGGCTCCTCCTGCCTTCGTGGCCGCCACGGCGGGTGATTCCTGGCTGCCAGCTTGACTGGCGCCAGCTGACGAGGGTGAGGTCAGACCACTTATGTCGGCGTCCCCCGCTCTGGAATACACATAGCTCCTGAGAGCATCCATCAGACACAGCCCACCCACACTGCCTCTGGCAGCCTGGGACAGTATGGTGTGCGTGCCCCAGGGGTCTCTGTGGCAGAGTTCCACTGGCCAGAGATACTGAGGAGGACGCTCTGTTGGAGTAGGGGGTGCCCAGTGTACAGGCTCCGTGTTTCCCTAGCTTTGGGCCAGGAGCTCACTTGCCACTGCCACCCGTGCGGGGACGTGAGCGTTCCCTATGCACCCACGTCCCCACCTGGTTAGACAGTGTGTAAGCTAGGGACACTGAGGCTCAAAAGAAGGCAAGCCCTCTGCCCAGGTCACCCACACTGGAAGGGAAAGAATTGGGACGCGTGAATGGCAAGCGGGACACAGCTGCCACCAGCTGGCACCTAAGGCTAACGTACGGAATGCCACGTCCAGGCTTGTCTTCACAGGACGGAGTTGGGGACAGTCAGTCCCCACCATGGACCTCCCATCCCTCGGCGGGCAGGGCACTGGGGTATCTGGCCACCTCTTAGCGCCTTCCCCAAAGTTGGCCCGCCTCGTGCGTGGCCAGCCCGAGAACTCAGGACTTCCCAGCAGTTCCTGTTCTCAGAGAGGCAGAGCAAGCCTCAAGGGAGCTGTCACTCATTTGCATGCGGTTCCTGGGCCCTGGCACCAGGATCCACTCCCAGCCTGGGACCGCACAGTCCCGCAGGCCAGCCCAGGAAGGACACACTCCAGGCTCAGCTTCCTGCTCCGCTCCGTGCTTGCGTGCGAGGGCAGAGAACACAGCTTCAGGAGGCAGGCACCCTGTTCAGGGGGCCAGGCCCCCAGGCAGCAGGCTAGAAGGCAGGGGTCCAGCCTCCTCCGCTGCCCACAGCCCATGGGGGGCCTCAGTGCCCTCGGCCCCATAGCCTTGGCTCCGTGAGCCCTGGCGGGTAAATATAGCACTGCCACTTACCAGCCAAGGGGCCCTCGCAGTCCGACATGGTGCAGGAGATGGGTGGCCAGCCGGCTCCCAGCTCCAAGAGACACGCAGAGCCCTCAATGACTGTCACACACCCAGCAGGGCTTGGGACTGTTCTGGGTCCAGCCCCCAGGCAGCGTCTGTCCCGCCCTGGCTGGCCTGGCCACCCCCCTCCCACACTGGGCTGGGCAGATAACAGCGAGCAGCCGTGCCAGGAGCCTGTGTGATTGGTGGATAAATCTGGGCACTTCTCCCCCCTCCCCCCAGCCCGGGGCCTCTCTCGGGCAGTCCCGGAATGCTGCCCACAGAGCTGTAGCACCCATGGGTGCCCGGCCAGTCCATGCGCCCCCAGGCACCCTGGGATGCCTGCCGGCTCTGTCCTGGTTAGGTTCCAGCCACTCAACCAGGGACATGTATGGGCATCCAGGGAAGAAAGGAAGAAGGGTGCCACCCCCTGGGGGTATGCAGATACTGGATGCTGCCACACTCAGTATCTTGCTCTGGCCACATCCCTGAGGGGTTAGGCAGCCCTCTCAAGGCCACCCGAGCAGTTGGGGGCATGACTGGGATCTGTAGCTCAATTGTTTGTCTTTCAGGATACAGGAAGCCGGGATCCTCCCTTCTGCTGATGGCTGATTGCTGAGCACTTGCCTAGAAGCACCTCACAGTCATGGGCACCTGCTGGAGGCTGCTCGTGCCACAGAGGCCGAGGGGGTCACCCAGGGTGCAGGTGGGCTCCCCACTGGCACCTGCTGGAGGTTGCTCATGCCACAGTGGTTGAGGGGGTCACCGGGGTGCAGGTGGGCTCCCCACTGGTACCTGTATGATTCTGTGCCTGGTACTAGTGGGTGCTCAGCAAACACAGTCTGCACTTGCTACTTGCTTGGCTAACAGCCAACCTAGCCCCTCTCTGGGATCCCCACGAGGTGAAGGCAGACCCCGTCGGGAGCCCGGGGCCCCGAGAAGCTTCACCTGGGCTTCATGTTCCCCGCCCCCGGCTTCAAGTCTCCCTGTGGAGCGCAGACAGAATGAAGTGCTTAAGGAGATAAGACAGAGTTGCTGGTGAACCCCAGCTGGAGATCCAAGAGGGCTTCCCAGAAGAGCTGGCATTTAGGGACGAGATTTTCAGGGGGAGGAGAGAGCATTCCAGGAAAAGCATCCCCAGCAGAGGCTGGAAGTGGTGGCTGTCCTAAAGGGAGAAGCTAGAGTCATGGGAGAAGCACCCAGGGATGGGAACATCAGGGAGGACGCAGACGCTGGTGTCAAGCAAGAACGAACAGCGTCAGAAGAGTGGACGGAGCGGCCTTCCAAGGCATCGCACAGCCCTTCACCAACAGTGGGGCATCCTCAGCTCCAACACCCAGAAGGGAAGCCAGGGCTAGAGGGGTGTTAGGGGGAGGCTCTGACAGCTGCACAGGCCAGCAGACAGGGGACAGGGAAGTCAGTCCCTGGGAGTAGATTCTAGGTCTCCTTGGCCAAGATTTCACTATCCCCCTGACCTGGCATCTGCTATCCTCCTCTCCCAGCTCCTCCTCCTCCAGGAAACCTGCTCTGACTGCCCAGAAATTGTCAGGGACCCCTGCACTGCGCTTTCCCTGCTGACTAACTTTGCTGGGCTCAACACTTGGTCTTGATTCTGTCTACCTCTTGGCTGGCTCTTGTTACTCTGAAAGGTAATGAGTTCCCCATCATCCAGAGTATACAAGCAGGGCTGGTCCGAGGGCCACAGGTTTGGGGTAGCCATCAGGTGGCAGCTGTGCCCCAGAGAGGGCACATATGGGGGAGGAGCCCTGGCCTTCCCTAGCACCCCACTTACACCCCTGGGACATTGGGGGCACAGATGGCAGGGACTAGGGCAGGCCTGCGTCCTGGGCCCTGCCCTGCTGTGTGATCCTGGGCTGCTCCTGCACACCTGTCCACAAAAGTTTAAGGGTATCAGGGATCCCAAGGTCCCCACTGTTAGACACACACAGATCCTGCGGCAAAGCTGGGTCAGCTCTGGTCCTGTTGTACCTGCTCTGGGTATCCCTGATGCACTGGTACTTCCAAGGACCACTCTATGGGGGACATCGGGGTGACTCACTCACCTCTGTCCCCCCTCACACACATACCAGGAGCTGCCTAGCCTTTGACAAATGGTGGGATGCCAGAAGCAGCTCATGAAGCTACCCAACCCCCAGACAGAGGCCCTACCCGTGGCTACTGCCAGGTGGGCTATGGGTTGGGGGCTGGAAGGAGCCTGGGTTGTATGCCAGCTCCACCAGTTCTCATATGTGACCAGAGCTAGCCGGCAGCCTAAGCATGACACCATGGAGGCACAATGCCAAGGAGGCCCCCTGCCCTGCCTCTCCCTGCACACATCCGTCTGCCCCAGACACACCACCCAGTGGCTTCCCGGTGCACAGGCCACTTCCCCTTCCTGTTCCTGGCCCCAAGTCCCTTCCTGTTTTCTTTGTTGTGGGAACATCAGTTAGGGGGAAAAATAACTTGGTCGCCTACCTCTGAGGTCGCTGTGGCAGCTCATGGCTCACTGCACATGCGTGTACATGGTATTGGGAATGGCGTGCACGTGGCAGGGCTGACTGTGAGTGTGGGTGTGGCAACATGTGCCAGGAGTTCTGAGGAAGTCCATCTGCATATGTGTGCCCAGCTGTGCCCACACTCACATGCCCCTGACTCCTGCCTCCCCAGCTGGCAGCTCCCACTCTCCAGTCCACTACTCGTGTGCCCACCGTGCCCGGCCCCCTAAGCATCTCACATCATCTCAGCAGCCCCTCAGAGAGCACCCCCGAGGGGCAGCACTGCCAGGCCTGCCTGGGGCCCACAGGCTTCCGGGAGCACTGAGGTCAGGACCTGAAGGGGTCACTGGGGCAGGGACCTGGGGTGAGGAGCAGGGAGAGGCCCTGGCTGAGGGAAGAACTTGAGGCGGCTTACGAACAGATGGGGCTTACTGGACTGGGGTGTGCAGGAGTTGGGACCACGTGGAGGGAACCAGCTGCTGCATCACAGAGGAGGCCTTAGGAACGTGGGCTGGTAGTGAGCGCTGGCCTGGTGGCCGTGTGCTCAGCTGGGCTCCCCTACCTGGGGCAAGGCTGGCCCCTGCTTCCCACCTGGTAGGAAAGTAGCCCCAGAGGGTCAGAGCAGGGTCAGGGGTCACAGGAGCCATGGACGGGTGCTGAAGGGATGGGGCCAACCAGGGGCCCCACTTTGCTTCCACACCTCTCAGCCCACATTCACCCAGCCCAGGGGTGCGGCTCTTCCTCCCTGCCCCAGACCCTGTCTTCCTCGGCACAGGGAGGTTCATCTGGGGCTCTGGTGACCACGACGTGAAGGACAGTGGACAGCCACATGGAGGCTGGAGCCAGGAACAGAGGCAGTCACACACAGGGTTCACAAGATGTACGCCATGTGCACACACGTGTACCCAGACACAAGAGGCTTCACAAACCCATGCAACTTGCAAGTAAAAACCTATTTTAGGGCCCGGCACAGTGGCCTAGCGGCTAAAGTCCTCGCCTTGAACGCCCCGGGATCCCATATGGGCACCGGTTCTAATCCCAGCAGCTCCACTTCCCATCCAGCTCCCTGCCTGTGGCCTGAGAAAGCAGTCAAGGATGGCCCAAAGCCTTGGGACGCTGCACCCGCGTGGGAGACCCGGAGGAAGTTAATGGCTCCTGGCTCCAGATGGGCACAGTACCAGCCGTAGCGCTCACTTGGGGAGTGAATCATCGGACGGAAGGTCTTCCTCTCTGTCTCTCCTCCTCTCTGTATATTTGACTTTGTAATAAAAATAAATAAATCTAAAAAAAATTAACGAAAAAAACCTATTTTAGCACAAAAAGTGTGAAATCCGTGGGGAATTTTTTCAGAATTTGCCTTTGCCGTGAATTTCCTGAATATCCCTTCTGTGCACCAACTACATATTTGTTGGCGCCCAAACTCACCTGTTACTTCTAATTTCCCAGAACTGTGTGAAATGTCTTCCTATACACACACACAGCATGTACGTATGCATGTGTACACACACATATAACATGCACTCATGCTCCAGGCACCCCTAGACTGACCACTGCCTAAGTGGCCTTGGGCACACCTCCCAGCCTCCAGGCTCCCAGCCAGGAAACAAGACTGGGGGATCAGGCTGGGGCTCCTGGGGACAACCCCTTCATGTGTGGAGTGGCACTACCCTTTGGGACGGGGGCTGAGAGCTGGAAGGAAAACCCCTCCCAAGACCAGGCCCTGGACTTCGCCACAGCACGAACAGCCCTCCCTGGAGGAGACAAGAGGGCTGGTGCTGAGGCCCTGAATGGCAGTGAGGCCCAGGCAGGTGCACAGCAGGGCGGGGGAATGGGGCAAGGGGACCAGGGCATGGGTGCTGGCCTTGTCCTGGAGCTGGGGACCAATGGGGCCAGCACAGTGGCCATCAGAGGAGACGGACAGGAGCTCTGGCAGGGGCGCCACTAGAATCTCCCTAGGAAGCCTGATTCCACCACCCCCAGGAGGCCTAGCTTCCCCCATTGGAAGCTTCACCCAGGGCACCGTGACGCTGCTGTGGGAGCCTGCCCACAGCAAAGTCCCCAGCCCCCATGGGTCCTCACCCACTGGGCTCCCGACCCAGCCCCCTCCAGGGCCTTCCCAGTCCTGCTGCTGACTGCTGAGGCCACACGCAGTACCAGCTCTGGATCCGCTGTCCCCGTGGCCCAGCAGTGTCCCCAGCCCCCTAGCTGGCACACCTGGGCCAGGTCCCCACAGCAAGTCAGGCCAAGGCCAAGGCTGAGGCCTGCTCAGACAGCCAGGTCCTCAGCCTGGAGGACCAAGGTGGGATCCCTGCCCTACCTCACCTTGCCCCACCCCGGCAGGTGGCCTAGCACACAGCCTTGTAAGCTGGAAGCCACCGAGGGCCTCAAGTGTAGACCCAAGGCCTGACTCTCCTCACACCCTGGCATGCAGGGTGCAGGGTTCCCGCAGAGGCCACTTCTCCCCTGCCACCCAGGATTGGGATGTGGGGAGGGGTCAGCTCACCCAGGGCCTGGGCCGCGCTCCACCGCAGGGTCGGTCCCTGTCCTCTGGGATTGGAGACGATGAGGCCCACTCCTGCCCACGCATGGGTCCGTGGGCCAACGAGGGGCTGGCTGCTGGCGGGAAGGTGGCGAGCCGCGTCAGCGCTGCGTCAGGGCGCCACCGCGCGGCACTTCAGGGGATGGCAGGCCTGGTTGAAGGAAAGCCTGCAGGAAGTACTTGGTACAGGTGCCCAGCGCGTGGCGTTCTCTGGACGCCCTGAACTCCCCAGAGGTGGCTCCGAGCCTTTGTTCTCCCCCACACCGACAGCCAGTGACAGGTAGGGGCTGGAAGGAGAAGCTGCCACCGCCTGGCCCCAGCCCAGCGGACTCTGCAGCAGTCAGGACTCAGAGCCACCTCTCCCTGCCCGTTGTGTGGACCAGGAAGTGGCTCAGAAGTCCAGCACCCCACACACCTTGCCCTCCCACTCCTGGTATCAGGGATCAGATATCAGCCAGGGAAGCTGATATCTGAGTCGACAGTGAACTCATCTGTGAAATGGGCACTCTAGGCCCCGTGTCCTCAGAGGACTTGCAAAAATGACCAGAAGGCCTGGGCTCAGCACGGACGGGTCTTAGTTGCATCAGGAGGTGGTACAGCCAGCAGCCCATAGACCCCTGCACCCCTGACCCTCTGTGCTGGACTTGGGAGCAGGTGGTTTCCAGACAGGCCTGGCTGTGGCAGGAGGCAGAGGAGGGAGCTGTGTGGAGTGGGGGTGCAGAGGGCAGGCGAGGGAGTGTCACCAGGGCTGTGCAGGGGTGAGGCCCAGGGTGGAGTCCAGGCGGTGGCAGCCGCATCCGGAGGGGCTGTGCCTGCGCAAGGTAAGGTAAGTGTTCCGGCCGGCTAGGCTGGTAACGTGGACACGGCGAAGGATCTGGGGATAAGGCACCGACACAGAGACCAGAGATGGTGGAAATGTCTGTCTCCGGCCTCTCTCGTGGCCTGCTTTTATTGCCTCCACTCTTGTCCTTTCACCTAGTTTTGTTTACGCTTTCGCCCACACCCTCATTAGCAGAATATTGGATACAGCTGAGTTCCATTAGACCAGGTGCTTTCAGCCCAAGCCCATTGCCTGTAGTGCTCAGCTTAGCGAGTGCTGACCAACTCCTTAGCCCACAACAGGTGAGCGGAGGGTGGGCCAGGCTGTGAGAGGGCAGAGAGGCCTCTCGCAGGCAGCTGGAGATAGCAAGGGTATGGAGGGTGGGCCTAGGTAAGCAAAGGCCTGGCCAGATGCCAGGTGGCCAAACAGAGCCATCTTCCAGCCGCGGCCTGACCTTTGTGGGTGCCCGCTGCCCCCATAAGCTGGGGGGAGGGAACTGACAGGAACTGACCTCCTCTTTCTGCAGCTCCACTCCTGGCCCTGCCTGTCTGGTACAGGAGACGGGTCTGCTCTGTGAGGCCCGCCTCTGGCCCTGGCCCATCAAGCTGTCACTCAGCCTGGGACCCGCCCATACCTGGCACCTGAAGCCGTCTCAACCTCTCCCTTCTACAGATGCACAAACTGAGGCAAGAGCGCCACACCCAGGTCATTCATGCAGTCTACACGTGTTTATTGAGCTCGGGCTCTGCCAAGCCCCAGGCCAGCACAGGGGGCTCAGAGAGGAATGTGGGTGGACCCTGTCCGGAGGCGCTCACAGCCTGCAGGGCAGCCAGCCACAACAGCAGACACTCAGGATGCAGTGTGGTCAGTGTGGTGTTAGAGGGACCACGGGTGCCTGCGGGAGCACGGGAGGGCTTCCTGAAGGGAAGAGCTTCAGCGGCAAGGTCTATGCAGGGGCGGGAGGCAGGACAGACGACGACAGGCAGGACAGGCAGCCGGTCCAGGGAGGACCAAGGGTTCAGCAAGCGGCAGGGAGCACTGGGGACTGGAAGCAGGCAGCTGGCAGAGGCTGGCAGGGACGCCAGCGTGGCGGGCGGCGGGCAGCAGAGGAGGCCGCTCCAGCCCGCAGGCCCTCAGCAGGGCGGGGGTGGGGGCGTGGGCTGCCAGTGCCGGGGCCTCAGGGTGCAGAGTACGGGGTCCAGCGGCTTGAGCGTGGCCTGCTCCTGCAGCCCGAAGCGCTGCCCGGGCACCAACCGGAACTCGAGTCTCTGCAACAGCTTGGCCATCACCACCTTCACCTCCATCTGCTGGGCAGGGCAGGAGTGAGGGCAGGGCGGGACCACAGGGGTGCATGCTGGGCCGGGCTGGGCAGGGCAGGAGTGAGGGCAGGGCGGGACCACAGGGGTGCATGCTGGGCCGGGCAGGGCAGGGCAGGGCAGGGCCCACCCTCCTACCTGAGCAAACTGCTGCCCGATGCAGGAGCGGTGGCCCAGGGAGAAGGGGAAGTAGGTGAAGCGTGGCCTGCAGGAGAGAGATCCGACCAGGGTAGGGCACAGCCGCGTCTCACTGTCAGGCCCAATTCCACAAAGAGCTGAGAGCACAGCGTGGGTTCTGTATCTCCTCCACTGCCCCTCTGGCCCCAACAGAACAACCACCACCTTCTCCATCTCACAGATGGGGCCCCTGAGGCTCAGGGAGGTCGCCAGCTCTGGGCAGAGTCCGAGTCTGACCTCAGCGGTCTGTCCTTGGAACCAGGCTCTATCCAGTGATGCTTTGGGCAAGGACACACGATACAGCCAGCAGTCATGTCCCTCGGGGCTCCCACTGCTCAGAGTGGACCCTCGAGGCCTGGGTTTGGGGAAGCACAAACTGCCCACTGACCAAGTTACTGCGCTGCGGCTCCTCCCACACTCCTCTCGGGGCATTCAGATGCCATGCAGCCCTGCTGGGGCCACCCTCCCCACCCCCCAGGCCCACTCACAGACATCCAAGGGGAACTTACTTGGGTGCGCCAGGGCTGAAGCGATCAGGGTTGAAGGTCAGCGGATCCTCAAAGTACGTGTCCATCCGCCCCATGACATAGGTGCTGAACTGCCGGGCAGAGGAGCCACATGGCCCTGGCCCCCAGGGCCAGCCCACTGTGCCTCCTGAACCTCTACAGCCACCCAGGGGGTGACTCGGAGTGGAACGGCCCCCACCCCTGGGAGTAGGAGTGGGATTCTGCTCCTTCCACCCCCACCCCTGCTGGAAGCTGGCCCAGTGTGTCAGCTAGCTGTGCGATTAACCCATTTCACAGTTGGGTAGTTTGAGGCTCAGAGGCTTGCTCCATGTCCTTGGGTGAATAAGCGACTAAACCAAGATTGAGAGGCGGGTCTGACCGTGGGACGCCTCCAGGAGCTGCTGTCACTGTGTCTTGTAAATCGAGACTTGCTGCAGTGGGCATGGGGGTGTGTGTAGGATATGAGTGACCACTTTGAGCTCAGGGCTGGGAAGGGCCTCTCGAACCACACCCAGGCAGTCCTCACCACCAGTAAGTTCATTGCTTCCCAGTGTCAAAGATGTGGCCATGGAGACAAGCCACCCTCTGAGAAGGCACACTGCACACAGCAGACAGGAGAGTGACACAGGAACCTGACTTGGGGCCTTGTGCAGCCATGAGACGAGCACCCCACAGAGGAAACAGGCCCAGAGCGGCCTGGAAGAGGAGTACAGAGGGCGCCCTGTGGGTTGGAAATGCAGAGAGGTGCTCAAGACCCCAGGTACCCAGCTCCCCCACACGGGGACTTCCAAAGGTGCAAAATGCATCATTATGGGAAAAAAGAAAAAACCCTTTTAATTTTCCATGGACCTTAGAATTGGTTATTTATTTGAGTGAAAGAGAGCTTCCACCCACCGGTTTATCTCCACAGATGTCTGCACGGCCAGGGCTGGGCCAGGCTGAGCTAGGAGCCCAGAGTTTCATCCTGGTCTCCCATGGGGGTAGCCAGGAACCCCAGCACTCAAGCCATCACTGCTCTTCCCTGGACACTCACTGGCAGGAAGCTGGAGCCAGGACTTGAAGCCAGGGACCCCAGTATGGGATGTACGCTCCCCAAGCTTTGTGCCATGTCCCTACTCTCCACTGAGCTTTTGGAAGTATCCTGGTGTTGGTGGGCACAAGATAAGTAGCGGAACTGGAAACAGTGTGTGAGTGGACAGGAAGCAGTAGGCTCCTTTCCACCTCTATTGGGTGCCTGCTTTGGCATGGGACATGTGTCCTACAAACCAAGCCTCCCCAACCTGGGGAGGTGCCTCTCCCAGTAGGACACAGGGGTGGCAAAGCAAGCAACTGGAATCTAACACAGTACTGAGAAGCTGTGGTGGCTTACTCCCATGGCAAACCACCAGGTAGCAGTGCCTTGGGGAAACCTACCCAGATTTCAACAGTTACTGCACTGAACTAAAAAACACAGCTGGAGGGTCCAGCACCATAGCCTAGTGGCTAAAGTCCTCTCCTTGAATGTGCCGGGACCCCATATGGACGCTGGTTCTAATCCCAGCAGCCCCGCTTCCCATCCAGCTCCCTGCCTGTAGCCTGGGAAAGCAGTGGAGGATGGCCCAAAGCCTTGGGACCCTGCACCTGCGTGCGAGACCTGGAGGAAGTTCCTGGCTCCAGGCTTCAGATCAGCTCAGCTCTGGCCGTAGCAGTCACTTGGGGAGTGAGTCATCAGATGGAAGATCTTCCTCTCTGTCTCTCCTCCTCTCTGTATTTCTGACTTTGTAATAAAAATAAATAAATCTTTAAAAAAAAAAAGTACAGCTGGAATCCACCACCCATAATGCCAGCAGCTCATACAGGCGCTGGTTCAACTTCCAGCTGCCCCACTTTCGATTGAGCTCCCTGCTAATGTATCCAGAAAAGCAGTAAAGAATGGCTCAGGTGCTTGGGCTCCTACATCCCGTGGGAAAGCTGGATGGAGTTCCAGGCTCCTGGCAGCAGCCTGGCTGCTGTGGTCATTTGGGGAGTGAGCCTGCAGGTGGAAGATTCTTCTCTCTCCTCTCTGTAAACAAATCTTTTTTTTTTTTTTAAGGTAAATGTAATATCACATCACTTTCTGTACACACATACGCTCAGAGAGAGATGGCAGGGAATGGCAAACTGCAAGCTCAAGGCATGGGAAAGGCGGGGTAGGGCAGGGTGGCCTGGTTTCCCAGCAGGGTGGTAGGGAAAAGGGTTGTCTGTGAGTGGACACCTGTGTGGGCAGAGCCATGAACGGATAAGAAGCAATGTGCTCAGGAGGGTGGGGCAGGGACAGGAAACAGAGCGAACGAGGGCAGCTGTGGGTCAGAAGGGAACGGGTCTCTGCCCCTGTCTGCTGTGTGCCCTCAGGGAAGTGCCCCGGGCTGCTCTGAAGCTCCATGTCCTCAGCGAGAAGTGGGCACCTACCTCCAGGGTGATCTGCTGCATAGAGGCCCTCCTGCAGTCACAGGGTCACCAAGCGGGCATGGGCAGGGAGGCCCGGTGCAGGGACCATAAAGGGGCACTCAGGAAAGATTCAGGATCAGCCACGCTGGGAGCAGGCGGCCAGCCCCCCTCCGGCCCCCCAGTCCCCCAGCCCCCACGCACCAGGAGTGGGGTGTTGCCAGGGACTCTAACACCATCGATCAGTGTCTCCTCCTCCAGCAGGCGGAAGGTGCCCCACGCAGGTGGGTACAGCCGCAGCGACTCCTTGAGAACCTGGCGAGATGGAGGCAGATCGTGGGGCTAGTCAGGAGCCCCTGGACAGCCCAGGGTGGCCCAGGCCCGGTTCACCTCTCCACTCCCAATGCTCAGTGTGCACACCCCCAATAGCTGGACAGTCAAGGACCAGGGGGAAGAGGAGGCTGTGCGAGGGACTCGGTGGGACTCTGTGGCAGAGCTGGGGCCAGGAACCAGAGAGCCACAGGCTCTGCGAAAAAGCCCAAGGCTTGCGGAGCCCAGGGCAGCTGGGAAGCCCAAATGCAGCCTCAGGTCCTGACTGCCACCATCACACTGGCTGTGCATGGGCACTGCCCAGGAAGTCCTGGCCTATGCCAGGCCCAGGGCGGCCCAGGCCTCAGGTGTCAGCAAGCTCCCCATGCAGCCCAGGTGCAGCCTCTGCAGGGTTGGGGGTGGCAGGTGCAGCCGCCGCTTCTGCCCCAGCCACACCTGGGACAGGTACTGCAGTCTCCCCAGGTCCTCGCAGTCCAGGTGCTTCTTAGAGCCAATGACCTCATCCACCTCGGCCTGCAGCCTGTCAGGGAAGACAAAGTCAAGTTCGTTCCAATGAGACTTTCCCCGTGTTCCTTGTAAGAAGTGGGAGTTGCCGGCTGAGACTCGAAGTTCCCTGCCTACAGACCCTGCCTGCTCCCCGGTGAAGGACACCAGCAGCGCTCACCAGAGAGAGAGAAGAGAACCATGCTCTGGGGGCTCTGAAACACCTGCCCTTCGTGTCTGATGCTTGGAAGCTGCATGCCAGACCCACGCATGAAGGTGCCTGCCATGGCCTTTTCACAGTGACCACAACTGCAGATGACAGCACGAAGATGGGCAAGCTTCAGAAGCACTCTCAGGAAGCAGGGAACAGCGCGTGTCGCCGAGGACATGCCAACGCTGGCAGCCGGCACACTGCTCTGGGGAACAGCAGGCGTAGCCGCCAGAACTGGCAGTGGCTAGCCACAGGAAGGCCACTCCAGGTGGTTCCCCAGAGGACTCGATGGCAGGATGCAAGGGTGTCTGCGTGCTCAGAGCAGCATTTCCAGGAAGCAAAGGTAGGAGTGCCGGAGGTGGGGGCTGAGCCAGAGGAAGAGGAATGAGGCCCCAGAAGAGGCGGGGGGCTTCAACAGGACACAGCACCCAGGGAGACGCGTCAGGCCTGAAGGACCAGTCCTGCGCCACTCATCTGCACAAGGTGTTTGGGACACCCAAGGGCTGCAGCCCAGGAGAGGGAGCTTGAGGCTGGGGGTGGAACCACCGAGAGGATGGCTCCCCACCATCAGTGCCGAACAGGGCTTGAAACGGTGCGTCCCATGCATGTTAAAAAGCATAGACCTTGGAAGCATCCAAGCAGTGGCAGGCTGGAGCTGTGATCAAGTTTATGGTAAAGACGGCCTTGTGCCTGGCCTGGCAAGGTCACCATGGGTGTGCTGGCTGCTGTGCACAGCCTGCCTCTGGATGCCTGTCACAATGGACCCGGGTCACCAGGCCCAGGAATCTCACAGGTCCTCGCTTCGGCCTGTTGCTGTGCAGCCCCCCTCCCTATGGTCATCCCCAGCTCTGGCCCGCCCAACACCACCAGTACCTCCCAGTTCTGCCGCTAGAGTTCTGGTTCCCTCTCAGCTCCAGCTCAAAGCCCTGAGCAGAGGGAAGGCACCACACTTCCTGTCCTCCTGTGGTGTCAGGGCTACACAGAGGGAACAGGTGCCTCCCAGAGGCTGGGAGGTGAGGGCAGGAGGCACAGCCACCTCCTTGGGCATCCGAGAAAACTCAGCTTAGGGAGGAAGGGGAGGAGGAGGCTAATGGAGGGAGGGGACAAGGAGTAAGGGGAGGGATGGGGGAAGTTTGCTCTCGAGAAGTGCAGGGAGGAGAACTTCCAGAAACAGCACATGCAAAGGCCCTAGGGTGATGGGACGGGGAACAGGACACACTGGAGGGGCCCCAGCCCTGGGAGGCAGCCCTGGGAATGGGATCCCAGACAAACTCTTCTGCCAGTCTGCTGGGCAGCACCCATACCTGGCCACGATCTCTGGCTGGCGAGACAGCTCCAGCACTGTGAACGCCAGGTGGTTGGCAGAGGTCTCGTGGCCTAGAGCAAAGGAGGACTGTGAGGCCATGAGGTCAGCTGGCCCAGCCAGCTCAGTGAGTGCCCAAGTCCCTGGTGCAGCCTGGGCCACGCCAGGCACCCACTTCCCGGGCCCAGCCAGCCAAGCTGACGGAGGGGCTTTGAGCACTGCCGCCTCTTCAGAGCTGGCTGGGATGCTCAGCAGGGTGTCCCTGCCCCATTTTGCAACTCTTGACACACAGCAAAGGGCTGGGACCCTGAGGGAGGAGAGCCCAGGAGGGTTTCAGGCCCAGCTGGCAGTGCCATTCCAAGCTGGCCTCGGGCAGCGGAGCACAGTCTAAGCGCCATGAATTCACTCCGAGGGGCCACTGGCAGACCCAGCAAGCAGAGTGTCTGCCATCGCAGCAGGCAAGGACAGGAAGTCCTTAATCTGGCGAGGACTTCTATCCGGGGCAGCGAGTGGCACCCACTGTCTGCGCCGACCCTGGCCACTCCTCCAAGTCTCCTGGGCAATCCACACAGGCTTGTTTCCCTTGCCTCAAACCCCGGGAGGATCCCCTGTTCCCCAGCACAACTCGGGGTCCCCCTCATCCCTGCTAAGCGCTGAGCCCACCCCAGGGCATAACCGAGGCTACACACCAGCAATGAAGAAGGTGACGAAGTTGTCCAGCAGCACCTGGTCATCCTGGGCCCCCTCCTCGGCTGAGAGACAGGGAGAGGGCGGCTGAGTGCACCTGTAGGCGCCTCGGCTGCCATCCGAGCACCGCCCCGCGCGGCCCCCCGGCCCTCACCCTTGAGGATCTGCGTGAGGATGTCAGCAGGAACCTTCTCCCCTCTCTGCAGGGCTTCCTGGCGGCGCTGCACCCACTCCTTGCCCACCTGGCGCAGCAAGCGGATGCTCTCACGGATCTCACGCAGCTGCTTCCTCTTTCCTGGCAGAAACTAAGCGGGAGGCTGGCTCTTACCACACACACCCCCACTGCCCGCTGCCCGCTGCCCACTGAGGGGCCAGCTCTTACCACACATATCCCCGCTACCCACTGCCCACTGCCCACTGAGGGGCTGGCTCTTACCACACACACACCCACTGCCCACTGCCCGCTGCCCACTGCCCACTGAGGGGCCAGCTCTTACCACACATATCCCCGCTACCCACTGCCCACTGCCCACCGAGGGACCAGCTCTTGCCACACACACCCCCACTGCCCACTGCCCGCTGCCCACTGATGGGTCAGCTCTTACCACACATATCCCCGCTACCCGCTGCCCACTGAGGGGCTGGCTCTTACCACACACACACCCCACTGCCTGCTGCCCACTGCCTGCTGCCCACTGCCCATTGGGGGGCCAGCTCTTACCACACGCATCCCTGCTGCCCATTGCCCTCGGCCTGACCCCCACCGCCCCAGAGGACTAGCAAGCTGGGAGGTCAGAAGGTGAGAAAAGTCCAGAAGACACACAGCAGCCAGGGAGACTAGAGCATCATGAGTTTTTTCTCTCCTCAAGGGCCATAGGACCGGGGGGGCAGGGCTTAACACAGCCACGAGGCTCTGGGAAACAAGAGGGGTGCCTCAAAGGAGTGGGGGGTTAGGGGCAAATCACAACACTGGGAAGTGAAGCGGGAGGAAGGTCCAAGACGCGGGCTGGCGTTTGAGGCTGCAAGGTCAGAGGCTGAGGTCTCGGGGGTCGGAGGGGACCCTGAGGAGCAACTCAAGATTGCCTTGTTTCTCTAGCCTTTGTCCTTCATCCCTGGAACACGGAAGCAATGGCTGGAGCTGCCGCAGTCATGTTAGGATGAGGAGGTGTGTGCTGAGAAGAGTGGGATCCAGGCATGTCTGGCTTTGCCGGGCCATCAAAGCTATCCTAGCTGGCCTGGTCTTGAGACCATTTCATACAGAAAGCTTTTATGTGAAGCCCCCACTGGAGGTGCTACAAGCATTACACGTCCTGACTCAGAAGCCACTGAGACCCCCCCTAGAGAGTCCTGCAAGGAGGAGCCGGGCGGGGCAGTACCTTGGCCAGCGTGTTGCGGGACGCACTGATCCCCTCCAGCATCACTCTCACCGCCTGCGAGAGCGGCTTCTGGGCACCCAGCAGCATGCTGGTCTCCATCCCGAAAGCTGCCTGACGAGAGAGGAGGGCCAGGTCAGGGCACAAGAAGGACAGGACCATACAACCCAGCCACAGCTCGCCGTGTCCTCCACTTCTCACTGCGACCCAAAGTAGGAGCTGCTGCTGTGGCACAGAAGGCTAAGCCATCACCTCCAGCGGCAGCATCCCTTATGGGCACTGGTTCAAGTCCCAGGTGCTCTACTTCCAATCCTGCTTCCTCCTAATGCACCTAGGAAAGCAGGAGGAGAGAGGGCAGGAGGGGGCGGGAGGGGGAGGGGGAGGAGGGGGAGGGGGAGGAGAGAAGGTCTCTGGGCCCCGAGCTCCTGTCCCCGTCCGGCCACCGCCCTCACCTTGGCCAGGATGTCAATGGTGGCACAGGTCAGCATGTCCTGCATGGACACGGGGGTCTGTCCGTCGGCCTTGGCCTCCAGGATCTGCACCAGCTGCTCGGCCTTCTCGTTGAACGTCTCCATCAGGCTGAGCAGGGAGCTGGGGACACAGCCCAGCATGAGTGGTCCTCAGAACGGGCTGGAAGCCCCGACGGCCCATGTCTACCCGCTCCATTGGGACCGGGCTGTGCACAGTGTTTGCGTCCAAGGGGCAGGGTGGGGGAACCTTCTTGGCTTCTCTGGGCTGCTCTTGGGAGCACAGTCACCAACCACTCCCCTCCCTGCGTCCTGAGGGGTTCACAGGGTCTCTGGCAGCCACTGAGGCTTCCTGGGGCCCTTGATGGGGTCACCCAGGTCCCCTCCCTGCCACCTGCAGCCTGCAGTGCCTCCTGCTGGGGAGAGCTCTCCTCTCAGACACAGAGCTCAGAGAGGCACGCAAGGACTGGCCTCGGGTCCTGACAGGGCTGCTGGCCGCCCTGCTGTACACCCGAGGCCCAGACCCCACGTGCCACCTCACTCACCTGCGGCTGAAGGCCAGCTCAATGACTCGCCGCTGCTTGTGCCAGCGCTCGTAGTTGCACTCCGACACCAAGCCCTGGCCAAAGAGTCTACAGGAGACAAACAGGTGGTGGGAGGTGGGGGCGGGCGCACACACCACACATGTGTGACATGCACACTGACTAGACACTCAAAGGGGGTTGAAACTGAGTGCAATGTGGTGATCATTCAGCATAATAATAAAGAAGGACTAGGGAGATTTTGTGCCCCAACCTCAGCAACCCCGGAGACCCACCTAGATGCCACCTGGGGCCCCCTCTGCTGGGCCTCGTGCCCCGTGCTGCCCGCCCACCCTGAGGCCCCATTCCCGGCTCCTCACCTCTCTCCAAACACAGTCTGGATGGCACGGTACATCTTGGAGTCCTTGTTGTACTTGGTAGACATCAGGAATCTCTAAATATCCCCAAGAACCCCACATGAGCTCATGTCCCATGGGAGGTGGCAGATACACCCAGTGCCAGCCCCAGTGTGAGCACCTTGCATGCACGGCCTCGGGGGATGACAGAAGGGGCTGATGGTGTCTCCCGTGGACATACACCAGCAGGGCAGCCCCTCACCGCAAGGCCCAGACGCCATGTGCCACCTCCCAGGACAGCAGAGTTGGAACAGGCACCTGCCATTCTGAGACCACAGCGGGGAAGCAGAAGGGGGGCCGCTGGAGCATAGGAGATGCCCAGCCCAAGATTCGGTGCTGTTAGGACCAGCCAGGCCATAGAGAGCCAGGGGCACTTCCCGCAGGCTGGAGGGCAGCCTGAGCTGCAGAGAACAGCACACAACCTGCCTGCTCGGCTTGCTGAGGACCTGAAAGTGCTGACGTGGTGCGCGGCACGCAGGAGGTGCCAGGTGCCCCTCAGCCGCTGCTGCATCCCTGCTGCCAAGTCCGCCCTAAGACCTGCGTGCATTTCTGTGTCCCTTTAGGCAGACAAAGAAACAGATTGAGACCGGCATGTGGCTCAGCAGGTTAAGCACTGCTTGTGACACCAGCATCCCATATGGGCACCAGTGTGAGTCCCGGCTGCTCCATTTCCAAGCCAGCTCCCTGTTGATGCACCTGGGAAAGCAGCGGAGGCTGCTCCAAGTGCTTGGGTCCCTGCCACCCACAGGGACACCTGTTTGGGGCTCCAGGCTCCTGGCTTCAGCCTGGCCCAGCCCTGACTACCGTGGCCATCTGGGGAGTGAACCAGCAGATGGAAGAGTCTCTGCCTCTCTTTCTCTTCTTTGCCTGTCTCTCTTGCTCTGTAACTCTGCCTTTCAAGTAAAAAAAATTAATCTTCAAAAAAAGTTCTAAATGGTCCCAAGGAGACGTACGTGGCACATGATAGATGAATTGGAATCCAGGTGAGTCGCCGCAGGGAGAGAAGAGGAAGATTACAGCCAGGGCGAAGGGAGGCACGGAAGCTGTGGTACTCACAGAGTGGCCCTGGAGCAGGTCACAGGCACTGGGAGCTACCCTCGGGGACAGTTACCCTCAGTGTGCTGAGAACCAGGAGGACGCTTCTCACTCTCCCCCACCCCAGGGGCTGCTGGCCTCTGTGAGCTGAAGGAGCTGTCCACAAGTGGCTCACACTGCCACAGCAGGGGTCCCAGGGGCAGAACTGGATGTCCACCGAGCTGGACCTGGCGTCGGGAGGACAAGGACACATGGAGAAGCACCCGCTCCTGTCACTTCCAGTACACGCCCACACTGCTTGCTCCCTCCTGCCACAAACACCCAGAAAACTGGGCAAGAGGACTATTTTCAGACACCAGACACCAGGCAGTGCAGGACTGTAAGCCTCAAAAACAGAAAGCTGCAGTCCTCTGACCCAGGATTACCCCAGCTTCCCACCCAGCAGCGATTCTGGGACAACGACGGTAAGAGACCTATATACAGTCCGCAGCCTTGCAGATGGAGATCAGAGTCCAGGCACATGGTGGAGCAAACGAGCACAGGGGAGGAGCTGGCCTTGGCCCCGTGCAGGCATCCGCAGGCAAGAACCAACCTGTGAAAAACCCCTAGACAAAAGCAAGTTCTAAGAAAGAGAATTGCTGGGTGACTGTAGACTCCAAATCTCCCCACAGCTTGCTCAGGGCCAGAAAATAACTCAACTTCCAACTGGTGGAACCGACAAGGTGCACACACAGGACTGCAAGCAGAGGCTCCAGAAGGACCACATGTGGACAACGGGGCTGAGCCGGCTCCAGAGACACTACCCCACACCTGCAAAGCACGGAGCTGGCCTGTGAGGAACTGCCGTCTGTTAGGAGATCCAAATCTCCTAAGGAATGGGCCAAATTCACACTGTCTACCTCGCAACAAAAAAATTACTATGCAGTGGTGGACACGGTGGTGGACACGGACATCCACACGTCGTATCAGAGCACCGCTGGGAATCATGGCTTCTCCACTTCCAATCCAGTCTCCTGATGACGCCCTTGGAGGCAGAAGGTGACAGCTCAGGTACCTGGGTCCCCATCACACACCCAGGAGACCTGACATAATTCTGGCTCCTGCCTGCAGCCAGGCTCAATCTCAGCTGTTGCAGGCATTTGGGGAAGTGAACCAGCACATCAATGAATTAAAGAGCTCGTTTTTCGAAAAAATTAACCAAATAGATACATATGCCACTAGCTCAGCTGATTAAAAAGAGAGAGAGAAGACATAAATCAATAAAAACAGAGACAGAAAAAGGAAATAGAACAACGGATACTTTGGACATGCAAAAACTCATGAGGAACTACTATGAGAAACTACATACATGGCCATGGAGGAGAAGGCATCTCCTGGCGTGCTCAGATTGGCCACAGTGGTCAAGGCTTTGCCCGGGTGTTCAGATTGGCCACAGTGGTCAAGGCTTTGCCCGGGTGCTCAGATTGGCCACAGTGGTCAAGGCTTTGCCCGGGTGCTCAGATTGGCCACAGTGGTCAAGGCTTTGCCCGGGTGCTCAGATTGGCCACAGTGGTCAAGGCTTTGCCCGGGTGTTCAGATTGGCCACAGTGGTCAAGGCTTTGCCCGGGTGCTCAGATTGGCCACAGTGGTCAAGGCTTTGCCCGGGTGCTCAGATTGGCCACAGTGGTCAAGGCTTTGCCCGGGTGCTCAGATTGGCCACAGTGGTCAAGGCTTTGCCCGGGTGCTCAGATTGGCCACAGTGGTCAAGGCTTTGCCCGGGTGCTCAGATTGGCCACAGTGGTCAAGGCTTTGCCCGGGTGCTCAGATTGGCCACAGTGGTCAAGGCTTTGCCCGGGTGCTCAGATTGGCCACAGTGGTCAAGGCTTTGCCCGGGTGCTCAGATTGGCCACAGTGGGCAAGGCTTTGCCCGGGTGCTCAGATTGGCCACAGTGGGCAAGGCTTTGCCCGGGTGCTCAGATTGGCCACAGTGGGCAAGGCTTTGCCCGGGTGTTCAGATTGGCCACAGTGGGCAAGGCTTTGCCCGGGTGCTCAGATTGGCCACAGTGGGCAAGGCTTTGCCCGGGTGCTCAGATTGGCCACAGTGGTCAAGGCTTTGCCCGGGTGCTCAGATTGGCCACAGTGGTCAAGGCTTTGCCCGGGTGTTCAGATTGGCCACAGTGGTCAAGGCTTTGCCCGGGTGTTCAGATTGGCCACAGTGGTCAAGGCTTTGCCCGGGTGTTCAGATTGGCCACAGTGGTCAAGGCTTTGCCCGGGTGCTCAGATTGGCCACAGTGGTCAAGGCTTTGCCCGGGTGTTCAGATTGGCCACAGTGGTCAAGGCTTTGCCCGGGTGTTCAGATTGGTCATAGTGGAGAAGGCACTTCCTACCTGGGCAGGAAGGAAGCAGGTGATGGCTCCAGGACTTGCATCCTGGTCACCCATGTGGGAGACTTGAGATTGAGTTTTGAGCTCCCGACTTTGACCTGGTCCAGTCCCAGCTGTTGTAGGCTTCCACTGATGGAAGGTGCCTCTCTCTGTCTGTCTCTATTTGTCCCCATCTCTCTCTCTCCTTCTGAATTTCAAATTTTAAAAATTTTTAATTAAAAAAGTGAAAGAAATGCTAGAATATCTGAATGGCCATATGCTAATGAAATAAACTGAAAGAAAAGTCAGACCCAGCGACAACACAGAGGAACCTGGAGGACACTGTGCTAAACAAAACAAGCCAGTTCCAGAAGGACATACATTATAGGACTCCGGCAGGAGGTACCCATGGGAGTCAGATTAATAGGAACAGAAAGTAGAGCAGTAGTGGCCAGGGGCAGGGGAGGAAGCAATGGATGTGGAGCCAGTGTGTAATTGGCACAGCTTCAGCTTGGGAAGACAATGCATAACAATGGAGCTGTCCTCAATGACACTGAAAATGGTTAAAATGATAAACTGCTGCACATATTTTTATCGCAATAGAAAATCTAGAAATATACCATTGCTTAAAAAGAAATTAAATATGTAGTTTAGAAAATCAACAAACAGTGGTCGGTGTAGCAGGTGAGAGCCACGGCTTGTGACACCAGCATTCAATGTGAGTCCTGGCTGTTCCATTTCTGATCCAGCTCTCTGCTAATGGTGTGGGAAAGCAGAATTCAGTCCAAGTGCTTGGACCCCTGCACCCAAGTGGGAGACCCAGAAGAAGCTCCTGGCTTCTGGTTTCGGATTGCCTCAGCTCCAGCCACAGAGGCCACTTGGGGAGTGAACCAGTGGATGGAAGACCTTTCTCTCTGTTTCTCTTTTTTCTGTAAGTCTGGCTTTCCAATCAAAATAAATACATTTTAAAAAGAAAAACACACACAGAGAAGTCTCCCAGACCACAAGCCCCAGAGGCACAGTCTGCCTACCAGCCCCTCCAATCGTATTGTTCCAGACTTCTCGCTTTCCTCCTTCCACTCTCACTGGTGTTTCAGGTTTCATAAACCATCGACGCCAGGACACAAATCCGGACAAAGCCCAGCAAGCCTGCGTCTCCACCACATTCCTGGGGGCTCGCCTGGGGTTTGTTCTCCAAGAGCTGAGCCAGAGCCCACCCACAGCCTGCCAGTCCTACCCGCTGCTTTCTCCCACTGCCCTTTCCTTTCCAGAATGACCGTCTCTTCCCCTCTGCTTTCATTTCTGAGTGGACCATTCCACGTGGTGGAAGAGAGGTAAGACTCTTGGGGTCCCCCCAAAATCCTCCTTGGGGTTTTCCCATGGAATGACTCCTGCAGACATCTGGAACACCCTCTCCCTGCTCCCCCAGTGAGTTGAGAAACACACAGTCAGGAAACTGACCTCTGGCTCTCCTGACCTTTCTGCTACTGGTGTTTTTGACTGTCCCGTGACCATGTCCCTGTGGCTGCAATTTTGCCACCACGGTTTCTAGGCAAAAATCCAGCCCAATAACCTTAAATGCTGCACGATATATGTGGATTGACCAGGTGACCAGGTCTTGCTGACCTAGCACCTTCTTCCTGAGACCTGATTTATGGACAGCCCCATGGCTGAACACTTTCCCTGCTGGCCTCTGGTCCAGGGGCAGGGCTACTGCTCTGTCACAGGGTCCCTGGTATTCTTCCCTCTGCCTCCTTGAAGGTCACTACCCTGACCCTTGAGGGACCTAGAGAGACCTCCTATCTTATCACTTCCTTCCCTTTGCATTTGCACCCCACAAAAACCTTGGGTCTTCTTGGGTGGCTTGAGTGGACTCTGGCACTGGCCCCGTGGGAACTCCAGAGGGATGTGATCACCGACTTGCTGTGGCATTTATAAGTCCACCATGGGTTGATGAAGGGCCACTCCGGTGCAGGGGTCTGGATTCCGGGCCCCGTTTTTGGGGGCACCCAGAGTTCATCCTTGTGTGGTAGGTGGGTGACGCTCCCTGGGCAGTCCTACTATGCTGCAATTCAAGGCGTCCTGGGGACACATGCCAGGGGAGGCTTTGTACATCCATGCCCACCTCCCAACCTCTCCCTCACTGTGGGTTCCCAGAGCCCAGGGCCTCAGTGATATTTCCAGTAAGGAGGAGCCACCTGAGCAGGCCACCAGGATGCGGAGAATTCTTTGCACTCTCTGACGTTGTTCTAAAGACTAACCGAGGGAGATCCTAGGAGACTCGAGTGTTCAAAGGATTATTTGTGAATGTAGCCTTGGGCCTTAAGACTTCGGCTGTTTCCTGGCACTTTAGAGCAATGAGACGCAAACATGGCACGGAATCTGCAAACTGTCTTCACGGCCTAAAAATCCATGATCAAACTAGGGAGTTGAACTTCTCATGTGTTAGCGTAAGGACCTGACAGGTAAGACCCCATCCCCTCCCCTCCTCAGGTGCAGCCTTGAGGCAAAAATGTCCGTTTACCCTTCTCCCTCCATTTTCCAATTAGTTTAACGCCCCGTCTCTAAGATCTGGACTAGAACAATCCCACGCATGGCCACACCAGAGTAACGCCTCTTGTGCTACCTGGGCCCAGCTACAGCTGGACACTGGGTTTAAAGGGATTTCTCCATTTTGAAGCCAAGAAAATCAGTGTTTACCGCTTTGTGGCAGGCATGTAAGTCACCATTTTCTAGCTAGAGCTGCTCTATGAAGGAGAAAAAAGAGACAAAATTCGGAATATCCAAGCTTTGATCCAAAGTGATAGGACAGATTGGTCCAGAAAAATTATATGAAATCAAATGCCTGTTGGTTTCCAGGGCTCGTGCAGCTCTTTGACAATTTGCTTTGAGCTTGTTTTATTTTAAGGGAGGACGATCTTTTCAAAGCTATGACCATACACTGGTGCCTGTGTATGTAGGCCCAGAGTTATTACACTTCCCCTTCTCAGCCATTCAAAAGCAGCCCCACTTCCCATCCAGCTCCCTGCTTGTGGCTTGGGAAAGCAGTCGAGGACGGCCCAAGGCTTTGGGACCCTGCACCCACATGGGAGACCTGGAGGAAGAGGTTCCTGGTTCCAGGCATTGGATCGGCACAGCACCGATCGTTGCGGCTCACTTGGGGAGTGAATCATCGGATGGAAGATCTTCCTCTCTATATCTCCTCCTCTGTGTATATCTGACTTTGTAATAAAAATAAATAAATATTTAAAAATAAATAAATAAAAATAAAAATAAAAAAAAATATCTCAGTCTCTCTCCCTCTCTGCCACTCTGCCTTCCAAATAAATATGCAAGTAAATAAATCTTTTTGTTTTAATGGGGGTTAAATAAGAGTTCCTGCCCCTACAGCAGTTAAATGGGAGAATAGTTGTGAAATATGTGGAAGAGATACGGCCTTAGTAGGCACCACTTAAGTATCTTTTAGTGAAATAGACTAGTCCAAGTTGATTCTCATCAGAGCCCTGGAGCAGAGCGCTGGAATTCCCAACGCGCAGAGCCTGAGAGGGAGACCTCACGCGTGCACAGGTCTGCATGATTCAGACCCGTCACCTTGGGGAAAGCCCCCGGCTCACGCCTCTGAAGGAGCCCCTCTCCAATGGTGAATGGCAGGGGAGAGGGCATGGGGGCTGGGAAGGCATTGCCCATGCACCTGGCCCTGGGAAGCCCCTCCGTAGCCCCAGCAAGGGAGCTGCCCCTGGAACCACACGGCCTCCTACCTTGACCGACTCGGGGCTCGTAATGATGACTGAGGTTTTGTGGAAGACGTTGACCCGCACAACAGGCCCATACTTCTTAGCCCTGGAAACCAAAGTGTCCAGAAGGAGGAGGTCAGTGGCATGAAACTGAATGCCCTGTGCCCTGGTCAACACTCCCCACTGCCACGAGCACCGAGATCATCCCACCCAAAAGTGCTCTCCAGAGAACCTGTCCCAAGAGGCCTGGGACACTGCCAAGTCATGTGCCCCACTAAGCCTCCATGCCACACCCGTGAAGAAAGGGGGCCGCCCCCACCCTGTACCCCCAAAAAGCCACTGTGAGAATTGGACAGTGTCCTGACTTGGAAAGTCTCTGGGGTGTGTAAAGCACCACCCCAAACCACTGCTGTGCTCTCATCATCCCCACCCGGTCTACAGGAGAGGAAACTGGGGCGGGGGCGGGTAGCAGCTGCCTGAAGCCCCAGGATGGGAATGGCCAGGCTCAGCTTCTGAGCCAGCCTCACCTGCTCCCTCCAAACCAGTGGCCTGCTCTGGGAACAAGAACGACCTGGTTGGGTGCCTGGATGGAGTGAGCTGGATGGGGAGAGCTGCTCCCACACTGGGGACCTTGAGCAAGGGCAATGAGCAATAAACCAGAACCCACCAATCCAAAAACATATCTTGGAGGATGCGACCACCAGCCTCATCCTTTCTCCAGAAGTAGGGGAGGTGTCCTAGAAGGAAACTGGAAAAAACAGGAGCGATCAGGCTCCACGGCCCGCCCAGCTAAAGTACCGCCCCCCAGAAATATGCTGGACCCTTCCTGGGTCCACTCCATAGGCAGCAGCACTGAGGCTCAGGGCCAGCAGCAGAAAGCGCACGGGCAGAATGCGGCTTCCTTACAAAGGAGTTGACATCACTCGTCCCTCTGCCCCTGGCACAGAGCTCAGGGGCTGGTGCTCACCTGGTAAACACCTAGCCCCAGCATCACATGGCTGCCCTATCTGTTGTGAGCCAGGGGAAAGACAGAGCAGCCAGGATTAACAGCTGAGGCCACACACTCACGCAGCACCGCTTGCACCAGGGTCCCCGATGTCCTTCCACTGGGGGACGGCTCAGTACGTCAGCCTTCAATGAGATCACCGGGCTGTTAAGGAGTGTCTGGTGTCATCTTGAGCACATTCCAAGGTGCCCAGGACTTCCTGTCTCCTACAGGATGGCTCCCATCAACCCTCAGGGCAGCGCTGCCAAGGGGGTGAGCACAAACTTGAACTGGGAGATGCTTGGCTTGCACAGAGTCAGAAAACAGACAAAAGCCAACAAGGATGATGTCAGCGAGCGACCAAGAGTGCGGACAGGGGATGTTGGGGTGGGGCAGTAGGGCAGAGGTGACCTGAGAAGTGACACCTGCAAGAAGCAAGGACTTTGGTCCCAAAGGCACCTTTGCCGTAGCATTTTAGGCAGTCGAGGAGGAGGTGCAGCAGCCCTGGGGTAGGAGTTGGCTCGTACTATAAGGCCCAAGGGGCTGGTGGCAAAGCAGTGCCCAGAGCCACCAAGGTGTCGGTGCACAGAAGACGCTGGACACTGCGGGCTGTGGCCCAAACTCCAGCTTAGAAGGTGGAGGGGCTGGGGAGCAGAGAGAAGACCTGACTCAGGTTGAAGGCGATCATGTATACAGTGGTGCTGTAACCAGGGTGGGTACAGGGGACAGAGCAGCAGTGACCAGCAAGGGGCGATGAGGCGGGCTCAGGCTGGGGGGCAGCGTGAAGGCAGTGAGACACAGCCAGGTTCTGACCCTGGGGGAAGGCGGAGCCAGCAGAATGATTGACAGGTGTGAGGCACAGGGGACATCAGCAGTGACTCCGGGAAGGTGGGAAGGACCACTCAGATGATGGGGCTGAGGGGAGCTTGATGTGCCCACCAGTGCCATCCTCCAGGACTCCCTACAGCTCTGCCTAATGGCACAGATAGGATAATCCAGGAAGTCACACCACATGAGCCCTGCTCCCCTGGCCCCTAACAGTTCCCAGCATTCCCAGGGCCCTGCACCTGCACCCAAGTTTGCCCAGCCTGGCTTCCCTACCCCTGCCCCAACTAGCTCTATGTCATTCTATGTCCAACTAGCTCTATGTCTTAGGAGCAGTGTTGCAGCGCCCAGTAGTAGAAGCTTGGCTTCAGCCCTATCAGGTGTGGGGTGCCCCCGAACAGCTCAGAGGACTTTTGAGCCAGAAGCTACACATTTTAGTCTGTGGCCAGGGGACAGCTCCAGGCTTAAAACATCAACTCGAGACAGGCCCCAGGAATAAGCAAGGGCCACCACACAGGGCCTGGCAGCAAAGGGAGACCAGTCAAGGGCAGGCAGCAGAAGGCACGAGTGGGGAGGCAAGGTCCACCTCGGACTGCTGCTGGGCCAGGTGGGGAGGCCCCAGGAGGTCACCAAACACTTCAACCTGAGCAATTTCAGCAGAGAAGTAGGGGGCCAGAACTCAGAGGGACTGGGGCCCAGCAGAAGCAGGATGGGAAGAAGGGGAACCCCAAAAGGCCATCTGTCAGGGACTTTCCTGAGGGGGCGGGGTGGTAGCAGCCAGAACAGGACTCAGGGGGTGCTCAGGTAAAAGCCAGCATGAGGCAGATGAAAAGCAGCACTGTGTGTGCAGGAGAGGGCATGCCTGGGCATCAGCCACTAGGCAGAAGCGAGTGGCCATCCCTGGCCAGGAACACCAGCCTCCCGCACAAGCACAGCAGGCAAGGTGCATGTGCCCGAGGCAGGGGTGGGCAGGTGTGTGGCAGGGCCACGGAAGGAAGTCCTCTGGCTACTCCATTTTCTTGGCCAAGCAGAATGCAATTCTAAGTGCTGGGGGCCCACGAAGAGGTGGCAGGGGGTGGATGTCTCCTCCAAGCGAGCGGCCATGCACGCACACCAGTTCACTGCAGAAAGGTGAGGCCTGGCTGTAGTGCCAGAATGATTTCCCCCAAAATGACACTTTCAGAGTTCTGAGTCATTGAATGAGGACAGTCTGGGTCCTACTGCCCCTCCCAGGTCAGACCTCAGAGCCCCTCTCCTGGCCCTCAGGCACCCCACCACCTGGGAAGGGAGGTGAGTGCCATGCCAAGGGGGCCAAGGGCTTGGCAGGCAGTGGGGTCTCCACCGCCTGAAAACAAAAAGGGAACCGAGACCTATTCCCTCGGGGTCCTGCAGGGGGCGCCGGAGAGAAGGCAGAGCGGGGCGGTGAAGCCAGCAGGCGCGGCTGATGGGATGCTAGAAGATGCAGACTTGCAGCTCCGTGACCCAGATAGAAGACCTCCGGACATGCCTCTGGTGACAGACTGGACATGGCTGAGTGGCCCAGGAAGAAAGGGGAGGGCAAAGACTGCCCCCAGCACCTCCTGTTGCCTATACCACTGGCTGGTCAGGTGTGAGTCACATTCCCTGTGTGCAGAGAAAGCTTAGGGTAGTCACCAAAGTCTGGACCACAAGATGAACCATGAGGCCTCCCAGAGGGGGTGGCTGAAGCCGAGGGTCCGCACCAGGTGCCAAAGGGCCAAAGGGCCAAAGGAACAAGTGCTCAGCTGGGGATCCGACAATGCCCCTGTGCCTAGGAAGCACCTGTTGCTGGAATTCGGCAAATCCAGATGTGAGGAGAGAATCAGCAGGGCCCAGATCTACTCCAAAATATACAAAAATTAGGAGGAAGGAATAGACCTTTGATTGCCAAGTTTCTACCCCATACTACCAGAAAGCCCAAAGCAGGGACAGAGGCATAAAGAAGCAACAACCAGGGCCCGGCAGCGTGGCCTAGTGGCTAAAGTCCTTGCCTTTAAAGCCCCAGGATCCCATGTGGGCGCCGGTTCTAATCCCGGCAGCTCCACTTCCCATCCAGCTCCCTGCTTGTGGCCTGGGAAAGCAGTCGAAGACGGTCCAAAGCATTGGGACCCTGCACCCGCATGGGAGACCTGGAAGAGGTTCCTGGTTCCCGGCATTGGATCGGCACAGCACCGGCCCGTTGTGGCTCACTTGGGGAGTGAATCATCGGACAGAAGATCTTCCTCTCTGTCTCTCCTCCTCTCTGTATATCTGCCTTTGTAATAAAAAATAAATCTTTAAATAAAAAAAAAAGAAGCAACGACCGCCTGTGTGGGGTCCCGTTCTCAGCTGCTGTGTGGCTCACTGCTGCAGGATGTAGAATCAGAGAACAAGGGGGCACTCAGGGTAGCGAGGAGGAAAGAAGTTCCAAGTGTCTGTGAAGCAAGGAGAACGAGGGGCAGGTGCCTCGAGCAGGCACAGGGGTCCCTGCCTGCACACTGGCCACTTCAGCCAGCACGAGGCGGGAAAGGCCACCCCAGGAGACTCAACACACTTGGCCCACCCCGGCTGCTGGAAGAGGTGCCAGGATCTTACTTTGCTGCTGCCTACATGTGACCGCCTAGCAGCTTTTCTTCAAAAATCTCCTTTGAAAATGTATTTTCATTTCACTTCTTTGAAATAAAAAACCCAGGGGGGACTACAGCCAGCCTTCACACCCCTCCCCCAGCAACCCCTTCTTCACGCATACATGTCTGACGGTCACGTGGACACTGTGCAGAAAAGATCTGGGGAAAAATCCAGCCGCCAGAAGGAAAGAAACAGACACACAGGTGCTGCTCCCGGATGAACCAAAAACATCGTGCCAACCGCAAGAAGCCCGACACGGAAGGCAATATCGGGCACGGTGCCGTCTGGGTGAAGTTCCCAGGGTCCAGAGCCAAACAGGCTGGTGGTGGCCCGTGGCTGGTCAGGGGAGAGGAAGCGGGGTGATGATCCATGAAGACAGCTTCCTTTTGGGGGTGATGGACGTGAGTGATCGCTGTGCAGCGGAGGAATGCACTACCAAACCAGTGAGTGGCATCCTTCCCAAGGCCGTGTGGTGTGGCATGAACGCTACAGAGAGGTGCTCAGTTGGGGTCTTACCTTCTCAAGCCACATTTCAAGCACCAGGTTGGGGAGAAGTGTAAGCACACTCATCGGAGGGCACAGTGTGGACCTACTGGGTCCCGCTTTAGGCAGCTGTTCTGAAAACTTGCCAGAGGGGCGCTATACGTAACCAGGAGCCTTCTACCCTCAGACCCTAAGGTGCCATGTGTTAGTGCCTACTTGTTCATGTGCCAGGCAGCTGCTGAATGCTGAGAACAGAACGAGGCAGCTACGGGTCTGTGCGAGACAGACTTCGCACAGGGGTGCATAAACCAGTCCCCAGTGACCATGACGCCATGAAGAACCACACGGTGGCTTAATAAGGGCTGGGAACATGAGCACAGTATATTGGGGTAGGGAGCAATAGAGGGGCCTCCTCGGGAAGCTGGCATCCCAGCCCAGCCTGCCAAGTTAGAGAAAAGGGGCTGAGCAAGCTCCCACGGTGAGCGAGGCACGGGAGGGCAGAGTGGCAGCCTGACAGTCGCGGGCCACGAGCTCTACGCTGAACCCATGGCACAGAGCGATGCGCAACAGGTGCGCAGCAGTCAACAGGTGGCAAGGAGGGAGCTTGGGAAGGGGTGCCCCGCAGGAGGCTGGAGGCCGGTGGACACCGCGCAGGGGGGAGGCCAAAGACCATCTGGGCGCAGCAAAGCAGAAGTTTGGGAAGAGAGGGAGGGGGTCGGGACCAGCAGGTGGAGGGGGCCAGCGCCCAGACGGCTCCAGGCGCCGCCCCCCATACATCCCAGGGCAAGGGTCTCGCCAGACACGCCAGTCACTCAGGACACTTAATTTAGAGCTGGGTTCTCGAGCCCTGAGGTGTTGGGGAGCCCGGGAGCAGGGAACGACACCTCTAATTCACGCTTCCCGGAGAGGTGAGTGCGGTGGGGGCAGGGTGGCGGTCGGGGCCGACAAGGATGCCATGACGGCAGCGAGGAGCCCAAACGCGACCTACGTGGCGGGACGGGGACGCACCCCCCGAGGGAAGGCGCTCGGAGCACACCGCGCGCTGGGCTGGGGCAGCCGGACCCCCTGTCCGAGTCCCGAAGTTCAACGGCGCCCGCTGCGGAGCCGAGCTGGCCGGGGCCGGACCCGGGTTTGCCCAGCTGCGTGACCTTGGGCAGGCGACTCAGTCTCCTCGTCCGAAGGATGGGGCGACGAGAGCGCCCGCGCGACAGGGCCGCGGGGCCCAGCCGGGCGCGGGGGGCGCCGGCGCCTGCGACGCTGAGTAATTGGTTACTAAGAATAGTTGGCGCCCCCGTGCCGGCCAATGGCCCCCGGGGCGGCCGCTGGCGGCCGCCCTGCCCCGTGCCCCTCCTCCGCCGCCCGCCCCCACCCACCCGGCTCACCTGGGCCGCGGCGGCCCCGGGATGTGCTCGTAGCGGCTGCGAGCGCGGTGCACGAAGGTGCAGCAGAGGCCGACGGCGAGCAGGACGGCGCCGCCGAGCAGCAGCAGCCCGGGGCTCATGGCTCCGGGGCAGCCCCGGCCGGGGCAGGGGTCGGGCCCGGTGCTCGCCGCCAGCCGCCTCGGCTGTCCGCGCCGCGAGCGCCTCGGCCCCAGGCCCGGCGCTCCCCAGCGCCGCCCCCACGCGCGGCTCCGCCCCCCGCCGGCCTCGGCCCCGCCCCGCGCGCGCGGCCTCCGCCAATCACAGCTGCGCTCCTGGCTCGGCCCCCCTCGGGTCCCCGCCTCTCTCGGCCAGAAGCCACGCCCCCCGCACAGAGCCCCGCCCAGAACGCGTTGTCCGTGGCAACCCCGCTTGCTCGGCGCTCATGCCCACTTTGGCAGGCTGGTTCTGCCCTCTTGGGTGGCTGCGCCCTCCCTGGCGCCTCCAAAGAACGGCGTCTCTTCGCCCGCGCTGTCCGAGGCCCCCTGCCTGCCTCCCCCAAACCCCGAGAAAGCTCCACGTACCGCGCGTCTCTCCCTGGAGCCCCCGACCCCCGCAGTGCTTTCCCGTGGTGCCCGGCCTGTCCTCGCCCAGTGCCCGCGGTGCGCGTCCGGGTGGCACCTGGCGGGGCCTGCGCGCCTGCACGTGAAGAGCCCTCCCGCACCCCCCCCCCCCAGGCTGAAGCAACCAGGCTCCGGGAGGAGGGACCCTTCCCCATGCCGACGCTGGCAGAGGCAGTGAAGTGTGCCCAGGGCCTGCTGCCCTGCGTCTCCCCATACAGGTATGGCAGAGGACAGCCCCCCTCCTACCCCGCGGGCCTCGCGGAGTGACAGCAGTGGACAGCGCGGGCTGGGGCTGGCCCCTTCTGCTCCGAGTCTTCCGGGCTGGGGAAGGAATACCCCCAAGAGCTTGGACGCTGCCGGGTTCTTGGAGAAGGCCAGACCCCAGAGGTTCCAGGGCTAGAAAACAGGACACCTGAGTAGCCCCTTTCCATGGCTGCGGCGTGACCGAGTGGGCCTAGCTTTATGAGCTGTGCCCAGTACGTGGAGGACACAGGGACACAAGTTCTAACCTGAGGCCTCCCAGCGCCGACAGGTCCAGCAGCGAGGCATCCCCGTCCGGCTGCTGGGGGGCGGCGCCTTCGTGTGGCGGTGGGGAGCAGCAGCCGCAGGTGTCCACCGCAGGGTCCTGGGGCTGGTCCTGGTGGGGGCAGGTGAGAGTAGAAAGCTGCCTCTGACCGGCTGAGGAAGCATCAAGGTTTGGGGACAGTGAAGAAGGAGGGTGCACTACCAGGGGAGCTGGAGGAAGAAAGGCCACTTGACCACATCCGGCGTCCAGCGGCTGCCCTCAGAATCCACAGAATGGACCTGGCTGCGTGGAGCCCACGCACGGCAGGCACCCCCAGCGGTGGTTCCTGGAGGCAGGGCCAGACCCTGCACAGCCTGAGACCCCACGTGAGGCGGGCAGAGAGCAACCACAGGCCACAGGGGCCAGCCTGAGCCTGTCCAAACGGGGGACGAAGGAGAGGTGTGGCATCGCTCTTCTCTAGCCCACTGGGCAGCACCTCAGTGGTGCTCTGACTCAGTGGGGCTGTGGCTCACCTGGGCATTTCCATCCACATGGCAGAAGTCGGCAGTCCCCTCTCCCTGGACGCCGAGTCCAGAGCTGCCCCAGCCCTCCTGGGAGGACATGGAGGGACACCACGCTGCATGTCCAGGTCCAGGGCTGAGCGCCTGCTCCCGCCACTGGCCAGCAGAGGGCGCTGCCTGGAAGCACGTGGCCCACGCCCCACTAGCCCCTAGCTGGACAGGCCTGCAGGTTGGCCCACCTGGTCCTGCAAACAAGCCTGGCCAAGTATTACAGGTGGTGTGCAAAACCCACGCTGAAGTCCCTGGGCTTAACACAAAAGGCATCCTTGCAAAACTCACTGATGTTTCAGTATGGATTCCCCATTAAAATAGTGTGAATGGTGAGGTTACATAAAAGATTTAAAATTTTACCTGTATTTTTGCTTTAAAAAAAAAAAACAGGTATGAGGATGCTTTAAATGACGTCAGATTATGCATCTGTTGAACACGGCCTGTATGATCCTCAAAGCGCAGCGCCCAGTCCACAGCACGGATAGCCCCCTGGAGGATTAGTGGGGCCTGCACACCTCACGTGCCCTGGAAGAGGGGCCCCAGCAGGCCAGGGGTACGCACCTCTGCAGGCGATTCTCCTTGTGCTACAGGGCGTGGGCTTCCGAATGCAGCCCCAAGGCAGTGGTGGGGGATGGCGGGGGTCGGGTGGGGAGGTGCCTGGCAGGGCAGAGGGGCAGAGGCCAAGGAGGGGGAGGATGAGTTCCCCCAGAGTTGCCTGCACAGCCCTGGAGATGTGTTGCATAACCATCCTGGGACCCATCCCCCATCTGGATGAGACGCCAGGTGACGGAGAAGGGGCATCATCAGGATGAGAGGAATTACACCCGGGAGACCCCTGGCTGAGAGCTCAAGGCAGGCTGCTGTGCCAGGGAGGGCCCACTGACCAGCACCTGGGTTCTGCTTGCTAGCCGGAAGGGGCTGTTTCTCCTCTGTCTCTAAGATCTCCTCCCTGATCCTTCTGAGGCTGGTCCTCCGGCATCAGGTCACTGCCTGCTCTCAGACTGTCGGCAGCTGCCAGTGGGACACCAGAGAACCATGCTGCCTGGTGTTCTGCTTCCTGTCCCACAGCGTGAGCTGGCTGGAGCCCAACAGGTGCATCCGCCACGTCAGCTCACCTTTCACTCCAGGCTCCCGCTGACGGCCTGTGTGTCAGGGAGGCCCAGGGATGTTGAGTGCTCCAAGCACACAGCCAGGACTGCAGCCCAGTCTGCTGCTTCTAAGCCTCCCCAAGACTGAGGAGGTGGGGGGAGGGTACTCAGGCATCCCTAGGGCTGCAGACACAGGAAGGAGTGTCCACCAGACCATGACCAGCCGGGGTGTGCCAGAGGGACACAGGAGACAAAGGGACAAACAGGGCTCGGTCAGCGCCCAGGTGGACGGACTGCAGGCTGAGGCCTCACTCACAGAAAGCGGCGACACTGGGCAGAGGGCAGTCCCTCTCTGCCCACCCCTCTGCCCCAGGCTTCTGCCAGGAGATGGGATGAGAGGTGGAGAGATGGGGGGAGCTCCTGGGATGAGGAGCAGTCCTGGCCCCGAGCCCCAGAGGACCCAAAGGCCAGGGACAGAGCGGCCAGGTACAGGTGGGGAAGCAGTTCCGCCCCTCCACACTCCTGTTGACATTTAGCAAGGAACCACCACCTGCCCAAGTCTCGGCTTCCACATCTGGGAATTGGGAGCACGGTATTGGGGGCTAGCACCTGCCCTGACCTTTGGCATGGGGGAAAGGATGACAGGTAAGATGCTGGACGCACCTAGAAACCTCCACAGGTGTGCGCCGTCTACAACAAGGAACACGGGACTCCGTGTGCACCCTGCCTCCCGGGGGTCAGGCCCTGGTTCCTACCACATCTCTGCTGGCACACACACACCAGGGCCTGCTCAACTCAGATCTCATCATCATCACCTCCTTCCAACATCCCCAGTGTATGCACAGGTTGTGGGGGGGGGGGGGCTTGCCCCAGATTGACTCCATAGCCCCCCAGCATGGACTGAAATCCCCTTTCACTGCCCAGGGACTCACCTGCCTACCCCCTCAGCCCTCCCCTGTCTCCCACCCCACCTCTTAGGGGTCCCGAGAGAAGCAACAAAATGGTGGTGGTGAACAGTCATGTTGTTGGCACAGACCCTGCCGACAAGGTCTCTGCCCACAGCCTGCCTGGTCAGTCCCCAGGCAGGGCTGGAGGCAAAGAAAAACGGACCTCTGGGACCTCCAGAGCGCGGGCAGGGACGGGTGACAGAGGCGGCCCTAGAGGTCTTAGCCCAGTCGCTAGGCAGGAGGGATCCAGCCCCTCTGGGGTCCCAGCGGCTTCTGTGCAGCAGCAAAGTGGGAGGAGTGGGAGGTCGGGCTCCCCAGCAGGCTTCTCCAGCGCAGGGGCTGGCCTCCTCCCGGGCAGTCATAGATGAGGTCGCCCCCACTGCACACCTCTCTGTTCTCCTCTAGGTCCGCCATGCTGGGCCACTAGTCCACACGGTCTGGACCACGTTCTGCAGGCCAGGCAGGGTCCAGCTGACCTGGCACCTCCCAGGCTGCTCCCCTCCCTGAGTCTGTAGGCTGTGCCTGGGTCACTCCTGCCTCGGGAGAGTGGTTCTCCTTTGTCCTCCGAGGCCGCGGCCAGGTGTGCTGTGGCTGCTGTCTGAAATGCTTGAGGTGACTAGAAGCGCTTCTCGCCCACTCACAGCAACCCACCCCCGGCGTCACACCGCGCATACCTCACCCGTGGCCACCGGATGGCATCGTGGGAGCTGGGGGCACTTCCTAAGCCACAGCCGTTTCGTGCTCCGCCCTTGGACCCGTGTGCACACACTGCAGGGCTGCTGAGGCGGGCCTACGGGCCAGGGTCCTGGTGGCTGCACTCGACGCCCGCGTCCTCCTCGTGGCCGCAGTTGTGCTTGCCCACGCCGGCGTGCGCGCATTCCAGCAGGCTGTGCTCGCTGCCGCCACAGCGCACGTCGTCCAGCAGGATGGGCAGCGCGCGGCCCTCGCCGAACTCCGCGCGCTTGGCGGCGCGCACGGCCTGTGCAAAGCCCAGCTGCCGACACACCACGGCGGCCGCCTTGGCGTCCCACGCGTCGTCGCACACTGTGCCCCAGCGGCCACCAACGAACACCTCCACGCGCCCGCGCCCAGAGCCCAGGCCCGCGGGCCGCACCAGGCGCACTGCGCCGTCCGAGGGCGCAGGAATCGCTGTGCTTGGTCGCCCCCGCCGCCGCCCGCCGCCACCTCTCCGCCCCCCTGTACGCCGAGTGGGGCTGGTGGGCCGCGGGGTGGGCCTGGCAGGCCTCGGAGTGGGCGCAGGCGGAGCAGCCGTAGGACGCCTGCGGCGCGGTGCTTTGGTGGGTGCCTGTGCTGTGGGGCGCGGCTTGGGGCGTGGGGTGCTGTCCGTGGTGTGGATGAACTCTGCGTAGAGAAAGAGCACAGATAGAAGGGCCACAGCCGCCCAGAGTGGAGCGTCCCCTGCAGGAAAGATGCCCTGCACCTGCCCTCCGTGAGCCCTTGAAGACCCTGGACTGCCTCTTGGGGCACAGTAGGCCTGCAGTGTGCAGTCTAAAGCCAGGTGCCAGGCACTTCATCACCAAGTACCCATTGGCACCTGCTTGCTGTCGGTCTGCTGTGGGCCCTCCCTCAGCATCTGCTGGGGAGTGCCCAGGCTGGTGGGAGAGATAATCCTGACCATGTAGCCCAAGGTTCCCTGGGTGGTTTCCAAGAGCGAGAAAGGCCTTTTTGCTTCCATCCTTGGTGTTCAGGGTGAGGGTGCTGTGGTCCCCAGATGGGACCCTCTGGAGGGCCCAAGGGAGTCCGACTGGCAAGGCTGCCCCTGCCACAGTGGGCCGAGTGGTAACTCTCGGGGTACATGGCAAGGCCCACACGGATCCAAGCTGGGAGTGGGGTGAAGAGCAGAGTCCCCAGTGCCAGCACTGGGCAGCTCCCGGGGTCATGACCTTTGTCCCTGCAGGATGTGGGGACAGATTGGGTGCAGGTTAGCCCCAGGGGACACTCCAAGGTCTACATAAGATGTGTTCTGTCCAGCCCCACCCCACACAGGCACAGGGCCAGGTGGGACAGCTCTGAGGTCAGGGGAGGGTCACTGTCCCCAAGCCAGATGAGTCCCTTTATCTCTTGACCCACCCTGGCCAATCCCATTAAGAAAACCCCTCAGAGTTGAGAAGGCCCTGGCTAGCAGGCTGAGCCAAGGGTGATCCCCCACTCCGGGAAGGCCATCCAGCTCCCCAGGCCACTGCAGGACTCCTCTGCTCTGTCCCCCTGCGCACGCCCTCTGCTTCCCAGGCTCCAGGGAGCCCCACCCCCACCCCAGCCTCGCGCAGCTCTGGGAGGCTTCCCATGGGACCCGGCACACACTTGTGTCACGGGGTCTGGGCACTAAATACCTCCTCTGTCCCATCCAGGCGGGACATAGCCTGGTCTGGCTCCGGCCTGGGGCGCAGCATCCAGCTTGGGGATGGTGAGCAGAGCCAGGCCCTCGCCAAGCCAGAAGCTGCTGTAGCTGGAAGCAACACCCAGACACTGAGCTCAGGCTTCCCCTTCCTCGGGCCCTGCACCCTGCCCCACCTCAGATGCCCAGCCCCTGCCTCCAGCCCCTCCCCCCAGACACCCAGCCTGCCAGCTGGGACAGAGCTGAGCAAGCACACTTGGCCCGCTGAGCTAGTTCCTCTGGCCCCAGGCTGCTTTTGACAATTCTGAACCTGTTGCCAACATTTCCCATTGAGATGAACGGAGCAGCCCAGAAGGCTGCCTTGCTCACTTGGAGCCCAGCTCCGAGTCCATATGCTCCAGGGCAGGCAGGAGGGAGTTCCCAGTGCCTTAAAGGCTACAGGGCCTGGCAACACGGGACCCTGTCCGTGCCTAGCATGGGCCCAAGGCAGCACCCTTTCCGAGAACCCACTCGCCCAGCCCTCCAGCTGCCCAGGAGTCTGCTCACCAGCCTCCCTTCTCACTGAACGTCCGGCTGATGGGAGAACCTCGAGAGCCCAGCTACCTCCTAGCCACTCGCTGCCCTCTCCCTGTCCTCACGCAGATGTGTCCTCTTGCTCATCTCTCCTGAGAACGCTAAGACCTCGCCTGGCACCGGGTGTTCCTCCCCCAGCCATGTACCTTCTAAGGCATGCAGCCCCACGACCTGGCACCTGGCCAAGGGGCCTGCATTGTGGTTAAGCCCCAACCTGCAATGCCAGTGTCCTATATGGGTGCCGATTTGGGTCCCGGCTGCTCCACTTCCTATCCAGTTTCCTGCCACTGTGCCTGGACAAGCAGCAGAAGATGGCCAAGGAGCTGGGCCCTGCCACTCATATGGGTAACCCAGAAAAATCTGGCCCAGCCAAGAGCAAACCAGCAGATGAAAGCTGTATCTCCTTTCTCCCTCTCTCTCTCTCTCTCTCTCTGCCACTCTGCCTTTCAAATAGATTACTAAAGAAGGGAGTTGAGGACTACTAAAATAAGACCACTACCCAGTTGAAGTTCTAGCCCTGAAATAGTGTCTAGTGAGAGCCAGACTGGGGGTCCCGAGGGCCAGTTGGGCTGGGTGGAGGGGCGGCAGGCGCAGTCTGTAAGGTCTCCCCGCCCCGCCTCCCCGGGCTCCCCTCAGTGGGCACTTACTCTCCTTGCGCACAAACGGGATGAGGCGACTCCTCACCTTCACCTGGGCAGGCTGGATCTGGCACTTGCCAGGTGGTGCCCGTCTGCGAAAGACACACAGGGGGTCATGAGGACCACCCAGGGAGCCACCCTGCCTATGTCCCCCTGGCACCTGTCCTGTTGTGAGGCAGAGACAAGGAGGTGCAGACAGAAAGGGCAGAAACAGGGGGGCGTTTACTGCCGTGCGGCCTGCAGAATCCCTGAGCACTCTGCAGCCACAGGGTCCTGGGAACCCAGGCTGGGTGAGTACACAAGCAGCTGCCGCCCGCACAGCGCCTGTCCTTCACACAGGCAGAAGCAGTCCCTGTCCTCCCCGAGGCTGCAGGCTGGGCTCCATGGGCCCCTGTGGCTCCTGCAGCTCTGGGGCTGCATGAGGGGAGAGGCCCTTGGACCTGGGGAAGCAGGCAGTGGTGAGGGCAGGCTCTACTGTGGGGGGCTGGGACAGAGCTGAGGGCTTGGGGGAGGAGGAGGTACAGAGCGGTTGCCAGGCTCCCAGTTGGGTCTCCTCTGACATTTTTGCGACAACGCACAGGGAAGGAATGGAATTCCATCTTAATTAGTTTTTGGCCGTGGATCTGTGGCTCTCTGAATGAGACCGGCCCTGTTCAGGGACTGCCCCCCACCTCCACGGGCGCAGACTTCAATAGGGCGCCGTCAGCACGAGGTGGGAAGCAGCCCCATGACACGCAGCAGCCTCCAGGCGGGCCTGGCCATGGAGGATACGGAGGAGGGACTGGACGGTGGCTGGGAAGGCCCAGCCAGGCCCCCGGGCTGGGCCAGGCTTGCCTGTCCTGACCTCTGGCTCACAGCTGGCAGGGGTTTGTTCTGTAGGGAATCACAGAGAAAAACCTTTGCTCGGCAGAAGCTAGCACACTGCCCTTCAAGTGCCGCAGGAGTTGTGTATGAGCACACCCCGCCCCTCTGCCTTCCATATGAAGGGAACATATTTCTTCCAAAAGAGACAGGAGGAGAAGGCCAGGGCTGGGCAGGGAGGGCGCCGAGGAGCCCACGCCTGGCCTCTGCGGCTCATATTCTCCAAATCTGGGTTCCCTTCCCCTGAAGCCCAGACAACAAGGAGGGGAGGGCAGCGGAGAAGGAGCCAGGCCAGAGGCAGCAGCTGGTGCGAACACCAGGTTTAGCCCAGTGCTCTCCACAGCACAGCGGCCTTGGTCACACCGGAAATGACCTCAAATCTCCCAGAGTGGGACAGTGACTTAGCAGAAACCACAGGGCCTAAGGAGCCATCCTGGGATGGGGTGACATGGCAGGCTTCCTATCCAACAGGGGCGGAGGCACACAGAGGTCTCTGAACCCTGGACCACACAGGGGAAGAGGGGGACACAGGGAGACAGGGCCCAGTGCTTCTTGAAACAGTCATGTCAATGATTAATAGATTCTTCCTTACGAAAAAAAAGGGGGTGGCGGCAAACAAGGCCAAACCTAGATGGTTCAGAGCAGGGACCACAGGAAGTTGAGGACAAGGCAAGGAAGGGATTCCAGAAGAGAAGGCAGACCCTAAGAACCAACCAGGAAAACCCCGGGACAAAGGAAGAAGAAATGCAGCTGTCACAGTCCCTGGTGACTAAACCTGGGGGCATCTGGCCTTGGGAACTTCCTGTAAATCCCAAACTGCTCTCCAATTAAAGATGAGGTTTCCACACCTAACAGGTGCCTCTGGGTTTTTCCAACCCTCACATCTCCCAGTTTGGGGCTTCTCCCAGGGGGGCCAAGCCTGAGCAACTGCCGGGACACCCTCCTGGGCCGAGAACAAGCTGCGGGAAAGCCAGCAAACACCCAAGGCCGGTGGGTGACTCGCAGATCTGGGAGGAGGCAGTGCCACCCAAGGCCAGAGGGTGACTCGCAGATCTGGGAGGAGGCAGAGCGGGGGCCTGGGGGTGCACAGTGAGAGCTACAAGGAGGCCAGACCAGGGCTGAAGGAAAGGGGTTGGAGAAGGTTCCCTGCCTGGACTCACAGGGCCCCAGCACATGATTGAATGACTCATTTCCTCTTCCAGAAAATGGGTCACTGAGCACCAATGAGCCACGCATGGAAGGAGTCAGCGCACAGCCCAGCCCTTAACCTGACACTCCTGCTCCGAGGCCAGGCACCAGGAGCAGGTGTAGACAGAACCAAGGGGAGCCAGGGAGGGGCCTGAGGGCTCCTGGGAGGAGGGGTCTGCTCAGTGAAGGCAGGTCCCAGGGCGAGGGAGGGGAGGAGGAGCAAGGGAACAGGCTCAGGTGGGGGGACACATCAGAGTCAGGGGGTCTGAGGGGCATTCCAGAGCCAAGTCAGGGCCCAGGGGAATTTTTCTCCCAGAAAGTGAGGAGTGGAAAGGGAGCATGCCAGACCGAGGAAACGGGACGATGCAGCAGAGGGCGTCTGGGGAGACGGTGGCAGCAGAGCCAGAGACGCCGCGCGCCTTTCTGTCTGAACAGCCCCCCCCTTGGAGGCAGGTCCATATGGACACCTGCCCATCACCAGTGGTGCCTCTCCTCCCTGGGCCTTGCTATTCACATCTGAAATGGGTCTATCAGAGATCCTCGCCTTGGGGAGTCAGGTGCAGGGACTTACCTAGAGGGGTCAATGACTTTGTAGATAACTCCCTGGGCAGCTGTGGCACTAGGCACGCCCGTCGACATGAAGTATAGCTCCCCTTTGAATAATGAGCAGGTGACAGTGAGGCGGCGGCCTGCAGGACTGTCCCAGCCAGCTGCAGGCTCCCTGGTTCCAGAAACGCACCCAACCTCAACCGGTGAGATGCTGGGGCAGGCCACACTGCGGTGGCTTCTCGGCACAGTTGCCTGGTAACAGGTCACTCTGCTTAGACCCACCAAGGCTCTGAACATCCCTCCAGCCTTCTGCCTGGTGACCCAGCCCTGGCTGACCTCTGCCTGGGTCTCACAGTCAACACCACACACCCCACGGCACAAATGAGGGTACCTAGCTTACCCACGGCCAGGCAAGAGGCTGCTGTACCTTCCTTCTAGGCCCCGCATCTGCAGGGGACCAGCACCCCTGCTTCAGAGCACACAAGGGCTCAGTGGGCCGGGGCTGGGGCTGCTCCCAAAAAGGTTTCCCAGCCTGGGCCCTTCCGGTCCCCCTGCCCCCAACTCTGCCAGCCATGGATGTTGCCTAGCAACCCTGACAAGCATCCACAGGGCCAGCTTGCCCCCCACCCCCAGCCCGGCTTTTGTCGGGAACAATCCCAGGGCTGAGACAAAGGCAGGAGCTGGATCTGCCCTCTGGGACCCCGCCTCCTGCCCTGCAAACACCAGGGCCTGCTGGCAGGCGGTAAGGCCATCCACACTGCTTTGAAATGCCGCCACTGAGGTGGTTTCCAAAGGGCCACCAACTCCTGCTTTCAGGAACCCAGGATAGTGATAGAAGTCTCTGGAGAGGCACTCCTCCCAGACCTGCCTGCATGCCCGCATTCCTGGTCCACTGATTGCTGGAGACCCTGCCCCACGTCGTCTCTCTATGTCATCTGGCTGACACAAACGGATGCGAGGAAGCAGAGGCTCAGAGAGGTCAGGACTTGTGGAGGAGGACGCACAGGTAAGGCCTGGCCTCCAATGCCTCCCTCCGCGGTGCAGCGATTATTTCCAGCCTGCGGGTGTTGGGGGGCAGGGGGCCTCAGGGACGCTCACCGGCTTCATCCTCAGCGAAGGAGATGATGTGTGGGTAGTAGTTGTTGATAAGGCCTGGGAAGGCGCAGGTCTGGCCACGGCCCATGCAGATCTCACTGTATTGCCACTGGCCTGTCCCCTCATTCTCTCGGAGGGACATCAGCCGTCTGCAAAGGAGCAGGAGCTGCGGGAGTCCTGTGGGTGTGATGTGCAACAGGGACCCCACCCCAACCACAGTGTCCACCCATCCATCTGTCCAGCCAGCCAGCCACTCCTCTGTGTCCCCAGGGCCAGGGTACAAGGTCACCCACCTGAGTGACATGAGCGGCTCTGCACAGGTGGTGAGTGACCCGGGAATTATTAGCCCTATTCTAAAGGATGGACACTAAGAGGAAACGGGGAGGGCCTGGCCAGCACTGCATCACCTACACGCACACCCCAGGAGCCAGGGGTGGAGCCCTCCAGCCACCCGCTACTTACCCGCTCATGAAATCACCAAAAATGTAGAGGCCATTCAGGTTGGGGTACTCACAGCCCCGGTACACGTAGCCGCCGGTGACAGACTTGCCCAGCTTGTGTGGGTAGGCAAAGATGGGCAGTACGTCATCTACACAGGGGAGAGACGGGGGGTGAGCTAGAGTAGCCACATGCCTCTGGGAACGGGGATCACCAAGAGGGCCTGAGATGGAGGTGCAGGAGGGAGAAAGCCAGGGAGGTGCAACGGGTCTCCTCAAAGGAGACCTGCGTGCAGCCTTGGGTGTGGACGGGGTCCGGGATAGGGGCCAAGGAGGTGGGGAGGGGGCACCCGCGGGGCCGAGGCCAGGCAAGATGCGGGCGGTCACCGAGCGAGGCGTTGGCGCACAGCTTGCGGTCATAGCACTCGAAGCCCTCTCTGGCGCGCCAGCCGTAGTTGCCGCCGCGTTCTACCAGGTCCACCTCCTCGAACTTGTTCTGGCCCACGTCGCCGCAGAACAGGCGCCCGCGGCCCGTGCCTGTCACCGGGTCACCGCGATCGAAGGAGCAGCGCCACATGTTGCGCACGCCCAGGGCGTAGACCTCAGGCCGCGCGGCAGGGTCGCCCACGAACGGGTTGTCGGGAGGGATGTGGTAGAGCGGGCCGTGCTCGTTGTGTTCCACGTCGATGCGCAGCACCTTGCCCAGTAGCGCCGACCTGCGGGAGTGACGGAGCGCCGGCTGCGGCCGCTGGGAACGCAGGAGCCTTGCGGGAGAGGTACCTGTGCCGGTGGCAAACCTAGGCTGGGGCAGAGGAGCGGCTCCTGCCAGCTCCAGTACTCACACTCTTTCCGCGTTTAAGGGACATCTCACCGCCTGCCAGGCCCTGAACCCAAGCCCTGGCTGCCACAGGTCACCCACTGCATCACCTCCATCTCCCCAGGACCCTTCCAGATGAGTGAGTGTGACCCACAATTGCAGACGCGGCAGTGGAGTTTGAGTCGCACAGGGGGCCCTGCCGCCAACCCTGCTCAGTTCTGCTGCATAGAGTTGTGCTGGAGGGCAAAAAAATCCCCGTAGACAGAGGGCCTGGATCCCCCTTTCTCCAGTACCCAGCCCGCTGACTACAACAGTGGATGAAGAGGGAGCCGCCAGTGTCTGCTGAGCCAGAGAAAGAGCACAGTGAGGGCTAGGAGTTGGGAAAGAACCAGGACTCATCCCTAGTGCTCCCGACCCGGTCAACTGGAATGCAGGGTGTCGCTTTTCTGGTTTCACTGGCCACATGATAACAATGACGGAAAATCCATAATGTGCTTGGAGGACACCATGAAGAGGAAGGGCTTTCCAACTATGCTTCTTTTTACTTTCTGTCCGTCCACTGGTTCACTTCCCCACATGGCCACCGTAGCTGAGCCTGGGACAGGCTGAAGCCAGAAGCCAGCCAGGGGACTGGAACTTCATGTGGGTGGTGTCATCTTTGGCTGCTTTCCCAGGGGCATTAGCAGGGAGCTGGATCAAAAGTGGAGCAGCTGGGACTCACACTGGCGCTCAGATGGGATGCCAGCATTGCAGGAGGCACCACCGCAGCCCCTGTTTGTGCTTCTCCATACTGCTATTAAACACATCACTTTGGGGTGGATACTGTATGGCAACGATCAAGTCCTGGCCTGGGATCCCACATCAAAATATCTAAGATTGAGTCCCCCCTCTACTTCTGGTGCAACTTCCTGTTAACACTCCAAGGAGGCCACAGATAACGGCTTGGGCACTTGGGGCCTCACCATCCAGGTAGGAGACCTCTCTGAAAACTGGCCTGGCCAGCCCTGGCTGCTGGCAGTGATTAGGAGGTGAACCAGTAGATGGAAGATCTGTCTCTCTTTCCCCCTCTCTCACTGTCACTCTGCTTTTCAAATACATTTTAGGCACTTTTTAAAAATGTGTCGCTTCCTGTTCTTCCTGATAGCACTCAGATGTCCCTAATGTGGCCTGCCGTGGTTTGCATGTTGACACTGCTATGTGCCATCACTCTTACACAGCATTGCACTCATGAGTTGCCTACCTCCACAGACACAGAACAAACGTCCTCTTTAGCCGTGTCAAAGTACTCCCCATCCCACTTCACAGATGCCTCGTGCTGCTTAACCCCTGCCTGCTGGCCCTGGCTCCCTCCACCCCTGCCCCCTCCCCCAACTCCACGCTGCTGCACATCACAGTAGGGATCCCACCCCGGGGGCCTCCACACCACCCGGCAGGCAGAACTCATAACAGTAAAACAATGTTTTGAGGTTCTGCCCAATTACCCACAAGCTTGTAATTTCTGTTTATTCAACTTCCTCTGCAAACACATCCCAAACGCAAGAGAGCCGGCTGGCTCTCACACTGCTGTCGAGGGAGGCACAAGCCACACATTGTGAGCGCCTTATTGGCTGTCACCAGCATCATGCGCGCTGTTCTAATTTTCTGCGCTGCAGAAGGGTTGGTGGTTTGCTGACTTAAAGACTCCCAAGTATCCCTGTTTGTGTCTGTGAGGTGAGCATGTGTGGGTATGTAACCAGGGCACTGAGGGCAGGCCTGTGCTCCTGCTGAGAGATGTGCACGTGAGAACAACTTGCAGCTCCCCATCTGGGGCATTGGGGGTACTACGTGACACTTCAAGCTCCCAAAGGGCCAAGGTGGGCCCCTTCCCTTCCTCCAGCACTCACGGCCTCAGGCTGATCTTAGAATCACTTGTTTTGTTGAGTGTCCTAAGGCAGGCTGTGGTCCTAGACAGCTAGTTCATGGTCATGAGCTTGAAAGCCACATCTCCCCGACCTAGGTGGTCCCTTCTGCCCATCTATGATGCTCACCTATCATCATCTAGAACTTGAGAGGGGGCAGTATTGCATTATTGTGTAACGACTCCCCTCACAAGCTCCCATCAAGGCCCATGATAGGGAGGGGCTGGCTCTCTCTCTCTCTCTGTCACTCTTGTACTATGACTCTTGGCCTTCCCCATTACTCACTTGCTCTCTGGCAAGTGAGACTCGCAGGACAGGTCACCCCTGAACATGGCCCCTGTATCCTGTAGTCTTCACTCTACTCACTGCTTGGGCAAGTCCGTGAAGATGCAAAGGTTCAGATGCTTTGTGTTTCTAGTTTGGGTACTTTCATGGGTTCCAGTGGGGGACGGCAATCAGTGATGAGCATGGACAGAGAAGCCAGGAAAAGGTGAATGTTAGTAGCTTTATGTGTTCAGGTATCGCTGCACATCTCTTAGGATAACTGATATCGCTGGGGAAGCTGGGACATAGGTCTTCAGTTCAACAGACAGGTTTCATGATAATGTCTATTTGTTCCTCTTAGGGTTTCAATTCAGACTGAGTTGCCACTGGACTTCTAATTTGCTAATTTCTAGTGGGCCCTGCCATCACCAAGCTTGGTTGATAGACAAGATCCTTAATACATCCTAGACTTGTCTGGTGCGATCTCTTGTATCCCACGACAGGTAGACATGGTCAGTCCATAGACCCTGGAAAGATTTCCAACCCTGGTGCAATAAAGCTGATGAGCAGAACTATCAACCACTCAAGCAGCACCCTTGAAGCACCCTCCCCCACAGCAGTCTCTAAAGCGTCATAAAGGACTATCCCCTAAGTCCCACGCTGATTTAGTTTGACAGCAAGGAATGGCCCCCTCCCCTTCCCCCACTGTGCACACAGGGGGAAAAATCAAAACATTGTTCCATCCCTTTCCTCCATCCCCTGCCCCTCCTCACCCTAACAGACCCACATGGCACGCATCCCTCTCAACTATGTAAACAACAATACAAAGAAAATAAAATGAGAACGCCTTCATCCCTGGGCTTCCTGTCACTCAGCAGGGGGCTGTGACAAGGGGCTAGTATGACTACCAAGGCTCATTAGCAGGCTCCCCCGCAGATGATTTTCCTCCCCCTCTAACTCATGGGGTCTGCAGTGAGCCGCAGGTGGATCCCTCGCCCCTACGCTGTATCTCCCGGCTCCGGGAGAAGCTCCCCTTGAGGAAGAGGAGAGAAGAGCTTAGGTAGACCAAGGCACAGCCAGCTCCAAACACACTTACTTGTTTTGGGCATTTCCAAACTTCCCAAAGGGATCGCCAGCCATGCCGCCATCTCCGGTGAAGATGTAGAGATACCCGTCGTCCCCAAAGAGCAGCTGGCCCCCGTTGTGGTTCGAGGCCGGTTCCTCAATCTCCAGGATTATCCTAAAGGCAGATAAACCCCTACCATCAATAAGAATCATCACCCAGACTTCCTGGCATGAAACCAAAACCGAAACAAGTCTCAGCATAATACCTCCATGTCATTTCAAGCGACTGTCACAAGGGCTTGGTGGGTAGGCTGGGCAAGGGTGATACACACATGCTGAACAAGACCTGGTGACACTTCTGAGTAACTTGCTCGAGGTCACACAGCCCACACATGGCGCACCCAGCTGGAATCATAACACCAGTATCCTAGCTCTGGTTTCCTGCTTTGTTAACTGCCCTCCACTGCCAGCACCTGCTGCGTTAGGAGTATGTCAACTGTGGACCTGGTCCCAGGCATACATGATGGCCCCATCACCCCAGCGTCCTACACGCCGGCTTTGCTTGCTGTGAACCTTGCACCTGCACCCTTGCTTGCTAGAATCTTGACTCCCAAGGACCCTGAGCAGAGGGCAGGGGCCACATTCAGTGAGCCACTCCTGCCTGGGAGCCTCTTATGCCGCCACTGCAGGAAGCTGAGAGAAAGAGCAGCCAAGAGGCAGGGGGAGCTCACGGTTCTGCCTCCTGGAGCTGCTGCACAAGAGGCAGCAACAAAGACCCCAACAGTGGCGTGAGCGGGCCCCCGGGGTGCCCACCCCATCAGTCCAGTTCCCAGGGCAGGAACTCAACAGCTCATTCATTGCCTGGTTTCTCAGCCCAGGCGCAGGCAGCAGCCTCGGGCAGCTGGAGCCTTGAGGCAGGAGACCTTGCCCTGTCCCTCCTCCAGCTCTCACTGCCTTGCGGCTGAAATGTCTCTGGTGAGTTTGGCTTCCCAGGGCTGGCCGCCAACTTGTTGCTTCCTTATCATTATAGACAAGAAAATCTGGGAATGAAGTTCAGGGAACTTGAAGCCAGCACTCTCACTCTGGTCCCCCAGAGTCCACATTGGAAATCCTGTCCAGGATTATCCTAAAGGGCAGGCAGTGCACAGCCGGCACCCCAGCGCCTCCCAGCCCTCCCCACCACACCGCCTCCCACGGGATCCCAGGGTGGACAGCACACAGCCCGCACCCCAGCCTCCAGGCCTCCCCGTCACTCCTCTGCTCATGGGGAGTACAGGGCAGGCGGCACACTGCCCACACCCTGGCACTTCCCAGCCCCCACCTCTCATGGGAGTCCAGGGTGGGCAGCAAACAGCCTGCACTCCAGTACCTCCCATTCCCGCCTGCCATGGGGGTCCCAGCCCTGGGAAGAGACAGACACAGACTCAGGTAAGGACAATTACACATTTCTGACCTTGCCTCAAGCCAGCTGGCCACGTGGCCAGGTCCCCCTCCCCAGTGAGTCCAGTTGGAGACTTAGACACAGGCTGACCCGGCAGTGCTCTGACTTCAGTCTCAACAAGGGTTTCTCTTCCAAGTCACCAGTGCCACTGGGGGTACACCCATTCTGTGTCTCCGTCTTCCCCCTGTCAGTCTCGTGTATTAACCCTTCTTAAAGAACTGACCGTACAGGCTGCTATGACATCGTAGGAATTAAGTTTCCCTTTTTCACTCTGGCTGCCAGGAAGTCCAAGACCAGAATTAATGCTGGACCTCCAGATCCACTGAGCCTCACAGCTATCATAATGCTCCCCTTGTCTCTCTGCTGTTGGCATGAACAGTACACGGAGCACAGGCGCTGTCCAGCCTGCAGTGGCCTGGAGGCAGGGATGGAGAAGCCTGGGAAGGAAGCAGAGCCGGTGGCCTGGGACATGGGATGCAAGGGAGAGGCTCACAGGACAGCCCAAGGACAGGTGTCTGGCCCTAAGGAGGAGGCAGGATGCCGAACAGGAGGGCTTTGAAGACAGCCCAGCCTTCTAGCTCTGTTGCTTCCCACCTGCGTGACCCAACGCGCCCAACTTCACCGGGTTTCATCAGAACCAAACGAACTGGGAAGCCGGTGCTCTGCCTGGTGTTGGGTTGCCTGGTCCTTCAGCAGGGAACAAGAGCTTGGCCTGGTGTTGGGTCGTCCAGTCCTACAGGGGGGTAGGCGCTTGGCCTGGTGTTGGGTCGTCCAGTCCTACAGGGGGGTAGGCGCTTGGCTTGGTGTTGGGTCGTCCAGTCCTACAGGGGGGTAGGCGCTTGGCTTGGTGTTGAGTCACCTGGTCCTACAGGAGGGTAGGCACTCGGTCTGGCGTTGGGTTGCCCTGTCCTTCGGGGGGAGCTCAGCCTAGTGTTGGGTCACCCGGTCCTTCAGAGCGGAGCAGGCTCTCGGCATGGTGTCTGGGTCAGCCCATCCTTCAGGGTGACACCTGAGCATCGGCTCCAGAGTACTGGTTCTCACTTCCAGCTCCAGCCTCCCACTAGTGCAGCGCCCAGGGGGCAGCAAGTGGTGGCACAGGTGCTTGGGTTTCTGCCACCCACGACCTGGATGGTATTCCCAGCTCCTACCAACCCCAGCTATTGCAGGTATCTTGGGAAGGCAACCAGTAGATAGCAGCTCCCCTGTCCTTTCCCTGGCATTCAACAACAACAACAAAAAAAAAGTTTAAAGAACCAGAGTGAGGCCCAACACAGTAGCCTAGTGGCCGAAGTCCTCGCCTTGCATGCACTGGGATCCCATATGGGCAGTGGTACATGTCCCAGCTGCTCCAATTCCCATCTAGCTCCCTGCTCGTGGTCTGGGAAAGCAGTGGAGAACATCCCAAAACCTTGGGACCCTGCACCCAATATGGGAGACCTTGAGGAAGCTCCTGGCTCCTGGTATCAGATTGGTTCAGCTCCAGCTGTTGTGGCCACTTGAGGAGTGGACCAGTGGACGGAAGATCTTTCTCTCTGTATCTTCTTCTCTCTGTGTATCTGCTTTTCCAATAAAAAAATTACTAAATCTTCAAGAACCAGCCTGTGGAATTCTGCTCCTTGCCTCCCTCAGCCCTGCCCCCACCCCAGCCCAGGCTCCCCGGAAAGCACCTCTCGGAGCGGTGATCCACAGTGTTCTGGTCATCCTTGGAGATCCGGAACTCGCTGATGCGGATCCACTCGTGGAAGTCCACGCCCACCGAGTAGTAGACGTAGAGCTTGCCATTGAGCGGGAAGCGGGGGTGGAAGGCGAGGCCCAGGAACCCCCGCTCGTCGCCCTCCCACGGCGAGGTGAGCACTGCCCGGCTAACATTCAGGAAGGGCGTCTCCAGGCGTGTGCCATCGGGCAGGTAGGTCCACACGAGCCCCACCTGCTCGGCCACAAAGAAGCGGTGGGTGCCGTCCTGCGCATGCACCATGGCTACGGGATTACGCAGCCCATTGGCCACCTCCTCCAGGCACAGCTGCAAGCAGCCGCGGGCGTCAGCCACCACGCGGCCCAGGTTGGAGTTGAGGTTCGGGTTGACCAGCAGGCGGGGGAAGCAGTAGTCCACATCATCCAGGGCCAGGTGGCGGCAGAACTTGGCCCGGTTGTCCTCAAGCGCCCAGAGCTCGGGGTCGGGCGACAGGTGGCGGAACAGGCCCCGGCACGTGAGCCACATGTCCAGGCAGTAGTCCTCGCAGAGCCCGGGCAGCGTGCGCAGCGGCGTGGATGGGTCCTCGGCATCGTACAGGTGCGCTGCGTAGGGCGAGCACTCCTGTGGAGACAGGTGGGACTCTCCAAGCCCTCTGCTGGCATGAGTGCACTCAACCGCAGCCACCCAGGACTCCCGCCTTCCCACAGCTGGCCCTGGCTTTGGGGGCAGCACCTCCTGAGCACCGGCTGTAGGCCAGCCACAGCAGGGGCGCGGTGTGCACACCTGCACCTGGAGTCTTCCCCCAGCTCTACCCCTGGCCCCCTCAGGCCCTCCCCGTCCCCACTTTAATTCCTTGTGACCTTCTCACTTGGCTTACAAACCAGACCCCCCACGGTTACCTGGTATTATGAGGAAAAGCACTAGCTTACATGCTCTCTGCCTGCCTTGCTTGGGACATAAATGCCATCAGGGCAGGAATTTCTGCTCATCCCGGCCACCGCTGTCTCCCAGAACTTTGTGGAAACACAGGTGTGGGAGCCAGAATGGGCCTCGCCAGTGCCCAGCCAGCGCCGAGGCCAGGGGTCCAGTGCGAGGCGGCCAGGCCCTCTGGACCCAGCTCTGCCCAGCTCCAGCCTCTCCCCGCTGCTCCTGCCACCTGCCCCTCCTGCTGTCAGCCCCCTCTGAGCTCAGCACGCACTGTTCCCGTTGTAGACAGGCCCTTCCCTCCCTTCTCCGGCAGGCAGAGTTCCCACGTCCCTAAGGAGTGGCCCTAGCAGATGCCAGGAGCTCCCAGGCCCTCGGCAGCTAAAGCGCCGGCACCAGGCTTGTCCTCGGGAAACCACTGCAGCCTCAGACCCACAGTACAGATGAGGAAGCCGCTGAGCACCCAGGCCAGGGTTTGAGCCAGGTCTGCCCAACTCCACGCTGGCTTGCAGGGACCCACCCCAGCTCTCAATGCCCACAACCACAGCAAAAACCTTGGACCTCCCTGGCCTGCAGGGCTGTAATTATTCACCACGTGTCTCAGCTCACCAGGCTAAGGCCAGCTCTGACTCAACTGAGGGAGCACGTGACGACCTCGGGTCATGGTGACTCCTACAGATGAGGAGCTGAGGCTAACAGAAGGCCACGTGCCAGGAGATGACCACACCAGGGCCGAGACTGTATCTCCTGGCCACCCACTCACAAGTCCGCAGCTTCCTGGACAAGCATGTGCTGGGTGTGCAGTGAGCTGGGGGCTGTCCGGAGACACAGTGAGGAGTGGGAGAAACAGCCTGGTGGGCATGAAGCAAGTACTCGCAAGCCCTGAGCTGCAGAGGTCTCCAGGGAGCCAGGCCAGAGACATCAGACACCAGGCCTCTCACCCCTGGGGCCTTGGGCCCCTCTCTCATGGCCTCCACTCTCTGACTCACCCACCCTGCAAACACAGTGCCCACACTAGAGGTCAGTGCAAGCAGTGAGGCCAACAGTTCTTGGCAAGTTACAGCACCAGCGAGGGGGACTCCTGAGCTTCCAGGGAAGTAGGGGGCAGATAACCCATGGGGATGGGCCAGCACGGTGGCATAGCACAGTAAGCCTCTACCGTGGTACCAGCCTGCCGCATCCGCATGGGTACTGGTTCAAGTCCCAGCTGCTCCATCTCCAGTCCAGCTCCCTGCTATCACACCCAGTAGAAGGCCTGAGAACTTGGGTCTCCGCACCCACATCACTGCGCCCTTCAGATTCCAGTCACCGAGCCAGCTGACTGCAGTCTGAGGGCAAGTTGGTTCCATGGGAGGCTCACAGCAGCCACAGCGGGGAGGCCATGTGCCCAAGTAGGCCCCGGTCCTCCCCAAGGACACAGGCATTTGTTGGAAGAGGGACTTCGAGGCCTCAGACACGCAGGCCTCCACGCTGTCACCAACAGGCCCCTCGGCTGCCTCCCTGGGTGAGCTGCAGGGCCCTGGCTGGCTCAGGGCTCAGCCTTCCTGCCAGAGCTCGCCACAGGCTCGTCAGGGAAACGGTGACCCAGCCTCAGCCGCCCTCTGCAGACCCACTCCAGACATGAGTCACTCCCAGAGGCGCCCAGGGCTGTCCCTCCGTTGGATTCCCCGTTAGCTTGTCGTGGGCAGATGTCACCAAGCCTTCTGGCCCTTCCTGCCCTGCTTGCATGTAGTACTTGCGAGTTGGCTGAGCACAGATGCACAGACACATATGCCCTGCACAGGGCAGACTCTGGACGGTTCTGGCCCTGGGGGGGGGGCAAGGCTGGGTGGGAGCAAGGCCAGGTGGGGCAAGGCCCTGGGTGGGGGCAAGGCCAGGTGGGGGCAAGGCCCTGGGTGGGGGCAAGGCCCTGGATGGAGGCAAGGCCCTGGGTGGAGGCAAGGCCCTGGGTGGGGGCAAGGCCGGGTGGGGGCAAGGCCGGGTGGGGGCAAGGCCCTGGGCGGGGGCAAGGCCCTGGATGGGAGCAAGGCCAGGTAGGGGCAAGGCCCTGGGTAGGGGCAAGGCCCTGGGTAGGAACAAGGCCAGGCAGGGGTGGAGTGAAAGGGTTGCAGGAAGGTCCACAGAGGTGAGCAACTCTCTCCCCGGCATCCTCCCCAACAGCCTCTGTGCCTCTCTCCTCAACCTGCCAGCGCCTGGCCCAGATGCCTGACCACATGAGCAACAGGGGGACCTAGCCCCAGCAGCTGGGCTGTGTCACCACCACAGGGCCAGCAGCCAGCCGCCTCTGCGTCTTGCCTGAATGCCTCCTGGATGTCCCTGGGCTGGACACTGCAGAAATCCAACAGCAGACACCCCGAGTCTCAGTCATGGCCACACTAGTAAAGAACTGTCCCCACGGTTAAGAAACAGGAACTAACCACCTGTGCCCAGGACCACGCTGGGTCTCTCAGCCAAACAGGACGAGGGTCAGAGCCAGGGACCAGGGCTCACTGTATGCATGTGGTGCTCCCTGCAGGCAGAGGACAAGCTGACCACTGGGCTACCTCCCGCAGGGCCAGGGCTAGACTCAGGGCTTCCCCAGATGTCCACTGCCCCCTCCAGCCAGGCCTGCCCTGTTTGTGTCAGGCACTTGGCACTGAGCTGCAGCTGGGACCCCGCAGGGGGAAAGCAAACAGCTACAGCCCCGTGCAGTGCGGACAGAAGCTCCGGACTGAACTAGGGGAACCCGAGGGTGTCCCCAGGGGAGTGAAGTCTCCAGGGAGCTCCTGCCAGCAGAGGGTGCCTTCCAGGGAGAGAGCTGGGAGACTTGCGGAGCTCAGGGCCTGGGAGAGGGAGCCCCGGGCTCACAGGCAGCAGCGCCACCCTGCGGGACTTCCCCCCAAACCCACAGCCTTGGTAGGGACGGGCAAAGCAGCTCAGAGCAGGCAAACGTCCCACCCGGGTCCCCAGAAACGGAGGCCTACTGGGGCCGGAGGGGATCCCAGGTCACACACACCAAGCCCCCCAAAGGGGAGGGATGTCCTGAAGCAGGAGGGGTCAAGTCACAAAAATGATGCCCACTCCCCCGCCCTGGGCCGTACTGCACCCTCCACGGGCCTCCAGCCTCCCACGCCCGCTGCGCGCCGGTGATTCCCGCCCCAGCGGCGCTCCCAGTTCTGAGTCCCGACCCACGGCGCGGTCACCGACCGCCGCGCGCCCGCTCACCTGGCACAGCAGGTCGAGCGCGTAGCCGGCGCACGCGGCCCACACGGCGGCATCCACGCGGGCAGCCAGGGCCCCGAAGCGCTGCGCCAACGCTGCGTCGTGCTCGGGCGCGCAGCAGCCGAAGGCCGAGTACTGCGTGCAGAAGCGCAAGGGCTCCGGCGGCCGGAAGGGCGGCCTGAAGTCCAGGCACTGCGGGTGCGCGGCGGTCCGAAGCGCCCACAGCGCCCACAGCACCCGCAGCGCCAGCAGCGCCCCGGCTCCGGCTCGCCTCCCCGCCATGCCGGCCCCGCGCCGCCACCCGCGAGCGCCGGGCCGCGCCCCAAGCACCCGCCTCCCGCCCGCCGGCACCCGGGCGCTCGCGGCGCCGGCGAGGGGCGGGAGCTGCCCACCGGGCCTCGACTTGGAGGACCTTCGGACACGGCGGCGCGGGGCGGCGCAGCGGCCCTGAGGTTGCCGTCCGGTCCCGTAGCTTTCCAACCACAATGGCCGGGCCGCCTGGAAGCCCCGGGTCCCAAGTATGCGAGCTTCGTCGTTTCCGCCTGGAGCTTGGCTTCTCCCGCCCCAACACCCCTCCCCGGGGCGCAGTTCAGTTCGCGAAGCACAGGAGCCCAGGAACCCCGAGGCTGGACTCCTGGGTCCCAGCGGCCGCTTACATAGGGCCAGGGAGACACAAGACAGATCCGCACATCAGGGCGCTTCACGGAAAGCTAAAAATGGAGGTACGGGGCCAAGGGCAGGTGAACCCTAGGCCCGGGGCTGAGTGGCCTCCCCTCTGGCCCTCCCGTAGAGAGGCAGTTAGTTCAGGTGTCTGTTGGATTGAGAAGTGAGTGAGCCCCGGCACACTTTTAAAGTGTGCAGGATGGGGTGGGAGTGGGGTGTGTGTGGTGGCATGGTTGGCTAATCCTGTTAGTTATTTAAAACAGTGGTAGAGTTCTAGTTCATACGATATTACGATATTGTTACGCGCAGCTAATCCCCGCAACCTGGTTCTTTACCGTGAGCTGAAAACACCAGACGCAACGAAGTATTTTAAGAGGTTTATTCCAGCGGGGAAGGAACAGGGTGAAGGGGAAGGGAGGTGGGGAAGGGAGGCCGGAAGAGCGGGGAGGAAGAGCAAAGAAGAGAAATAGAGCCAAACCTGGGGGCCTTTTTGTCTGCCAGGTGTGGGAATGGGGATTGGGAGGGACTGAGGCCCCAGGGGATTGGCAACTGCAGCTGAATGCCTAGGGATGATTGGTGAGTGGGCGGGGCTGGGGAAGGGGCTGGAAGATTGGGGGTGGGATTCTCAGGTGGAATGCCAGGTTACATCTGATTGGTGGACGGCTGGACTGGTGCGAATTTCACGAGCTGTGAGGAAGAAGAAATGGTGCCGGGTCCAGGGTGGGATATTTGAATAACTCCTTACAAATCCTCCACCTGCAACGCCAGGCAGACAGGCTGACTGCTGGTGTCCCGCTGCGCCCTACCTCCACCCTGGTGGAAAGCCTGCCAGAGGCTGGGCCATGTGCTGGATCCACATATGTTGAAGTGGTGGTCTCAGGATGTGGCCCGTGTGCCCCTTGTAGTCGTGTCTGCGCCCCCTCCCCGGGCTGGCCGTTCTCCAGGCGAGCTGGGTGCCTGAAGGGGCTGAGGACTTAGCACACACACCTGGCGCCTCCACACTGGCTCAGGCTCCCAGGACTCTCCTGTCTTGGGAGCACAGGGCACAGTGTCTAGCTTTAGATGGATTATGTTGCCAGAGGTGCAAGGCTCAGATGTGAAATGTGCGACCTGAGCAAGCCAGCAAGGCTTACCGAGGACAATGCACCTGCTGGCCAGGCAGGCCGGGCAGCTTAGCAAAGAGCTGGGTTCCCAGGATGCGCCCAGACAGCAGTTCAGATGCATAGAGCCCACTGGCAATCCTACAAAGCAAGTTCTCCAGGGCTTTCTCAGGGCAGTGACCTTGGATCAAATGCTGGCACAAGCCGGGGCAAACCCTGGCCAAGGAGGCCCCTCTGGGGAAGTGCGGTGACAGCAGCGGTGGGGAAGGGAAGGCTCTGGGGACCTGTGATGCCTCCAGCCTTACAACCACAGCCAGCCTACAACACTGCCAGTGTTGCGGCATTATGGGTTAAGCCACTGGCTGTAATGCTGGCATCTCATATGGGTGCTGCGTGGAGTCCCAGCTGCTCCCTGACAGTGCACCTCGGAAAGCTACTGAGGATGGCAGAAGTCGTTGTGCCTCTGCACCCACACAGGAGACCTGGAAGAAGCTCTTGGCTCCTGGCTCTGGCCCGGCCCGGCTCCAACCACAGTGGGCCACTGCAGCTATTTGGAGAATAAACCAACAGATGGAAGATCTCTCTCTCTAGCTCTCTCTCTCTCTCTCTCTCTGTAACACTGCCTTTCAAGTAAACCAAGTCAATTTTTAAGAGAGAGAGGAGTAGCAGTAAAAAGAGACTAAGCACCACATGATTCAAATATAAATTTTCAATCAAGGACCAGTCATGGGCCCAGCGCAGTAGCCTAGTGGCTAAAGTCCTCACCTTACACATGCCAGGATCCCAAAAGGGCACCAGTTCTAATCCCAGTAGCCCACTTCCCATCCAGCTCCCTGTTTGTGACCTGGGAAAGCAATGGAGGACAGCCCAAAGCCTTGGGGCCCTGCACCCATGTGGGAGACCTGGAAGAAGCTGCTGGCTCCTGGCTTTGGATCAGTTCAGCTCAAATAAATCTTAGACTCCCAACTCATTTTTTTAAATTAATATATGCATTTAATTATTTGAAAGGCAGATGGAGTGAGGGGAGAGACATTGAGAGAAATCTTCCACTCCCAAATGGCAGCAACAGCCAGGACAGGGCCAGGCTGAAGCCAAGAGCCAGGACTCCATCCAGGCCTCGCAGGTGGGTGGCAGGAGCCCAGATGCCCGGGCCAGCCTGCAGTGCTTTCTCAAGCACCTTAGCAGGGGCGAGGGCAAGTGCAACAGCTGGGACTCAGATCTGCACTCTAACATGGGATGCTGGCATTGCAAGCGGCAGCTTAACCTGCTGCACTAGTACCCCCTATCCAACTTCCTGCCAGTGGATACCCCAGGAGGAGGTGATGGCTCAAGCACTTGTGCCCAGATGGGACTGTCTTCCACTTCAACCTGATTCTCTCTCTTTCTCAATGCATTTGAGAAGAATGATGGAGATTGACATATATATATATATAAGGAAGAGAGAGACTGTCACTGGCTCGTTCTCCAAGTGGCCGCTGCAGAGGCCGCTGGGCTGAAGCCAGAAGCCCGGAACTCAGTTCAGTTCTACCACATGAATGGCAGAGATCCAAATATTTGAACAGTCACCTGCGTCCTCCCAGGGTCTACACTGATAGGAAGCTGAAGTCCCAAGCCTGGACTCGAACTTCAGTGTGGGACCTGGGTCCCTTCGCCACTGGGCTAAATGCCCACCCCCTCCTTCTGCCTCACATAGGCACAGGGAGGAGGTGAACCTAGCCCATTGCCGCCCCCTCCAGGTCAGGCTTACAGGCTGCCTGGGGGTCTGCGAGGACCACCCTGGTCTCCAGGACTCAAACAGACGCTGTTAGCCACCAGCCCTAGGACACAGCATCCAGGGGAACTGCCAGGCTGCACTAGCCTGTGGAAGCCACGTTGTGTGGCTCCCAGTGGCCAGGTCCCTCTCCAGAAGGCCAGGGAAGGCCTCGGGCAGCTGGCTTGACTTCTGCACTGGCCATGTCTCCCGTCACAGCCCAGGGTCAGTGAACCCAGTGATGCCCAAAAGCCAGCTGCCCTCAGCCACAGGTGGAGATGGTGCTAGGAGCTGTCTCATGAGCGTTGGCGTGGAGAAGGCTGGGCAAGGGGGCTGGGGTCAGCAGAGACCTTGAACTGGACACGGAGAGGTTTTGTGAAGGCCTCATGGCCACGGAAAATGACAGAAGGAAGGGTTCCCAAGGACACGCCACTGGACTCCAGGATGTCCACGTGTGACCACGCTGGCCCTCAGATGTCGGGAATCAAGCCTGTGCACCCTGAGTGTCAGGCAAGTGGGGCTGATGATCAAGGGTTTGCGTTTGGGTCCTAGCTCTGCCACCTTGGACAGCTCCCCTGACTGCTTCACGTCTCAGTCTAGTCATCTGATGAGTGCAGATAACCCACCAGGTCATTAGAGAAAGCCTAGCGTGCAGTCTGTACTCGGTAAAATGAGAGCGGGTGCAGACCGCGTGCTGCCCACCCCGGTGCCAGCATGCCCTCCTGCAGGTGTAGTGTGCGGGTGCCGTGGAGAGCACTGAGCAGCATCCAGCCGGTGCCGACGCCGCCCGTGCCTTTGGTGGCTTGGAGCTGCCATCTCCTTAGGGCTTGTCCCTGCTGCAGAGTGCCAGTCGCCCAGCGGCTGTTTCACACCCTGACATCCCTGGGCCCTGGGCTTGCCAAGCTGCCGTTTGGGTTGCTTTTTACCCCTTTGTTTTGTTTTTTGCTGGGGCCACTGCTCTCTTTTCAGAACACCTGTTTTACATTTTAAATCTGAGAAAAGAAGAGAGGGAGGAAGAAAAGAAGAGATGTGGGTGTTTCCACCTACCAGGCTCTCGCCAGCTCCTCACAAGCAGTCACCCTCCTGCTACGCCCCACTGCCCACCCACGTGCTGGCAGTAACCCTTGATCCTCTCCCTGGGCCTCCCATTGCTTCAGGGGCTGCTGCCCACTCAGGTCCCCTCACTCTCGCCCCCTCACCTCACACCCCCCACCCCCGTGCAACCTGTGCTGCCAGCACTTTCCCCAACCTCCTGCAGGTGGAGACACTGAGGCACAGGATGGTGGCCAGTCGAACTCCCCGCTGATGCGCCTGGGAAGCTGGTGGGAGGCCAAGTGCTTGGGGCCCTGAATCCCACGTGGGAGACCTGGAAGGAACTCCCGGCTCCTTCTTCAGACTTGCTCAGCTCGGGTTATCTTAGCCATATAAGGAAAGAACCAGTACATAGAAGATTCTCTCCAACTCTCTCTCTGTCTCTAATATTCGTTCTCTCTCTAATTCTACCTTTCAAAAGACTGCTTCTGGGTGCTAAAGTTGTGGCTCAGTGGGTTAATCCACTATTTGGGGTACCTACATCTCTTGTTGGGGCTCTGGTCTGAGGCCTGGCTGCTCTGCTTCCTATCCAGCTCCCTGCTAATATGCTGGGAAGTAACTGAACATGGTTCAGGTCCTTGGGCCCTTGCCCTCTGCGTGGGAGACCCGAACGGAGCTTTCAGGTCCTGACTTCTAACCCTGGTTACTGTGGGCATTTGGGGAGTGAACCAGCTGACAGAAGACCTCTGTGTGGGTGTATACGTCTCAGTGTGTGTGTGTCTTCAAAGGGAGTAATTAAATAATCTTTGCGTAATGGTTAAGGTCCTCGCCTTGAACATGCCAGGATCCCATATGGGCACCAGTTCTAATCCTGGCAGCTCCACTTCCCATCCAGCTCCCTGCTTGTGGCCTGGGAAAGCAGTCGAGGACGGCCCAAAGTCTTGGGACCCTGCACCCGCGTGGGAGACCCAGAAAGAAGTTCCTGGCTCCTGGCTTCAGATTGACACAGCACTGGCCGTTGCGGCCACTTGGGGAGTGAATCATCGGATGGAAGATCTTCCCGTCTGTCTCTCCTCCTCTCTGTACATCTGCCTTTCCAATAAAATAAATAAACCTTTTTTAAAAAATACCATAATTAAATAATCTTTAGAAAAATGTTGTGTCCACCAAACACCCACGAACTTCTCTCCTTGTCACTGTTCACTGGAGTGTGGAGCATAATAAGAATTCATTTACCCTGTATCTGATGTCAGGACCACCCCCAAGGAGGCTCCTCTCACAGGAGGCTCCCCTCCACAGGGGACAGGAGGCTCCCCGTACAGGAGGCTCCCCTCCACAGGGGACAGGAGGCTCCCCCCATCACAGGGGACAGGAGGCTCCCCGTACAGGAGGCTCCCCTCACAAGAGGTTCCCCCCATCACAGGGGACAGGAGGCTCCCCCGATCACAGGGGACAGGAGGCTCCCCGTACAGGAGGCTCCCCTCACAGCAGGCTCCCCCCATCACAGGGGACAGGAGGCTCCCCGTACAGGAGGCTCCCCTCCACAGGGGACAGGAGGTTTCCCCCATCACAGGGGACAGGAGGCTCCCCTCCACAGGGGACAGGAGGTTCCCCCCTCCACAGGGGACAGGAGGTTCCCCCCATCACAGGGGACAGGAGGCTCCCCCATCATAGGGGACAGGAGGCTCCCCGTACAGGAGGCTCCCCTCACAGGAGGCTCCCCCCATCACAGGGGACAGGAGGCTCCCCTCACAGGAGGCTGTGGGCATGTACCTTGTAAATACTGTGGCCTTCTACAGAAGGGCCTAGAGTGTCCTCAGGTTGGAGTGTCTGTTGGAGGCAACATGGAAAGTGGATCCAACATCCCAAGACAAACACCCAGTGAAAACGGGCACTCCTGGCCTTAGGCTCCGGCCTTGTGCCCCCTCTGTCAAGTATTAAGTGGTGCCATGTCTTGTGGAGCCACCGGGACAGGTAGCCCAGGCTCCTGCAAGATCATTTTGTTTTGTTTTCAATTTTTTTTATTGTAAAGGCAGATATATAGAGACAAGGAGAGACAGAACAATCTTCCATCCACTGGTTCATTCCCTAAATGACTGCAATGGCCAGATTTGAGCCATTCAGGAGCCAGGAGCTTCTTTTTGGTCTTCCAATGGAGGCTCCCAAGGCTTCAGGCCATCCTCTGCTGCTTCCCCAGGCCACAAGCAGAGAGCTGGATGGGAAGTGAATCAGCCGGAACACAAACCAGCAACATCATGGGACCCCAGCAGATGCAAGACAAGATTTGGCCACTTAAGCTATCGTGCTGGGCCCCTGTTTTGTGTTCTTAAGATCAGTGCATGTTCATGTAATTTCTTATCTATGTCCTGTCTCATTTTGCTGAAAAATTGATTTTGGGCAGCCTGATGACATAGTCCTCTCGAGGTGTTCATGGGCACAGGCCGCCCTGAATCGCCCAGGCTGAGCCAGCCTGGAACCCTGTGCCTGCAGTTCCTGCTCCAGCCACCAGAGGGGAACCTTGGCAGCCATGGCGTGGAGGTGACCAAGACAGGAAAAACTGCTTGGGAAGCTTGGAGGGAGGCACCCAGGCTGGGACTCTGGCATTTCCAGAAACACTACCTTGTCTACGTCCTCCCTCCTTCCTCCACCATGGGCAGAGTGGGTGCGGCAAGCCCCATGAACTCAGGGTCAACTGAGGCCCAGGGAGGGGACCCGCAGGACAGCAGGTTGGAGTGGGGACCAGGAAGCTAGTCACCCCTCCTGAAATGGAAAGGAGAAAACTCTGTTTCTGATAAATAGAAGATTGATTTATAGGTGGTCAAGTCTTTTTAATGCAGGACGCCCTACAGCCAGCCAGTCTCTCTGGCTTCACCAGCCCAGATTGAACAATGTGGGGTCTCAGGTGCCAACCCTGGCAGCTGCGCATCAAGCACACCCAAGGCCAGCAAGTCCCGCAAAGTCAGGTCCCTGTGACATTGACGGCAGCCCATCTGGCGGCAGCCTCGGGTGGGGACAAGGCTGCAGCTGGTGCTCTGCAGCTGCAGGGAAGCCACAGGGAAGGCAGAGGCGCCTGGCGGCCTGAGCCCAGGGACAGCTGCGTTGCCTGTGCAACTGGGGTGCTGGGCTTGCAAGGGGGCGTTGTTGAGTTGATGTTGGTTTCCCATGTAAACAGTAGTTCAAGCCCTGACAGCTTTGTGCCAGTGTGGCTAGGGAGACGTTGGAGGATGGCCCTGCACCCGTGTTTCCCTCCTTTCTTGAGACAAGGACACAGCTGAGCTGGCTCCTGTCCCTGTGCTTACCAAAGCAGGAGAAGGGGCAGCAAAGTCCCAGGGGCTGGAGGCCGTAGCTGCGGAGGCCTGAGCTCACATACCTTGCCTGGCCCCGGTCCCCTTGGGTGCTCACGCCTCAGCACAACCCAGCAGGCACTGCTGCCCTGTCCATGAGCAGGAGATGGCCAGTCCAGGAAGGCCTAACTGGACTACAGGGCCAGTGAGAGGCAACTCACTGTCCAACCCAGGGCTCTGTCCCCAGAGTCTCATGTTGTCTGGCCTCAGGTTCCTGGGCCTGCGGCCTAGAAGGCATGGTGGCAACCAGGAGCGAGGTGGACAGCCCGTGCTAGCTCCAGCCCCGCTCCTGCTGGGTTCTTTCCCCTTGGAATCCCACCCCTTGCAGATTCCAAGACAGTGAAAGAGGTGCCCTCCTGGGACCTGGCACACAGTAGGTCCTCACCAGGCTCCTTCCATCCTCATTCCTCTCCATGGGAGATCATAGTGTTCCCTCTCTGCAGACAAAATATTTACATTTTGAGTGAGGCTGCTGTCTCTGGGATGGGCATGAGTAAGGGTGGAGTTCCAGGCGGTCTGCCCGACTGAGCCGGGTGCTCAGAACAGTGCTACGGACTCTTCAGCTCCCGAGGCCTGCAGCATCACACTCCATGAGCCAGGACACTACCCTCCTCTGCCCTCCCTTCCCTCCCCTGGCCCTGGCCCCCCTAGCATGGCAGCTGACAAGCGCACCACTCCCCCAAAATCACCCGGATTCCCTGGGGCTGAGCTCATCTCCTCCTCCCCAGGGAGCGGAGGGTGGTTTTCCTGGATTCAGACCTTGGCAGTTCCCGTCTCTCAGGCCAGCCTTACTGGGTAAGAGACACTGAACGGGGTGCAGACTCAGGCTGCCCTGGGCTCAGGGGCACCCCTGTGAATTTACACTGTTGTTAAAGGGATAGAAGCCAGGGCTGTGGGCAACGAGCATCCGGGAGCATGGGCCTCTTCATCCAGCTCTTCCAAGCTCCATGGTTGGCCTTCCTGCCGGGCTCGGGCCATGCTGCCACCGGCAAGCCCTGGCAGGGTCACAGCCCACTGGCCTGGGCACCTCATTCTGGCTCCTGTTTCGCCCGCAGCTGGACCATTGAACTTGAGGACAGGGACTTACCACAGTCCGTGGACTCTGCTTGGCCACACCTTCACTGGGCTCCTAAACCTTCTGCCAGGCCTCTCTGGGCACTTCCTTGGGACGCTCTGGTTGGAGCTGAGTCAGAGCTGCAAGGAGCCCCCACCTCAGCCCTAAGCGCCCTGGAATCTCACAGAGTTCCCTGCCCTCTGCATCCCGGGCACTGCGACCCGGGCACTGCCCTGGCACGAGCCCCGCTGTTTCGTCCCTTGCATTTTCCCTCCTTGGTGTCCACCTGCAGTGCTGCTACAGAGCAGGACCCCAGCGCAGCTGACCCCTCCCCATGCTAGGACACACAGCACACACTGTTTAGTCCCCAGCGTGACAAGCCCTGCAGGTGCTCAGCCCGTAAGCCTCAATGCCCCATTACCGAGCCTGCCTGACTACACCCTGAGATCTGTCCTGCGTCAACCCAGTCCCAAGCTGGGCTCTGTGTATCCCAGCAGCCCCACCCAGGGGAAAAGCAGCTGGGCTGGAAGGCGGGCAGGGCCAGCATAGGGCCATGGGGCCATGACTGTGGATCCCAGGGGGCCTGTGAGAGCCTGATGGTTGGGAGGAGGACTCCGCAGAACTTTGCCATGGCCTGGGAGCCGACCTGAAGAGAGACAAGGACGGAGGCAGGGTAGGCACAGGCAGACAAGTGTGGTGGACAGTTGTTATCTGGGGGCTAAGTGTCAAGCTGTCCTTTGGGCTGACTGGAAGACACGGGCCCAGAAGCCACCACTGCTCCCACTGCCCCGGCAGAGTGACCAAATGACCAGATGTCCATTCATGCAACTTCAAGTGTCTCTCTGAGGTCAGGCCACAGCCAGCTGGATGGAGTCACAGGGCTCGCTCGTCAGATGTGCTTCCAGGAACCTCGGTGGGCAGCCGGGGCTTGAAACCACCAGGACAGACCAGACAGGGAGAGCGGCCGGGACGCAGGCACGTGAGGCCAATTGTACCAGCTGACAGGTGCTGAATGGTAATTTTTTTAATGTAATTACTTTTATTAAAAAGGTAAATCAGATTTTTACAGAGAGAATGAGAGAGAAAGATCTTCCATCTGCTGGCTCACTCCCCAAATATCCGCAAAGGCCAGAAATGAGCTGATCCGAAGTCAGGAGCTTCTTCCAGGTCTCCCACACAGGTACTGGGGCCCAAGGCTTTGGGCCATCCTCTACTGCTTTCCCAGGCCACAAGCAGGGAGCTGGATGGTTAGTAAAGCAGCCAGGACACAAACCGGCACCGACATGGGATCCTGGTGCCTGCAAGGTGAGAATTTAGTCAACTGAGCCATGGTGCCAGGCCCTGGCAAGGTTATTTTCTCTGCATTCCCAAATACCTCCCGAAAGTTGGCCTCCTGGGGTAGGCTTGGGGTGCTGTGGGTTCAGCTGTGGCTTGGGACCCCTCCTCACTGATCAGCGTGCCAATCCGAGTCACAGATGCTCCCCTGCTAATCCAGCTCCCTGGACGGGGAAGCAGCAGGGTACCACGTCCTGCTAGGATCCCTGTCACCCATGACAACAGGCAGATCCTGATGGACTTCCTGGCTGTTGTCTCCTGCCTGCCCAAACCTGCAGCTATGGGCACCAGCAGACTCTATCTCTACTGTTCTGTCCCTCTGTGTTTCAAAGAAAGATGAAGGCGCACTTGTTTTGTTTATAGGTGAGGCAGGTGTTAGAGCGCAGCACGTTAAGCCATGGCTTGCAACCTGGGCATCCCTCTGGTTTGCATCCCTGCTGCTCCCCTTCAATCCAGGTCCCTGCTGATGTGCCTGGAAGGCAGTGGGAAATGAGAGTCCAGTTGCCCTGTGGGAGACCCAGCTGTAGTTCGGGGTTCCAGCTTTGCCTAGACCCCCGCCCTGCTCTCTTTGGCTCTGCCTTGGCTGTTACTGCCAATTCTATCACTGCCTTTCAAATAATTTTTTTTTTTTTAGGAAAGAAGACTTTTGAAAAATAGTCCATCTCCTGAGATTGAGACAGAGGGATCAGCTTCCCTCGCCCACCCCAGATTTCCCCAAGAGCTTGTGAGGTCAGTGGGCCCTGAGGCATGGCTGGACTGAGGCAGGCCCATAGCGGCCATCAGCGGGCACCCAGGAACTGGCCTGGTCCCCGCAGCTGTGGCACCCTGGCTCTGGCCCCAGCCTACCTTCTGCGGCATTGCATGGCCCTGTGCTTGGGCAGCTGCCCACGGAGCCAGAAGACAGGAAGGCCTTACCCCCTGCCATCCTGGTTGCTATTTCTGGGATCCCCGGGGGAGGGGCTTCTGAGGCCTGCTTGGGGGAAGGGGTAGGAGCCTGACCTGGGATGGGGGAGAGGCCCTGCCTGGGAGGGACCCAGGTCCTAGGGCCTCTTTGACCAGCACCAGCCATTCCGGTCCAGCAGGCCAGGGAGAGGCTGGGTGGGGGTGCAGGCAAGCTCTCTGCCCACTGGGGTTTAAGCCTGCTGCCGGCCTCTCCCAAAGCTGTCCTGGGAGCTGAGGGCTGGTCCTCCTGCCCCTCCTTCCTCCTCACCGGGCACTGCTGCGGGATGCTGGAGACTCAGGGAGCCGGCCCCAGGTTCAGAGCCTCGGCTGGGAGCTCCTACAGGAAAGAGACCACCTGTGTCGCTTTCCTCCGGAAGCGCCAGGCGGCAGCAGCCTGGCCTGGGCACTGGGGAAAGGCTGGCTCCTCCTGCCGGAGCCGGGCAGCAGGAACGGGAAGGCAGCAGGAGCGGGAAGGCAGCAGTTGTTCCGTTCAGAAATCCCATTTCTGGGAACGCATTCCAAGGACAGGAAAACAAGTTTGTGTGGAGTGACGTGAATAGGCTGGCCCTGGGATCAGCCCGGTGCTCTGCTGTGGGGGAGCCGCCTGTGGTGAGACAGGCCAGGCCAGGCCAGGAGGAGGAGGAGGGGGGGGAGGGGGAGGGGAAGGGGGAGGGAGAAGGAGGAGAAGCTGGCCGGTGTGGGCCGAGGGTGTCCAGAGGAGGTCCTGCTCTGGCACTGTGTGAGGCACACTCCAGTGCCAGGCACACAGCCCAACTCCAGGCCTCGCCCGTGGGTGGGGAACTCCACGACCAGGCCCAGCCCTGGCTAACAAGTCTACCCACCTGGCTTCCATCCCTGGGCAGGCTTGAGTCAGCTGCCTTGGTCACCAAGCTGCGGGGGAAGGGCTACATTGCGACAGGCTGATAATCTCCACAGGGGCACCAGGGCCTGGGCTGGGACGGATGCTGAGGCCGAGGGCTCCCAGCTGAGGTCTTTGAGGGACCCCCAGCTCTGCTCCAGGCCTGTGGGGGACGGGCAGAGGGGCTCTCAGGAGAACCCCTAGGCCCCTTCCTGTCCCTTCTGCACCTGGGTGTTCCTGGAGGTGCCCAAGCCCCTGTCCTGTGCCCTTGAAGCTCTGGATGTTGGGAGGGGGCTGTGGTGAGGAGGCCCCCGAAGGAAGCCACTGAGCACCTGTGTGAGAGACCCAGAAGAGCTCCCGACTGCCGGCTTTGGCCTGGTTAGGCCCTGCTTATTGAGGCCGTTTGGAGAATGAACCAGTGGATGGAGGATCGCTCTCCTCTTTTTTCTCTCACTCTCTGCCTTTCAAATAAAATAAATAGATCTAAAAATGTTGTTTCTTGGAGTGCCTGTATTCCACGTCATAGAAACTGGTTCAAGTCCTGGATACTGGTCCAGCTTCCTTTAAAACTTTGGTTTTATCGGGCCCGGTGGAGCGGCCTAGCGGCTGAAGTCCTCGCCTTGAATGCGCCAGCATCTCATATGGGCACTGGTTCTAATCCCGGCAGCTCCACTTCCCATCCAGCTCCCTGCTTGTGGCCTGGGAAAGCAGTCAAGGACGGTCCAAAGTCTTGGGACCCTGCACCCGTGTGGGAGACCCAGAAGAAGTTGCTGGATCCTGGCTTCGGATCGTCGCAGCACTAGCCGTTGCATTCACTTGGGGAGTGACTCATCGGACGGAAAATCTTTCTCTCTGTCTTTCCTCCTCTCTGTGTATCTGACTTTCCAATAAAAATAAATCTTTAAAAAAATTAAAAAATATATTTTTTATTTATCTGAAAGGAGGAGTCAGAGAGAGAGGAGGAGGCATTTCCATCTGCTGGTTCACTCCCACTGTGGAGGGGGCGATGGTCAGTGCTGAACCATGCTGGAGCCAGGAGCCATCGTGTGCTACCTCCCCAGGTGCACTGGCAGGGAGCAGAATGAGAAATGAAGCAGCCGGGACCTGCACCTGCACCATATGGGATGCTAGCATTGCACTATGCTACAATGATCCGGCTTAGAAGGCCCCTGGGCCTCTGCTGTCGACGTGGGAGACCCTATGGAGCTCTGGGCTCCTGGCTTCAGCCTGGCTCAGCCCTGGCCATTGAAGGCGCTGAGTGAACCAGCAAACAGAAGTGCGCACGCGCTCTCCTCCTCTCTTTTAAATGACAATACATAAGTAAATAATTATTGTTTTTAATTCCAAAGTCAGATATACAAAGAGGAGGAGAGACAGAGAAAAAATCTTCCATCCACTGATCCACTCCCCAAGTGGCCGCAATGGTTGGAGCTGAGCCAATCTGAAGCCAGGAACCCGGTGCCTCTTCCAGGTCTCCTACGTGGGTACAGGGTCCCAGGGCTTTGGGCCGTCCTCGATTGCTTTCCCAGGCCACAAGCGTGGAGCTGGATGGGAAGTGGAGCTGCCAGGATTAGAACCGGTGCCCATAAGGGATCAAAGTGTATACAAGGCGAGGACTTTAGCCGCTAGGCTACTGCGCAGGGCCCAAATAAATAATTCTTAAAAAAGAGATACTTGGAGAAGTCTCATTTACCTTTCACTGCGGTATACTTCTGTAATTGTCCCATTTTATGAGCAGTTTTTGTTCATCTCTTGGCGCTTCTAATTCCTGAGTTAGCTGCATCACAGGGTTCAGCATCCAGGAGTGAGAGGAGTGCTGAGAGCTGACACCCCACAAAGCGGGCCACCGGGGAGAGATCTGAATGCATATGTAGGGGGTGCTGGACCACTGCACCCCTGGCTGAGGCCCTGCCTAACACGGCTCTGCAGGTCCGCGTGTTCCCTGGAGGAACAGGCTGCCTCCCTGGCCTGGCAGTCCCTCCCTGTGCCCAGGTGACAGACTGGCCTCCGCCTAGGTCAGCTCTGCCCGGGCTCCTGGGATGCAGAGCTCTGCAGGTGCAGCCCAGTTTCTCTGTCAGCTGGGGGTGTCCGCACCTACTTGGTGAGATGTCCCTTCCAGCAGACACTCAGCGCAGGATGTGTGAGTAATGAAAGTGATTAATCAATTGTATGTCCTGCTGAGAGAGCTAGGGTGGGGGTGCTAGGGTTACTCCCGGTCCTGGAATTTCCAGTGCCTCACCCTCAGGGCGAGTCCGAGTCCTCTGCCTGCCTGCTGAGAAGGGGGTATATCTACCACATGAGCCCAGCCCACAGCTATGCCCCAGTACCTGCAGGTAGAGCGGGCACAGTTCCCGCCCACCTTGGAGGCCTGCTGGGGAGTGGGAGAGGAGGAAGTGGTTTGGTAACTGGAAGAGTCTATGAATGAGGGGCTGCTGGGTGGGTAGACCCTGCACCGAGGAGCCTCAGTCCCAGAATGAGGGCGTTTCTCCTCTAGGTAAGTGCCATGTGTGTTGTAAAGAGAACAGTGCATACATGTACTAGGTTCTGAAAACAGCAAGCGACGCTGAATGTCCAGGAAGGTGGTCTCCTCCTGCCTATGGCGCCATTTCTATCTCGTGCTGTTTCCGGCTCTCTGCTCACGTTCACCAGGCAAAGCTTTGCTCCCAGATGTTTCTGCCGTTTGCCCCTCCACATGCACCTCTCAGCCCTCCCTCCCTCCAGGGTTTTCCTTAGCTGCCCTCTGGTCCAGGGTTTTAGGACAGTGATCCTGCAGGGGCCATGAAGCAGAGTGTTTGTGTTTTTCTCTCTAGCTTGCAGGGATTCATACATGTTTGTCCTCTGATCTTGGTTCTGAGCTCAGAGCTGTCGGCAGCTGTAGTCCAAAGTGGTTCAATGAAGCCCCTTTCTTCAAGCTCCCCACCCCCAGGGCTTGTCCCTGAGGGAAGGGCACTCCCTCTAGGGTGAGACTCCTGCCCCTGGCCACACTCACACCCCCTCCCCACCCCCCCAGCCAGCGCAGCGCTTCCTACGCACACACCGCCCTTCAGTTTTCACCTTGACAATATGCTCCAACTTTGTATTTGGTTGGTCTTTTCCACAAAGAACTCGGGCAGGAAATGCCTTTCCTGAACCTTTTTAAAGTAACTGATTGCTCTGTGATTGCTGGCTTCCAAGGACACTAATGCCAGTCTTTTTTTTTTTTAATGAAAAGCATGCTTCAAGGGGTTGGTGGTGTGGTGCTGTGGGTGAAGCCGCTACTTGCGATGCCAACATCCTATTCTGGAGTGCCTGTTCCAATCCAAGCTACCCTGGATATTCTTCCCACATGGCTGCAGGGTCCCAAGGACCTGAGCTATCCTTCTTTGCTTTCCCAGACCATACGCAGAGAGCTGGATGGGAAGTGGAGCAGCCAGGATATAAACTAGTTAGTGCATATATAGGATGCTGGCACCACAGGGTGGAAAATGACCCTGCTGGGTCATTGTGCTGGCCCCAAGACTTATTTTATTTTAAAGACAGAGTTACAAAGAGAAGGGGAGAGACAGGCAGTTTTCAGATCTTCCACCAGCTGATTCATTCCCAAAACAGCCATAACAGTCAGAACCAGCCTTGGCTGAAGCCAGGAGCCTGGAACTCCTCCTGCGTCTCCATGTGTGTGGCAGAGCCCGGCATTTTAGTCAAGCCCTCACTCCCTAGAGCTCTGCTTGGGATCCAGCTCCCTGCTAATGCACCCAGGAAGGCACCAGGATGGAATAGCTGGCTCCTGGAACTGAGCTGGCCCAGGTTTACCTACGGCAGTCATCGGAGAGTGAACCAGTGGATGCAAGGAATATCTCTGTCACTTAGCCTTTCAAATAAATAAATATTTAAAAAGAAAAAAAAACCTGCAGAGAGACCCAGTAATCCAGTTAACACAATTATAAGCTTATTAAAGCCAAGCGCTCCAAGCTGGCTTTCCTATAGTCCTGGTTCCTGCCCCAGCTCCACGCCTCCATTCCCCACCCACCCCTCAACCCCGCCAGCCTAGGAGAGTCACTTGGGGTTCTTCCACATTTTAAAAGAACACACTTGCACTGCCTGGGATCCACTCTGGCTCCCAGTGGCCATCCTCTAGACCAGTGTGGCTGTAGCACAGTGGGGGATAAACAGCTCTTGTCTCCTCACGTGAACACAGCCTCGCCAGAGCGGTGAGGGTCCCAGTGCTAGCCCTCCTCTCCATCCTGGAGGTGGGGAGGGGCCATGACTGCCTTTCTCAGTCCCATGGCTTCTGCTTAATTCAGCAACCTCCTCATTTATTCACTCAACAAACAGGCTCTGTGTCAAGTGGGTATCTGAGCCTTTGTGGCAAGACAGACCACTCAACAGTCTTGGCTGTTTATTTATTTATTTTTATTTGAAAAAGTTAGAGAGAGAGAGAGATCTTCCACTGGCTGACTTATTCTCCAAATGGCTGCAGTGGCCAGAGCTGGGCCAGTCCAAAGCCAGGAGGCTGGTATTTCTGGGTCTCCCATGGGGGTGAAGGGGCCCAAGAATCTGAGCCACTCTCCACTGCTTTCCCAAGCCATTAGCAAGAAGCTGGGTTGGAAGTGCAGCAGCCGGGATGAGAACTAGTGCTCATTTGGGATGCCAGTGCTGCAGGTGGAGGATTAGGCTACAATGCCACCATGCTGGCCCCATGAATTCAGTTCTGCCCAGTGTTACCCACTGTATCTGAGACAAAGCAGCGGGTGCTCTCAAGCAGCAGGGCCTGGAGGCTGGGCCTGCAGCCAGCAGAAGCCACATTAACAATTAAGGTCTTTCATTCCGCCCTGGCTGCATGAAATATTCAGCTGAGACTGTACTCAGATCTCTGCGGTGGGTAGGAGTGGCCTTGCTGGCCGTAGACCTGAGGCTTAGGGCAGCACCTGTGGCTTGGCATGCTGTGGGGCTGGGGGGCACATGCGGTTGGTGAGCTCTGAGTCACCAGTGGATAGCCAGGTGCAAAAGCCGTATGTCTGGGGACTGGCACTTGCTTCCTGAAGGAGATCCTGCCATTGTTTGATGACAAGTCACGCAGATCCTGTGACTTTAATTTGCATGTATGGCCCGGCAGCGTGGCCTAGCGGCTAAAGTCTTCGCCTTGAACGCCCCGGGATCCCATATGGGTGCCTGTTCTAATCCCGGCAGCTCCACTTCCCATCCAGCTCCCTGCTTGTGGCCTGGGAAAGCAGTTGAGGACGGCCCAATGCATTGGGACCCTGCACCCGCGTGGGAGACCCGGAAGAGGTTCCAGGTTCCCGGCTTCGGATCGGCGCGTATCGGCCCGTTGCGGCTCACTTGGGGAGTGACTCATTGGACGGAAGATCTTCCTCTCTGTCTCTCCTCCTCTCTGTATATCTGACTTTGTAATAAATAAATAAATCTTTAAAAAAATTTTGCATGTATGAACATTCCAAAGCGCTCACGAGTGGGTAAAACTGCTGTGCTGCTGTTTCTTTTCCTCCTTGCAAGGCTGGGCCGCTGCAGGGCGGGGTGAGCAAGCCGAGTTCAGGAAAGCCTGCCCGCCAGGCGTTAAGTATCACTCAGTTCAGTATCAGCCATTCTCAGCTGGAACCACTTGTGCGCTGGAGATCTGACCGTGGTCAGAGATGTTTGTTTTATTTATGAAGATTACTTATTTATTTATTTGAAAAGCTGAGCGAGGGCTCTTTCATTTGCCAATTCACTCCCTGAATGGTTACAACAGCCAGGGCTGCGCCAGGTTGAAGCCAGGAGCCTGGAACTCCATCCATGTCTCCCATATGGTGGCAGGGACCCAAACACTTGGACCATGCTCTGCTGTCTTCCTAGGTATATTAGCAGGGAGTGGATTGGAGGTGAAGCAACCAGGACTTGAACCAGCACTTGGTTATGGGATGCTGAGGTAGCAAGCTGTGGCTTAACTGTGCCACAATGCTGTTCAGACTGGGGTGGGGGTGTTTCACCCCGCGGAGAGACACCCGATACCAGAAGGCAGCGCAAGCAAAGGGGAACCAATGAGTCCACCGTTCAAGGGGCTGCCCCTGCAGAAGCCACCGTCCTGGCAAACTGCTGGGACCAGCCTGTAAAAGAGGGGGCTGACGCCCTGTGAGTGAGAAAGCTGGAACCCAGAGAGGGCAAGAGACCGGCCTGAGGTCACCCAGCAGGGGCAGAGCAGTGCTGCCTCCCAGCTTACGGAACTGTGCTCCATCAGCCCTGAAGACAGACACCTCGCTCTCCAGGTGTGGGAGTGCTACAGCTGGAGGCGGCAGCTGGCAGTGGGCAGGTGCCGCTCAGAACCCACCTTGCAGAACCAAGGCACAGGGTAGGGGACACGGCTCCAGGGGCTCTGGGTTCTAATCCCGGCTCGGATGCTTGCTTATGTGTGACCAAATGATGGACCCCATGTGAGCCTCAGTTTCCCCCTCTGTAAAAGGGGATAGCAGGTTCCTCTGTCACAGGAATTCTGCGAGGCCTCTGTGGGGGCGATCTGGGGAAGCTGGGGGCCTGGAGAGGGCTTCATGGTGACATCCCAGTCGCTCCTCTGTGGGCCTGGTGTTCTGGCTGCATCCTGGTCATTCAGGTAGGACCCCAGGGCCTGGCTGCAGACTGCTCAGCAGCCATCGCCTTGGCCACACTACCAGGTACACTCAGGCACCCTGATGCCTTTGTCTACTACCTCCGGGTTCCCAGTCAGTCAGGCAAAGGCCCAGGGGAAGCCAGGCTCAGTGCTTAGGGCTCTGGCACCTGTCCATGGGACTCATCCTGGGTGCTGGTGTGTGGGCAGTGCCCAGCTCCACAGCCTGACGCCCCCTCCCTCACTTCTGCTCACCCCCAGGCCTCTGTGAGTGCTGTCTTTTCCTCTTAGGGTCTCCTCCCCCACAGTCCGACCCAGACCCAGACTAGGCAGCCTTCAGGACACAGCTCCATGAAGCTACTGCAGGTGCCTCCAGGGCTCCTGAAATGACAACCTCCGTTCCTACTCCGAATGCACATATAATTGCACACGCACCTCAGTACAAACCAAGATGCAATTAAGGCATGTTTACACCTTCAGAAGACCAAAGAACTAAGTGACCTGGGCACTTCCTTCCGGGAGCTTAGCTTCCGCCTCTAGGATGACGGCTCCAGATTGTACTGCCGTACACCCATTCATTCAGCAGACATCCAATAGGGCTAACTCTGGGGTCTCGGCCGAGACCTGCCGTGGACGGCAGTCAGAAAGCCCCTTCTGCAGTGCGCGTTTCGCCTAATGGCTCACATGTCCTCCTTCCTCATTGGAGGCCCGGGGCCACTGCCTGGCTCCTGCTCCTGTTCGTGCATTCTGGAGCTCTAAGTAAATGAGATTTGGGGTTGGTGCCATGGGATAGACGTGAGGCCTCGGCCTGCAGTGCTGGCTTTCTATAGCGGTATAGGTACAAGTCCCGGCTGCTTCACTTCTGATCCAGCTCTCTGCTAATGCACCTGGGAAAGTAGCAGAGGACGGCCCGTGTCTCCTTGGGGACCCTGCACCCACGCAGGAGACCCAGAAGGAGCTCCTGGTTCCTGACAGGTGCTGTAGCCATTCGGGAGTGAGCCACTAGATGCATGATCTCTCTATCTCACCTTCTTTCTCTCTAACTCTGCCTTCCAAAATAAAGAAAATAATGTTTTTTAAAAAGATATTTTTAAAATTAGAAAGGCAGATATACAGAGAGGAGGAAAGACAGAGGAAGATCTCCCGTCCGATGGTCCACTCCCCAAGTGACCGCAACGGCTGGAGCCGAGCCAATCTGAAGGCAGGGGCCAGGAGCTCTTCCGGGTCTCCCACGCGGGTGCAGAGTCCCAAGGCTTTGGGCCGTCCCCAACTGCTTTCCCAGGCCACAAGCAGGGAGTTAGATGGGAAGCAGGGATGCCGGGATTAGAACCGGCGCCCTTATGGGATCCTGGCGTGTGCAAGGCAAGAACTTTAACCACTACGCTATTGTGCTGGGCCCAAGAAAATAAATCTTTAAACAAAGAAAGGTAATTGAGTTTCTGCCTAATTCCACTAGGACACTAGGCTGGAGCTCCTCGGCCAGCTCTGGCCATTTTGGGAGTGAACCAGTGGATGCAAGATCTCCCCCTCTCTTCAAGTAAAGAGAAGGAAGCAGGCCCGCCCCTCTCCTCCCCGCATGCCTGCCGTCTTCACCGGGCACCCTGTGCTTTGGGCTGGTTGGTTTGCCAGGTGCAGGTACCGTGTTTGTCAGTGGCAGTGGATTATCCGACGGCTCTTGTAGGTCTTTCTCCTGGGAGAGGCAGAAGAAAGCCCAAGCAAACAACACAGTACAGGAGTGGCACCCTGTCACCTGGTGAGACAGTTGGAGGCCCGAGTGTGACACCCATGCTGGGACAGATATCCTCCATACCACTGTGTGCACCAGCGACGTGGGGATCCTGCAGGACCTGGGATGCTGGAATTCTGACTTGGAGGTTCCAGCGGAGGTGAGAGGGTGCCCTATTTTAGCGCTGGAGTGGGGAGCAGGGCCCCTGCCTCCTGCGCCGGGGGATCTCCGCCACAGTCCTGCGCACTTCTGGGAAGGGGTCAGCAATGCTCTCAAGGGCCCGAGCTGAGGGACTCCTGCTCCACACAGGCTCCATTAGGGAATACCTGGGAGGCTCAGGGTCCGGTGGGAATCCAGCATTCATGAGAGAGGCTCCCACAGCTGAAGCTGTCTCAGCAAGGTCCGGGTGGGTGGTGGCGAAGGGGCGGGGGGCGCAGGGGGGTGGGTAGCTCCAACACCGAGGAGCGAATCTCCCAGGGCTGGCTTCCTTCTGCAGGAGCCTGGGGGTGTGGCTAACGCGGCTTCCTCCCCGCAGTCACACCTGCAGTTCCATCTCCCCGCCGCCCCAGTCCCTCTTTAAGCTCAAACCTGGCTGGGCCCCCCACCCCTTGGGGTTTAACCCAGGCAGCCAAGCCCCCAGGCCCTTATCTGCATTCAGCGAGTGATCCCTCCACCCAGGGCCCCAGAGGCCGTCTACAGGGGCGGGCCAGGCCAGGCCGCGCCGCATCCCCGATACACCCTACCACTGCTCCCAGCGCGGGTGCCTCGGGATCACCCTTGCCCTGGACCCTCTGGCCTCAACTCGCACCCCCGGGGACGAGCCGCAGACCCTCTCGCCTTCCGCGGACAGGCCACTCACCGGCCAACCTCAAGGAATTGGAGCTTCTGTTCCCTCCCCCTCTGCTGCTTTTGTCCTTGTCGCTCAGATTTCAGCTTCCCTGTGCCCACTGGCTCTAATGTGAGCCAGCAAGCAGCCAGTCTCTACTTCCCCGTCCGCACTAGCACGCAGTCTCCCTCACAGCTGCTTAGTGCGGTCACCCGGAGCGGGAAGTGGCTTCTGCCAGCGGGTCGCGCAGAGGCCCCCGCGGCGGGGCTGGAAGAGGCCTGCGGGAGGTGCGGCCGCTCGGGAGCATCTGCGCGGGCGCGCGGTCCAGCCCGCGGGGAGCCGGCCGTCGCGTGCGCGGGTTTTCCCTTGGCGAGCCCAGGCGAGGAACGTCCTCCTCGCTCCTCGCTCCGCTCTCGGTCACACACGGGCTTTGGGGGGACCTGAGAACAACGATTCACACTTGCAGGCAGCAGGTAGACCCAGGTCCCCGGGAGGCTGCCAAGGGGAAGGGTCCTGCGGTGGGCTTGGCGCCCCCGCACCCCGGCGTCCCGGACACCTTCCCCTGCCTCCCGGTCGGTTGCACCTCACGCACAGCAGATTGTCGTCCCAAATCCGGGGGTTTAGCGGTCGAGAGGACAGAGGCGCGGAGCTCTCGGCACCACCCATGGCAAGCGACAGGGAGGCAGGAGAGTGCGCCCCGTGCTCCAGGACGCGGCCAGCAAGCCGGGCGCACGCACCATACCCGCAAGTCCGGACTAGGAGTGGACGCCGGGGCGGAGGAGCCCAGGGGCGGCGAGACTGACAAAGGGCGGCCCTGCCGCGGGGGAGAGCGACCCCCATGTGTCGGAGCCCTATTGTTCGTCCTGTCTCCTACCGGGCTGAACTCTGGCGACTCCGGAGGGAGAGGGGGAGCCGTCGCCCGGATCGCAGGGATTTGTTTATTAGGGCGGAGGGAGGGAGGGAGGGAGGGAGAGAAGGAGGGCGGGCGGCGGCGAGGCGGAGGGGGCCCAGCTCCCCTTTCCGCGCGTCGCCTTTAAGGGAAGCCCGGCCCCACCGTTCCCACCGGCCCCCTCCCCGCGCCGTACCTGCATTTTCAAAGCGCCCTGTAGCCCAGGGATTGGCCAAGCCCGCGTCCTCCGGGCGCAGAAACTTGAACCTCGGGGAGGGGGGCGTCGGAAGGTGGCGGGCGGACTGTACCAAGTACACGACCTCCCCGCGCGCGCCCCGCCCCGCCCGCACACCCCCGAAGAGGCCCAATCGGACGCGCGGGAGGGCGGGACCGCGGCTCGAACGCGCCTCTGGCCGGTCGCCGGGCGGGCGGGCGCACCGCGCTGAGGGGTGGGGGGAACGCCGCAGCAGCCGCGCCTCGCCTCCCGCGTCCCCGCCGCCGCCTGGCTCCCCGGAGGCGGGACCGCGCCGCGGCGCCCCGCCTGCTCCCCGCCCGGGGTGGGCGGGTCCGGGCCGGGACTCGGGGAGCGGGGCCGGGGGCGGGCCTCCGTCCGCTTCGCCCGAGCGCGGAGATCCCGGCAGGGCGGCCGCCGACGCAGCAGCCGTCCCCGCTCCCGAGCCCCGAGGCGCGCGGGTTGCCTGGCGGCCCAGGCGGGCGCTTGCGTGAGGGCGCGGGGGCGAGCCGCCCCCAGCCGCCCCCCGCCCGCGCGCGGACCGGCCCAGTGCAGCCGCGGCGCGGGGAGCTGCGGCCCGGCGAGGGCGAGGGCGATGCCGCGGTGACGGCCCCGCCATGGCGAAGCCCCCGGCGGCGGCGGCGACGGCGGCGGCGTCGGAGGAGCTGAGCCAGGTGCCGGACGAAGAGCTGCTGCGCTGGAGCAAGGAAGAGCTGGCGCGGCGGCTGCGGCGAGCCGAGGGCGAGAAGGTGGGCCTCATGCTGGAGCACGGCGGCCTCATGCGCGACGTGAACCGGAGGCTGCAGCAGCACCTGCTGGAGATCCGCGGCCTCAAGGACGTGAACCGGCGGCTGCAGGACGACAACCAGGAGCTGCGCGAGCTCTGCTGCTTCCTCGACGACGACCGGCAGAAGGGGCGCAAGCTGGCGCGCGAATGGCAACGCTTTGGGCGCCACGCGGCCGGCGCCGTGTGGCACGAGGTGGCCCGCTCGCAGCAGAAGCTGCGCGAGCTCGAGGCGCGCCAGGAGGCCTTGCTGCGTGAGAACCTGGAGCTTAAGGAGTTGGTGCTGCTGCTGGACGAGGAGCGCGCGGCGCTGGCGGCCGCGGGCGGCAGCGGCGGCGCGGGCTCCCGCAGCTCCATCGACAGCCAGGCCAGCCTGAGCGGACCGCTCGCGGGCGGCACGGCGACCGCGGGGGCCCGCGACGTGGGCGACGGCAGCAGCACGTCCAGTACGGGCAGCGGCGGCAGCCCGGACCACCACCATCACCACCACCACGTCCCGCCCGCGCTGCTGCCCCCCGGGCCACACAAGGCCCCCGACGGCAAGGCCGGAGTCACGCGCCGCTCCCTGGACGACCTGTCGGCGCCGCCACACCACCGCAGCATCCCCAATGGCTTGCACGGTAAGCTCAGCGCACGCGACTTGGTGCCCCCGGGAGCCCCCGGGATTGGCCCTAGGCGCGCGTGCGTGGGGGCGGGGCGGCCGCCGCTCTTCTCCCCTGCTCCCCCGGCCGCCGGCCCTGCTTCCCCAACCCCTACCCGGGGGCTGGGGCCCGGGATTCCCACGGCCACCTGCCGCGCGGCTTTGGGAGGTAGCGACCGGGTAAAGGAAAGTGATGGTGGGTGTCAGGTGCCGTTGGCCCGGGTGGCGGCCGGCACTGTGGAAGCCCTCGCGCGGCCGCGGCAAGTTCCTCATGGGAAGCCGGGAAAGCATCCCCCCACACCTCCAAGCGAACACGCCGCTTTCCCCGCTTCCTTGGAGCAACAGGCGCCCCTTGTGTACGGTTGGCGGGGGAGGGGCCGGCCCGCAAAGCAGGCAACCCGGAATCTAACTGGCTGGCTGGGCTGTTTTTCTCAAACCCTGCTAAGGGGAGGCCCTGGCCTGTCTCAGGTTCCTGGCTTGTACCCTGAAGGTGACGGGTTCGATGTAGGCATTTCCCAGCTGTTGAGTTCCTTTACAGGAAGTGCCCGTCCTGAGTGGCGGGGGTTATGTGGAAGGACCTTTGACCCCAGGAAAGCTCCACACCCAAGCCCAGCACCGGGGGTGTCTCCAAGGGGGAGTGGTGGCCTGTGGCCGCCCAGCCCCCAGCAGCCAGCTCTGTGACTCTGCCCACCTATTCCTTCCTGCTCGTTGGTGGCTTGGCCTTTGGTTCCGGTGGCACTTGGTGCTGTCTGAACTGTTTGTTTGGAAGTGGCCCATCCTGAAACAGTGTATCCAAGCGTTCTCTGAGCCTGGGAGGGATGTGCTGGCTCTGGTTTGGTGGCCCAGTGGCCTCTGCAGACCTGCCGGGTGCAGGGAGACCGCTGGGCGGGGGAGGGGCTGCATTGCCACAGTTTTCCCTTTCTTGACCCTGGCATGCCTGTGGGTTCAGGGCAGGACTGCATCCCGAGTGCTATTTTGTTACCAATTAGCAGTCTATGAGTACACCTCGGGTTTCTCTGTAACTCTATGCACTCCCCCCTGTACTGCCTTCTGCCCGCTGCTGCAGGTCAGCTCGGAGCCAGCTGGTTCCATCTGCTGGCACTGCACCCTGCTGTCAGTGCGAGACCCACCCCTCTGGCTGCCCCTTGCTGGGGACTTTTAGGAGGGTCAGTTTTCTGAGCCTCAGTTTCCCCAAGTACAATATGATGGGGGTGTGTGTGGCTGCTGACCTGTGGCCGGGAGATGGAACGGTTCTGGCTTTGTTGTGGCGTCACCAGTGACACTTGGCCAGAGGGACTCTGCGGGACAGCCGACTGGCAGGAACTGTGGGTCGAGGCAGCAGATACACAGCCTGGTGTGGCTCAGTGTCTCACCACCATGAATAATGCAGGAGGGGAGGACTGGGCTGGACCCAGGCTTTCCGTGCCCCTGGGGATGAGGGGGGCAGAGGTGTCGGATTCCGCAGCCCCCCAAGTCCCAGGTCCCATTTGGAACATTTAACTGCTACAGATGAGCATGTCTGTGGAGCGCTTGTGCTGCGTTTTTATCACAAATTCCAGTTGTGGTCAGAATTGTGCTGGCTGAGTTTTGTCTCTGGCAGCCCAGTGTGGCCTTGGGATCTTTCCCACCGGTGTGCTCAGAACTGCGCCACTGCACTGTGGGTTTCTCTCTGCTGGGACCCGGTGCCCGCAGATGTGTGGAGATTGTCCCTGAGCAGAGGAAGGTGGTGAGAGACCTGCCCCCTGCCCCCCTCCCAGCCTCCAGCGCTGTGCCTACAGGGCCCCTCTTAGCTTATGTCATCCCATTTCCCAGGCAGGCCTGTAGCCACTCAGAGAAGTTCTGGGCCTGCCTGGGAAAGCTTCTGCCCCTGGACTGGCTATCCTGGGTGGGGTTTCCTCGTGGGCTGCGGCCGGCATCCTTGTGTGTGTGTATGTCTTCCTTCCTTTTCCAAGATGTGTTTATTTGGAAGACAGAGTGATTTTCTATTGCTAGTTCATTGTCCAAACAGCCACAATGAGCAGGGTTGGGCCGAGCAGGAGCCAGGAGTAAGGAGCTTCTTCAGGGTCTCCCACATAGGTGCAGGAATCCAGGCACTGAGGCCATTTTCTGCTGTCTTTCCAGGCGCGTTAGAAGGGAGCTGGTTTGAAAGTGGGCAGCTGGGGCCCGGCGTGGTGGCTTAGTGGCTAAATCCTTGCCAAGCATGCGCTGGGATCCCATGTGGGCGACAGATCGTGTCTCAGCTGCTCCACTTCCCATCCAGCTCCCTGCTTGTGGCCTGGGAAAGCAGTTGAGAATGACCCAAAGCCCTGGGACCCTGCACCTGCGTGGGAGACCTGGAGGAAGCTCCTGGATTCGAGACTGGTTTGGCTCTGGTCGTTGCAGCCACTTGGGGAGTGAGCTGTAGGATGGAAGATTTTTCTCTCTGCATCTTTTCTCTGTAAATCTGCCTAGAAAGTGGGCAGCCAGGGCTGCAGCTAGCCCCCGTGTGGGATGCTCACTGCGGTGCTGGTCCTGGTATTTTCACACTGTGACTCGTTGATTCCTGGCCCAGGTTTACCCCTGAGCCTGTGGTTGATAATCCCACCTCTAGCACCTGGGCTGTGAGTCTTGGCCCCTCCCCTGAGCTCTGCCTAGCCTGTATGGGAGGGAGGACCCTGAGTGCCCCCAGGGACCTGTGGGGACTGCAGCAGGTGGGGCGGGGTCACGTGGTTGGGAGACTCCTTGGAAACTTGCCAGATAGGATTGGGTTTCTCCTTCCCAACTCCACTTACTGTTTGGGCAGCCCTCTGGAAAGTGTGTGTGCCTGCGCCTGCTGGCCACTGGTCTGCCTGCAGTGGCCTGGGGGCGGTGGCCGTCAGTATTGCAGGTGGCCCTTGGCCTGACAGGCCCGTGCATGCTCTGCAAATCTGTTTACTAGGGTCTGGTGGGCCCTCGCAGGGGAGCATGTTGGGACAGGTGAACTGAACCCCATACACTTTGAGCTGGTGCGGTTTTCAAATGAAAGAATTCGCAGATCTTTCTCCCCCCACACCGCCCCTTCCTCTACCCTCTCCTGTCCTCTCCACTGTCTCCACCCCACGGCCCACTCCACACTCCACGCTGCACGCTCCACACTCCCACTCCACACTCTACGCTCCACACTCCACACTCCCACTCCACACTCCCACTCCACGCTCCACACTCCCACTCCACACTCCCACTCCACACTCTACGCTCCACACTCCCACTCCACGCTCCACACTCCCACTCCACACTCTACGCTCCACACTCCCACTCCACGCTCCACACTCCACACTCCCACTCCACACTCCACACTCCCACTCCACACTCCCACTCCATACTCCACGCTCCACACTCCCACTCCACACTCACTCCACACTCTATGCTCCACACTCCCACTCCACACTCCCACTCCACACTCTACGCTCCACACTTCCACTCCACACTCCACACTCCCACTCCACACTCTACGCTCCACACTTCCACTCCACACTCCCACTCCACACTCCCACTCCCACTCCACAATCCCACTCCACACTCACACTCACACTCATACTCCACACTCACACACACTCCACACTCCACATTTCACACTCCCACTCCACGCTCCACGCTCACACTCCACACTCACTCACACTCCACACTCCACACTCTATGCTCCACACTCCCACTCCACACTCCACACTCTACGCTCCACACTCCCACTCCACACTCCACACTTTACGCTCCACACTCCCACTCCACACTCCATACTCCACGCTCCACACTCCCACTCCACACTCCACACTCTATGCTCCACACTCCCACTCCACACTTCCAGTCCACGCTCCACACTCCACGCTCCACACTCCCACTCCACACTCCCACTCCATACTCCACGCTCCACACTTCCACTCCACACTCCACGCTCCACACTCTACGCTCCACACTCCCACTCCCACTCCACAATCCCACTCCACACTCACACTCACACTCATACTCCACACTCACACACACTCCACACTGCACATTTCACACTCCCACTCCACGCTCCACGCTCACACTCCACACTCACTCACACTCCACACTCCCACTCCACACTCCACACTCACATTCCACACTCCACACTCACACTCCACACTCCATACTCCCACTCCACGCTCCACACTCCACGCTCCACGCTCCACACTCCCACTCCACACTCCACACTCACACTCATATTCCACACTCACACTCACACTCACACTCCACACTCACACTCCACACTCCACACTCACACTCCACACTCCACACTCACACTCCACACTTACACTCCCATTCACACTGCCCGCTCCCCTTTAGCTGCCTCAGAGAATCCACAATCTCCAGCCAGCAAGCTTGTGGGTGGATTCTGCCCATTTTTTTCAAGTTTGGCTTAAAACCAGAGCTGCCGAAAGCAGGAATGGTTTGTTTTTGCTAATGTTTTTGTTGGTTTAGAAAGGAGGAGGGCTCCAGGGTGGTCTGGGATCTTAAGAAAAAAAGACAGAGCTGGCCCTGCCTAGATCTCTCTTGTGTGGCCTTCTTGTGGCCTTCTGGCTCAGCTAATAAGGGTGGGGAGTAAAAATCAGCCAAGATAACGGGCGTGACATCAGCCTGTCCCCTTCCCTTCCTACCTGGCCCCTGAAGGATGCCTTGGTGGCCGTGGGGGCCAGCGGACAGCAACCCTGGGGAGGCTGGGGCATGCCCGGCTCTGGCAGCTCCCAGGTGTGTCGGTCTGAACTGGCCCCGAGGGAGGCCTCGGCTCATCTCCATTGCAGATGGGGACCCTGAGGCTTGGAGAGGGTCTGGTGGGGTCTGCTGGGGGCCTGGCCTGAGTCCCTGTGCTCCAGGCCTGCTGCCCAGGGCGTGGGGCGGACACAGGTACCACCTGTTCTCAGGAAGCCCCCGTACTTGGGGCCTGCTCTTTTTGGCATGAAGCACCTGACGCACAAGCATGGTTAGTGCAGGCTGCTTTCCTTTGGGGGAGCATCTTTCATCACTTTATTTCTCCTTTTTCTTTTTAGTTATTTTGATTGGAAAGGCAGATTAACAGAGAGAAGGAGAGACAGAGTGCTGGTTCACTCCCCGAGTGGCTGCAATGGCTGGAACTGAGCCTATCCGAAGCCAGGAGCCCGGAGCCTCCTCTGGGTCTCTCACGCGGTTGCAGGGTCACAAAGCTTTGGGCCATCTCCTACTGCTTTCCCAGGCCACAGCAGGGAGCTGGATGGGAAGTGGGGCTTGCAAAACGTGAACTGGCACCCATACAGGATCCTAGCGCGTGGTTGGTGAGGATTTAGCCACTGAGCCATCGTGCTGGGCCTCCTTCCTCACGTTGATTCCCTTACTCTGGTCTCTAGACTGGCCAGTGCCTCAGGGGTCCCTCCAGCAGACCCCCTTCGGCCCCGACCTGGCCTCTGAGCCCTTGGTTTGATACTGTCCTCGGAGCAGTGTGATCAGCAAAGAAATCTGCTGTTCCCTTCATCATCGGTTTGGCATCCTGGAAGCTTGCTCGTTGGGGCCCACCACCCTTATCTGCACAGAGAGTGGAAGAGTGGAAAGCCTGTGGCCGTGGGCAGGTTCCTGAGCTCTGGGCAGGCATCGCCCACCTGCATGGAGGGGATAGGAAGCTGGTTGATGCCCATGTGGCTGTCTCTCCCGGTCTGTTAGTCCTGTTTATCTGAACCATGGGGCTCCAGCTGCAGAGTCCGAGGGCTGCAGGGGTACCTTGGCCTCCAGACTTGCTCTGTGATTATGGCAGTTTGCCTAGCTTCAGTCTCAGCAGCTCATCTGTACCTTGAGGATAATCAGCTCCAAGACTTAGAAGTGAGCCTTAAAGGGGCCGGCACTCTGGCTCAACAGGCTAATCCTCTGCCTGCAAGTGCTTGTGTGCCACATGAACATTGCTTCGGGTCCTGGCTGCTCCACTTTGCATCCAGCTCCTTGCTTCTGGTCTGGGAAAACAACAGCCTTGGCACCCTGTACCCGCAATGGAGACCTGGAAGAGACTGTTGGCTCCCTGTTTGAGATCATCTTAGCTCTAGGCTTGGTGGCCCTTTGTGAAGTGAACCAGTGTTTGGAAGACCTTCTCTGGATCTCTTCTCTGCCCCACAGTCCTGGGAGGGTGGGGTAGGCTGTAAGGGCCAGCTGGGCCGTGGGGCTTGACCTTAGAGGTGGTGAGAGACACTGCCCGTGGAGAGGAAGGCACATTGGCAGGCCTGTGTGTTCTGATGCCTCCTACCTGCTGATTCAGGCAGTCTGGGCATGACGGTTCAGGGGCATCACTGATGACCGTGTGGCCTGCGCTGGACTGGGGCAGCAGGGGAGAAAGTGGGGGTGTTTAGGACACTGGCCCCAGGAGAGAACTTTCTGTAAGTTCTTAGACCTGGCAGGTCTGCTCCAAAGCCCCCCTCCCAAACCCTAAGTTGTCTCTGAGTTTCTGGTGCTTGGTGTGGCTTGGGGACAGAGAAATGAGCTGTTGGCGCAAAGGGAAGTAGTATTGCCCAAGAGTGGGCCCTCTTTGAGCAAGCCCCTGAACTGGTCACTGTGGTGTGGCTCCAAGCTGCTGTCCCTGGACCTGCAGGCAGCTGGCTGTGAGCAGGTGTGCAGTGGGGTCAGTTGGGATGGGTACCCTGCAGGCAGGCGGCTGGGATGGGTACCCTGCAGGCAGGCGTCTGGGATGGGTACCCTGCAGGCAGGCGTCTGGGATGGGTACCCTGCAGGCAGGCGTCTGGGATGGGTACCCTGCAGGCAGGCGGCTGGGATGGGTACCCTGCAGGCAGGTGGCTGGGATGGGTACCCTGCAGGCAGGTGGCTGGGATGGGTACCCTGCAGGCAGGCGGCTGGGAGCAGGGCAGGAGGAGGAGCTTTACTGATTTGCCTGTGTGTGGGCCACAGGGTCTGCTTTCTTTTCCTTCTCCCTGGATTTCCAGTTCCAACTCCCTTGGCCTTGTCACCAGGGCGGTGCTGTCAGGTCTCTGTTCTGTCCCCCTGGAGGAGGCGGCAGGTGCACCCATGGCTGGTGGCATCTTAGTGGGGAGCCTGTGTGGGACTGGGAGAGCTGCAAACGCACAGCACACCGCTCAGGTGCACGGAGGAGGCTTGGGGAGAGAAGAGACATGTCTGCCTTCCTCTGAGCTTGTGAGGCTGGGCCACAGAGGGCCAGGTGCCCGGATGTCTTTTGGCTGGCTGCAGGAGGGTGCCACGAGCAGAGTTTTTCTTTCACTCGCATCCCACAAGGATGCTCCTCATCGTGATTGCTGTTTTGGCCGAGGACAAGGCTGAGGGTGGTGAGGTGAGTCACACCAGGGTACACTAGCAGGGGCAAGGGTTTCTGTGCCCAGGAGGCTCTGCCCTCTTGACAGAATCTTCCTGATGCCCCATTCCTCTGAGAGGTGCCCTGGCATGGCTCTCCACCTGTGTAGGGTTGCATTGGGGGTTCAGAGAAGGGGTTGGCTGAAATGGGACTGAGAAGGACCTTGAAGGACCTAACCAGGTCTGTAAAAGCTGAAGAGGTGGAAAGGAGACCAGGCATGGCAGGAAGGCGGATGGATCCACAGTAGCAGAGCTGGCGCAGTGGGACTTGAGGGAGGTGTAGGTGGGCCTAGGTAGTAACTTGCTGAGGCTAGGTGTGGCCCTCCAGCCGAGCTGTGCCCACAGCTGCAGGTCCCGGGGCTCAGTGGGTTCCCGGGTCAGACAGGCTGCAGGTCCCGGGGCTCAGGAGGTTCCCCGGGTCAGACAGGCAGGTGGAAGCAGCAGGTAACCCTGCCCAGTTGTGCGCATCCCATTTTGTCTCTGGGCCCGTGTTTCCCTGTCTGTAAGGCTGGAGGCTTGGGTGGTCTGTGCTCGGGGTCTCAGAGACCCTAGCCTCCTGTGGCCCCTTGACTCGCAGCTCTGCCACAGACAGAGTCAAGAGGAAAGGGCCTTGGTCCCTGCCCTGGTCACTGTTGGGGTCCTGCCAGCCAGCTCTGCTTTATGCACCAGGGGTTTCTCCTGTCTCCACTGCACAGCCTGGGGCAGGTCTCAGGGGACCTGCAGTGTGGGTGGGGCTGGTGGGACTGCCTGAGACCTCACAGGTCCCTCTCTGTGGCTTGGAGGTGGTGCCTTCAGCAAATGTGCCGAGGGGGCCTCTGGCCAGGTTCTGTTCCTGCCTGCAGGTGCAGTGTGCTGCCAGCCCAGGTCTGCATGGAGGGCTGGTTGTCAGGCTGAGTCACACGGGATGCCCTGGGCTCCCCTGCTGGTGTGCTTTGCTGGGAATGAGGCCGTCTCTTGGGCCTGCAGTCCCTCTGTTGGCTGTCTCGTCTGTCCCCTGATCATGGCTTTCTTGGGGGCTGAGTCCAGGCTTCCTGACATGCAGCAGGTGCACGGTCAGAATCAGTGCTGGGGCAAGGAGTGAGGGATGGCAAGGCCCCAGCTGGGTGCTCCCCGGTAGTGCTTTTTAAGCCAGTTAGTGATCAGGCTGCTCAGTCAGCTGTGTCTCCATTTTCGCTTCCTGCGAATGGCATCAAGAGGCTACGAGTGCAACCCCACTTCCCCTCTATTTCTCCTTAATATTTACTGAAAAATAAGCCTTTTAAAAAATACTTACATTTTTGAAAGTCTTAGTTATAGAGACAGAGGGAGAGCTTCCACCTGCTGGCTGACTCTGTGGATGGCTGCAGTGGCCAGGGTTGGGCCAGGCTGGAGCCAGGGGCCCGGGCTGCATCTCCCACGTGTGTGCAGGGACCCAAGCACTTGATCATCTTGGTGCTGCTTTCCCAGGCTGTGAGCCGGGAGCTGGACTAGAAGCCGAGCCGCTGGGACTGCTGTGGTTGTTTTAGGCAATGGCTCCATCCTTTGGCTTTTGTGCAAAGGTCCCTAACTGTGGCTGCCTTTTGGCCATCACTTGGGGAACTGTTAAAACAAAAACAAAAAACAGTGGCTGGGTCCTGATCCCTGGAGGGGCCCAGGTGGTCCCAGTGTTGTCATCCTGAGTGGATATCTAGACTTGGTTGGAGGGTTCGGGCCTCCTGAACTGGAGCTGAACTGGGTCAGCAAGTCATGGGGGCCAGGACTTAGGATGCTGCTCTCTACCGGGCATCCCAAGGCCTGATCAGCCAGGGTCAGGAGGCTGGTGTCAGCTGTGTTAGCAGCCAGGGAGCAACCGGGCTGTGGTGAACTGTTCCCTTGTTGACGGGGAGGCGGGGGGGGGGGGGGGGGGGATGGGCCAGGAACCTGCTGTAGGGGCACGGGCGCCAAGGCTGTGTGCACCCAGGGGGCTGCCTGCTGCAGGGGAAACTGGTTGGGACATGGTCCTTGGCCTGGTGTGCTCCCCGCCATCTCCCTGGCGCACAAGCTCAAACTCCCTGACCCAGGCAGCACTGCCTTCTGCATGGCCATTGTGCGGGACTGAGCTGCCCCAGATGGGGTGGGGACCTTTGTAGACTGTATTCAGGGGGACAGGTGTGGCCAGGGCCCCAGGCACTGAGACAGAGTGGCAGCTTCGTAGGAGAGTCGACCCATTTCCAAAAATAGAGCAGCCACTGTCAGGGCGTGCGTCTCTTTGTCTCCCCTATTCTGCCTTCCCGTGGGCTCCCAGGTTGTAAGGCAAGAAGGAGGCCGCCTCTCATGGAGGAATCCGAGGTCCGCCAGCCACAAGGGCCCGATTGTGTGCGGCTCTGACCCCGCCCGCTGGTCACCAGCGCTCGGCTCCCTAATGAGCCCGCTCTGGGAGTGGCTCTTTGTGGCAGGTTCCGGCCATGCAGCCCGTGCCAAGGTTGCGTTTCCTGGCCACTTAGTGTCCCTTGGTAGCTGGTGGGACAATGGGTGCGCCGCCCCTCCCCCTTCACTTTGATGCTGCAGCGGGCAGTTAGGAAGTGAGTTTCCGTCTCTTCCAGCACCTTCTGTCCCCTCCCCCAGGCCCAGCCCCTCCCTCTTCTATTGTCTTTCGTCTCTTCTTCCTTTCCCAGTCCCTGCCCTGGCTCATGTTTCCTGGTCCAGCTCTTTCAGACCCCTCCCTCTACCTTCCCGCCTCTTGCTCCGTTCCCTCCTCACCCGAGAACGTTTCTATTGTCCTCTGGCCACTGAGCTCATTGGGCCCTTGCTGGTGCGTGCTGTTTGTCCCCTGCAAAGCTTGTCCTTTGAACCAGGGGGGGCATTGCCCCCACCAGGCACTGTGAGAGCAGCCCACCAGCCCCTGTACCTACTGCCCTCCCCCCACCAGTTGTGCCTTGAATCCCTGTTGACCTCTGGCTTCTGTGTCCTGTGCCCTTTGGGCCCTCTCCCCTCTGTCTGTTGCCCAGCTGAAGGCCACCTAGCATCTGGGTCTCCTGAGCTGCCCAGAGATTCCTGTTGACGCCTGAGTGAGTGACGTGACAACCTTCTCGCCTCAGTTGCATCACACAACCTGGTACCTGTTGGGGACGGTGAGGGAGGAACATTCCCTCCTGAGGGTCCTGGAGGGCCATGCTTGTTGTGGCCAGTGCTTCCGGGACAGTTGCCAGGATTCCTACCCTGGCTTTGGCCTTCATGCCGTCCCTGACCAGCCTCCTGCGCCCACTAGAATCCCGTCCCTGACCAGCGTTCTGTGCCCACTAGAATCCCACCTCCCTGTGTGGTCTGGCCGAGTCCTTGGAGGAGGACAGGCCATACCCACGCATGGATGCCTTAGCAGCCTGTGCCAGGCTCTTGTGGGTGCCAGGGCTGTCCACGTGCAGGGCATGGCTGCTCTGGAAGGGCCACACAGCCCCAAGGGGTCTCCTGGCAGAGCCCGGCCAACTGGCTGCCAACAGTCAGCTCCAGATTCCAGTACAAGGCCAAGAAGGCTGCAGGAATAGGAAAATAAAGGAAGTGGCTTTTAGGTGGTGGTGGGTGGCCAGGGAAGACAGCACCCCCCTCCCATCATGCGGCTTCCTGCCTGTGGCGATCAAGTGAACAGGCACCTCTTGAGGTTGCGTGGGCCTCTGGGGCCAGCTGTGGGCTGTGGTGCCAGTATTCTTGGCGATGTGCACTCCTGGGGCTCTCAGCTGCTGCTCTGGGTCTGTGGTGTGTGCAGGGGGGATGGTGACCTCTGTGTGGTCTCTGGGGGCTGACCCACAGAGAGACGACCTGGGACTCCTGGGCGTGGGGCCTCACCTGTCCAGAGGGGCTGAAGCCGTGATGGTGAGGTGGAGAGTGGGGGTGACAGCTGCACCCCTTGTCTCCTGTGGGTGTCTCCTTGCTCAGCGGGCCTGGTCATCTGTGCCACCTGCTGCCACCTTTGCCATCGGGATTGCTCCTGATGACTGGGGGTAGGTCTCAGGAAGCCCCCTGTGCTCCTGCCCCCCCAGAACGTGGACTGGCCGGCACCTGGCACCTTTGGAGTCTGCGGAGCTCCATTCTGCTACATGTAGCTGTGTCTTGGTGAGAGCTGGCCCACCTGTGGACGATGGGACCTGCTCCGGCGTGCTGAGCTGCAGTGTTGTGGCAAGCCCTGTGTGAGGACCCCCTAGTTTGTGGTGCAACCCAGAATCCTCAGAGCAGGCAGGAGGAGGGAGAGGGGAGTGGCTGTCCCCTGGGGCTGCCCGCTGCAGTTGCCGGGGCTCCTTGGGTCCTGAATGTGAGCCCCCTTCCCTGACTCGCCCGCCACTTCTGGCTGCAGGTACCTGCTGCTGTGCAGTACAGGAGCTGCTGCGGCTGGGTCCCTGCCACGGGCTGTGGTGACGTGGCTGCCGTTGTCAGTTTCTCGCTACAGCTTGTGCCATTCCTGGCTGTTCTCGGCATTTGGGGAGTGGACCAGTGTTGTCTCTGTCTCTGGGATAAGAAGTGAACGTATTGCCTGCCTATGACGTGGAAGCTCAAGGCCATCTTCATGTCTCTGGCCTGGCTCGTGCCCGTCTGGCGGCCTTGGACGGCGAGCCTGGTGCCACCCCTGCCCGGTCTGCGGGCATTGCGTGGGCCGCGTCCCTGGGCTGCCCGTGGTCTGTGTGATGGACATAGGGCAGCGTGCAGCTCCTTGCGCACCTCTGCCCACTGGGCTTTTGTGCTCATTGTTTTCTGCTTCAGTCTCTTCTGGTTTCCCTGGGCCTCATCTGTGAAATGAGGTGGTTCAATCAGATCCCCAGAGGAACTAAGGAATGTTCTTGAAATCCAGGTCTTCCCTGGTTGTCTGCTGTTCCAGTGAGGATGGTGGGCTCTGGGGAAAGGACAAGGATGTGGGAAGGTGCCCCCTTCATCAGTGGGCTGTTCTTCTGTGGTGCCAGGGCAGCTGTGGGTTCCTCCTGCAACCTTTCCTGACAGGTGTGTGCTTTTGTGGGCAGCCAGCCTCCTCCCCACTCTGTGTCAGCTAAGCCCTGGACTTGCCATGAGGCTTTCCCTTCCTGGGGGCCTTGGTAAGAAGGGACCCTGACCTCCCATCTAACCCTGTTAGACCTGCTGGATGGGACTTGTCACTTCAGGTCCCCCTGGGCCTGGGTGTCCCGCGAGGCAGGGAAGCTGACCCGGCACATGCTGCCCAGATGGGGACAGTATCCTTGTGGGGATCCTTGAAGGTTCTCCCAGCATGGCCGATCCCAGCGTCAGGTCTAAGGTCTGGGGAGAGGAGTCTGTGTGGAGCATCTTGCCTCACTCCCTGCTGGTTTGGTACAGGAATGGGCCAGCCTTGCTCTCTTGCCTGGCAGGGCCTAGGTGATGAAGGTCCTTGTGCCTGAACTGTGCTGGTGGGATCACACAGGGATTCCCCATCCCCCCCCCCCACCTTCCTCCCCCTGGACATCACACCAGCCCTACACCTGCTAATCAGGTGCCAGGCGCTTACCAATAAAAGCTGATGCGCTGCTTGCTCAGTGCTCGTTTAACCCTTGCAAACCTGGGAGGCTTGTGTTTTCCCCACTTGACCCAAAGGGAAACTGAGGCACAGGACAGCCCAGTACTTTGACCAAGGTCCCGAGCTGGGGTTTGGCCCCTGGCACCCTGGCTCCAGGCTCCCCACTGCCAACTGTATGGCCTTCTACATCAATAACTTCTCTCCCACACACATCGACTGCCTGTCCATTGTAGAAAATTCTCTGAGCACCCAACCCAGCACCCAGACAGCCTCCTGGCAGGGGTGACTTCATGAACCACCCATGTCTGCCTTCCTATGAGAGGGGAGGAGTGGTGGTGAGTTGGCCATGGGGAGGAAGTGAGCTTTTTTTGCTGTGTTCCGGGCAGTGGCCTGATTGTAGGAACTTGTGAGTTGGGATCTTCTTTTCCCAGCATGTTTCACTGGTGCCTCATGGGGTGGTGTGTCTGCCTGTGGTTTCATCTGAGATGTACAGAACCCCCCCACCCCCTGCGAGCCTGAGGGCGGCATCCCTGAGTTGTCCTTGGGGAGATCAGAACTTCTGGTGGGCTGGCCACAGGCTCCCAGCCCCCACCCCTGCTGCTGCTGTGGCTTCACTGCTGGAGGTGGCACCTGCTCTTGAAGGATCCTGTGCTCCCAGCCGAGAAGCATGGAAGACAGCAGAGTCCAGCATCTAAGTTTTAAAATCAGCTTTAATCCTGCCCTCCCCAGGAATAGCAAAAGTGGTACGATGGGGTCCCACCCACCCTTGCCCCGGTTTCCCAACAGTGGGATATCTCGTAGATGTGTGGTGTGTTCTTGGAGCCGGGTCACTAACCTTGGCCTTAACCCAGATTGCACCTGTTTTTATACACACTCATTTCATGTTTGTGTGCGTAACATTTTATCACACGTAAAGGTTTGTGTATACACTTTAGTGTTTTGGAGCAGAGTTCAGATGGACAGAACAATTGAGAAGGTATTAGGGGAATCCCCTGTGCCCTGCCTGCAGGCTCCTGGTGCTGCTTTCCTAGCAGTAGTCCGACATATTGGGTGAGCCAAGGTTGATCAGCTTGAGCCCAGACTTCATTTAGATGATGTTTTCTTCTTGGACCTGACTCAATGTGCGCTTAAGATATTTATCTGAAAGACAGAGTGACAGAGAGAATCCATCTTTGATCCCCTAGTTCACTCCCCAGATGGCTGCAACAACCAGGCTTGGGTTAGGCTGAAGCCAGGAGCTCCGTCTGGGTTTCCTTTGTGGGTGACAGGGGCTCAGGGCTTGGGCCATTCTCTGTTGCTTTCCCAGGCACATTAGCAGGGAGTGGCATTCAAAGCAAAGCAGCTGGGACTTGAACCAGCAACACTTGCACCAGGCGTCTCATCCCAAGTGGCTGCTTCCCCTCCAGTGCCCCATGGCGGGGGCAGGCCCCCAGCAGTCTGCATTTCCAGGAAGAATGGTGCCCATGATTGCTGCAGCGTTTAAACTCCCATGGCCTCCTGTGAACATGTTGAGAGTGTCACTGTACCGGCTGCGCTGGACATGGGGATGGCTTTGACACTTTGCCGTGTTCACCTTGGTTGGGTCAAGCTGCCACCTGCGACCCTGGCGTCCCGTGGCAGAGCTCCGGTTTGATTCCTGTGTGCTGTCCACTGATACGGGGGAGACCCAGATGCAATTCCTGGCTCCTAGCTTTGGCGTGGCTCAGCCCTGGCCATTGTGACCGTTTGGAAAATGAACTCTCTGTCTCTCTGTCATTTGGCCACTCTGCCTTTCAAATAAATAAAATAAAGCTTTAAAAAAGCTAAACAAAACCCTGAAACTTGAAACCCTTCAGTATCTGAAACTTGGAATGCGACATCCTGCACAAAAATAGTTTGGGATTTCACAGCGGTTTGAATTTCAGATTTTGAGGTTAGTGATGCCCAGCCAGTGAAGTTTGTGCAAGTTTCCCAAATCCCCCAGATCTCCCAAATCCGGGGCACCTCTGGACCTCTCGCTTTGTGGAAGGGGCCTCTGCCTGTCTGCACCCTCACAGCAGCCTGGAAATTGCTGGCTGGAGGTTTTTGCTGCCCTCTTCTGGGGCCATTTCCACCGGGCTGCTGGCGCCTGCCCCCTCTGTGGCCTCTCCAGGAAGGCTGTGGGCAGCGGTCTGGCCAGCAGGATGTTTCCCTGCAGGCCCATTGAGAAATCCCCCTGGAAATCCTCCTTTGGCCCTGGCGCAGGCAGGCGAGAGAATTGAAGACAATGGGGATGCAGGAAACAAAAGGTGCCATTGTCCAGCCTGCCCAGGCAGGGGTAGTGAGTGCCTGAGTGCCAGGGCCCCAGGCAGGGGTAGTGAGTGCCTGAGTGCCAGGGTCCCAGGCAGGCTGACCCGTAGTGCAGGTGGTTGGTTTCTGCTCGCTAGTAGGGACTCCGTGCCCAGTGCTCCTGCCTGGTGGGAGGTGGAGCATCAGCTCTCTGCCCAGGGATGTGTGCGACCCATGTGACCAGCCTGGCTGGCTGTTGGTAGTCTGCTCAGAGAGCCTGGCCACCCCACCACCCACCACGGGTGAGCCTGGGTCTCCGACCTTGCTGCATCGGGTGCACCTGTCAGTTCTCACTCTTCCTGTTCACCCTTTGCTCCTGCCTCCCAGCTGCCCCCATGATGGCCTCTGCTGACCCTCGCTCTGCCCCTCCTGAGGTTTCAGACTGTGGGGGATGATGAAGGGCTTCAGCCTCAGCATCAGGTTCCGCTGCTCTGGCATCTGGGTTCAACTCCTTTCCCTACACTCTTGTCCCATCTCTTTCGGAAGCGTCGTAGCTGTAGGCTCCCACCAGACTTTGACATGCCCTCTTGCAGGATCTTGGCTGAATTCTCTACCTCTGTTTGCAAACTCTTGGTTGTTTCAGTGCCAGCCCCTGGTTGCTTTTCCAGCCCGTCTCCCAGAAGTAACTGGTGGTGGGTGCTTGGAAGCCTCGGCAGGGTGTAGGGAGCTGTCTGATGCCAGGGGCTGGGCCTACCTGACTTCAAGGCCACCTGGGAGCTGCCTGGCAGCCCAAGGCTCTGCCCCCATCCTCCCCATGGAGTTTCTGGAAGGAGTCTTCTCTCCAGTAGCTGCCCATAAGTGTGACAACAAGATGAGTGGACGAAGAACCAGCCCTGACCTGGGGACTCACCTACCGTTGCCATAGTGGGCTGCTGCTGCTGGGTCACTGCCGGGGTACAGCTCTGTGTACCTCCATTTCTGCTTTGGTGAGAGGGCCAGGAGGTACAGGGTGCTCTCTGAGCATCTTAAACTTAATGCCGGCACGTGTCCTGCCCCTCTGCCCCATCCCCTGCTCCGTGGCTGAGCCCGCCTCACCGGCCACGGCTCTGCCGTCTGCCTCTGGCCTGGATTGTTTGGGCTGGATTCCAGGGATGGCTCCGAGGGGGAGAAGCTGGGACCATGGTTCTGCTTCTCAGACTCACCCCGTGGTAGACGGTGCAGCAGGCAGAGGGCGGGGTGGCCTCACTCAGCATTTGCCCTTGGCCCGGATCCTGGGGCAGGGCTCCTGCTGCCCATCGCAGGAGGAAGGAGGCCCTTGACTTCTAGGGCAGTGAGGGGTGCCGGTGCAGAGTGGGAGGAAGGGGTTGTGGGTGTGTGTCCGTCCCCTCCTTCACTCTGTGTGTGTATGTGTGTGTTCATCCCAGCTGCCACACACTCCCCTCAGTCATGTTCAGTGGTTTGAAACAATCCCTCTGTCCCCACTGTTTCTATTCCTGCGTTTGACCTTTCGTTCAATGCTCATGGGCTGTGGGCTGTTGGCTGCTTTTGCAGTGGTGGGTTTGTGGCGTGTCGCTAGAGAGAGGACAGTTTTGTTACCTTTCACACAGTGCTGTGTTCCCCAGCCCCCTCCCAAAACAGAGCCGACTTTGCCTGGCTTTCTCGTTGGGGGTGACAGGAGTGTAGCAACCCTCTGGGAGGGGTGTCTGCACTTGTGGGAGATTCCTGTGGCAGGTGCCTTGGGCAGTGGGATGGTACTGCTGTCCACACGCTCTAGGCCCTCCTTCCCTGTCCACAGGCTGAGCGCATGGATGAGGCCGCTTGCTGGCCTGCATGCCCCGTGGTGCCCTGAGCAGGGCTTCTGGCCCCGTGAAGCAGGAGCCTGGAGGGGCTGTCAGGCCGGATGGGGTTCTGTTCCTAGCCTGCTATTCCCAGGTTGACCTTATCCAGCAGGGGAGCAGCAGCCGTGGGGGCAGGCCTGGGCGGTCCTGTGGGGCTCTGCCAACCCCACCTGAGCCCTGGTCTCCCCAGCTGTAGGTGGGCTCTAGGACAGGTGCGTGGATGGACCCCCAGCTGGTGCTCTGGGTTTGTCAGCAGGAGACAGGTGCTGCTTTATTCACTGTGTGCTTATGCAGCACCTTGGGCAGGAGGAGTGAGGAGCAGGTGCAGATCGGAAGCAGAGGGGAGGGGGCTTGGGGGTTCTGTGTCCTGGTGCAGCTCTGGCCCCAACACTGTGGCCTTGGGTTCTGAGGAGTCCAGCCAGCTGCAGAGCTGGTCTGGGCAGGGGTAGTCCTGGGATCTACCATGTACCAGCTGCCTGGAGGAGGGAGAAGTGGAGCAGTGGGTGTGGGAGGGTATTAGGGTGGAGGCATCCAGAGTGGGAGTGGGGGCCTTGCTGGGTCACCTTGGGTGTGCTCACACCTCCCTCAATCCCAGTTTCCCAGGTCTGACAGTCCATCCCTCCCGCCAAGTGCATGGGGGAGATTGTAAAACCAGAAAGACGCCCAGGAAAAGGGAGAGGTGGGGCACGAGCTTGTGGGTACAGGGCAGCTGTCTGCTGCTGTCCCCATGAGGGCTGTGGCACTGCTCTGCTTGCCGGTACCCTGGCCACTTCTCTGGTGTGCTGGCCGGGCCAGAGAGGCAGGACCCATGGGAGTGTGATGACTGACAGGCCAGCGTGTGACCTGGCGGAGGTGGGGTGAGCCTACTGGGAGCTGTAGCTCAGCTGGACTCAGGGCCATGTTGTCCTGAGAGCTAGAGCCCCAAGGGACACATGGGCTAGGTGACTGGCACGCCCCTTCCTAGTGACCCTCAGTTTCAGGGGTGGTCGGTGTTGAGGGGAAGGGGCTTTGGGAGGTCTGCTTGGGGCTCTGGGGATACCAGTGACCATGCTGTGGCTTTACTACATGACACCAAGTGACTGGGGACCTATTTGTGCTGGAATGTGCCCGCTGGGGCTCTGTGTTACTGTTGTGACCCTGGGGGCGGGGATTGGGATGCAGGGATGCATCCCTTCTGCCCGAGTGGTGAGCCTGCAGGCGAGGGCAGGTTAGTGCTGTGGCCTGGGAGGGCTGGCATACCTCACGCTGTTGTAGTCCTACAGGTCTGAGTGTCCAAGGGCAGCCCCCAGGTGGCCCACTGACCTTTGGCCTCGGTGTCCTGGGGCGGCCCAGGGAGCTGGCTCCGTTTATCTTGTTTTATCTCTGACTGCCTGTTACAGTCCTGGTGCCGGGAGGAGCTGTCCTGGTGGCCTGGAATAGCAGGGCTTTCTGGTGAGCAGGGGACATGGTTCATGTCATTCATGTCACAGGATGAGGGAGAGGGGGCGGGGTGCACTGCCCACTTGGTGTCCGTTTAAGGTGAGGAAAGTGCTCAGGCAGGCCCTGGTGAGCCTTGGAGACGTGCTCGCAGCAGGAGGGCCCCCGGCTCAGCCCACACCAGCTGAAGGACTGCAATTCCCCCGGTGAGCAGTCGCATCTCTGGGTGTTGGCCAAGGGCCAGGCAGCTGTGCGGGCGCTCGGGCAGAATGGGCTAGATCCCGGGGTGGTGCCTGCTGGACAGGAAGGAGGCCTGCGGGAAGAAGCCTTGTTCCTCTCAGCTGGGTGCTGCTGGAGGTGTCCTCTTGGTGGGGTTCTCAGGGTGGCCCCATCCTACTGAGTAGCTTCTGCAGCTGACCCTTGGGTGTGTAGACCCTGGGCAGTCACAAGGCCACAGGCGGTCCTGGCTGATGTCCCCACCAGATTTTTCCCTTCATTCTCTGAATTCCCCACCTTGCAGCCCTTTCATCTTTGTCACCTCCCTGTTTGGCATGGGACTGGCAGAGAGTTCCTGCTCCTCAGCCTGTAAGGAGCCGCTGGGGGGGGGGGGCGCTGGGAGGTGTGTGCCGGGCTCTGGAGGCGTGGAGGGAGCCAGCGGCCACGTGGCTGTCTCCGAGCCAGATCTGCTGACTGCTCCTGTTAGAGCAGCTTGCACCATGCTGCTGAGCCTGCTGGGGCTGGGGCTTGGGTCTTGGACAGGGCACCTGGCCCGGTATAGCATGCAGCTGACAGCTTCTGAGACGGGCAGATTCGGGCTGGAGGCCAGGTGGGCACCCAAGGAGCAGAGGGAGAAGGCAGGTGCCCGTGGCTGGGGGTGTCACTCTTGCATGCACCTGGCAGTAGAGCTGTGCCCGCTGGCCAGCGATTCGCTCACTGAGCATGACCAGTCTGCCCTGTGAGTTCTAAATGGCAGCTCCTGAAGGCAGCTTCCCCCTCTGCCCTGCCTCTCTCTAATCTGTCCTCCAGAATTACCCCCCTCCAAAGGCAGGCTCTAGGGCACCCCCCTCATGTGTGTATTGGCTGTGGGGAGCTTGGGGAGACTGAGGGTGTCCTGTGGGGCATGTGGCTTAGAGAAGTGTGAGGATTTGCTCCGGGTCACTCAGCTGAGTCTTCTGGGTCCCTGTCTGGCGGGGATGCTCAGGCTCTCAGCTGCTTCCTGCCCTTGGGGGCAGGGTGGTTGGGCCTGGCCACTGGCTGCCCATGGGGACAGGGTGGTTGGGCCTGGCCACTGGCCGCCTGCTGTCAGCGATTCTTTGTGTACCCAAGCCTCCCTAGGGGGAGCTGAGGCCCAGAGTTGGAAAGGGACAAGTGATCCCACCTTGACTGCTTCTTGCATCTACAGGTGGAGCTCAAAACAGAACTCCCTCAAGGGGAATGGGAGGGCAGATCCCACAAGTAGGTTCACCCCATCCCCTGTCGGGACCCCAGGAGGTCTCTGTGTCCATCACTGCTTGTGTGCAGGTGGTCAGGGTGGTCACAAGGCCCTGTGGGGGCTCCGGGAGCAATCCAGGGCTGCATGGGCAGTGGGCGGAGCTGCTGGCTGTGCTGGTGGCTCTACTCGACTCCTCTCAGCTTGGGCACCAGGCTGTGTCCTGAGCGTTTTTGTGTAGTGGTCCCTGAGGTCTGCTCTAAGGTCACTGTCAGGACCCAGAGCTCAGGTTACTTGGCCGTGATTGTCCCCACATCAGAACAGGTGGATTGGGACCCAGGCCCCCGGCCCCCACGTCTGGGTCCTTTGCTCTCTGCAGGGCTGGGCGTCTGGCCATGTCCATTGAGTACCTGTTGTGTTCCAGTCTGAGCACCATGTCCTGGGCTGGGTTACTCTGAGAGACGGGTGGTGGGACAGGAGGCTTTCATTTGCCATCCCTGCTGGGAAGTACATATTACCGAGCTTGGGTGATCAGGGGCTTTCCAGGAGCAGGACTGAGGCCCCTGAGACTGGGGACCTAGGGCAGAGGCAGGGCAGCATCTCTTGCTGGGTGATGAGCTTGGGATGGGGGTGAGACGCCATCTGGGAGCACTGCAGGGTCCTGGGGACCAAGGCCATGGCTGCCCTGTCCAGCCTCCTGCAGGAGATGGTGGTGGTCCTGGGCTTCGCAGGCCATTGGTACTTGGTGGACAGTGCTTGGTTCTGGGAGGTTCAGCTGCTCCTGCATTAGAGGGAGTCTCTTAGGAGGGCCACCCTGGAACACGTGCACATTGCTAAGGTTCCCCGCCCTGGCTGTGCAACCCCTGAGTCCTGCTTCTGACCCCTGGATTGGGAGAGGTTCTGCAGACACCCAGTGGGGCTTGTTGGGCCAGCCCTGGGCAGGGTCTGGGTCACTCCCCCGCACTCCTCTCCCCCAGACTGTGGCTGTGCTGAAATGGGAAAGGGTGATGAGGTGGGCAGTCCTAAATGGTCTGGAGGGAGTGGTCTCAGGACAGCCACTGTGTGGCTGCCTTCCTGAAGCACTCACCAGCTCAGCTCGCCTCCAGGGAACTGTGGCCTGCGGGAGAGCCAGCATGGGTCTGCTGGGTCTTGAGGGGGGGTGGGGGGGGTGGATAGTGACCGGTGGCTGCGCCCTGGGCCAGGGCTGACAGTCCTGCTGTGCGAGTTCAGCACATGGGTGTGCAAGGTGCACTGGGACCAGCCCATTGGTTGGGGCTGGGCATTCATTCATTAGGGACAGGTGGCTGCTGCTGCCTGCACCATGCTTGTGCCAGCACCAGGCAGGCCTCGGGGAGGAGACTTGGCTTAATTGCACGTTCTGGAAAGACTGGTCCTTGGTCTCCCTGCCCCTCCCCCAGCCGCTGCTCCCTGCATTTATGCCTGGGCAGGCCTGGTGGCCTCTGGTGGCACTTCCTTTGTCTTCTGTCTGGATGGCATTGTTGGCTGCAGGGAGAGTGTCCCTGGCAGATGGGGCCACTCTGGCACAGGCACAACTGGCAGGACCGAGGACAGCCAATGTGTGTGTGTGTACTAGGGTGTGGGGAGAGACCTAAGGGGTTGGCCCTGTACTGACCTTGAGCAGAGCAGCTCACGGAGTCTGGGATGTGGGGGTAGGGCAGCTGCTGTCCCTGCACCCCAAGGAAGAAGGAGGCCCCTTTGCCTCTCAGGGGACCAGCTGGGCCAGGGGCCTGCTCTGCCAAATCCCCTCCCGGTCCTGTGCCTGTGATAGATCTGACCGGGGCCCAGTGGGAGGATGGCATCAGATAAGCAAGAGTGGTACCTGAAGGTCCCCTGCTTGGAGCTGGGGTCCCAGCTGCATGGGCCCTCCCACCCTGACCTCTGTGTGGACTGTTTGTGCTCCCTGCTGTGGCTCCTCTAACATCCACGGGGGGTGGGGGGGTGATGAGGGTTGAGGAGGAGGGGGGTGTGGTGGGGGCCTAGCCTGCAGGGAGCTCCACAGATGACCCCCACCCCCACATTCCTGACCATCCCGAATCTAGCTGGAGGAAGGGCCCTGGGCTGGCTGCCACAGGACCACGGGTGTGGCTAGCCTCTCTGGGGCCCTGTCCGGGTGGGGTCAGGAATTGCAGGGCTGTGGTGAAGGTGCATGGACAGCCTGGTGGGGCTTGGATTCCTGGGCAGTGACCAGGTGCTGTGTGGGGCAAGGTGGCCAGCAGGCCCTGGGTCAGGCTGGGGCATTGTGAGAGCCAGTTGGGCAAGTACTCCATGTGCCAGTTAGTTTCTGGTTTTCAGGATCCCTGTGTTGTGTGAGTTTGAAAGGCAGGAATTACAGAGAAGGGGAGAGAGAGAGAGAGAGAGAGAGAGAGAGATTGAGATTGAGATTTTCCATCCATTGGTTGCTTTCCCACAGGGCCTTGAATGGCTAGAGCTAGGCTGCTTTGTAACCAGGAGCCTGGAGCTTCTTCTTGGTCTCCCTCGTGGGTACAGGGACCCAAGGAGTTGGGCCATTCTTTGCTGCTTTCCCAGGTGATCAGCAGTGAGCTGGATGGGAAGTGGAGCAGTTGGGACTAGAACTGTCCCCGACATGGGATGTTGATACCACTGGCCAAGCTTAACTTGGTGTGCCGCAGTGCCAGCCGCCAGCAGTGGCTTCTTGTTCCCCTGGGAACCTCTGTGGTTTCTCCTGAAATCTACACCTGAGGGGCTGGATCATGTGGCTCCTTCTGCTGCGGGCCTGTGTGGCTGAGTTTGAGGCCAGGGCTTGGTCGGCAGTGGGGGTGGGGTTGGCTCGCACTGACCCTCCCCGAGGGGGGCAGACGCTGGCTCAGGGACCCACTGCCACGTTCACCTGCCCTTTCCTCGGAGCCTGCCTCTGGCTCCTAGCCAAACCACTAATACTAACACAGCGGGCAGTCATGCTTCTGTGTGTCAGCATGTGGCCCAGGCTGCTCTGGAGCCCTGCCTGGAGGCCTCTTCCCTGGGGACCTTCCCTTCTCTCAGCTCCCCTTGGCTTCTCTCTCTCTCTCTCTCTCACACACACATACACACACACACACACACACACACATATACATATATATATATATATATATATATATATATATATATATATATATATATGTATATATCTATCTCCTCTGTCTGCTGGTTTGCTGCAGCAGCCAGATCTGGGTGAGGCTGGAGCCAGGTGTTAGGAATTGTGCTGCTCTGCTGTATGAATGGCAGGGGTCCAAGCATGGGGGGGTCACCTTTCCTTGCCTTCCCATGCATGTTAGCAGGAAGCTGGATTGAAAGCCAGGCAACAGCTTAGGCAGCTGGGCCACACACTGGCACTCATCCCCACCCTAAAGTGACTTGATGAGAATGTGGCCCCTGGAGCCCAGAGGAAAGCCAGGCACCCTAATGGGACTGGGGCATCTCAGCTCCCTCTGAGATGCCGCCCCCTCCTGTCCCTAGGTGAGTCACTTGGCCATTGTGTCCAGAACAAGACCCATGGTGAGTCGGGAAGGCCCTCCTGGTTGCTTGCCCTGCAAGGATGCTCAGTACCCGTGGCTCCTGCCCTCCCCCAGGCCTCCAGGGGTGGGGAGGGCGGAGGGCAGCTCTGTCCTGCGGCTCTGTCCCAGGCAGCTGCCCTGCCCGTAGGTTTTAGACCTTCTGGGCGGATGAAGACCTCTCTGGCCCCTCCCTCCCAGCAGCTGGAGAGGTGGTGGTCCTGAGGTGACTGTGGGAAGCGGAGTCAGGGGTGGTCATCTGGGGAACTGGTCCCTCATCTCATTGCCGGACTGGCTGGGCGCCAGGGAAACATGTGGTCGGTGATGAATTTGGAGCACAGTTGTGTGGTCCTGTGACTCCAGACCAGAGGTTTCCAGGACGGGGCCCATGTCCCCTGGGGAGCAGACGGCCACTCTGCCCCGATTCTGAGCTGTTTTGCAGCGTTCTGGCACCAAGCGCACATCCCTTGCCGAGCACCGACTCCCGCGTCTGCTCCCATGAGCCGCCCTCCCTCCATGCCCAGTGCTTATGGCTCAGTCCGGGGTGTCCAGAAGGCCTTGTTGGCCAGATGGCTGGCTTTCTGTAAGGAAAATGTCATTTGGATGGTGGCCAGGGAGACCTAGATGACCGGACTTTGTACCCAGTGTGGGTGAAATGGGCCCGGGCAGACTAGCACCTGCACCAACTTCCTGCCCTTTTAAAAAAGATGTATTTTATTTCTAGCCTGGTGTGATAGCTCAGTGGCTAAATCCTTGCCTTGCACACACCAGTATTCCATATGGGTGCTGGTTCATGTCCTAGCTGCTCCACTTACCATCTGGCTCTCGGCCTGTGGCTTGGGAAAGCAACTGAGCACGGCCCACAGCCTTGGGTCCCTGTACCCATGTGGGAGACCTGGAAGAAGATCTGGCTCCTGGCTTCGGATCAACTCAGTTCTGGCTGTTGCGGCCACTTGGGGAGTGAACCATCGGATGGAAGATCTTTTTTTGTATTTTCTTTTTTCTGTAGATCTGCTCAATAAAAATAAAACAAATCTTTTTTTAAGAGGGAGGTCCTGCACTTGGGGGTCTTGGGGTCCAGTGGTAGAGGCTGATGGAGGGAGTAGGGGTGGGGAGTGGCTGAGAGATGAACAGATCAAAAGATGTCAGTGGCATTGGTGCACTAAGCAGGTAGGTAGGGTGGCTACAGCCTGGAAGGGCAGTCCTGGCAGGCTGCATGGAGGAGGGGCCTCCGAGAAGAAGAACTGAGCACATGTTGAGCCTGGGGAGGACCCAGACAGCTTGAGGTGTGTGGTGAGGTCAGTGGATCCTGCTGCTGCTGGCTTTTCCACCTGCTCCCATCAGTCATGTGGTGGAGGGGTGGGTGTAGGCTGGGGTGTTTCCAAATAGGAGGACCAATGGGTGGTGAGGAGGTGGTGTGGGACGTGTGATGACAGGGGCCGCTTTAGGTGGCAAGGGGTGGATCCCACACCGGAGGGCACGTGGGTAATTTCTAGTCAGTTGCAGGGGCCTGGTTCCATCTGGGGCAGCCCCACCCTTGAACTTCGTCCTGCAAGTCCTCCTCCAAGGAGGGTGCTTATGGTGGCCGAGGCAGGGACAGCCCAGGAGTTGCAGGACTGGTGCCTGCGCACATGCTCTGGGCCTTGTCCTGGACCTTGGACATGTGTGCTGCGACCAGGGGCGCAGGCCCGGGGCTGATGGAGGCACTGAGCAGCCGGCATCTCCACAGGCAGCGCCGTGCCTGTTGTCTCTCATGCGCTCCACTTCTTGGGGTCTTGGCCTCCTGCAGTTCTGCCCACTCTCCCTGGAGGGCTGTTTCTGGCCTTCGGCTCCAGACGGCCTAGCTGGGATGTGTGCTAGAAGCTGCCCATGCCCAGGGGCTGAGGGAGCAGGGGGTGGCAGGCCAAGGGCAAGGGGTGTGGCTTGGTCCTGTTCCCAGATCTCCTGCCCACGGCCTTGCAGGGTCCTGACAGCATGAGCGATGGATGTGTGGGGGCCGCTCGGCACGTCACGCCATCTGCTGAGGTTATTGTCCATCCCACAAAGGCCGGAGTGCAGCGGGACAGGGGCCCTGGCCGAGGAACGGACCGAGAAGAGGGAGGGAGGTTGTCTGTTTCCCAGCACACGCCTGGCTGGTAGGAGCTGGTCTGTCTGCCCCGGTGACAGTGGCCCTGTGGCTGTCCTGGCCAGTGGAGCCGAGGGCTGGCCTCCTCCCAGCCCCGATGTTCAACTCCAGGGTTTTCCACAACTCTGCCGCCAAACTGATTTACTACCCTTCTAAGATGTGTCGGCAGTTTTACGTGCAGGGTAATTAAGTGGTGTATAGATGGCTCAAGAGTGAGTGCCTGCTGCTTTAATAATTAAAATAGACTACCCCGCCTGTTTCTCAGTGCTGCACTGTTTCCCCTGTCAGGACCTGGAGTGACTGAGTGTGCATGAGTATGTGTGGGTGTGACTAACCGCATATCCATGCACACGTGTGTGATTTGAGCGTGCGCAAACATGCATGGGAGTGTGACTGCTCACACAGCTGCGTGCGGGTGCATATGATGTCGTGGGAGTACAGAAGCATGTCTGTGTGTGTGTGAGTGTGTGTATCCCCATGTGTCAATACATGTACATGTGTGAAGTGAGGGGTATGGGGGCAGGGAGGAGGAGGCTCTGCCATGGCCTCTTGTTCCCATGAGAACTTCCTGGCACATGCAGCACCCTGGCAGGGGGCACCTGTCCTGGATAAGCCGCTTTCCCTGTGAGCTGGCTCTCTCTCAGGAAGGTTGAAAATCTCATTGGCTGTGTGGGCCTGCCCTGATGCACACCAGCTCTGGCCCTGTGTGGCTGGACTGTCCCTCCGAGGGCCTGTGTTGAGCTGTCGCCCCGTGACTGTGTGCCCACCCCCAGTAGCACAGCTGCCCTCCTCTGGGGCTCAGGTATATGCAGATCTGATGCTGTCGATACTGGGTTAGGGCTTGAACCTGCTAGAGGGTGGACCTGGCTGGACACAGCCCTTGTCTATCACCAGCAGAGACAAGCCCAGGGTCAAGTTCTTGCCCAGTAGAAGCAAAACATGGGGCAGGCCTGGGCCCCGGGTGGGTCTTTGCACCGGGACAGGCCTCTGGTTGGATGGAGCTGAGGGCAACACAGAGGCAACCCATGGTCCTTGTGTGGTAGCCCAGGGGGAGGGGCAGGAAGGAGGGTGCCAGGTCCCCATGGGCCATCTCTGCTACTGCCCTCACTTTCGTTGGCTGGTGTCTTTTTTTTTTTATTCCTTTAAAGCTATATCTGTTTCTTTGAAAAGCAGAATTACAGAGAGGGCAAGACAGATCTTCCATCGCTAGTTCATTTCCCACTGGCTGTAGTGGCTGGGGTGGGGCTGTGCTGGAGCTGTGCTGGAGCCAGGAGCCTGGAGCTCCATCCAGGTCTCCCACATGAGTGGCAGGAGCCCAAGGCCTCGGGTGCGTTAGCTGGGAGCTGGATTGGAAGTGGGGCAGCTGGGACTTGAACCAGCGCTCCTATGGGATGCCAGCTGCTGATGTCTTCATTCTGAGGCCCAGCATGGAGGAGGCTCCTGTGTGGGTGCTGCTGGGGTCTGCCCACATGTTGGGGTGTCCAGGCTCTGCCAGTGGGTGCTCCTGGCTATGGCCCCACCAGCTCTGGTGTCTTTTCAAGTTGGGGCTGGGCTGGGGGAGAAGTCTTGCCAGTGTTACGTGGTTGCCTGGCTCTGAGCACGAGACGCTCCCAGTAGCAGTGTCAAGCACCCCTTCTCCACCCAGGGCGGGACGCGGAGGGAGGAGGGAACCCTGACACCTAGCAGGCAGCGGTGGAGGTAGCAGTGGGGGAGGGGCTTCGCACAGCCGGTGGTCTTGTCCAGCCGGTGGGATATGTCCTGCATCTCCCCCCGGCCCCCTCCTCTGGCCCTGGAGGAGGGACTTGGCCGAGAGCCTCTGGGCTCAAGCAGGTTCAGACTGAGCTGTTGGCTGGGTGTCAGGGCAGATTGGGGTGGTCTTGGTATATGATGGGAGGGGGTGCTGGGCTTCCCCAGGCTGAGGCTGTGACTGCAGAGCCCCTCTGCAGCTCCCCCTCCAGGGGTTTCTCAGTTCAGTGCACGACCCTGTGCGACCTGCCACCACAAGGGGAACCCTAGGGGTGCCTCAGCCCGCTGGCACTGCCAGCTCCCCCTGTGTGGAGTGAAATGGGCCACGTCTTAAAGTGACTGATTGAGAAAGACAGAATGGGGCCAGCTCTGGAGGCCTCTGATAGGGGTGGGGTGGGGGTGCCTGGGGTGCCAGAAGCTGAGGTGCTGGGGCCCAAGGGTGGGGCTGCCCCTGAGTGTAGTGCTTAGGGAAAGGCTGAGGCCAGGGGCCCCTGGGCGGTGGAGCACATGCCTCTCTCTCCATTTCCCGCAAACAAGGGAAGCTGCCGCGGTGGTGAGGGGCTACCTGGGGCAGGGTGGGGAGGCTCACCCTAACCCTACTTTTCCAAAGGCCCCTGAACTGGAAGTAGGGCAGCTGGGACTTGAACCAGTGCTCCTATGGGCTGCCCTGAACTCTTCCCTGGGAGACCAAGTGGGGACTGGCCCCTCCACTTTGAGCGGAGCTTCCTATTGTCATCTGATGGCACTGGAGCATCCTGTGGCAATGGCCAGTGGCACCTGCTGGACTTGTGAGTCTCGCTGCCCGCTCTCAGGTGGACCTGGCAGTCCCCGTGGTTGGACAGGTGTACATGGGTTTCCCGACAAGGGCGGCTACTGCTCCTTCCCTGCAGTATTTGGCTTTTAAATATTTTAAATTGATTTTTATTTATTTGAGATGAAGGCAACAGGGCCTGGCGCTGTGGCCTAGCGGCTAAAGTCCTCACCTTGAATGCGCTGGGATCCCATATGGGCGCTGGTTCTAATCCTGGTGGCTCCACTTCCCATCCAGCTCCCTGCTTGTGGCCTAGGAAGGCAGTCGAGGACGGCCCAGAGCCTTGGGACCCTGCACCCGCGTGGGAGACCCGGAAGAGGTTCCTGGCTCCTGGCTTTGGATCAGCACCAGCCATAGTGGTCACTTGGGGAGTGAATCATCGGACGGAAGATCTTCCTCTTTGTCTCTCCTCCTCTCTGTATATTTGACTTTGTAATAAAAATAAAATAAATCTTTAAAAAAAAAAAAAGAAAAATAAAGGAAACAGAGATAGAGATCCTGATCTGCTGGCTCATTCCCCAAATGTCCTCACAGCTGGGCCCACGAGGGGTCCTCACAGCTGGGCCCACGAGGGGTCCTCACAGCTGGGCCCACGAGGGGTCCACACAGCTGGGCCCACGAGGGGTCCACACAGCTGGGCCCACGAGGGGTCCACACAGCTGGGCCCACGAGGGGTCCTCACAGCTGGGCCCACGAGGGGTCCACACAGCTGGGCCCTCGAGGGGTCCTCACAGCTGGGCCCACGAGGGGTCCTCACAGCTGGGCCCACGAGGGGTCCACACAGCTGGGCCCACGAGGGGTCCTCACAGCTGGGCCCACGAGGGGTCCACACAGCTGGGCCCACGAGGGGTCCTCACAGCTGGGCCCACGAGGGGTCCACACAGCTGGGCCCACGAGGGGTCCACACAGCTGGGCCCACGAGGGGTCCTCACAGCTGGGCCTATGAGGGGTATGCCAGACTGAAGCCAGCAGGCCACGAGCTCCACCTGGGCCCCAGGCACTTGAGTCTTCCTTACCTACTGCTGTCCACAGGGTGCTTCAGTAGGAAACTGGATTAGAAGCTTAGGAGCTGGGGCTGGTGCAGTAGCCTAGCGGCAGTCCTGTGTTGCATACACCAGTACCTGGGTGGAAGGTCCAGCGGAGGTCAGCCTGCAGTCGACCCGAGACTCAGAGACACATGGAGGTGTTTGGTGGTGCCAAGGCCGGCTGCAGACGGCTGAGGAAGACGGGGCTGAGCTAAAGGGCCTGTCCTTCTGGGCTGTGGCCCACGCTCACCTGTGTCATGCATGCTGGGAGGGACGAGGGCTGCAGCACGCTGGCTCTCTGCTCAGCACTGGCAGCGAGGGCACATCTCTGCTGTCACCACAGCCTGGCTCTCAGGTCCCCTGGTAGTGGCCTGGAAGAGCTGCCTACTGAAGCATCTCCGTAGGGGTGGTTGGGGGAGCCTCTCTCTTGTGGCCTCCACGCCGGGGCAGCCTGTCCTTGGGAGCAGGCGTTTGATGATGAGACTTGAGGGGCCTTGTGCTTGCGCCCTCCCTGCTTGGGGTCCTAAGGGACCAGCATCCAGCCTTGGCCTGGGGCCTGCTGCTTTGCTCTGCCCAGAAACCTGCAGGCCTCTGGTGCGTGAGCTTGGTGCAGAGCCTCGTGCCAGGTCCTGGCTGTGGCACCTGCTGCTTGGTGAAGAGGTGCAGCCGAGCCTCCCTATAAACCTATAATAGCAAGTAATGGATTCTTATGTCGGCTTGGGTGGCGAAGGGCTTTATCCAGCACCTCCCGCCAGGTCCCCTGAGTGCTGGTGTGGGGGGTCCCTTTTTCTTTTGCTGCAGGGAGGCAGCAGGAAGCACGGCAGGAGCTCCTGGTGGTGCACCGCGGCTAGCTGCTGTACCCGAGGTGTTCTCTCTTGTTTCTGTGTTTACAGATGAGCTGCAGCTCCCACACCTCTCGTAGCAGCCCTAGGAGTCCAGTGAAGACACTGCCTGCGCTGCCGTGGAGCCCTGGAGCCCCGTGGGCTCTGGTCTGGGCTCAGAGCGGTGCAGGCTTGCAGCTTCCCTGGGCCTCTATGAGGAGCATGGACGGCACTGTGGCTCTGCCTGATGCGTCCCTGTTGGCGTGTGTTGGGCAGGCACAGCCTGGAAATGATGCGTTGTGAGACGCCCCACAGGGGCCACCTGCCCCCATGCTGCTCTGTGGACTTGACCTCTATACCTACAGGCCCTAGAAGTTAATGTACCCCACTTCGTGCAGATCCTGGGGCCTCCAGTCATCCTGCCTGCACTTGTCTGAGACCTGGATACAGCAGTGTCTGCCTTGTCCGTGGTTCTTGCCGCGTGGGGTCGTCGGCGTTGCGGGTGGGCATCCTCTCTCTCGCTGACCTGTGTGTGGCTGCCCTGTTATTGGAGCAGGCTCACGGATTCTTGCTTTATCCAGGGGGTTGTAACCCCTGCTCTCAGCGCGATTGCTGGTGCCACCTGGCCTGGGCCAGACAGCTGGCTGTGAGCGAGGAGCGCAGAGGCTCTGGTGGCCAACACGTGATCCTCGGGGGCGCTGCAGGGTGGGAGCGAGTCCGTTCTGTCCTGGGCTGTGTCCTCAGACACCTTTGGGGTCAGGCCATTGGCAGCAGATATTAGGACAGGCTGACCTTTGCAACCTGCAGGGCTCCGAGGGTCCCATCCCGAGGCCTCATACGCGTCTCTGCTGAGACCAGGAGTGGGCTGGGTACAGTTCTGGGCAGCCTGGCTGTCACTGCCACCTGCAAGTGGTGCCTTCCAGCACCCCGCCCCTCCTGCAGGAGCCAGGCCTGTTTGTTCTGTTGCTAACCAAACATTGACCTCATCCTGCCTTGCTCTCCCGACCTTCAGGTCTGATCTTGTTCCTCATTTTCTTAAAGAAACAGCCCTGTGGGTCGGCTGGCACCTTGCTCTGCTACTTCCACAGGCCCATGTTCATCTGTGCTCACCTGCACCTGCTGTTGGCTCTGTTGGCCCTCTGCTGAGGGCTGCCGTTCTGAGGCCCAGATAGGGCAGGAGGCCTGCTTAGAGTCACACAGCAAGGTGGTGGTGATGGTAGGGGCAGCACTTGAGCCCTGGCCCCTGGTGCACGGACTGTGCCCTTCCGCACAGGTGCCCAGGTATTTACTGAAGACCGCCTTTGTAGCCCTTGCCTCGCAGAGCTGTCCTGATGCTCTGGCCATCCACACCTTTGGAGAGTGCCAGAGTAGGTTGCTTCCAGGGTGACAGGGCAGCACCGTGGCCCCCCTACCCTAGAGTCCCAGCCACTGTCCGGAAGGGGAGTCCTGGTGGCTGTTCCCATGGGTGGTTCCTCTACCCCGAGCACTGAGTTCTTTCCCTGACTTTGGCCGCAGTGTACAGCCCAGCCAGGGCTTCCACCTTCCTTCCTGCACCCTGACCCCCCCGGGCCAAGCTTGCTCAGGGGCTGGCCACCATTCTTCCCTGACAGGGCCTGGCCTGGCCGGACCCATGGGGCACTTCATCCTCCCTGATTACAGATGAGGAGGCCATGTGGGTCACTGGGTTAGGTCCCCCAGTCAGAAGTGGGACAAGAGTTTTTGTGACTGTGGAGAGGCCTGGCAGACCCCAGGCCTCTCTCTCTTTTTTAGATTCTGAATTTATTTATTAGGAAGTCAGAGAGGGCCAGCTCCCAAGGCTGGGTTACTTCCCGAATGTCTCGGACACCAGCTATGGCTGGACCAGGCAGAAGCCAGGAACCCAGAACTCAGTCTGATTGTACAGCATGGGTGGCAGGGACCCAAGGACTTGAGCCATCGCCTGCTGCTTAGGAGGGAGCTGGCTGGGAAGTGGAGCTGGAGTTGAAACAGGCCTCTGATGTGGGATCTGAGTGTCCTTGGAGCGGTTCTTAGAGGCTGCTGTTGTGCAGACCCGCCCCCAGGCCTCTCCTGGCCTTGCCCTTGGCCTATCCCTGGGTGGGCCCTAGTGTTTTCCTCCATTGCAGATCGTGCCCTGGCCCATCCCCCATGGCTGGTGGTAACTGAGGCCCTGACGAGCCGGTGACCTTGCACTCCTAACCTACTGGTCCTGTTTTGAGCCATACACTGGCTTTCTGGTGCCAGGAGCCATGTTGACAGTAGAGGGTTTTCTAGGGGAAGCTGATGTCCCTTGAACCCCGGAAGCTCATGCTGCACCGTGTGGGAGAAGTTTGGTCCAAAGGGCTGTACTTTAGCTGCACTTTCTGGGCAACGGCAAGCAGCCGGGCATGGAGAGGTGGCAGCACGGAGAGCGGGCAGGCAGTCCTCTGAGCGCTCAGACACCAAGGGTCAGTCAGGGCCTGTGGTACAGGTGCGTGCTCCTGGGGACCTCCCCCTGCAGTGAGGGACACCAAGGCTGGGGTGGGTTCCAGTCTAATGGACCCCTGGGCTGGGTGCCTTTGAGGGGTGCAGGGTTTCCTGCTGTGCCCCTGCCCTCCTCCAGGGCCCCCTCCTGCACCGTAGAGCTTCAGGGTTTGCCCTGTCTGCCTTCTAGTCTGACTTCTGGATGGCCTTGGAACAAGACTTCCTGTTTGCCCTCCTCGCCGGCCAGGCCAGGGCCATGGCTGTGGCCAAGTCGGTCCATCTCCTGCTGCCGTCACTGGATCTGCCCTCCTGCCAGGGCTTGATCTGTGCTGTCCTGAAGTCCTATGTCCTGGGGCTTTGAACCCGGCCGAGGGGTTGGCTCCTGTCCGTGCTTACTTTCCCCTTCCTGTGCTTAGCTCACTCACTCACCTGCCTGGTTACCGCTCAGGCACTCCCTCTCCTGCTCACCCACTCACCTGCTCACTCCCTCCCTCCTTCACAGGCTCACATGCTCTCTCCCTCACTGGTTGGTTTGATTGCTCTGCCCACCTCCTCCTCATCCTGTGGCCTTGGGTGGGGCCCTGGCACTGCACCCCCTAAGAACAGGATTGGGCGGGTGGTCATTTCCCTCGGAATCCATTGTTCAGATCCACGGTGACCTCACCCAGTCCCTGGGGCTCTGTGACAGCCAGAGGGATACGTCCTCTGCCACTTGGAGAGCCATCCTTGGTGGTCACACGCCACACCTGGCTTAGTGGGGCCATTACCCAGGCTTTGCGGCGTTCTCCAAGTTGAACCAGAGGAGAGTGTTTGCATTATGAGTGAATGATGCCTTGATACCTTGTTGGCTTCAAGTAGCCTTTTAGCATGACTGCGCTGGAATAGGGTGACGCCCATTCCATCAAGCGATAGCTGGGGACAGCCTGCCTGATTGGCAGAGGAGGCTGGGGCAAAGCTGGTGTGGCCTGGCCCAGGCCTGCTGTGGTTCAGTGCCGTTGTGTGTAGTGGGCTCCCGAGACCTGGCCTTAGCTCTGTGACAGGTGCGCCCATGGAGGTGTCTGCTCCTGGCAGGGTCCTGCAGACAGAGTGTGGGCAGAGGAGGGGCCTGAGGTGGTTGCTCAGTGTCTGCCTGGTCCCTGCCACTTTGCAGAGGTATCAGAGCCAGCTTCCAAGGTGGGCTTCTTGCGTCAATTAAAAAAAAATGATTTGTTTATTTGAAAGGCGCAGTTGGAGAGAGTTCTCTGTGCTGGTTCACTTGAAGCCAGGAGCCTGGAACTCCGTCTGGGTCTCCCTCGTGGGTGGCAGGGGCCCAGGGAGCTGGATTGGACCCCGTGTTCTGATGTGGGATGACAGCATTCCGCTCCACAGTGCTGGCCCCTCTCACCTTGTTTTTAAATGAGATGGAAGCTCAGAGTGTAAAAGCCAGAAAGCTGTCACAGTGATGACTTCGAGTTCCTGGGTTGGTGTCACTTGCAGTTCTGGGGCTCAGAAAAACTAAAAATCCAGGTGTCAATCAAGGCGTCATAGGGCTCGCCCGCCTCCAGAGCTCCTGGGAGAAGCATGGCCCCGCCTTCCCCAGCCTGATTTCCTCTCCCCCGCCTCCCTGCTCGTGGGCTGGGGCGCCCTGTCCTGGACTCCTCCTGATCCAGGTACCTTTTTTTGGGGGGAACATTGTTCTGCTGCCCGCAGTGGACAAAACCAGGCTGGGAGTTTCCTGGAGAGGGGCTCCTGTGCTGCCACTGGGGAAGCCCAGGCCTGAGGGTCGTGGAGAGGGTGTTGATACAGCTGGGGCTGGACCTGCTTCCTTCCCTCCCCAGCCTGCCTGGCACGGCCCCCTTCGTATGGAAAGCCTCTTGGCTCGTATGGTGCCCCTCGCCTCCTCCTGCAGCGAGCCTGGGCATGAGAGGAGCTGGTGCTTTGCCATGGGATTTCCTCCTCCCCAGGACCTTGGGGAGGCTGGCCCCATAAAGCTAGGCTCACCTTGGCTTTGGTCAGCGGTCACCCTGCAGTGGGAAGCCTGAGCTGGCGTCAGTTGTGACCAGGCAGGCCCTTGCTGTCTGCCTAATTGCAGGGACGCCGCTGCCCAGGAGACCAAGGCACGCCTATGCTCGCCCTCTGCGCCCTCTGGATTATCTAGGCCTCCTGACCTCATTTCTTGGGGGCCTGGGCGTGGGAAGCGGCCTAAGTCACAGCTAGGTTGGGCAGAGAGGGAACTGCTGTGGTCCCTGTGTGCCGGCCAGGGGCTTCCCGCCTCCAGGCCTCCGTATGAGTACCCCGCTCCTGTGGGTGCCTCCCCCCATGGGGTGGGGAGGAGGACCAGTTCTAAGAGCCTCTGTGAACAGGCTTTTCTTTGAGCAATCTGGGAATTGGCTGGCACCAGAAATTGGGTTGGAGTAGGAGATGTGCGACATCAGGAGGACACGTGTAGCATCAGAGTTGTGTTGGGGGGGGGACCTGGGGCACCAGGAATGGGCAGCATCTTCTGGAGGCCGTGCTGTCCCTGCCCTTGCTTCACCTTGTTCTTATTTATAAATAGGGTGAAGCGTGGAGGAGGGTGAGCATGGCGTGGCCCCCAGCCCACCCTTACTGCCTCGTCAACAGAAAGTATTTGTGTTAACATCTTTTTCTGCTAAGAAATCAAATGTGACTGTAGCACCCAGGCCTGCTCTGGACGTCCCCTTCCAGCCTCCCAGGAACAGCCCCGGCCACTGGTAATCCTGCTGCGCCTGGGGGTTGATTTCCTCTGGCCAGCAGGTGTCTTCAGTACATGACAATATCGTGCAGCTTGTCACATAAGCGGTGTCATGTTGCGTGTCTTTGGAGACTTTACTCTGAGCTGGGGCCATGTTGGTATGTATGATTGGTTCCTTCATTTTTTCCCGGCGTCATGCCTTCTGGTGTTTGGTTAAGCCACATTCTAGCTGCTCTCCCTGGAGGCCACCTCGGCGGTTTCCAGTTCTGCAGTGATGTCAGAGCTGCCAGGTGCTTGGGGCAGCCGTCCTGCAGCCTGCTGAGTGTCTTCAGCTGCAGGGAGGTGGACCTGGCCCTCAGCGGCCACCTGCTGGTCTCACGCCCACACAGCGGGGCACTGCAGGCCTGGCCCCTGAGCTGGTGCCTCACTGTCTCCCCCTGTGTCTCCTCATTGCACCTGCACCTGGAGCCTTCCTCCTCCTCAGGTCACTCCTGAACCCGGTGTGTAGGAATTCCACAGCATTCTCTTCCTGTCCCTTTTCTTTGGGGCTGGGACCTGTGTGGAGTGCCTCCCAGGCCCTACTTGCTTCTGACCGTGCTGCCATACTCCTCTTTCTGGGCCCCAGTCTTGTGCTTTTTTTTATATTTTTATCTTTATGGTTTGTTTTTGTTTCTTGATTAGCGCAGTAGGCTAATCCTCCCCCCTGTGACATCCCGTATGGGGGCTGGTTCATGTCCTGGCTGCTCCACTTCCAATCCAGCTTCCTACTTGTGGTCTGGGAAAGCGATGGAGGATGGCTCAAGTCCTTGGGCCCCTGCACCTGCATGGGAGACCTGGAGAAAGCACCTGACTCCTGTCTTCTGATCAGCTCAGCTCTGGCTCTTGTGGCACATGGAAGACCCTGTTGTCTCTGCTTGCCCTTCTCTCTGTAAAATCTTTCATATAAAAATAAATGAATCTTTAGAAAAGATAAATCCATTCTTATTTAAAAGCCCAAAAATTCAAAAACATTTCTTCTTTGAAAGGTGGGGAGGGCCTGGCGTGATAACCTAGCGGCTAAAGTCCTCGCCTTGCACGCGCCAGGATCCCATGTCGGTGCCCGTTCTAATCCCAGCAGCCCTACTTCCCTTCCAGCTCCCCGTCTGTGGCCTGGGAAAGCAGTCAAGGACAGCCCAGCAGTGCCCACAGCAGCCAGGGCTGGCCGAGCCGGAGCTGGGGTCCTGGGGCATCATCAGTCTCCCGTGTGGGGGCAGGGAGCCACGCACTTGAGCCATCATCTGCTGCTTCCCAGGGTGCCTGACTTTGACCAGAAGCTCAATCATAAGCTGACTGGGGACTTGAACTTGGCACTCCGATATGAGAAACATCCTGAGGCTATGCCAGATGTCCACCCCCCAGTATTTTAACTGTTTTTTAGTAAAACCTTTATTTAATTAGAAGATTGATTCATTTAGAAGGCAGAGCACTGGAGTGAAAGGAAGGATGTTCCATTTCCTGGTCCGCTCCTCAAATGGCTGCCATAGCCAGGTCTGTGCCAGGCCAAAGCCAGGAGCCAGGAACTCTGTCCAGGGCTCCCTTGTGGGTGGCAGAGGCCCAGGTGTTCGGGCCGTCACTGGCTGTGCTCCCAGGGGTGTTATTGCAAGTGGTGGCTTACCCTGCTGGAGTATAGCACTGGACCCCTAACTACAGCTTTATTGAGTATGTGTGTGTATGCAGATCTGTATTCTCATTGTTCTGTGCTATTCGGTGGTTTTCCAGGATGCCTTTGTCACGCCCAAGGGCACCCCCATGTCTCAGCAGTCACTCTTGGTCTGCGTGGTCACAGGCTGGGAGCTGTGGGTGCACTTGGATGCTCTGTAAGCTTGCAGCTGTGGGATCCTGGGGTGTGTGGGCCTGGCTGCCTGGCTGCCTTCCCACAGGGTTTGTACTTGTTCAGAAAAGGCCAAGATGTGAAGTTTTCCCCATATATGTTTTTAAATTGATTTGCTCTCGTTTCAGATTGGTATGTGCTAGCGTGTATTTGCGGGGTACATTGTGTTGTATGTAGTCTCCGTGTGATCATGTAGTCTGGGATGTTGGTATGTCCATCTCCCCCACACAATTAGCATTTCTTTGTTAGGACACTCAAAATCCTCTTCGAAGCTGAGTTTTAAAAACACTCTCCAATCTGGGCTCGCTTCCCAGATTCCTACAGCTGCTGGGCTGGCCTGGTCTCCCACGTGGAGGCTGGCACCTGCTGTCTCGTTGAGTGTGATTAGCAGGAAGCTGGAATTGGGAGCAGAGCTGGGATTTGAACCCAGAGGCTGAAATGGGACACTGCCTTCCCAGATGGTGTCTTGTTACGCGGAATGCCCGTCCTGCCTGTGTGTGGTGTAGGAATGTTCCCTGTGGTCACTTGCTGTGCACAGCATCAGTACTTGTTCTGCGACTGCCCCATTGTGTCTGCTTGACCAGCCTGTCCTGCCCCTCCATCCGCAGCTTCCAGCGACCTCTGTCCTGCTTCCTACTTCCACAACATCAGCTTTTCTGGGTTTCACGGGGTAGGACCATCAGGCCCTTGTCCCACACAGCCCTCTCTCTCCCTGGAAGTGCAGTGTGCGCTGTGTGAGGTTGGGGCCTCCATGCACAGACCATGCGCTGTGTATAACCCCCATCAGCCAGCACGAGGGGGCCATGCCTGATCTTTTGCTGGGATCCAGTGTGTCCCGCCATGCCTCTGGGCTTTTCCGCCTGGAATCCTTTCCAGTCGCTGCTCTGCTGCCAGCATTGGCCCCGAGGGCACCCCCCATCCTCCTTGTACTTGGAGTCTTGGATTCCCACTGTGTGGCGGCTCATCCACAGGCGAGGGCCCTGCCAGGTCACCCCTCGCTGCTTCCTGTCCGCCTTGGCCACACCTGCACCCCGCTTCCTCATCCTGCCCCACCCGCCACCGGGCGCTGGAGTGTCCCCTGAGCACACACGCTCTTCTCGTTCTTGACCCTGGATGCAGCTGGGATTGTGGGGATGTCACTGGCCCCACTGTGGCCTCACGCAGCTCCTGGCCCCAGCAGAGGCACTTGGTTGATGTCGGTGCGGGAGCCGCCCTCCCGTCCCTGTGTCCCCGGAGCCAGCCTGCTGTGTGCTTTGTGCCTCCCGAGGCTTGGCACCGCGTGCTCCCTCCCTCCAGCCTGCATGTGGCAGTGTCTGTTGTGCTTGCTGCAGGTTCAGCCCCATAATTAGTGGTCAAGGCCGGCAGGGCATGGGTCCCTCCGGGACAGGCCGAGCGTGCGCCACAGGGATCTGGCTGTCTCAGGCCAGGCCCACCCGGAGGGCCAGCCCTCCCCTACCCCCCAGGAGTGTGGTTCTGTGGGCCTCCAGGAAAGCAGTATGATCTTGAACACTCCCCAGGGAGGCAGGAGTGTGCCCTGCAGCCTGGTGCTGGCAGCTCACGCCACGGCAGCGCCTCCTGCAGGAGCAGACTGGATGACCATCCTTAGCGCAGGTCCCCCAGGGACAGTGGGGCCATGAGCCAGCAGGCACTGAGGAAGGTTGCAACCTCCCTTGCTCTGCCCATGGCCACATTAGGAATCTTCCTTGTTCCAGAGACTCCTGCTGTCCCCTACTGGTGCACTGGGTTGCCATGAAGTTGGGTGCTCCTTTCAGCCTGGGACCTGGGGACCTAGGGGTTGCCCCGGGTGCGAGGAGTGGGCAGTTCAAGAGGTGACCAGAAAGTGATCCCTCTTTCCGGTCAAGTGCATCCGTTGCTCTGACACCTCGACTCTTGGCTGAACCAGGACAGGTAATCCCCTGGGCATGGTCCCGGTGTACTGCTCAGATGGGACAATGGATATAGCAGTGTTATTTCTGGTCTGTGTATTGTCAGGAGTCCCAGAAGAGGTGAGGCCTAGCAGTGATGGAAAGTGGGCAGAGAAGCCAGGGAAAGGTGAGTGTCTGCAGCTTTGGAAGTGTGTCCAGGTTATTCGTTGTGTGTCTCTTAGGAGAACTTGTATCGTTGGGGAAGCTGGGACATAGGTCTTCAGCTTAACGGATGGACTTCAGGGTAATGACCATTTGTTCCTCTTGGGGTTATGTTTGGTTGGATTATGTCTGGATGGATTATGATTGGTTGGCTTGCCATATGGACTTGTGATTTGCTATTTCTAGTGAGCTCTATTATCACCAAGCTTGGTTAATAAAGACTCCTTAATCAAAAAAAAAAAAAAAAAGTGTGTGGTCCTTCAAGCCTTCCAAGAAGGCAGGACCCCTCCAGCTCTGCCAGCCCAGCCCAGAGGGCTCCTTGGAGGAGGCGCACAGCCAGTGCCCGGGGCCTTGCTGAAGGACACCTTGCTGAGGGTGGCTGGGCCCCTGCGGTTCCTGGACCTGCTGGGCCTGGCAAACAGGCTGCAGCTGCCTGGGCAGGTGGATGCTGTGGTTGGAGTCTGGAGCCTAGGGTATGGGGTGCTGAGCCAGGAGAGCAAGGAGGGCTGCCTGGGAGCGGAGACTGGCATGCGCTGGTCTGTCTTACATAGGCCTGCAGTTGCTGCTTCACCTCCGGGAGCCTCATTCTTCGCCTGTAGCTGGGGGGTTCATGTCGCTGCTTTGCCCTGAGCAGTGGCCGGGGTTGGTTTGTGATCAGGCCCACCTGGGAGCTTGGTCAGGTCCGCCTGCAGGGTGACTGGTGGCTCTTGTGGGATGACAACGTCTTGCTTCCTGTCCCCAGCCTGTGGTTGGAGGTCGGGAGTGGGGTCCCCAACCCTGCCCCCTTCTGTGTGTGGGGGTTCAGGATGGGTCAGGGGGTTGAGGGTCGCCCTGGAGGGCAGTGGTTGTCCTGTGACGGGGGTGCAGGTGCAGGCTGTGGTGGCTCTGTGTGGCACAGCTGTGTCCCAGAACGTGCCCTGTGTAGACTTCCACTTGCACACCTGCTTTATGCCAGGTACCTGTGGGCCATGCAGCATGTCCTGCCCAGGTGAGGCCTGCGCGGGTTGCGGGGTGGAAGGGAGATAAGGCCGAGCTCTTGGAAGCTGGGGTAGGGTTGGGGAGAGTCACTGTTCTCAGAGCCATTTTCTGCCCCAGGGGAGCCCTGTTACCCAAGGCCCTGCTGGGCTGGGCCCTGAGCCTGGACCACTATCACCCCCCGCCCTGACAGAGTGCAAGTGAAGGGAGGTGACTCTGGGGAGTGCACCTGTCTGCGGCAGCCTGGAGCCACTAGCTGGGTTCCCATAGAGGATGTCATTGTGCACCTGTGTCCCTGGGTGTCTGTGCCTGCCAGTGTCATTCTGTGTCACTGTGTCCTGGCCCCCGGACTCAGCGTCTGTGAAGAGACGATGAATCCCAGCCTGGGTCCCATAGTCCCCTGTCAGGCCTACAGCCCCTCCTGGGAGCCTTTCCTGCCTATTATCCAGGAGGTGGCACTGGGGCATTAGTGCCCCCCAGGGAGGCCCTGGGCAGGCCAGGGTCCCTGGAGTCCCCAGCATCCCGGGGGCCTGATACTCCCTCCCACTGGCCTCTTCCCTTCCCCGCCTGACCTCTCCCTGTCATGTCTGGCTTCCTGGGCTTGTCTCCCAAGCAGTCCACTTGAATCTTTGTCTTATGGCTTCCTGCCAAGGCCCCCAGGCCAGCACTTAGGGTGGTCAGCTGCAGGAGCAGCACAGGGACCTGTCTGACGGCGTGGTTGTCAAGTGAATGTTGTGTGAGGGCTTAGCGTGCCAGCCCGGTCCTGGGTCCCTGTGCCCCCAGGGAGGTGAGCCAAGGGTGACGTCGGCCTCCCTCGTGGCTGCAGCTCTCATCACGGTAAACCCTAGGATTAATCTAATTACATGCTCGCCCGAGTGCTAGGGTTCCTGGGCGCCCAGTGGGGCCCCGAGTTTCTGCTGGGGAGTGGGGTGGGGGTGGGTTCCATCCTCCTGGAGTGCCCTCCTGCCTGAGCTCTGACCCTAGGCGAGGGCAGGTGCTGGTCGTGGTGTGGACTGAGACGACTACAGCGAGGGGAGGGGGATGTGATGTGACACCTTGGCTTAGCACATTCTCCTAAAAGAATGAATGATTCCTTGTGGGTCCAAGGGCATTGTTCTGCTCTCGCTCCTGGGCAGGCAGGCAGCACTCTGTAATGTGGTGGGGAGGGGTCGAGTTCTCCCCCATATCACTAGGGAGAGACGCCGCCTGCACGAGGCAGTGGCGGGGACAGGGTGGTGCTCTCAGCTCTGGGGGAGCAGCCTCGGCTGTGTGGACACAGTGGGTGTCCTTTGGTGACTGAGTCAACCATTTGGGATGGATCCCCCTGCTGTGGCTGGGTGGTCTTGACTGGGTGGCTTCTTCAGTTGTTCCTAAACAGAACCACCCAGTGAGTGGGTTTGTTCCCTGATACACAGCGGGGAGCCCCAACAAAGGAGTGAGTGGGAGCAGCTCCTGGCTGTGGGCCCTGAGGTTAGGTGCTGGCTGTGGGTGGCTTGTGGGTTGACCTTCCATGGCCGTCCCTGTCCTTTTCCTCTTGCTGTGGTCCATCTGGGAGGTGCTGGTGGACCTCAGGGGGCGGGCGGACATGCGGGGAGCCATTGGCTCAGCCGTGGGGAGCGGCAGGGTAGGTGGCCCTGCTGCAGGCCTGGCCACCCCATGGTTCTGTGGCCGCCCAGGGTAGTGCCAGGTAGCACCGTCTCTGGCTGTTGGGCACAGTACCAGGCTGATCTTCCTCCGGTACAGGCTCTGCTGGGAGCTCTGACTGGAGGTGGGGCCGTGACAGAGTGTAAGGAAGTAGCTGGCAGCCACGGACGCCCCCTTGTCTGTTTGTGTTCCAGCCCTCCCCAGAGCAGCCAGACGCTAGGCCCTGACCTGACCTGCTGGGTGACCTGGCTGGTGAGGGAGAAAGTGGGCCATTTTATTCCTGTGACTTGCTGACCTGGCAAAGAGGGCCGTTGGCTGTGTGGTGCTGCGGGGCTTCAGTGTGGTGCTGGCTGCAGGGGGAGCCAGGTGTCCAGATGTTGTATCTGGGAGGGAGCACGCCTGGGCCAGGAGGGCACCGGGCTCCTGAGTGCGAAGGAGCGAGCTGGGGGCATGTGGGCTTGACTGGCCCAGTGTTGGCTGCAGGCACTTCAACACCGTCCTGTAGGCAGGAGACAGGACAGGAAGTCGGGGCCGGTGGAGCTGTGCCTGACACACAGGTTTGGGTGGGGTGGGCATGGGAGCTGCCTAAGTAAACTGAGTCCGTGGAAGGAGGACCTGGGCAGGGCTGGGCTGTGGTCAGTAGTGACCATGACCGCAGAAGGGTGTGAATGAGTCAGGTTGACAGCTGCATGCTGGGGCTGGCCGCGTCCCTGTCCCGGGCCTGAGAGGGGAGGCTGGTGCAGTCGCTTGCTGAATCAGTGTGAGGGGGACAGGCCACTCCACTTCTTGGAAACTTGTTTGCTTGGCTGTCACCTGGCGGAGCTGCTCCAGCTGCTGCCTGTGGGTGCAAGGTGGGGAGAGGACCCAGAGCCGGCCTCTGCAAGGCTGCACATTCCTGAGGGCTGACTCCTGGGATTGCCGGGGGCTGGGCTGGGGCACCCCAATTCCTGCTCTGGGCTGGGCCAGACATTCCCTGGCGGAGTGGGTGGGGCCTCCTGAGGGCCTTTGGGTGTGCTCTGGGTCACAGTGGCCAGGCTCTGGCAGGGAGCCCTGTGTGGTCCCTGGGCGTGTGCCTCAACCTACAGCACCCAGGGGAATTTGACACACCGGGTTGGTTGAAGTATCTGGCATCCAGGGCCTTGTGTGACCCAGGGCCACTGTCTCCCCCTTCCGTCTATACGTGCTGCTGCGCAGTGACTAGGACAGGGGTCTGGGCTGTGTGACTGCTGCTGGGGGATGTCACAGCAGGCTCCTGGCAGGGGGGACGCCTCACCCAACTGGCTCACAGAGGGGCTCTAGGCCAGCACGGGCCCAGAGAGTTGGCCTGAGAGTTGTGCCTCTGCCATCTGCAGGAGTGTCCTGGGGTCATAACCAGCTCACCTTGGAGCAGCTGCAGTGCGGTGGAGCGGGGAGGAACTACAGCTGCTGACACTGGAGCCCCAGTCACCCTCCCACCAAGGCCCTGGGTGGTGGTGCTCGGCTGCGTGGATCAGAGCTTCTGTGGGGGCCTGAAGCCCCTGGGGAGTCTAAGATGGCTGGGAGAGACTCCCAGCCGTTGTCATGCAGCTCCAGGAATCAGACTCGGCAAGGTGGGTTGTCTCCCGGGGATGAGTCTGCGATGGCTAACGTGCCCTCCCCTTCCTCTCACCTGCAGATCCATCGTCCACCTACATCCGACAGCTGGAGTCCAAGGTGAAGTTGCTGGAGGGTGACAAGCTCCTGACACAGGTAGATGAACTATGGCAGTGGCTGCCCCAGGGCTCCCCGCCACCCCAGCCTCCCTGGGGCTCCCTGCCTGCGTGGTGCCCGCTGCTGCCACCTGCCCCAGGGCTCCCCGCCACCCCAGCCTCCCTGGGGCTCCCTGCCTGCGTGGTGCCCACTGCTGCCACCTGCCCCACGTAACAGCCTGATCCTGCCTGTGGCTCCTAGGGCCTGTGCTGGGCCTGGGCCAGAGATGGCAGGAACAGGGATTGGTGGAGGAACGGGTTGTGTTGCCTCTGTGTCCCTGGAGGCTCTGGGAGAGAGGCAGGGTGCAGAGGGGTGGGCTGGGAGAGCGGGCAATGCTGCATGCTATAGAGGGGACAAGTGCCTGCCTCAGAGCTGGAGGCCTCTCCTGCTGGGGAGGGGTGGGGAGGCTGTGGTCAGCCCCTGTTGGGGTGCTCTGCCCACCACTCCAGCCTGCGTGCCCCTGGAATCTAGCCCAGGCTTTATCTCAACCTCCCCGCTCCTGCTGCTGACCCAGAATACCAAAGTGTTTCTCTGGGAACCCAGGGATGGCTTAGTTGATGGACCCCATCGCTAGGCGACCACTGTACTCACTGTACTCGGCACCCCAGACGGCGAGCAGAGCCCCACCCCCACCCTGCCATGCTCACAGCTCCTCCCTCCCCCTGCTACTGTGCCTTGTGGGCCTTGAGAAGCAGAGCCTGGTGGGACCTAGCAGGCCATCCTGCCCATCCTACACGCCTGCACTGCCACACGCCATGCACATGTGAGCACATGCGAGCCAGTGCTACGCTGCAGGACTGGACTCCATCATGCTACATGTTACATGTTGGTTTCAGGGCCTGTAGACAGAACAGCTCTGATGGAACTGGCTCCCTGGGGCTCCGGTTCTACTTGGGCCTGGCCTTGGGGCAGCCTGGTTGCTACAGAGGCAGAGCCAGCAGCAGACTGGCTGGATGGGTCGGGGTGCTCATTGGGCTAGTGTGTGGGGGGTGTTCTGGGGGCTGGAGGGCGTACCCTTGCCAGGGAGCAGTTGGTGTCCAGGGTATAAAGAGGATTGTCAGCCCTGAGGTGAGAGAGAGAGATCAGTAGCTGGGACTGGGACAGGCCAAAGCTAGGAAGGGTCCCAGCTGGCTGGTAGGAGCTCAGGTACTTGGGCCATCTTCTGCTGCTTTTCCTGGCACAGAGCTGGGTCGGAACACAGAACAGTGCTCATATGGAGTGCCAGCATTGCAGGCAGTAGCTTAGCCTGCTGCGCCACAACACAGCCCCAGTTAATTGCTCCTTGGAGAAGCAGGTTTAGGGCAGAGTGGGAGCTGGGACTCCATGGTACTATTGGTGGTGTCTCCCTGCAGGGGCGTGTGTGTGACAGGGAGGGTGTGGGCATGTAGGCCTAGCCACAAGCCCACTAGGGATTCTGCTTCCCTGTTGGCAGGAGTGCCCCCAGCCGCTGAGCTGCATTGTCCTGCCCGGCAGAGCCACTGCAGGGGTACCTCTGACTGAGGACATGTGGCAAACATGGTCTTGCAGGCCGTACACCAGCAGCTCTCCTTCCTTCCTGGGGTACACCCAGCTTCCTGTGGAGGCCCCCAAGCATGACAGTCTGTCTGCCTCAGATTCACCTGTGCAGAGGCGGAGGTGGACGGAAGCACGAGCCCTGAGCAACGGAGAGGGGCAGCCAAGTGGGCAGGGGGCCGTCTATATTGTCATGCCCACCTGTGCCCTTGCCCTGGCCTTCTGGGGGCAGACTGGCCTGAGCCTGGGCTTGCTGGCTGCAGTGGCGAACCTGTGGTTTAAGGTCAGGAACCTGCCTCGGTCCTGCTGGGACCTTGGAGACCGACTAGTGCAGGAACGCCTGTCTCCGTAGACTTGGCCTTCTCCCTGGGCAGTCTGGTGAGGCCGAGCCCCTTGGGGGTGGCCCCCTGAGCTCGTGTTTTTGTGTTGTGGGGACCAGGGGCAGGGCACCCAGGTCCTTTGCCAAAGCATAGGGATCTCCTGGCAGATGGGTATCAGGGTGGCACCCAGCCAGCATCCTGAGAAAGGGGGCAGCCATGGGCCTTGCCTGCTCTGTCCTGGGCTGCAGCAGGAGGGGCCCGCCCTGAACCCCACAGCCAAAACCCCAGGAGCCGCTGGCATCGGCACAGCTGTAGAAGTGTCCAGACTCCCCGAAGGGCCTCCTGGTGGCCCTGCCGTGCACAGCTGCCTGCTTGAGTCTGGGGGGTGGGGCACGCTGCTGGCATGGAGGGCACAGCTGTTGGTGGTTGGGTCGGGGAAGGAGATGGAGAGATGGGTCCCCCGACCTGCTTGGTGCTTCCCAGGCTGCCTTCAATGTTACCACCTCCCAGGGGCCCACTGGCACTGCCCCTGCTGCAGGGCTGAGCAGGCTGGGGCTGCCCTTGGAGCATGGCCTCTAGTCTGTGCCCCTAACCCCAACTACCCTCCTGTCCCAGCTCGAGGCTCAGCTGGTGAGATCGGGTGCTGGAGGACAGCTGGGCGCCCTGGGCTTGTCTGGGGGTGTGGGAGGCTGGGGTTTGCGGGGCTGCCTTCCTCCTGGGTTCTCTGCTCAGGCATCACTCTGTGGTCCCCCTGGCCACCTGCAGGTGCCTGCGTGCCCGCTGCCAGCTCTCTGAGCTCCTTTGTAGATGGGGAACCCTCCCTTGGAGATACCGCCCTAGCCCTGCTGGCTTGTCAGCTGCTGGAGCCCGGGGCGGCAGGGTCTGAGCGGTCACTTCTGAATGTGCCACACTCAGTGCCAACCTCCCAGTCTGGGCTGGGAGGGAGGGGGTTGTACCGTAGGGAGGCCAGGTGATGCTGTCGTGCGCACTGGGGAGTGGAGGGGACGCCGACCGCTGCCTCGCGGCGTGGCCTGACCCCTCGGTTACTCTGCTGTTTGAATCTCAGCAACCCCAGTTCTAGCCGCAGAAGGCAGAGGAGCAAAGGAGGAGGGGCAAAGTCTTGGGGTGTGGGTGGCAGAGCCTGCCTGTCCCCGCCCCCCCCGCCACGGCCTCTATTTAACTCCAAAATAGCTTTAATTAAAAATGTGCCCAAGTGCTCACAGGCTAAATGACTGTATCGCAGTTGGTATTTTTTCTCTCGTGTCGGCTTTAAAATTTCATCAGCACAGCTGCTTCCTGTGCGGTGACTCATCGTGGCACTCCGTGCGTGTTGTTACTCTTGGATTCTCTGCGCTGTGCCCAGTGGCCGGTGGGGGCCAGGCCCGCTGGAACTGACACTGGGGCCTCCCCTGCTGGGTGGATAAATGAAGCCTCCCGACTGTGCGCCAAGAAGCCCTTGGGCTGCTCTCTCTGGGGTGGGCCAGGGGGCGGCTGGCGGGAGACCGTGGACCCAGCCACCCCTCCTTTCTGTACCCACCACTTGCCATCATGTGGGTGCTACAGGGCCCCGGACCCCCGGGCTAGAAGTGACCCAGGCACTGTGGCAGCTGTGGATGGCTTAATCTGGGCTTGGCAATGGTGGATTTCCTGGCATGAGTGCTGCATTACTTTGCCAGGACTCCTGGGGCCATAAGCAACCCAAACCTCTCCCTCAGTCTCCTAGGGGCCCTGAGTTCAAGGTTAAGGGGTCAGCGAGCCCCTTCACCTTGGCTTGTTCCCATTGCAGGGGCCCAAGCTTCCCTGCTTTCCCAGGCACATTAGCAGGGAGCTGGATTGGAAGTGGAGCAGCCTAGACTCTAACCGGTGCCCAATGGGATGTGAATGTTGCAGGTAGCGGCTTTGCCCTCAGCACCAGCCCCCCAGTGACCCTATTTTACCCCATCTTGGGCGGGGTGGGAACGGACTGCAACGCTTCTGCCCCTGGGACTCAGGCAGCCCAGGTCTGTGCCTGGCTGCTGACCCAGCCTCCTGCGCTCTGGGGGCAGCGGGGGAGGGCCCAGGCACCTGCTGGAGTTCCCAGCTCCTGGCTCGGCCTTGGCTCTTGCAGGCATGTGCGGGTGTCGGCTAGCTGTGCTTGCTCTGTCTCAGGTGTGTGGGGGGCTGGGGAGAGACCTCACGTTCTGAGATCCTAGGCTTAAGACAGTTGAACTCACAGCAGGGACGGAGGGAGATTGGGCTGGGGGCGTGCCTGCCCCAGTGTGCCATGCTGTGAGACCATGCCTGAAGCAGCATCCCAGCGGGCATGCCCTCTGGGCTTTTTCCTGGTCCTCAGGGCCCAGGGTTTGTAAATGGCAGCTGACCCAGGTGTGTCTCCCCACCTCCCTTGGTATCTCTGCCCCTTGTCTGAGGTTTGTGGTATGGACTCAGCTGCCACCATCCGAGTCTGCATCTTGGTAATGTTTCCTGGGTCCCCATGTGGTTGGGCTGTCCTCGTCCGAGGTCCTTGTGCTCGGGCACTGCGGGACGCTGGGCTCCCTGTATTTGCAGCAGCTCTGTGGGCTGCCATCTTGGGACCCAGTTCGAGCCCACCCCTCCTCTGCCTCGCTAGGGGCCTGGTCCGTGTCCCTGTGTCGTGGGCAGTGTAACACCTAGTATTGGAGGGCCAGACTCCACCCAGCCTCTCCTTGGCAGTGACTAGCAGGTGGCTAGCAGGTGGCCAGTCCAGTGTAGGGGCTCAGCCTGCCTCACCCAAGCCAGGCTGAGAAACCGCAGTCATTGGGCCTGTTGCCACCAGCTTTGTCTCCATCTGTGGCCTGGGTCTATTCATGGTGCCTGCCCCGTGTGTGGCAGTTGCTGGCCTGTGGGGAGAGCTGTCGTGCTAGGGGGGATATGGGGTGCCGTGGGGTATTGCCTCTGGGCTCTGAACCATCCCCCAGCCTCCACTTAGCCCCAGAGCTGAAGCCGACACCAAACCTTGGGCAGTGAGTCCTCAGATGTGCGGGTCCTCAGCCAAGGCAGGTTCCTTGCACAATGCCAGTCTACCCCCTTCCAAAGCTCCCTGCCCGCCAGCTGGCCTCTCCGTCCCTCATTAGAGCAAGCACTGGGGACCCAGGGCGGGTGACGGTCCCTGTATCGGTGGGACCTGACCAGGCTGTCAGCCACCGCGTCCTAGGCCCTGTGGTCCTGCTGGTTCCTGTCTGAGCTGGGCGCAGTGCTGGGTATGTGCAGTGAGGTCAGTCACCCTGTGGAGCAGCGAGGCCAGCCACGGGGTTACCTCCAGCCCCTGCGGAGCAGCGAGGCCAGCGTTGGGGCCCCCCCACTGCCCATGGCGCATGCAGCCCCTGGTTCTACCGGCCTGCACTGGAGCCAAGAGAAAGTGAGAGGCAGATGCAGTTGGTGTGAGCAAGTGGCTCTCTTGGGGGGCCTTGCAGACCGTCTGTGCCTCACTGGCCCTTCTGAGCTGCCTGAGATCTTGGGTTCAGGGCCAGTGTCGTCCTCGTGAGCTTTGGCGTGAGCGCTGAAGTGGGTTCCCTGGGGATGCAGTGTCCTTGTTGGCCTCTGGGTGTTCTCCCGAGGCTCTGTCACCACCGGTGCGGTCGCCCAGTCTAGCCCGGCCGAGGTCCTGTGGCTTTGCGCCCTGGAGGGACGGGGCGGGCAGCAGTGGTGGGTGAGCCGGGCGCGTGCTGGGTGACGCTGCTCTTTCCTTCCAGCTGCCCTCCCCCTACGGCCGCCCGAGGAGCTGGCTGCAGGTAGAGCTGTTGGTGTGGCCAGCGTGTGCTGTGGTGCTGTGGGCTATTCCAAGTGCTGTGTGATGTGACTGCTGTGTCCCCACCCCTGTGCCTCACTGGGGTGGGGGGGAGTGGGGAGACTGCAACCACTGCATCCTTCCCAGGCTGCGCCTTCCTTGGAGCTGCCGTTCTGTTCCAGCTTTGCAGACATAGTGGCCAGGAGCCCAAAGCCGACTGGGAGGGGGCAGGCCGATGGCAGTGCCTGCTCCGCAGGAGAGCCCTGTGGTCGGAGCAGGTTAAGGGCTTGGCTGGGGTGGTCCTAGTGCCAGGTCTCCATTGCCCCAGCTGTAGTCCTGGGAGCTGGCACCAGGGGTGCTGTGTGGCCTCAAGGCCCTAGCTGCGGTCCTGCCAGCCTTTGGGCCTGCAGTGGCTTCCTCTGCATTGTCCTCCTCCCACCCTGGGCTTCCCACCCCCGCCTGCCTGTCTGCCTTCCCCCACAGGGGTGGGAGGTTGGCTAGTTCAAGGTTCCTTGCTTCTCACTTCTGCTGTGGTCCCATGGAGCCAGGCAATTGTGTGGCACAGGGGTTGTTCTGGGCACTGCAGGACACTCAGCAGCCTTCCTGGCTGGCACTCATTCCTTGCCAAAGCTACCATCCTGGGTGACAGCCAGGAATGGCTGCTGTTCCCTTCAGACAGAGCCACCAGGGCAGGCCCTGGCTTGGGACCATCCAGCCGTGGCAGACAGGACCCTAATGAGAGGACCGCAACGTGCTGAGCTCATAGCTGTCACTGGCCACCCTCCTGCCTCGTCCCCTGGGACCCACCTGCTGTGGAGCGTGACGGTGTGGCTGGGTTCCATTAGTGTGCTAGATCCTGGCAGAAGCATGCGGGGCTGTGTCGAGGGTAACAGATTCCAGGGCCCAGTGAGGGGGTCTCAGTCTGCACAGCAAGGAGGGGGGTGCTCATTAACTCCTTGTCCCATATGCACATCCCCTCTACTCTGGGGCCCTGAGTCCTGTGACTGCCGGCAGCACTGTGGAAGGAGGGAAGGCAGCATGGCTGGCACCCTGAGGCAGCGTGGCCCATGCTGGGCCAGGGTCGGGAGATGACCCAGTGGGCCTGGCGTGGCTGTGAAGCCCTGGGCAGAGGCTTGGTGGGGTGGGCCCTGCAGCCCCCTGCCCACCCCTGTATCCACAACCCTGCTTTGGACGTGTGTGCTGCTCCGCCCCCCACCCTGCATGGGCAGGTGCTGCGCGCCTCATGTCCCTCTCCCTGGGCCTGGGATCCACTCTGGGCTGCTCCCGTGTGCCTCCCTATGCCCCCAGTGCACAGCAGCCTCCTCTTGGCCGCCTGGCCCCGGCAGTAGGCAGCAGGGTGCTGTAATTTGAATGTGAGTGCAGTAATGGTTACTCATTTGATGCATCATTGCTCACACTGCCACTTAATGAGAGTGTGCGTTTCTCCTCGCCTGGCTTTGTGGCTCGCTAATAAAGTCCTGTGGACACGCAAATGTTTACAGATGCACAGCTTGCCTGCTGCTAATTAAAAAATGTCCCCAGCCCATGGCCCATGGGCACAGGGCTCCTCCAAGGAAGTGATCTGGGGGTGGAGGAGGCCCCGCCACAGCCCAGGGCAGAGATGTGGTAGACAGGGTGAGGCTCCAGCACACACCCGCCTCTGCCGTGTGTGTGCCCGGAAGGGGCAGGGCCTAGCTGTCCTGGTCCTAGTGGCCTGTGGGATGAGCTGTGTGAGCTGTATGGCTGTGTGTGGGCCCGGCTGCATCCTACTCCCCGCCAGTGGGGCCAGGCAGCTGAGTGCCTCCTGGAAGAGCATTGGGGGCCGCCCTGCTTCTAAGTGGGTGCTGGAGCATGTCCACTTGGGGCTGTGCCTTGGCCACTCTTTGTTACCTAGTGGGAGGGGCTTCTCCAGACCAGACCCTTATGGTCCAAGACTGACACTCCTTTGTGGATGATGCTCACAAAGCCCTCTGAAGCTTGGCAGGTTTTGGGGGCCACTGCAGGAGGGTGGGTCCCCACTTCTTGGTGCCCCTCTGATCTTGGGTCCCACCCAGGCCTTCCCTGAGGCTGAAGGGACAGCTCCCAGCCGCGATGTGCCTGGCTAACCTTCAGGCATCCTTTGTGTGCCCTGCTGTGACTTCCTGGCTTAGACAGGTCCTTCCCTGGCAGGTGCAGCAGCTTCTCCTGCAGGGGCTCCTGACACCTGCCCTGTGCTGCCTCCAAGCCCCCGGGGGTAGGGTCTGGTGGGGGTGAGGCCCAGGCTCTGAGCCGCAAGGTGTGTGTGGGGCCGGGTAGGGTGGATGGGGCTCCCTCCCAGACTGACAAGCAAGAAGAAGGACTCCCTAGTGTAGTGCAGCCTCCTCTGGGGGCCCCGGTGGGCACTTTGGAGGTCTTCTTGGTGAGGAGCAGGTTGTGTCTCCCGCTGGGGCCAAGAGGGAGTTTGGAACTGGACACTGGGCGGGCTGCTGGAGCACCTGGGGCTTCCTCCTGCAGGGAGCTTCCCTGGGCATTGCTCACAGCCCAGGACGTGTGAGGCCAGGGCAGGAAGTGTGGGACCCAGGAAGGCAGTTGTGGGTGGCAGGGCTGCCCCCTCCATCAATCCCTCACTGCTTCCTTCGCCCGGTGCCCGCCTGGGCTGGGGAGCCAGCCCCCTCTCACTGACCATGTTCTCTCGGCCCAGGCTGGCCCCGGAGAGTTCCGGACGCTGCGAAAAGGCTTCTCCCCCTACCACTCGGAATCCCAGCTCGCCACCTTGCCGCCACCCTACCAGGACGCCCTGCCCAATGTGAGTGCCAGCCTCAGGCCCCGCTGCAGGAGGAGAGGCCTGGGCTTGAACTGTTCTGTTAGTTGCTTGCTCTCTGCTTTGGGAGTCAATGCTCTTGCCTGCGGTTGCCCATGGAATAGGTGGGGTACATGTGGTCAGAAGCTCCAGGGCCAGTGAGCACAGGGTCTCCCTTTGGACAGGGTGGCAATGCCCACAGGGAGCTGGGGTAGGGGGATGAGGAGACTGGGGTGGGATGGTGAGGGGAGGGGTTGTGTGTGTGTTGCGCCCCCTGCTGGTGGATGGGTGGGGGGTGGTTGAGTGTGTGTATGTATCTGGCGCCCCCTGCTGGCGCATGGGGAACATAAACTCCTCTGCACAAGGTCTGGCCTCTCCTCCCAACCTGGTTTCCCCTCAAGGCCTAACTGGGCTGCAGTTAGGGAGCCAAGTGCTTTGTGGGATGCTGGGTGTTTCCATAAGTCACAGCCCCAATCTAGCTTCCCCAGATTCAAAGGCTGTGCAGTCTTTAGGGCCTGGGCCCCCTAACTGCATGGTCTCAGTGTCTCATCCTCTCAGAGCAGCCTGGCTCCTGTAGGTAGAGGTGGGCCATGGGCCGTGGGCCAGCCTGGCCTGTTCCCCTTGTCTCTGCCGGGCAGGGGGCCATGTGATCCGCAGAATGGGGAGTATACTGTGGTGGGACTGGAGGTTTTTGGGATGCCCAGCTCCCACCCCATGTCCTCTTGCTCAGGCCCTGGCCCCACACCCAGTCCAGGTGTGTAGCAGCCAGCTGAGTGTGACCCCTTCTCCAGGGCCCAGCCTGCCCCGTGCCTGAGCTGCCCTCGCCCGCCTCTGCAGGCTACAGCTCTGCAGCCCAGAAGCCCGAGGCTGTCGTGCACGCCATGAAGGTGAGTACGTGGGGGGCACCAGGCACACTACAGGCTGTACACCCTCCTGGGGCTTGGGGCCTCTCTGTCCACCGTGAGGGAAGGACTCTGAAGGGGTTGGGCAGTGAGCCCACGTGTGCCACCTGCGTGCCGTTCCGGAGCCTCTGCAGCTGGGGACACGGGTTGGCTGGGCGCTAAGCGGGCAGTTGGGCTGGAACGAAGCTGGTGACTGGGGCACGCGATCCCAGCCTGGTCCCTCGTGCGGAGGCCTCAGCGTCCCCTGGTGAGGGGCTGACAGGTGGGCTGGGCACTTCCCTCAGGTCCTGGAGGTGCATGAGAACCTGGACCGGCAGCTCCAGGACAGCTGCGAGGAGGACCTGAGCGAGAAGGAGAAGGCCATCGTCCGTGAGATGTGCAACGTGAGTCGCCTTGTGGGGCTGGGTGGCCATGTGCTCAGGGGCCCCACCCCCAGAACCACCCAGGGTTTCTGGATGGAAGTCCACCGCCCAGCCTGACCATGTGCACTGCTGCTGTCGACCGTGGGGCCCTGGGCTAGTCTGCCTCCTGAGCTGCCGGAGCCCCATGGTGCTGCCACCGTGCCTCTGAGCTGGGGCTGCCTTGGGGTCTGCCTGGAGGATCCCCCCACATGCCTGCCCGAGTGCCCCTCCTGTGGAAGCTGGCTGGCCATGCTCCTGGGTGTCTTGGTCTGGCATAGCCCTCCTGGGCTACTTCCTGGTTCTTGCCAGGGTAGCCGTGAGGGAAGCTGGGCCCACGCTGTGATTGCCCTGCCCAGGGGCAGGCATGCACGTGGTACCTGGTCTGGGGCCGTGGCGTGCGTGGGCTCAGGGCCCGCTTCCCACTCACACCCTGCTGCACTTGTCCACAGGTGGTCTGGAGGAAACTGGGTGACGCCGCCAGCTCCAAGCCCTCTATCCGGCAGCACCTGTCTGGCAACCAGTTCAAGGGACCCTTGTAGGGCCGCCCTTCCACGGCTGCGGACTGGCACACCCGGGGCCCAGCTCAAGCGACCCTTGTAGGGTCGCCCTTCTACGGCTGCGGACTGGCACACCCGGGGCCCAGCACTGTCTTCCTTCTTGGGGGCGAATTGTACATAGGACATGGCGTGCTCTGGCCTGGTGGCTGTGGGTGACACTGACCAGGCCTCCACCTCCCACCTCACTCACCAGCAAACGACCGGACGAGAAGCCGCCGACCTGTCCCCAATGGGGCCCCGGGCCCTGGCCGTGTTAGCGAGAGGCTGGAGGCTGCTGGGACCCCAGGCTGAGGGACAGGCCTAGACTCCCGTGTCTCACCACACCTCCACCCTGCTGGCCGTGGGGCACCTGGGTCCTGGTGCAGGCGGCACCAGCTCTGCCTGGGCCCCTGGCCCCTGTCCTGGCTCAGTGAGCTGCATGGCTGCCTGCAGGCTGCTGCTCTGGGATCCCAGGTCCTTTTTCTGACCCCCGCCGTGCCCGACTGCCAGCTGCTGCTCAACCCCTGCCCTCCCACCCACCCTGTGCCTGCGGCTCGTCCCTCGCCGTAGTTTACACGACGGGCCAGGAGCACAGTGGGAGATCCCGTGCAGCCTGAGCCAGCTGTGTGGAGCTCTCTGGAAGGCAGCACTGGGCCACGGCTGAGTCCTCCAGGTAGCTGTGGCCTCCCACCAGGGCCTGACCACACCCTGGGGTGCTGTGGACAGAACTGGGGGGGGAGTGGTCTCAGGTGGTGGGAGTTCTGACCTCTTTGGAAAGGAAGGAACTTGTCTTGGTTCTGGCTTTAACTTGCTGTACAACCTTCTGCCAGTCACTCAGCCTCTTTGGGCCCCTGATAAGAAACTGAGGTCTCCCCTGCTGGTGGGGCTGGGTGGCACGGGCCCAAGCTCAGTCCTGTTGCCTCGCTGTGGGTGGCATTCCCTGCCCTCTGAGCCACCAGTCTCCTGAGACCACTGTGAAGGGAGAGCAGTGGCTGTCCTGTGTACAGGAGGTGGTCATACGGCACAGCAGAGTGCCCTGACCCCTGGCAATGCTGTGTCAACAGAGCGCTTGTGACGCCCAGGGGGCTGTGTCCGACCAGCAGGTCCCATCTGGGCCTGCCTGGGGCCTGGGGACCAGGGCACAGGGATGGTTCCCATGGTGTGTGCCTACGGCACCCTTGGGTCCTAACTCAGGGGAAAGGCAGAGGCCCAGGGAGTGCCAAGTGGGTGCTGCACTGGGGAATGAGCTGTGTGCGGCACCAGGGAGCTCGCTCCTGGCCGCTGGGTGGACACCTGCTGGCCAGAGCTCAGGGCATTTGCTGCCCGGGTGAGCGTCCAGGCTGGGAGGGTCTTGGGAGACCAAAGAGCTGCACAGAAGTCCCGCAGTGGGTGGAAGGGGAGCCCATGGTGTGTGTGTGTGTGTCAGGCAGCTCGGACACCACTGAGTAAGCAATAAGGAAGGGCCCTGCGAAGGGCCAGGGGGTAGTGGCCTGGAAGTGACCAGCAAAGCCCTGCCAGTCTGACGCTGCATGGAGTCTAGACTGGAGCAGCACTTCCTGTGAGCCCTCCCATCCTTCCTGGCACTCCGGCTGGCAGGCAGACACCCGTGGGATGCACCCTGTGTGGAGTCACAGAGCCAGCAGCACGGGAGGGGCAGGTGGGGCCTCACGCGTGCACCTGGCTGCAGCTCCAGGGGCCCTAGCCTCTCCCTGGCTGCGCAGCATGGGGCCCACCCACCCTCTGGTGCCTCGGCTCCCACTGTGAGGGACGCCCCCGGCCCCACCGCGCAGGGCCTCACCAGCCTGAAGTCAGCCTGCTGAGCCGTGTTTAGGGCACGTATTCCTGTCCCACACACCAGTGTTTAAAGAGAAAAAAGTGACCTTTCATTTTTTTTTCTTGAGACTTGAGTGAGCAAACTGCATACTACTGATTTTCCTAAGAACAAACTGATGGCTGCGGAGTGGGGCAGGTGGCTGCTTGCTGGGCCAGTGGCAGTGCTGGCTCTGGCCATGCCCCGAGACCCAGGGCCACCCACCTGTCTGCCATGGACACTAGCCCCTTTCTACCTTCTGTTGAACCACTACGATTTGGGGAGAGAAACAAATAGAGCTTTTTGATAGTGCGGTAAACAATGATCTGAACTATTTTAGTAATGGAGTACTGGGCCTGGTTGTGATAGTGTCTACTTTGATGAGCTAGAGAAATAAAGGCCTCCTGGCTCGCCTCGCGGCTGGCTGCGTGCTGCTTTCTGCTGGGGAGGGGCCGAGTCCTGCCCGAGGGTGCACACACGCACCAGGCAGGAAACCCACAGCTTCTCAAGCAAGCCCTGGGCTCATGCTTCCAGGTGCGACGCCGGGTTGTGGGCTGGAGACTGTCCATCCTACCCCAGGGGCCAGGGTTGCTTCCACAAAGGCCTGTCAGCTGGGCCGGCTGGGGAAAGCAGGAGCCCCACCTTCCACTGCCAACAAAGCACTAGTTTCAGAACAGATTTTATTTGGATAACTAAAGGAGTTTGTAACTGAGATGGAATTCACAGTTTGTTAATGTTCACACTCAAAGAATCTGCGATTGGATGTAAACACATTACTCTCCAAGTACATGGTGCCCCTTTCTTGAGGAAAAAAATGCCACCCCCCCCAAGGCAAAACCCCAACGGCCACACAGGCAGGATGCCTACATCTATAAACAGGAGAGTGTGCTGACCGCAGATGGAACTGGACTGAGAACCGAGTTTCCAGAAAACAGGCACTGAGTTCTAGAAGGAAATGCACTCCATCCGGAACCTATTTATTGAGCCAATGTGGCTGGTGAACATTGTCACTCGTAGAGCGCAGCCGGTGCAGGCAAGACTTGGGCGCCACGCGAGGACAGGCGCTGTCCTGGCCGTGCTCCAGCCGCAGTCCCTTCTCAAGGGGACCACCCCTATTCCATCAGGGCCTGTCCTTCCTTTACTCAATTGCCTAGCATCCCACAAGGGACCCTGCTGCTACCCACTAGACTAATCTTCAAGTTGATTAGAAAAAACTGAGGTTAAAAAAAGAGAAAGAAAAAGGCATCAGGTTATCTCAACCAGGCTGCTCGTCCTAGCCCCCCGACGGGTGGCATACCTGGAGGGGGAATGGGTGGGGGCACAGGTGGCTGCCCGCCAGGGGGGACAGCGGGTGGGGGGTAGCTAGCTGGTGGCAGGCCCAAGCCTGGAGGAGGGTGAGGTGGGACTGCGTGAGCTGGGGGCAGGCGTGGGGGTGGGGGTGGGAAGTTAGGGTTGTACGTGGGGGGAGGTGGTGGGTAGCTAGGAGTTGGGGGCGGAATGGCGGGTGGGGGGAAGGAGGCTGGGGGAGGAGGCACAGGAGGCGGGGGCGGGTTGGGGGGGTAGACATGTGGGTGGTAGGGCAGGTGGGCAGGTGGGCCATAGGCAGGGGGCAGGGCGCCGTAGGAGGGGCCCTCGGTCTTCATCATGGACTGCAGGCTCTGGTAGCCTTCCCCAGACATGTAGGAGCTGGTGGTGGACATCCCGGTCATGTAGCTGGAGGGGGGCGGGGGTGGTGGCCGGTGGGGCAGTGGTGGTGGCTGGTGCACAGAGGCTGGGTGGGTTGGAGGAGGAAGCTGGACTTTGGGGAGGTCGCTGGTATCCACGGGGCCTGATGTCTCAGCGTCGCCTAAGGCAGTGGCAAGAGGTGGCTTCCGGTCTGTGGAAGAGAAATGGGTCAAGGCCTGGCTAGGGGCCGTGCACCTGTCCGCCTTGATGGGCCCTGGGCAGGAGTTCCCAGCAGCTCTCAGGCCCAAGCAGCAACGGGTGGCTGGACTCCCAGGACAGTGTTCAGAGGGGTTGGGAAGACCGCACTGCTGTGGGCCAGTGTCCCATGGACTGCTGTCTCCACTTGTCACACTGGCCCTGTACCCTAGGTACAACCCTAGGTCCCCCTCAGGCCTCCACACTAGCCACAGGCAGCCTCAGCCCCACCCCTGCTCCAGCCCCACTGCAGACAAGTCAACATTTCCAGTGCACTCATTCATGCCATTTCTCAGAGAAGTGAGTTTAACTGTCCCTGCAGTGTCAAGGGCCCGCATGCACACGCATGGCACGCCCCCACGTGGAGGTCACTGGTGCCCAGGGCCCTCGAGGTGACCGGGCATGGGCTCCCTCCACTGCAGTCTGTTCCCACACGCTCTGGACTGTGATCCCCCAGGCAGTGCCAGAGGGCCACTCCAGGGAGCCAGACCCTCCGTGTCTGTCAAGTGAGAGGAAGGCTCAACAGGCGCGCCACCTCTGCTTAGAGGGACGCCAAGGGATGGCAAGACTGGCGTGGACACAGCAGCTCTCCTCCCCTGGCTGCTCTCGACAGCGCCAGGGAAAGAGCTCCAAGCCTGCAACAGAGACGGGTGCCCCTGTGCTCCAAGGCAGGGTGTGCCCAACTCGAAGGACTCCTGGGCCAGCTGCACTGGTACTTACAAGCTCACCAAAAAGCATGGTGACGTGCCCCCTCCTTGTCCCTCCAGCTTTCCCACGTTCGGGACGCCGATGGCAACGCTCTGCTCTGGCCACACTGCCCCTAGCCTTCCCCGCCGAGCTGACCGCTGAGCACCACAGGTGCCTGCCTTCCTCACCCTCTAACACCCCGTCTCCGGCCACCCCATCCCCTGCTTCACAGACCTGCGGCTCCTGTGTGCCGAGTTCAACCTGCTCACCTCATCTGTCCTGCATCATCAGAGGCAGACACCAGCTGTGCTCCAGGGGCCTCCAAACACAGCCCCTGGCCCCCCTCTGCAGGCCCTGGGACTGGGGAGCCGACCTAAGGCGGCCTCCCCAGGCTGCTCTCCTGGGTGTCTCTGCCGGCCTTAGCTGCCCTTGCTCCCTGAGTGCCACAAGCATCTTGAAAGCAGGGCCTGGTTGGCGCTGTGATCTGGCCCAGAGCGGAGAACAAGGCCTCTGCAGCCTTCAAGTGCCCTGACTGCTGGGACTGCTTGACAAGCCAAGAAAATCTCAGCTGGGACACACGCCAGCCACGGGCACTCATCCCCAGGGGCCACAGCCATGCGCAACAGCCAGGGGCACACGCCAGTCACAGGCACTCATCCCCAGGGGCCACATCCACGCGCAACAGCCAAGGGCACAGTCTGCAGTTTCACAGCAGGCTCAGGCACCCCCTCTAGGAGGACCCATCTCTCCCACCTGCTTGAGGCTGGCCTGCACCAAGGCGGAGTTGGGTGGAAGCTGGCTCCTGCCTGTCAGTGCCCCTGCGGGCCTGCTGGGAATGCCCAAAGTTGGCCACCCAGTGTGACCCTGCTTGGACTAGGAGAAAACACTCCTCAGCTGACTGTTCTCCCTGCCGGCCTGGCGCTTATAAGCACACGTACCTGGAGGCGGGTGGGCTGGAGGCAATGGCGGGTGAGCGGTCTCCATTTTGGGGATTTTAGGTGGTGGTGGTTCTAAAACAAAGAAAAGGCGAATTAAGACTCGACTCCTACTTCTTCATGTGGATAAACACGTGCAGTCTGAGCTTTCCCTGGGAACCAAGAGGAGTGGAGCACAGCTCCGCGCGAGCCTGGGAGGCCTCGAAGGCCCGGCCACACTGGGGGCTGTGGTGGAGCCCCAGTTCCCTGGCTTTAGCTCTGACTCCTCACTGGCACAGAGCACATGGGAAAGGCCCTGAGCCCTCGGGTGCTCCTGCAGAACCCTCCACCTTGCCATGCGCAGTGGGATGGGAAGCTTTCCAGCACACAGCATGCCTAAGTTGCACCTTGCCTGGGGTGGCAGAGGTCTGCACAGTGCCTAGCGCTGCTAGCGGGGCGGGCCGTCACCAGGATCCACAAGGACAAGGCTGGGTTGCCCAGACTGTCCATTTCAGAAGGTGGCAGGCATGCAGACCCCATGAGAAGAGCCCGTGTGCTGTGGTCCTTCTGGAGCTCACCAGCCCTGGGCCGAGCGGCACTCCGACGGGAGGCTCCTCTGTCACCATGGACCACTTTACTTTGGCGTCCTTTGTCTCAAAGACAAGCAGACTCCAAGGCCCAGGCATCTCTACTCTGGACCGAGACCAATTCCTTCTAAGTGGCATGTCTGCTGCTGGAATCTACCCTGCCTCTGAAATCAGGGCCCTCACTGCCCAGCCCCATCCCTACTGCCCTTCAGCCAGTGCGCCCTCCACATGCCACCTTCTCACCCAGTCCTGTCCCCATGGCACCTGCCTCGGCTCCCGTCACAGCCACACAAGTTGAAGCTGCAAACGCTAGCACTGCTCAGGCAGCAACATACAAGTGTAGAGTATATTACACGAAAAAGTGTAACCGACTGAAACTAATGTTATTGGTGCACTCATTACCTAACCTGGTGAATCAAAAACTTGCACGTGCCAGCAAGATGAAGCTGTTTCAAGGAGATACTGTACATTCTCTTTCCTCACAAAGACTTGCAAACCTTCGGCTGGACTTGGGCCGAAGGCATCATGGCATGGTGAGCCGTCCTCTACGACCATGAACTCTTACTGCACAGCATAGCCAGACCTCGCAGCCCTCCTATTCTGGTCCCGGGACCTGCCTGCAAGCTCGCCCCCATTCCCGTGCAGGCTGGGATGTGTCTGGCTGCGCTCCCACGATGGCTACGTGTAGAACTATACACCCAGCGGGAGGGATCCAGCCTGTTTCGGAGTCGGGCCTTTGGGAGCTGACCAGGACCAGCATCCGCTATGGCGTCAGGGTGGAGGACAGAGATGCACTCCGCCCCTTGGCTGCAGCAGTCTGTTCTTGTGTCTCACACTCAGGTCAACTTGCAGCTGAAAACAAGCCCCTGCCCCAACCGTTCCCCAGACAGGGTGGGAACCCTCCTCAGCTATCCTAACCTGAAGCTCTCACTGCAGCTTAACGGACAAGAGCTGAGCAACAAGAAAGTGGAAGCGAACAGCATGCCTTCAGAGCTCTACAGTCAGGGCAGACTGACAGGTTTCTGTTCTGGAAGTTTTCAGATTTTGCTCATTCTTCTTGTTTATTTCTAATAACCACTGCTTGTACAAAGGTTAAAAACAACACAAAACTCCCAAATACCCAAAACACGCCGACGGCAGTGCCAGCAGGCCTGTCCCCCGGCCCAGCTGGGATGGGCACAGGCCACCCGCTGTATGGCACTGCTGTCGTGTGCAGCATGGGCCCTCGGACAGCCCACTCCTTTGTCTACTATGACAGCTGAACTCACGCCTAAACTCCCAGCTCTCCTGAGCTGGAACTACACTTCTGTGGTGACACGCCTCCTGCATGCCTAAATGTACTTTTATATGAATTACTAGACATTTCTACTGCCAGTCATGGTCTCTGTGTTGGTACTCTTCATCAAAGCGATCTCTAAAAATCTATGGTGACGCGCTAAGCACACAAGACTGGGCACTCTCCCTGGCAGACAGGCCAAACGTGGGATCCTCAATGACATGAGAACACAGCTCAGACTGGGCAGTTACCTGCTGCTTTGCTCTCTTCTTTGGGAGAAACCACCTGTCACAGAAAGAGAGACACTGTTAATGCAGATCCGGGCATTCGGCGGACAAGACAGGAACGCTGCTGCTGGCCTGGACCTAACAGGCCATCTTCCTGCTTGCTTCCACGGAGCCGTCCACGACACTTCAGGCTTCCTCCCGCAGTCACCACACACAGCACAGCGGCCTCTTTCTCATACGCTGACACTGGGGCTGTGTGAGGGCAGAGCCTTCCTCTGCCAGCTGGCTGCTCCGTGAGGGACGGGGCTATGCTCCTTCTAGAAGCTTACCAGTGCCCTGTGCCACTGGACACTAACGAGGGGCACTGACTGAAGAGACAGCAGCTGGGATCACACAGGGTCAAACGCACGACAGGTCTCCAAGCCTGTCAGAGGCCAGAGACGGCAGACCAGCGCTCCTGGTCCACCCACAGAGGCCGCCTGTCCTGCGAGCACAGCAGGTTCGGGCTTCCCACTGTCATGAAGTCAGCAACAGGAAACTGTTGAGGGGAGACGCAAAGAGCGGTTTGGATTTCAGGATTCACAGTGGCTACCTGGAAGCTCACTCACCACGGCTCGCTTCACCTGTCGCGGAGGACTAGGCTGTGGAGACGGCTTCTTGGGCTGCTGTGCCTGCTGCGGAGGTGGCTGCGGCTGCTGCTGTGGCGGCGGTGGCGGTGGTGCTGATGGCTGGGCCTCCTTCTGTGGGGGCTGCGGGGGTTCGGAGCCCTGGGACGGTTGCGACTGTTGTACTTGCGGCACTTGCGGTGCGGGTTGAAGAGCTGGGGGCTGCTGTAGCTGATGCGGGGTGTGATGAGGCATCTGCTGTTTCCCTTGGGAGTAAAGGTCCAGGATCTGGTGGCAGATGTCTAAGTGACAGACAGCAATGACACTTACCACAGATTCATATTACAAAGAAAATTTCACAGAGGAAAAAAATCAGCTACCATTCTCTCACAAGGACCAGACAGTAAGGCAGGCCCCACACAGGACAGATAAACTGCTGTCTACGACATTCTGGACATTTCTAGCTCGCCAGAATTATATGCTGTGACATAGTGAGATATCAGAAATTTTCATTTCAAGAACCCCTGAAAACACTGCTTTCACATGCTTCTAGAGACTCGGCCGCGGAGCTGCGCTTGAGGGAGGACACCTCCACACACCTTCCAGAACGTCCACAGGGACGTCCTGAACAAACTGCTCCCACCACCTCCGGTACATGGGCTTCGAAGTCCACTCCTGGATTTCAAATTTGCACAGACGTCCTGCGAGGTACATGACTGCGACTGCTATGATCTCCGGCTCCCACTGCAGTGACAGGGTGGTGCAGAGGCTGCAGAACAAGAAGCACATTAACCGAGCTGCACGAGCTCAACGAATGCTCCAAATCACCAAGACGTGGCGACTCCATCACCTGCTACCTTGTTTATTCTTCACCCACATAACTCACGTATTCTAGAGAAGTCTTCTGCCTTCTAAAGGTACCAAGGTTATTTTAAACACAGGCACTAGGCTATTTCTTAAAAAATACAACACTTCCAACAAATTAAAAATCTATGTCATACAATACAAATGACAATGCTTTACATCTGTTGAAACAATAGCCACTGAACTGTTTCTTCAAGTCAATTCTTAGGGGTGGTCAAACATGTGCAAACCTAATACAAAGGCAACTTCTCTGCCTTCGGGGTGCAGCAAACCCAACCTAACAACACCGCCAGGCCTCCTGCGCCCATGCTCCCTCCAACCCCATCTACATCCTGGGGCCTTAGCAAGCACACACCAAGCTCCTGAACAACTAGTGTTTTGTTTTCTTTTCTTTCTTTTTCTCTCTCTCTCACCACCGTGTCACTGAGGCTGGAAGGAGAAACCCTCCTGGAAAAGTGACCCACCACTGTTGCCAGCCTGGCCACCAGCTGGTTCCTCCTACAGGGGCAGGTCAGCTTCCTCTGATATAAATGAGGAATTCAGGATTAACGAACCCTAAAAACCTCTGCTTATTTCAACTGAATCAACACTGAATATGAGTACCTGTCATTCACAAATGTCCATGCCATCTGAACCAACTTCTGAATTTTGTTTTTATCACCTACAAATGAGAAAAAAATAAAGGGTAATTGGTCTTGGAGGGAAGAATTCACAAGAAGCAATAGATTTTAAAAACTATGGTGTGGAGCCAGCCATGAACACAGTGGGTCACACTGCTGCATGTGATGCCGGCAGCCCGTACTAGTTGCCAGTTCCAAGGTTGGCGACTCTTCTTTTTTACAGATGTTATTTTTATTGGAAAGGCAGAGTTACAGAGAGGAGAGACAGAAAGATCTTCCCTTCACTGGTTTACTCCGCAAGTGGCTGCAATAGCCGGAGCTAAGCTGATCTGAAGCCAGGAGCTTCTTCCGGGTCTCCCACACAGGTGCAGGGTCTCAAAGCCTTGGACCATTGTCAGCTGCTTTCCCAGGTCACAATCAGGGAGCTGGATGGGAAGTGGAGCAGCTGGGACATGAACCGGAGCCCATGTGGGATCCTCCTGCGTGCAAACTGAGGATTTACCCACTGAGCTGTTGTGCCGGGCCCACTACCCTGCTCCTGACCCGGCTTCCTGAGATTCAGCTGGGAAGGCAGCAGGTGGCCTACTGCCGGGCACCCAGGATGGAAGACCAGGATGGCATGTCTGACTGCCGGCTTTAGTCTGGCCCACACCTAGTTGTTGGGGCCATTAGGGGAGTGAATCAGCAGATACAAGATTTTCCTCTCTCTTTGTCACTCTGCTTTTCAACTCAAAAAACAGACATCTCACCTAAAACAATCATAAAGCAAAAATACAACAAACCAAAAGCTCTGGTGAGTTTAGTACATTTCAGTCTGTAGCAGAGAGCGCTGGCCTGGGAGAAATCAGTGCATGACGTGGGTCTAGACCCTGCTCTGCTCACACATGGCCAATGCAGACACGTCGCTCGGGGAGACTGGCTCCAAGGCTGACTCAGTAATCTATTTAAAACATCCTAACTCATGTTCCTGCCTCATATCACTTGGCAACTGGATGACAGGAAACATCATTCAATGATAATTCTGAGTAGTTTGGGCAAGTTACATCCCGTGACTTTATACACTGAACTCCTTCTTCTTCGGAGATGCAAAATTGCAAACACTTGATTTCAGAATGAAAAGTGCTTTTAACAACATCTCCCTTACCTTTGAGCTGTTTTGCATACTTGAGTAGGAACTGGTACGGATGCTCCACCTGCAGGTCGAACTTGATGGTTTGTAGTAAGATTCTCTCCAGAACCATCACTTCTTCCTGAAAGTGAGTAATCAGCGCTGGGACAGGAATCACACTCCCAGATTCCAAGTTACATGAAAAATGCCAGCGTGCCCACTCTCCCTGCCAGTTCTACTTTAGCAAGCTTTCTCATCTTTTTCTTTCCTCTCCTTCTCAGACTGTTAAAATGCAGAGGGAAAATGATAAATTCTAAAAACAACTCAAAATAGGAAGAGTAACTAGAGGGTTAACTTAGTAACATTTTGAAGAGGCATTAATTTTGTTTCCAGTAATTTTTTACTTTGTATTTTTTACTTTGTGAGTCACCCTTCACAAAACATACTGCCACTTTATATAGATAATGTTCTTCCAAAATTCCCATAAACAATTTCAATTCCTCAGGAATTTCATTGAAAACCTTCAACAATGAAGAGACTTCAACAAGGAAGGCAGCAGGTGAGAGTGTGAGTGTGAATGGGAACACACCACCACTGCACCTAAGTCACTCTGAGCTGTGCTGTGTGCGGTCCCATGGGCACGGGAGCACACACTTGACTGAATGGTTTATTCCATCACTTCCCCTCTCCTCAGAAAGTTTTCTTTCTTTCTTTTTTTAAAGATTAATTTTATTTTATTGCAAAGGCAGATATACAGAGAGAGGGAGATACAGAGAAAAAGATCTTCCGTCCACTGTTTCACTGTCCAACTGGTTGCCTATGGTTGGAGCTGAGCCGAGCTGATCTGAAGCCAGGAGCTTCTTCTGGGTCTCCCATGTGGGTACAGGGTAGCAGGGCTTTCGGGTCATCCTCTACTGCTTTCCCAGGCCACAAGCAGGGAGAGATGGGAAGTGGAGCAGCCGGGATACAAATTGGTGCCCATATGGGATCCTAGGCATGGAAGGTGAGGATTTATCCACTAGACTATCATGTCAGGCCCCAGAAAGTTTTCTGTTTTTGTAGGATTCTTGTTCTATCACAGTTTGAACTTTGGTATCATTTTACTAAATATTATTCCAAAGAAATAACTATTTTGCTATTGATTGGGAACTTGCTAAATTCACAGAACAATCAAGTAAAATGAAGACATTTAACTACATTTCATCTTCCTATTAAAAATTTATTAGTATCTTGTCAATCCTTTAATTTCAAAGAAACCTGCCAGTTTTCACAAGGGTCGTCTCTGGATATTTTATTGCTGCTTTTGTAAATGCAGTGTTCTCTCTGATCACACTAACTAGCTCATGTTCCATAACAGGGATCTCTTGAGATCAGCTGCAAGGCTGTCCCACCTAGCACTGAAAGACAGTCTGCAGGGGAGAACCACGGGGAGCTTGCCTGCCATTGGACAACCATGGGGGAGAAGCATGGGGAGCTTGCCCGCCATTGGACAACCATGGGGGAGAAGCATGGGGAGCTTGCCCGCCATTGGACAACCATGGGGGAGAAGCATGGGGAGCTTGCCTGCCATTGGACAACCATGGGGGAGAAGCATGGGGGAGAAGCATGGGGAGCTTGCCTGCCATTGGAGAATGGGCCTGCAGGAGCCCAGGGGCAAGCAGATGCACAGCTAGCAGGCTGTCACTCTCAAGCATGGTGCAGACTAGAGACCAAGGTTTCCTAACCTAGTTTCCTTACTGCTTTAAGAAATCTTTGAAATTTCTACATGGTCTTCCAAAACAAAGGGGAGGTGCTCGCAGGTCCCCTGCAGACTCAGGCAGGCCTCAAAGAAGCGTCTTGGGCAGACTGCCTCACAGCTGGGCAAGATGATCCTTAAAAGCGCTGGTCATAGCTCATACTCTGATATGCATGCGACACTCCATCCAGCACAGATCAGGCACAGTCCTACTCTCATGGTGCTCACAGCTGAGTCATTGAAGTAATTATTATTATTATTTTTTAAAGATTTATTCATTTTATTACAGCCAGATATACACAGAGGAGGAGAGACAGAGAGGAAGATCTTCCATCCGATGATTCACTCCCCAAGTGAGCCGCAACGGGCCGATACACGCTGATCCGAAGCCGGGAACCTGGAACCTCTTCCGGGTCTCCCACGCGGGTGCAGTGTCCCAATGCATTGGGCCGTCCTCAACTGCTTTCCCAGACCACAAGCAGGGAGCTGGATGGGAAGTGGAGCTGCCAGGATTAGAACCGGCACCCATATGGGATCCCGGGGCTTTCAAGGTGAGGACTTTAGCCGCTAGGCCATGCTGCCGGGCCCGAAGTAATTATTTCTTAAACATCAAATGGTAACTTGATCAAATGGAGTCTTGTGTCAGGCATGGTGGTGCAGCTGGCATTAACATTCATACCGAGTCCATGTTAGTGGCCTGGCTCTCCACTTCTGACCTCTCTCATGTGGCCTGGGAAAGCAGAGGACAGCCCAAGGCCTTGGGCCCCTGGACCCATGTGGGAGACAAGAAGCTCCCAGCTCTTGGCTCCTGGCTTCAGATCTGCTCAGCTTTGGTTGTTATTGCCTTTTGGAGAGTGAATCAGCAGATGGAAGATCTCTATCTCTCCTTCTCTTTCTGTAAAACCTACCTTTCAAATAAAAATGAACAAGTCTTTTTTTTTGTTTTACTTCCTAAATATATTTTTTAAATTAATTTTTAATCATCTTACTTAGTTGATTAACAAGTCTTAAAAAAAAAGAGCAAGCTACTGCAGTGCTATGAAGGATGAACAGTAGGTGCTACACAGGCACAGAATTGGGAAAATGCCACGGTCCCTCACAGTGGCACTTTTACAATGCAACAAAAATTTGTGTACAACTATTTAGCAATATTTGCTCACACTGGCATCAGTCTGGCAAGGGGACAGAATGGCTACTTTGACCACCAGCAGTTCCAGGCATCATGTTTTACCCACGCTGGTGGCACAGAAGTCAGCCTGAAGCAGGACCCCTTGCTGCGGATGCTGAGAGGGGTGGCACTGGGGGCAAGGGGGCAAGGGAGGATGTGCATGCCGGCCCACCAGTGCCACTGACACCCTGCTGGCACAGCTGGAGTGCCAAGAGCAGGCCGCGCTACACTCGCTCCTCTTAAAAAGCCAGGCACCTGTGCTTTGATGTTCCTACCTTTGGATCATCTCCAAACTGACCAAACTGGACATCATTTAATAAACTCCGTGCTGTTTTGATGATATCTTTACATTTTTTTGGCGTTTCTTCTACTTTTCCAGCCAAAAATAGACAACACGCTCCGGTCACCTGGAGGGAGATAAAAGCCCTTGCTGTTTGTTGCCGAAGACCATGCAGTTTTGGCCACAGGATCAAGCAGCCCTCCTGTTCTACCATGTGCTTTCTCCTTCACCCATGTGCTGGTCCACAGGGGACAGACTGCACACACACCCTCCTCATCTCACAAATCTGACTTCATAAATTTAACATATAACTTTCTGCAGAAAATGCCAAAAAGGGGCAGTCACAGAAATGAGCTTTCCTTTAAATTCGAGACCTACCTCTCTGAAACAAGAAGCTGTATGTGGGAAAAGGAGCCGCCCAAGGAAGTGCACATCTGCAAACCCTCCCGTGTCCACCTCCCACCTTTCTTGCCTCTTTGCTACACTTGTGTCCCCCCAAATGCTTTGGCGAGTCGGGCCTTTGCGGGGTCAGCCCCTCAATGGTAGGCATGAGTCTCCCGAAAGGCCCAGCTGAGAGCTAGCTCCCCACAGGACAGGGCAGGTGCCTTCTGAGACCAGGCAGCAACACCCTGACAGGCTGGCTCCTGGCTTCCCCTGCCGGTTGGGGCTGGTTTCCGTTGGCCGGCTGCCTGAGCCCACCTCTACATGGCGCCCAAGGCTGAACTTCCTCCTGGGACCGCCTCTCAGCACTCTCCCTGGTCTCCCAGTTCAAGGAGTGACTGGGCAGTGACTGGTGGCAGGGTACACACAATGTGTGCTTCCCCTTGCTTTCTTTGCTGGATCGCAATTGCAATCCCAAATTTATTTTGGGAAAATTAACAAGGAAGTAAATTTTCACACAAAATACAATATGTTGTCTAGATCAGAACACAATTAATTGGAAAAAACACCCAAGTTTGAGCATATTTTTGTTTATATACTTATATAGAATACATCATACCAAAAGCAATACTTCTGGAAAATATAATACAAATGGCACAATCAGCCCACCAAACGCTGTGGAATCAATAACATGTGGTAGGGTTAACAGTAAAATGTAAACACTTACATATCTTGGGAATTGCTTGAAGGAATGAAACATATAGAAGCGATGAAAATAAATTATTCCAGTTGCCAGGGTGTCATAGTGTCTGTTCTTCTGGTTAAGGATTTTAGCTGTAACTCGTACAGTTTTTCTTTAGTTAAATGCAGAAAACAATAAAGAGAAGCAACAACACAAGGATGGGTAAAGCAAGCATGACCAAGAGCAAAGCAGGCGGACGCAATGTCAGCAGCAAAGTCTTCGCTGGAATAAGCCCTCAGAAGCACTACCACTGTGATCTGTAGATGCCATCTGAGAGGCAGGCAGAGAGAGAGCGAGCGAGGGGATATCTTCCATTTGCACCTACTCCCATACACTCACATCAGCTGGAGCAGGACAGGCTACAGCGAACAGACAAGGTGTCTCATGTGGGTGGCAGCGGCCTTCTTCGGCCATTTCCATCAATTTCCCAGGGACATTAACAGAGGTGGACTGGAACCGAAGCAGCTAGGACTTGGTACTCAAACTCACTCTCACTTGGGGTACCAATGTAGAAAGCTATGACGCAATGCTGGCCTCCAACTGTGATTTTTAAAAGTTACTTCTTTGTTTCTATTTGAAAGGCTGGGGCAGGAGGGAGGGTCCAGGAGAGAAAGTGAGGGGGTATGAGGTCAGGAAAGCGGATGAGGAAGGGAGGGAGAAAGAGGGAGGGAGTGACAAGAAGGGAAAGGGAGAGAGAGATTGTTAGTTTTCTTCCACCTGCTTGTTCCCCAAATGCTGCCAATAGCCAGTCTGGGCCAGGCTGAAGGTGGGAGTCAGGGAACCAAGCACTTGAGCCACAACCTGCTGCCACCCAGGCCGTGTGGTGGCACAAAGCTGGAACTGGGAAGGGCAAAGACTTGAACCCCAGTGTGCTGACATTCAACATGTCCTAAGCTGCTTCTTAAAGGCCATGGACAATGCCCGGGCCAATGTGATCTTAAAGGGGCTGTTTTTCTCCTGGGTGGTTACCTGCACATTCTACATATTAAAGGACAAACCCATGAAGAGACAGGGAAATCAGAAAACACACTGGAAATAAGTCATCTAAGGAGTGGCCTGGTAGGGAAACCTGCGCGTGTACTACTTATTCTCGGTGGGCGGGGGAGCCATCTGCAGAGATGGCAGGGAGATCAGGATACAGTCCCAGACGCGTGCCCACGTCAAAGATGAACCGGGCCCCTTCTCGGCGGTACCGGGCCTCGGTGGCTGGATCGAGTCCTTCGAGTTGGGAGGGTGTATGAGCCAAGTCTTTCTTATCCCAGTACCAACATGGTTTTGTGTGGTCCAGGTTTGCTGAAGTTACTGAAGGGCTTGAATTTTCTTTATTCTCCTTCATTTATCGACGTATACTTGCTCTTTCCAAGAGGCTCTCTGAAGACGTTCAACTCCTAAGAGAAAAGGCAGCAAGGCTGGGAGGGGTGCCACACTAAGCTGCTTCTGTGATCACGGACTGTACCTGATGGGGGGTCGAACCTGCCACAGCAACAACAGCACCCGTTAGCACGCAGCTCAGGCTAACCTCCAAAGCCAAGCTCAGCCACACCGTGAGTCCTGCTAGCGAGAGTATTTCCACTGCAGTGGCCACGGATGGCCATAAAGTTATTTCTTCTGGTCTTATGGCAAACACAAGCAGCACCTGGACAGTCAGTAAATCTATAGCAAGTAAATTCTTCGTAAAGATTTGTTTTTATTTGAAAGGCAGAGTTACAGAGATAGAAGGAGTGACAGAGAGCTTCCATTCACTGGTTCACTCCCCAAATGCCCTCCACAGCAAGGGCAGGGAATGTCTGGAAGCCAGGAGTCAGGAAGTTCTTTGGGGGGTCTCCCATGGGGGTGCAGGGTCCCAAGGCTTTGGGCCATCTCTGCTGCTTTCCCAGGCCACAGGCAGGGAGCTGGGTGGGAAGTGGGGCAGTCGGAATCCACTTTTAAGACTTCTGCTCCAAAATGATACAGCACCCCATCACATTCTCCCTCTTTTAACTTGGTTTTACTTGGGCACTTGGCAAAACCTTCAAAATGGGGGACAGATTGCTGAAGTGAGACACACGAATGAGATATGGGTTTAACTACTGGGGGAAGGGGCAGACCCCTGCGCGGAACTCCCTAGCACCGCCCTCGCTCTCATCTTTTTCCTGTTTCTCATTCAGGCAAGAAAATGCCAGTCTCACCCAGAGACTGCTGGCACAGGTAAGGAGGACAGCGAAGGGTTCTGCAAGAGGCCACAGAGCTCCTTTCTTGCTTTTTTTTTTTTAAAGATTTATTTCTATGTGAAAAGCAGATTTACAGAGAGAAGAGACAGAGAGAGATATCTTCTATCTGTTGGTTCATTCTTCAAATGACTGCAACCACTGAGGCTTGGCCAGTTCCAAGGCTGGAGCCTGGAATCCTTCCAGTCGCCCATATAGGTGTAACATTACAAGTGGAGCAGCAAGGACTCAAACTGGCGGCCATATGGGGTGGCAGCAGAGCAGGCAAAGGCTTCACAAGCTATATACCATGGCTCTAGCCTGCTTTTCAAACAAAACAAACAACAACAAAAGGCCATTGACCTGTATACACCAAATGAATGGCTTATCTACATAATTCTTAGGCGTCATAGAAACATCTGTACTACACACACAAAGCTTTCACATCAGTGGGGTAGGGAAGGAATGAACAGGCTGTATAGATCAGCAGGCAAGTCAGACTGCGAACAACAGAGGGTAGGTTTTGTTCCTCATTAGAGGCCAAATGTGCCAGTCGGAGGGGGAAAGGGCCAGGGATGATAAAAAAGTACAGTAAGATAGTTAACCTTGAAATGAAGCTCCTGAGGCTGCTGTTACAAACGAAAACCTGCGACGTGTGCATCCCATAAGGGCTCCAGCTCGTGTCCTAGCTACTCCACTCCCTGGAGTGCCAGGCTTCAGCCTGCTCAGCCCTGGCCATCTGGGGCTGGATGAGCCTATGGAAGAGGTCTCTTTTCCTCTTTCTCTGTAACTCTATTTCCAAGCAAACAAACACACACAAAAAGGGGGGGGGGGGAGTTCTTTCTCTGAGAAGTGAAAGTTGGACACAGATATAGATATAACTTAACACATTCAAGTCCCTGGTGTCCCAGCCCAACTCTACTGATAAGCAAGGAGTGGTGAACAATCCATGACAATGAACAAACCAAACAGAACAGAAACATTCCTCTAAATCATTCATGTTCCTGGAAAAATCCTTGCTTCATTTTCATAATCCTACTCCTTGTTCTTTTTCAATAATTTTTTCACTAGACTGTGAAGCTACAAATCTTCTCATAAGAAGATTGTGGTTACTGTGCAAACTTACTAAGATTTCTGAGCTTCACAAACCGACAATCTCCCTGTAAGGGCGCATCCTGACACGGGGTGTCAGCATCACGACGACCACCCTTTCCAGAATGGAAGAGCCAAGGCACTTAACACTGTGCAGGGAGAAGCAATAGCGGGACACTAATCATAATCAATTCTTCTGCCTCTCTTATCACCAAACTCCTAACCTTCATTGGGCTGCTCTCAAGAACTAGATACTTGGGCCCGGCGGCGTGGCCTAGCGGCTAAAGTCCTCGCCTTAAACGCCCCGGGATCCCATATGGGCGCCGGTTCTAATCCTGGCAGCTCCACTTCCCATCCAGCTCTCTGCTTGTGGCCTGGGAGAGCAGTCGAGGACGGCCCAAAGCTTTGGGACCCTGCACCCGCGTGGGAGACCTGGAACAGGTTCCTGGTTCCCGGCTTCGGATCAGCGTGTATCGGCCCGTTGCGGCTCACTTGGGGAGTGAATCATCGGATGGAAGATCTTCCTCTCTGTCTCTCCTCCTCTGTGTATATCTGGCTTTCCAATGATAATAAAATCTTTAAAAAAAAAAAAAAAAAAAGAACTAGATACTAGTTACAAAGCAGCCTACCTCACTGCTGAGAGCAGTAACAGCCACTCTCAAGAACTGGATGTTAGTTACAAAGGGGCCCCCACATCACTGCTGAGTAGCAGGCGCAGGACTCACCTCATCATTGCACTGATCTGCTGATCTTTGCCTGTCCGCTTCCTTCCCTACATCTGCTATACAGATGGCACCAAGTCACTGATGAGTGAAATCCACCTTTAAAAACCCTCTGACTCCTTTTAAGGTCTCCTTAGCTAATGGCTGCTCTGCTAACACAAGTGTTTTTACATTCCTTTCTATTCTCCATGGGGGGCGGAGGGAAGCATTTTCTCAGAAGGGGCTTCAAGCCTTCTCTAAACACTGGCAATCAAAATGGGGAAAACAATCCTGTTAGTAAGACCTCTGCAGCTGACGGAGCGGAGAACACTGCATGTCCGCTGGATTGTGCCTGAAGCACCCTGCGTGATCCACACAGCCAACCAAGGTAGGTGCAGCCTGTCTGCAGATCCAGGCACCGCTTTCCCGCAATAGAAACCAGCTCACCTCCGCAAAGCAGCCTGAGAACCGAGAAGCATTTGTTGTCAGGTCAGTTCTTCCACATGGGAAACACTCATGACTTCTGTGGAGATGTGAGGGTCCCCCCCACCTTGTAAATCTGGTGTTCTTTCAGGAAGACATTAACCCATGCACATGCTATGGGTTGGGTACTAGGAATGGATACCTCGCCCAAATGCATTTATCAAGTCCACTGTGACAGAAGCCTCTGTGGGCTCACTTCTGTCCAGCAATCTCTCCTCCACATCTAGCTGAGTCCAACAGAGGAAAGTGCCTCACATCACATGACTGTTTCCTGAGGTGCCACGGGTTTGAGGGGCCAGCTCTCCTTTCCAACATATTTACAACTCCCGTCCACTTAATCAGAATCTTAAAAGTCAATAAATTCCAGCACCAAGAGGCACCACTGAGAAAACTCAAGCTGTCCCAGACATTTGTGTTATTATTGTTAATATTTTTCGGTAAATCATCACTCTAGTTAGCATTCCTTCCAGCCTGTGAACAATGTGTTTACATTTTTTTCCGTGCTCCCTAACTTCAACTGCGCTCAAACAGGAGTTAGGAGTCAGCCCCATATGATGGCTTTATAATCTCTGTAACTACCTAGAACTTCTTTGTCCTCACCCAGCTTTCATCTTTCTCTCATTCAGCATACGCCCTGGTTCCAATCTCTCAAACCACCAAGCTAGCTCATTCCATAGTCCAAAACCGGGAACAATTATTCTTTTTTCTTTATGACATTTAACGTCAAAGAAAGAGTACTTAAAACTTAACAACCTTATTAATGATGCAAATGATTCTTCATCGCTTATGGTAGAAAACGCAACACGTAGGAAATATGACTTAATGCAAGAATCAACTAACATGCTTTAACAGTGCTTCGTTGCAATCAAAATGATAGAAAACGGGGAGGGGGACTCTAAAAATCAGACACTAAAGGTAAACACTGAAAAAAATGAAATAACCCTGGCTTATGATATTTACAGGCAAAAACACGATACCGACACCAGCACTCCCATCGTCCACCCACTCTTACGAGGACAGTTTGCCAAATGCCACCCTAAAGTGAGCGTTCTAAGTCGTTCCTAACCTCAGGGAATTTAGGGGAAGCTCCGTTTAACTGGCAATTCAAGTACAGGAAGCGTTACTGGAGCACGGAACAGTCCACAGAGAAAAGCGCTGGACCTACGGCCCATTTCTCAGGAACGGACCAAAGAACAACTTCCGTAACCACAAGCCGACCCACCTTCCCCAGACGAAGGTGTTCGGACGCGCCTGTGCCATTCCCTCGGCATCCCCGCCTGCCCGACCGGCCCGGGGTGCGGGCTGCGAGCCACCTGCCCAGCGCGGACGTGGCGTCTGCGCCTGCGCGGCCGGCCCCGGTTCCCACCTGCCAGGAAGCCCGCGCCGGCCCCTCACCCGGCGCCCACGGACGCCAGCGTGCACGGCACGAGGGACTCCACCAGCAAGTGGGGGCAGGCGCCCCGGGCCCGCGGGAGCCGCCAGGGGCAGCGGCGGTCGGTGGGTACCTTACCTCTCGCCTCAGGCAGGCCTCTTAGCTACGTCTCTCCTTGCCGCTGGCGGCCATCTTGAATGCGCAATGCCGTGGGCCGTACGTCATCGCGCTGCGTCTTGTGACGATAGGTGAGCGACGGGAGGTGCCTGTCAGCCAATCAGAAGAAATTAGGACTCGGAGCAGGAAGGAGCCGCGGTGCGCCCTCCTCCTCCACGCCTGAGGTGAGTGGCAGCTGCGTGCAGGGGGAGGGGCCAGCCAAAGCGCCCAGGCCGCTGGCCACGCCCCTCGCGGCGAAAGGGAATTCGGGAGCAACCGAACGTGCTAACGGAACGCGGACGGGAAGGCGGGGTCCGGGGTGCCAGTTGTCCAATCAGAGCTGTGGCGTGGGTCAAGTCCAGCCAATGGCGGCCGCGGGGCTGGTGGCGGCTGATCCGGCCGCTCTGGCCCTCGGGAGCCACCAGCCCCATGGCCCTGGAGGACCCCGGGCGGAGCTGTGGGCCGGGAGGCGGGGCGGTGCCGCGCCCAGGCGTGCGAGACGCGGGCCAATGAGCGGCAGCGGCGCCGGCCCGGGGGCGGGCCCGGGGGCGGGGCCCGGGGGCGGGCGGAGCCGGGTTGGGCCGCGGTGGCGGGGCCGTCTCAGGCCGCCGTCCCGCCCCTCTCGTCCGGCCGCCGCCGCCGCCGCCGCCCGGGGGGTTGGTTGAGGCGGACGGTGCGGGCCCAGCCTCGGTGTGGTATCCCCGCTGCACGGAAGGGGAAAGGCGGCAGGTGAGTGCTGACGGTGGTGTCTCCTCGTGTGCGGGCGGGGGAGTCCGCTGGCGTCCTCCGCCCCCGAGCGCTGCGAGGCGGTCTGGCTTCCCGTCCGGTGCCCCTTGCCCAGCTCCGGCCCGCGCGGGCCCCGGGCTCGGTGGGCCCGAGGACGCCGGGGTCGCGAGCGGGGCCGGAGGGCGCCTCTGGGCTTCTGACCAGAGCTCCGCGGGCCGGGCGCGCCCCGGTTCCCCGAGCTCGGCGGCAGGTGCAGCGGCGCCCCGACCCCCGGGCTGTGCGGGCGGCGGCGCGCTCTGGTTTCCTGCCGGCCCAGGCCGGGCTGGGTGGTTCGGTGTCTCCCGGCCCAACGCTCGGGGCCCCGGGAAGCCTCCGGGCCCCTTGGCCGTGTGGACAGGGGGACCGTCTGGAAAATAGGTCACCGTTTCCCACGCGCCCCGACCCCCGACTCCGGGGGCAGATACCGCCCCCCGCCCGGGGCCCGAGAAGGCCGTCCCGGTTCTCAGCTCTTGCTCCCAGCGGCGGAACGGAGCGGCCGAGGGCGCGGGCCTCGCCCCGCCGCAGCCCCTTGGCCGCAGCCGTGGTCAGGCGCGGCCCCTGCCTCGTCCCCAGCGAGGGGGTGACTTCCGAAGTGTGCTGGCGCGTGGCTTATGCCTCTAGGCACCGCCGTGGGTGAGCTTGGCCCTGGGCACCCACGGGTGGACTCGTTCGCTCGAACTCGAGGCGGCCGCTGGGCAGTGGATTTTATCTGGTGCCCCAGAGCTCTCTCCTCCGCCTTCAGAATTGACCCTAGCGGTATTTGAAAACGGAACTTTGGTGGAGATATTTTTCGTTTGTTTGTTTTGTTTTGTTTTAAAGTGAATGGCCTATAGCAACATTGAAGCAGCTTTGCTGTGCGCCGTTGACGTGTGTGCGCCAAGGATTGCTGGGCCCTGCCACGCTGTGTTTATGCGGGCTGCCATGCGTGGAGTCCTCCGTCACCAAATTAGTCCCAGGGGCGGCTGGTAATTGATGTTTTGGTGACATTCCAGCGATTTGCTGAGGAGTTTTTCTCGCCTAAGAGAGCTGTTTGCAAGGCCACGTTCTCCAGCAGCTTCTCCAGCAGCGACGGAATGACCCTTTTGGCACCCCGGACTGCTCGGGTTTTGAGCCTTTCTCGGCTCCGTCCTCCCTCTCGTAGTCCTGGAGTTGATGCCTGCCAGGGAAGTGAGTTTCTGTTCTCCACGCCTCGGCAAGAACACCGCGGGACCGTCAGAAGCCCTGCTGTTGCAATTCCCTTCCATGTCGTGCACATTTGGGTCACACTTGAAAGGGTGATTAAACATTTGCTTTAGAAGCCAGCGGAGAGGGACCTCGTAGCTAGTTTTCCATGCGCAAGGTCAGCCACCGCAAGACCCCTTTTGTTTTGGGAGCTCTTGATAAATGGTTGCCAGCACCTCTTAAAATGCACCCTCTCACTTCCAGACAAGTGTGAGGAGGTTAGAGCAGAGGGTTTGCGGGTAGTGAGTGCCAGTCCTGTTGCCGCCAGGGTTGTGCCTTTGGGCTAGGTGTCTTGGGGAGATGGAGGCTTTGCAAGCTTCTTAAATGTTTACATTGTTTCTATTTTTTGGTCACTAATCTGAAGTAGCTTTTAGGGATGTAACCAGCAGTGGGTACTGTATCTTTTCTGGTTGAATTTGATCAGTGCCTTTCTCCGGGAGGTTTGTCTTCTGGAGCGCTCTGTGTCCCCGCCTGCCTTTACGTAGGGTGCTTCTGTTGGTGGGGTGGGGGGTGTTCTCTCTCCCAATGCTTTGGTTCTCCCTGCTGTGCCTTAGTTTTCTCAGTTTGCTCCTGTTTAGGCGTTTGTTTCTTTTGTGTTCTGACCAGTGAAGCATGGTGTTATTCACTGTTGCATCCTTTCTCTCTTGTTACAGTGATAGAAATGTTTTCTATTGGATCTCAGTTCATTCTGGGTGATATTTCATCAGGAATAGTAACTGAGGATTCCCGTTGAACTGGAGAGTTGCATTTACACATGTACTTGGCCAAATGGATTTCTGTGCATTGTAGTTCCTATTTTGTTCATAAATTTGGTGTTAATGATTTTTATATGCAGGCATAATTTACATCACCTTTATTCTCAAGGTAAAAGTAAATTTTCCACCAAGTGTTAATACACAAAGTTTATTACAAAGAAGTTGAGACTTCACTGTTTTTAGTCTTGAAATAGTCATATGGGGAAAAAGCTTAGTAGAATCTACAGGATGTAAACAAGTCATAAAACAAGAGGTGCAAGCAGATATTGAAGGTTGTAAACTGAAATTGGGAGAAAAATGATTCCCAGTGGTTATGTATAATTCACCTCCTGGGCCAGGCATTGAGGCACAGTTAAACCTCCAGTTGTGATGCTGGTATTGCAGTGTCAGAATGATGGTTGGTGTCCCGGCTGGTTCCCTGCCCACCGAGCTTCCAGTTGTTGACTCAAACGTGGGGAGACCTGGATGGAGTTAGGGGCTCCTGGCTTTTGGTTAACTTTGACAAACTTTGGTTGTGGTTGCCCTTTGACAAACTTTGGTAGTGGTTGCCCTTTGAGGAGTGAACCAGCAGATGGAAGATCCGTCTTTGTGTTACTCTGCCTTTCTATACATACACACACACATATACACACACATAGTGTGTGTATATATACATATATGCACCGTCTCAACTGACTTTCTTATTTCAGATACTTTCTGTTAGTTTTGCAAATCACGCAGGTTTTAATCCAGCAGGGAAGAGGGCAGGGGGATAGGAATGGAGGCAGAGAATGAGTTTCCTGCCATAGAGACCAGAGCGGGCTGCAAAGGAAGAGGGAGAGAGAGTGCGTGTGTGCATAAGAAAAAGGGGAACACTTGTGGGATCCTCCTTTTATTGCCAGGATTTGGGTAACTTGGGGTGGTAAGGGCCATGGGCGGGCCACTGGGGCTTGATAGATTCCATGGTAGGCAGAGACCAGGGGGAGGGGCCGCAGAGATTTGGTGGGTAGGGCAGGCAGACAGGTGTGGTGCTACAAGGTTCCAGCGGATTGGTGGGTAGGGCAGGCAGGTATGGTGCTACAAGGTTCCAGCGGATTGGATTGGTGGGTAGGGCAGGCAGGTATGGTGCTACAAGGTTCCAGCGGATTGGATTGGTGGGTAGGGCAGGCAGGTATGGTGCTACAAGGTTCCAGCGGATTGGATTGGTGGGTAGGGCAGGCAGGTATGGCGCCACGAAGTTGCAGAGGATTGGTGGGAAGAGGATTACTAAGTTACAGAGGATTGGTGGAGAACAGGGCTGTGAACAGGGGAATATCTGGACTGATATTTGAATAACTCCGGACACTTTTTTTAAAAAAGATTTATTTATTTTTATTGGAAAGGCAGATACACAGAGAGGAGGAGAGACAGAGAGGAAGATCTTCCATCCACTGCTTCACTTCCCAAGTGGCCGCAAGGGCCGGAGCTGTGCCGAGCCAGGAGCTTCTTCTGGGTCTCCCACGGCAGCTTTGGACCGACCTCGGCAGCTTCCCAGGGCACAGGCGGGAGCTGCATGGGAAGTGGAGCAGCCGAGACACAAACTGGCTGCCAATACGGGATCCCGTCGTGTTCAAGGCGAGGACTTTACCCACTGGGCAACTGCTCCAGGCCCACTCTTCACCCTTCCTAAGTAGAAGTAAACCAGTTATTACCCACTGGGCAGCTGCTCCAGGCCCACTCTTCACCCTTCCTAAGTAGAAGTAAACCAGTTATTAAGGTAAGTCCAGTGGAAAACCAATGGCTGACAAAGAGAGGTAAGTCTAACTTAAATTCAGGTTTTGAAGGGGACCTGAATAATGCTGGCAGTTGAGCTCAAGTGAAGTTTTAACCTTTTACAGTTCCAGCCTCTGCTGTGAGGTGAGTGGAGGGACAGAGCAGAACGAGACGTTTTCAAAGTTTCTTAAAAAGAGTAAAAACTGTAGTGAGTTGAGCCACCACAGGAGATGCTGGCGTCCCAGTGCTCCACGTCCGTCTCGCCTCCTGCTGAAGAGCCTGGGAAAGCAGCTGGAGATGTCCCTGGTGCTGTGGCCCTGCCTCCATTTGGGTAGCGAACCACTGGAGGGATGATCTTTCATTAGGTAAATCCTCCCCCCCCACGTTTTTTTTTAAAGGAAAGACTAAAACTTGCCCAGAGCATGCAGAGATCAGAACTCTAAAATTTTTTAATTGACAGTAAAAATTGTACATGCATAGAACTTTGAGTAAGTGGGCAGCAGTTTTGGTTCTTGTTTCATGATTTTTAAGGAACAGACTCCATTAGCACAGCACAGTTTAAACTCTGCTTAGGACTCAGTGGCTTAAAAGCCTCGGGCTGGGAACATGGGCAGGTGCTCCAGTGTCCGGAGTTTCCTGCTAACAGTTCAAGCCGGGGTTACTGTTAAGAAAGTAAAAATCGTGGAAAATTACTCCCTGAAGTTGCTTTTTCACTGTGGCTAACAAAGTTTTTCATTTGTTGATGAGGATGACTCAGCATTGTTGAGCATGATTGTCTCCTAACTTCTTGCAGTTTTTTGGCTGCATGAGTGCGGCATGGAAGAGGCTGGTGTAGACGTGCTGGCTGGGGCAGGGGCTCCTGTGGAAGAGGCTGGTGTAGACGTGCTGGCTGGGGCAGGGGCTCCTGTGGAAGAGGCTGGTGTAGACGTGCTGGCTGGGGCAGGGGCTCCTGTGGAAGAGGCTGGTGTAGACGTGCTGGCTGGGGCAGGGGCTCCTGTGGAAGTTTTGCTCCTGTTCAGATTTAACTTGAAGCCAGCAAAAATCTCTCCTTGCGTTTTTTTTTTTTTTTTTAAAGATTCATTCATTTTATTACAGTCAGATATACAGAGAGGAGGAGAGACAGAGAGGAAGATCTTCCGTCCGATGATTCACTCCCCAAGTGGCCGCAACGGGCCGGTGCGCGCCGATCCGAAGCCGGGAACCTGGAACCTCTTCCCGGTCTCCCACGCGGGTGCAGTGTCCCAATGCATTGGGCCGTCCTCGACTGCTTTCCCAGGCCACAAGCAGGGAGCTGGATGGGAAGTGGAGCTGCCGGGATAAGAACCGGCGCCCATATGGGATCCCGGGGCGTTCAAGGCGAGGACTTTAGCTGCTAGGCCATGCCACCGGGCCCTCTCCTTGCGTTTTAAAGGGCCAGGGGAAGAAACCCTTTACATCTGCCTGTAAGGGATGTTGGCTTGGATGTCTGCTTGGCTGTTACTGTGACCCTGGGAGTTTTAGGGACCTCCAAGTGGGGTTGGTTTTGAGTTTAGCCCATGACATACCATTGAACATCAGTAAGATTGTCTCCAGCCTGGTGCTGGCGTGTGGCATCTTGCATAAATGGTGAACCTATTCAGGTCCCAGCTCCTGTCTGCGATGGGGGAGTAGTAGAGCTCTCATCTCGCTGTGGTTCCTGATCCTTAGTGAATGGCACAGGGATGTGGTGAGGGTGATGGTGTTGGGAGCTGCCCCAGTGGTACAGCAGTTTCAACAGCTGATTCACTTAATGGAGCAGCACATCTATCTTGTTGAAGACTAGTTTATGTAATGAAGGGCTTTGGTAGTTTACCATCTTATCTTAAAGGCTGTGCCACATCTCAGATTAGTTATAAAAGAAAGAAGCCTGGACCCCTGCACCTGCTGGCACACAAGGAGAGCTGGGACTGGGGGCGGACCTAGAAGGCCAGTGCCCCCGGCTTCTCCAAGCCAGACCACTGCATCCTCTGGCAGTCCTGGAGAGCAAGGGGCAGGGAGGCAGGGGATGGGCTAGGCAAGTGAGCCAGAAAACTGGGCCTAGGACCTCCCTGGTCTCAATTGCTGCGCCTGCCTGCATGGGCTAGAGTCAAGGCTGGGGTGTGTGCTGGGCTGAGGGTTTAAACAGTGAGGCTGCAGGGTCTCGCTGGGCCAGGCGCAGCCCCGTGGGGGTAAGGGGGGTCACTTATGACTTCGGCTTTGGCACCTCTGTGGGCTTCAGATGTGCCACCGGCTGCTGCCTTGGGGACTAGAGTTGTGGGTGTGTCATCTTGTGCTTGGTACACATGCAACCTGATTGGATCACCTTTGGTGCTGAATCCTGGGCAAGAAAATTCTCTGAGTGAAGATGAGGATGGGGCTGAGTAGAAATTCTCTAGCCCATGAACAGGGTTTTGTTGGATGAGATAGAAGGTCCTGTGTGCCTTCAGCTGCCTTCTCTCTGACAATCGGAGACCCTGAGCCTAGGTATTCTCTGGCCGCAGTGAACCTCAGTCTGCAAACCCTGGCAGCTCAGATCCACCAGACCACCAAGATGAGCCTGTAACAGACCTCCATCTGAACACAAAATGGCTGTATTAGATGCTTGGGCCGCACATGGGGTGGGGGGATTAACAAGGGGGGAGCTGGGTGTGGCTAATAAATTACACAAATTGGACAATATAAAATGTTTATGAGGGTTATATAGGAACTGTACTGCTTTACAGTTTTTGTCTTACGTAATGAAGTTTATGTTTAAAAAAAATAGAAATAAACCTGGAGCCAGTGAAAGCAAGAAGCCGCTTGAGCTTGTGGAAAGCTAGGGTAGTGCTAGGAGGGTTAGCCCAGGCTTGTGTGCCAGGGAGGCTCGGCCAAGGGGCGGTGTTGGCCCTGTACAAGCTGCACTCGGAGCCTGGTGTACTGCAGTGGCGGGCTGCCACGATTGCCTGTCCCTGGAGAACAGAAGCCTTTGGGAGGCTGGCGCGCTGTCAGCTGACCCTTTGGACCCTTTGGCCCTGGGCTGGCTCACGAAGTGGAGACTCGGCCGTGCAGGTGAACAGGAGCCGTGGTGGCCAGCAGGCCCTGGATCTGCCTCTGCCGCTTAGCTGGGGGCCTCCGTCCTCCGGGCTGCCACACGGCCGCCCGTTTGCTGCTTGCTTGGATGGGGCGATGGGTTGCAGAGCATGCACTCTGAGGCCCGAAAGTGCCATGCAGGGTGCACTTGGAGCACCAGGAGGTGCTGTGCCCAGTGGACTTTCAGGTCCTGTGCTGGGCGTGGGCTGCTGAGAGGCAGTTTCTGGTCAGGTCCCATCTGTTCTTTCACGTTTGATGCTTTTTTATTTTGGAAAGATGTAACAGGAAGTTATTCTTCATGATTTTTTGCTTTACAAAAGCTTTTCCTATGGAGTAGATTTCCTCTAAATGAGAGCCTTTGTGTTAAATATGTTTACAGCTTAAAGCCAATAAGTGTTACGTGTTGAGAAGTCAATCAGAAATGGTTTAAGCATCTTTAAGGTAATTATTTATGTTACTGGAAAAGCAGTAAAAATCACTGTGGAAAGCAACCACTGCTTTGGTTCTGTTTATTTATTTATTTTTTTAATTTGAAGTTTGATAGCATATATTTGACCAAAATATATTTGACCGAATATATTTGACTGAAATATATGTTCCAAAATTATTTGTGTCAAAGTTGAAAATGTACTTACTGTATGTGCTTAATATGCACCTTAGAGTCTGTTTATGCTGGTACTTAAGTGGCTACTAAATTGAGACAAATTCCGCCTGTCCTCCCTTGCCTGCTGGCTTTACTTCTTGGTGCTTTGGAGTTGAGGGTGTCAGGATGGGAGGCAGCGCGGCAGTGGCGGTGTGAGTGGCGGTGTGAGTGGCGGGCTGTGGCCGAGGAGCCTGCTGCGTGTGTTTGCCTGTGGAAGAGCAGACATTGCAGAGCGGGGTGTGTCTCACCTGGGGAGTGCTCTCCTAACCCACCATTCTGCCATTTGTGTCTGAACGTGGTAACCTGATCCTAAAGGCCTGGGAAGGGCGTGCTTGCTGGCTTGGGCAGGCGTGGGACAGCTGGAAGCCCGAGAGGCGGGAAGGGCACGTGGCCGTCCTGCCTCTCAGTCATGCAGCTGTGCAGACCGTGAGAAACAGATGCTGCAATGTCAGTTGCCAGATAGTGTCGGCAGAAATGCTTATTCTAGTTGTACTTAGTTGAACGCAGTATTTTCAGGGGAACTCCAGGAAAAAATGCAATATATGTGAATGTATATGTATGTGTGTTGTGTGTATCCTTTCAGTTTAGGTTTTTCCATTTTTGTAAGATTTATTTTTTTTTGAAAGGGCAGATTCACAGAGGGGAGGAGAGACAAAGATCCTTTATCTGCTGGTTTGTTCCCCAAGTGGCCGCAGTGGCCAGAGCCGAGCCAAGCCAAGCCAATCCGAAGCCAGGAGCCAGGAGCTTCTTTCAGGTCTCCCACAATGGTGCAGAGTTCCCAGACTCTTTTGGCTGTCCTCTGCTGCTTTCCCAGGCTTCAGGCAGGAAACTGGAAGGCAAATGGAGCAGCCAGCACACGAAATGGTGCTAGTATGGGATCCCTGTGGTTGCAAGGTGAGGATTTAGCCACTAGGCTACTGTGTCAGTTCCAAATTTTTCCATTTTTAAAGTTGGTTATTTGAGAGCAAGACGGAGAGAGAATGAGTGGCTTCATTTGCTGGAGACAGAGAGCTCCCCTCCACTGGCTTGCTCTCCAAATGGTGAAGCTGTGGCAGCCGGGCTGGGCCCAAGCAGGAAGTTTTAAGTCTCTTGTGTGGTGGTGGAGAACTGTAGGTGCTGCCTGCCCGTGTCTGCATGAGCAGCAAGCTGGAGGCGGGGCTTCCTGTGTGTAAGTAATGGGCTAACCCCTGCTTTGTTACTTCCTCTGAGACCAAAACCACTTGCAGTTGTCAGTGTACTTCTCAGGATCTCTCTTGTTTGATAGTCTAAGTTTTTTTCTGTCTACCAACTGAATTCCCAGAGGAGACTGTTGTAAGTGTGATATTGCATAAGCTTAATCCTAACCCCTGACCCTCAACTCTCTGTAAATTTATATTTTTACTTAGGTTTTTTTGTAACCTGTCAGTACAAGTAGTTAAATATTGACTGGCTGTCACCTTTTGATGACTTTTGTAATCACTGGCGAGAGAAAGGTCAGAGTTAGCTACACTGCAGTGACGCACAAAGCTTTGTGCGCTCGGCCCAGTGTGCCCCTCTGCAGTGTCTGCGGCAGTGCGCTTGACCGTGCTGGTGGTCCAGAAATGGGAGTTGTGCTTTCTGTCCTCCATGAGACAGTGGGTGAACTGCAGCGTTCTGCCAGCCCAAGGGTGAAAGGGTAGGGGCATCCAGGCCAAAGCAGTGCAGCAAAGATTGTATGGGTGAGGGGTGGTGTGAGGGTTGGCAGACTTACAGGCAGCCTGGTGGTTTGTGGGGGTGAAGGCAGGAAGGTAAAGGCTTGGTGGCCTAGTGGCTAAAGTCCTTGCCTTGCATGCGCCGGGATCCCATATGGGCGCCGGTTCTAATCCCGGCAGCCCCGCTCCCATCCAGCTCCCTGCTTGTGGCCTGGGAAAGCAGTCGAGGATGGCCCAAAGCCTTGGGACCCTACACCCATGTGGGCAACCCAGAGGAAGAAATTCCTGGATCCTGCCTTCGGTCACTTGGGGAAGGGGAGTGAATCATCGGACAGATCTTCCTCTCTGTATGTCTGACTTTGCAATAACAACAAAATGAATCTAAAAAAGAAAAAAAAAAGGCAGGAAGGTAAAGGGCTTCCTTTCAAGGTGCTTTGGCTAGGGGACAACGTTCCACAGTGCAGAAGCCCAGGGGTCTTGCAAACACTGGCAGCTCAACTTGCCTGGTGCAGGGGAAGTCCAGTACTCCAGGGATGCAGTTCTGAAGGCAGAGGGAAGAGCTCGTTCAGCGTGCAGGGGCAGGCCCTGGGTGGGGCAGGTGATGGAGTGGTCTGGAAGACCATGGACAAGGACAGACAGCCCCTACTTACTTTTTTTTTAAGATTTATTTTGTTTTATTTGATAGGTAGAGTTACACAGAGGGGGAGAGACAGATTTTCCATTCACTGGCTCATTTGCTAACTGTCTGCTATGGCCAGAGCTGGGCCAGTCCAAAGCCAGGAGCAGCTTCTGGGTCTCCCGCGTGGATGCAGGGGCCCAAGAACCTGATCCATTCTTCACTGCTTTCACACGGTATAAACAGGGAGCTGGATTGAAAGTGGAGCAGCTGGGACACAAAGCTGGTGCCCATATGGGATGCTTGTGACAGAAGCCACCACTGCCCCTTTCTTAAGTTGAAGATCCTTTGCCTAGTCTTAGGCTAGCTGTATTCTCTCCCTTAGGGTCTCTCTCCCTGTGGGAGAAAAACAGGCTAAAGAGAATTCCAGAAGACTAAATGCCGAGATAAACCAGCCTTAGCATCTGCTCATAACCTTGAATGTAACCCTTACTGAACTGCCTGGCAGTGAGGACTGCATGGGAAAGCTTAGAATTTCCCAGAGGCAGTTGGGGAATTTTGCAGGACCTCAAAATCAGTGAAAAATTTTCCTAAGAGAAGAAGGGGGTAGCAGCATTCTCCTGGTATTGGGGGAAGGATATGAAACGCAACAGGTGTAGCCAGGCAAGTCATGTGTTGTCCTAGGAGCAGAAGCCACGTATGTAGCCCTACAGTTCTGTTGAAATGAAGTTCAATAACAGGCAAAGCTAACTCATGTTGACATCAAAATAATGGTTCCTTGTACGTTGTGGAGTGTTGAAGGGGAGGCTGTGCACCCACATGGATGACAGGACCCAAGCACTTGGGTCATCTGTTGTTCTCCCAGGCCCCTTAGCAGGAAGCTGGGTCAGAAACAGCATCCGGGCCTCAGTTTGCACTCGGATAGTGGATGCAGGCCTTGGTGTGCCTTGAGTGCTGTGCTATGGCCCCGGCCTGCGGAGAGAAGGGAGTGTACCTTGGAGCTGTGTCTTGGAGCTCTTAAGCCTTTGCGGCCCACACAGTGGCAGGTCCCTTCCAGTGTGTGACGGTGTGTCTCTGCAGTTCTTGCTGCCAGGCTAGCCAATCTGCTGTATTTGGAAGTGTGATTAAAATTCTTATCATCAGACTTTTGTTGGCCTTCGTTATTTTCGGGTTAAGTGCAGTGGTCCTCCTGAGGGATGGCCTCAGTAGATGTGAGAAGGCCTGAAATGCAGGGAAGAATGTAGAGCTGGTGCAGGCTCTGCCCCTTCTGGCTCTGTGAGTGGGCTGTGTGGGGGCCCGTTTCTGCTGTTCTGGCTTGCTGCAAGTGGGCTGCGGGGGCCTGTTTCTGCTGTTCTGGCTGTCTGTGAGTGGGCTGCGGGGGCCCCTTTCTGCTGTAAGAAGGCCGTCTAAGTGCAGGAAAGGATCATCAGCTGTGGCTCCTCTTACCCCCACCCCCCCCCCCTTTTGGTTGCAAAATAATTCATTTCATTGCTGCAGGAGTTCTACATGTTTGGTGCAGTTTTATTTCAGTGACTGACACTGTTTTTAGATTTATTAGAGACTTAAGTGCATATTACTGTTTAAACTTTAGATACTGTAGGGCAGATGACCACTTCTTAGGAAAAAGTGCTACTTTTTGAGTTATAGCAGGTGCTCATATTTGCATGGATTCAGTCGCAGGAGGATTAGTGATCTATGAGGGAGCATCAGAAATTTTATGGGAAAATAGAATTAAGATAGTCTCATTTTTGTGTAAAAAAATGAGATCCATGTGTCTTTTTTTTTTAATAATATACATTTTCAGTGAACTTTTGAGGCTCCCTTGCAATGGATTTTAAACATTTTTACAATGATTAACTTTTTCGTTCTGTGTTCCTATGGACCTTTTGAGGGACTGTGGAAGGATGGGGCAGAAGTTGCATCTCAGTCCTCTTGCCACAATAGTGGTCCTTTAGTAGCACAGATGGGCCAAGATGGCGCTTTTAGGTTTGCCCCTAGGATGAAGGGGAGGACCTGCTGGCAGGGGCTCCCGGGAGGCATCCCTGGGTGGCTTGTTGGTCGCTCCAGGAGCTTCGTGGCCGTCCCTCCGCCCCCGTCCTGGCTGCCGTTTCAGACAGCAAATGCAGACTGCCAGGCAGCAGCTTGCTCAGGGCCTGCCTTCTCCCTGCAGTGCCTTGGAACCTCCCTTCCCGCCCACAGCCTTTATCTCATGGAGATCCTGACGTAGAGGCCACTGGTGTGTCCTGCTCGGGGGAGAACCTACTCAGATCTCATGTGCAGGATGCCTGGATGGGGCACTGGGACAAAGGTCTTGGGTTTTGGAAGAAAATTAGACAAATTCCCTAGCACTTTTTTTTTTTAAAGGATTTACTAGTTTTTTTTTTCTTGGTTACTGGAAAGTTAGATATACAGAGAGGAGGAGAGACAGAAAGATCTTTTATCCACTGAGTCACTTCCAGGTGGTTGCAGTGGCCAGAGCTGAGCCAATCTGAAGCCAGGAGCTTCTTCCAGGTCTCTCACATGGGTGCAGTGTTCCCAGGCTTTGGAGCATCATCAGCTGCTTTCCCAGGCCACAGGCAGGAAGATGGATGGGAGGCAGGGCCTCTGGGACATGGCCTGGTTCCACTAGGGCCCATATGGGATCTCAGCACATGAAAGACAAGGACTTTAGCCACTAGACTACCGCACTGGGCCCTCCCTAACGACACATCTTTGAGCTATGAATGTCTTAAACATTTGTCTAGACAGTCTAATCTGTCTCTTAGGGTTTATAGTTACTATTACTGGAAAGGTACTTTTTTTTTTAATAAGTGATTATATATTTAAAGATTTATTTATTAAAAGGTAAAGCAACATAAGAGGAAGAAGCAGAGATCTTCCCAGCACTAGTTAATTCCCCAAATGGCTGCTATAGCCAGGGCTGGGCCAGGCCTCTGGGTACCTCTGTGGGTGACTGGGCCAGGCCTCTGGGTACCCCTGTGAGTGACTGGGACCTGGGTACTTGAGCCATCATTTGTGGTCTACCCAGACTCAGTAGCAGGAAATGGAACTGGAGTGGAGCAGCCAGGACTTAAACTGGCAGTCTAGTATGGGGTGCCGGTATTACAAGTGGTGGCTCAACCTGCCACTCTTTTAAAGCAGAGTGGTTGGTATGTATGTATAATGTATACGTGCCTTCTCTCCGTGGTGTCGTGGAGCAGATACTCAGTAACTATGACCGGTGCATTCTTTGTGACGAGTAAACTTGTGCAGGTGAAGAGGAATGCACTTTTATTGCAGAGACTACAAAGCAGATTTCCCCTGTTTGCCTCCAGATGCTAACCTGACATTGCTTTTTCTGGAAGGAAACATGAGGCTGTGAGATCCGTGAACGTCTGAAGACCAGGACACTGTGGACTTTGTTTTCTTGCTGGTTTTTGGTCCTTAGTAATGTGGTTTTTCTTCCTTTCTCCCCATCCCCTTCTTTGCAGTCAGAAAATGGGAAAGAAGAGTCGAGTGAAAACTCAGAAATCAGGCACTGGTGCGACAGCAGCTGCGTCACCCAAGGAGATCTTGAACCTGACCAGCGAGCTGCTGCAGAGTGAGTCTCACAAGGGGCACTGTGATAGGGGCAGAGGTTTGTGGTGGTGTAACCTTCTGTGCCACAGTGCTGGCCCTGGCTCATGTCTTCAACACTGGGTACTTGTTGGAGGAAGGGCAGAGTCCATTTGGTTAGCTGTGGTAGTTGTCAGTCAACACCTGATTAGTTAATGTCTTTTGAGGGTGAGGGGCCTGGAGACTTTGCTGGCGCCTGGAAAGGGGCCATTTGACATGGCTGTGAGTGTTGACCAAGGCCAGGGCGGCCAGCTGCAGGGTCTCCTGGGTGCAGCCTTCAGAAATGCCTCTTTGGCAGTAGTGCTGGTACCTTGTTTTCGTTACTCCCCCAGAGCACTTAATATAGCACTCATGCAGGGCGCGGGAGGTGTTTGTTGACTAATTCTCCCGTGTCCAGCTTCGCTGGTCCCCTTAGAGAGCCATTGTTAATGAGAGTAACCAGAAAGGAGATGGACCTGTGATGTTTTTTTTTTTTTTTTTTTTTTTTAAACAGTCCATAAGAGTTTTGGGGAAATATTTTGTATTTTAACTTAGCTTTTTAAATTTCCCTGTTTATAATTGTGTTCTGAGCAGCAAGGTTCAGTTAGATGCCAGCTGAGCACTCTCGTTTGGGTGCAGGGCATGGTCATAAGAGACATGTTTCGGGCTCCTTGGGGTTTGTGTGCTGGGAAGTGTACAGACCTGTGCGCTGCCTGCCACCGGCGTGTCGGGGAGCGAGGGCCCGCGGCAGCTGCAGCACCCTGTGTGGGCTGTGCGGCTGGGTCGCAGGAGCAGCAGGAGTAAGCCCTGACTCTTGATTCCAGAGTGCAGCAGCCCTGCTCCCAGCCCTGGGAGGGAATGGGAAGAGTACGTGCAGATCCGGGCCCTGGTGGAGAAAATACGGAAAAAGCAAAAAGGTAAATATCACCGGAGTGAGAATCTTGTTTTCGGGATGTCGTGAGGAAACTTGTCATAAGTGGGAAGGGTTCTGAGTGTAGGGAGGAACAGTGTCGTGTGTGCCACTCTGCAAGGTGGCTGTGGGAGTGGCTTACAGGTGGGGAAGTCATCGGGCTGGGCACTGCCGGAATCCCCTTACTCCAGGGATGCCTTTACCTGCCTCAGAGAGGGAAATGTGTGCCTCTGGGAACTGAAGGGACACAGCCCTCGTGAGTATTTAAATTTGCTTTTCATACTGTATTTCCTTCTGAGCTTGAGAACCACGCGTGATCAGCACGTGTCTGTTGGCTGGGTGGTGTCGCTGCCAGGTGCTTCTGGTGGGCTCTGGCTTTCATGGTTCCCTGAGAGATGGGGCTGCAGAGTCTGAACCTGTGTTTTGGGGTGCATTTAGTCATTGGCTCATTGGTGTAGATGTTGTTGTGCAGAGCCACAGGGGAAGGCAGAGGGGGAAATGTAAGAAGTGTGCCCTGAAAATGATGAGCAGGCGTTCTCCTTTCTTGTCGCCGAGGGAGTCAGGGAGGGTTGTCCTGGGTTAGCTCTCAGCGGTGGTCCTCTGCACCGTGCACACACCTGTGAGCGTGTTCCTTAGCGAGCTTGCCTCAGACTCCCCTGTGCACCAAGCTAATCCTCTGTCACCATATACGTCACCTGGAGTATTTTGTGTGCTCTGGATTTCTGTTTGGAGTAGATGTTTGCTAAGCTGTCACTGACATCACAGTGTGTGTCATTCTGCCTGAGTGATGAATACTGCCACATGGTGCCTTGCTATGTCTGTGCGTGAACCTGACTGCACTCGCTGTACGGGGTGCTGTGGCTCCTGAGAACCCGCACAGGTGTGCACAGACAGGAGCTGCTGGCTGTCATCCTCATGGGGGTTTGTGGAAGCAGGTGTGAGTTGGAGTGGCCTGTTGGCCTTCGGAGGGCCGAAGCGGTGCACTGTGACTTGTTGCCCCATGGTGGCAGTGAGGAAGTCTCTTCCTGGTTTGCCATCGCATCCCAGTCAGATCTTATGTTCCATTTTTGTGGCATTGTCAAATACTTGTTTGCCCCATCAGGGATTTGGTGTGTTTGCTGTGGTCTTCTGAGGGGCTGTCCATGATCTATGTCCTAAAAACCGCCTTTGTTTCCTGAAACGTGGGCTGTTACAGGTCTGTCCGTTACTTTTGATGGGAAAAGAGAAGATTACTTCCCTGAGTTAATGAAATGGGCCTCTGAAAATGGAGCATCTGTGGAGGGCTTTGAGACAGTTCATTTCAAAGAAGAGGGCTTTGGTTTGAGAGCAACAAGAGATATCAAGGTGAGTGCCTGTGGTGTCCACGTGAGGACATTGCGTGGGCAAGCGGGGAGCGTGTTGGAAACTCAGGTCTTCCCCCTGGGCCTGGAGGGGCCTCGGTCCTGGCTGTGTCCCCCATGCTCCCTACTGGCTTGTCCGCCTGAGCTCGCTGCTGCTGGCCAGTGCCTTGGACAGGACAGTTCGCACACAGAACCTCTGTTAGGAGTCTGTAGAGGGAAGCTTACCGGGTTTTGAGAGTTAGTTGAAGAAAAGCCAGTGGTGGTCTTGGACTTGGAGGGAGAGTGCACAGGTGTTGGCAGGTGTAGCGGAGGGTGGGCAGGGCTGAGGGTGCCTGTCAGCATCTGCCGTGAACAGCAGAGTAGCTGAACGAATCAGCCACTGAAACGGTTCCCCAGAGGCAGTGAGAAAGAAGAGAGACTGGCATCGGCCAAACGAGGAGTGGTTTGCTTTGCTGCTGTGCTTCTGACAAAGGCAGCCGTGGGCCCCACTCCTGGCCTTGCCTGAACTGTCTGCTGAGCTTGGGAGATGAGCTGACCCGGCCCTTCCCTTGGTGGGAACTGGTGGCTCACTTGAACCCTCCTGCCCTGCTGCCTGCACCCTCTCATGTTTCGGTGGGGGGAGGGGGGTCTGTGTGCTCCTGGGATTCAGCAGGCAGTGTTTCAGGCAGCCACCTCTTGTGCCCCGTCATGGCTTAGGGCTGGGATGGAAGGGGGGACACTTGGACATTTGTCCTCACCTCCCTTTGGCCTTTCCTGGGGACACTGACCATGTGCACTGTTCCTGGTCTGTCAGGCGTCTGCTGTGTGGATGGGTCCTTGTTTAGTATGCCAGGCTTCCAAGCAGGAAAGCCAGCCAAGCAGCCAGCCAGCCACAGGAGCAGTTCCTTCATTGTGCCTATAGTCCGTATAAGGGACAAGACGTGCAGACAGTTTTGCTTGTAGACCATGGTGAGGTCATACTATTGCATGTCATCCTCTTGCGTCTGACCAGAGGCGTCATCAGTGTGTGTGAGCTCAGCGTGTCTTGCCATGGGCTGTTCTGCGTGCTCTTGGGTACCGATGTGTTTATTTTTGGCATAATCAACCTGCATTTCTTAGAGCTATAGAGGCCACAAGGTTTGATGTGGCCTGGCTGGTGAGGGCACCCTCCTGCTGTGTCCTCACAGGGTGCAGAGCTGTGGACAAATACACACCAGGATGAGGGGTACCCTGTTGCCAAAAATGAGATTGTCCTTTGGGGGAAAGTTTTGGGAACTTGTGCTTTGGTGGTGGGGCTGGGCTTTGGAACCCAGGAGGAAGAACGTTGCTGCGGCTTCTAGAGTGCTTGGAGCAATCACACTGATAGCTTTGGGTTGCTCCAAGTACTGCATTTGCTTCAATGTAAAGTTGCAAAGGCTTCCTTGGGTTATTTGCCTTCTCAGTCTGCAGCAGCATTTGACACTGTGCTACTGCTCGATGAGTGCTCACATGGATCCTTCTGTTGGGAAACATGCACAAATGAATCACTGTTGTTCACGCTGAAATTGTATTTCACATGTGGTTGAGTTTCTGACCACAGATAAAGTTAAATTGAAGTTGGTAATATGTTTTGACAATTCTGTTTTCTTATTTCTTATCCTCTAGGCAGAAGAATTATTTTTATGGGTTCCACGGAAATTACTAATGACTGTTGAATCTGCCAAAAGCTCTGTTCTGGGTGAGGAGAACTCCTGTCTGCTTGTTCCAGGCAAAGCACAGATGCCCAAACTCGTGGTTGTAAATTCCATTTTGTGGTGCTTCAGGACCTTATTTGATTGTTTTCCTAACTTGTGAAATATTTATCAGGTCTGATTTTTTAGCTGATGACAAAAATGCACAAGACTTAAAAGGTTCTAAATTTTCTCAATTTTACCATGTATTTTGAATGAGTGCTTTCTTAAGGAAGTTTGTGGGACTTAGCTGTTCATTTCTGGGTTAATTCAGGGCCCCTGTATTCTCAAGACCGAATTCTTCAAGCCATGGGAAATATTGCCCTGGCCTTCCACCTGCTGTGTGAGCGAGCCAACCCCAGCTCCTTCTGGCAGCCCTATATCCAGACCCTCCCCAGTGAGTATGACACACCGCTCTACTTCGATGAGGATGAGGTTCGCCACCTGCAGTCAACACAAGCAATCCATGATGTCTTCAGCCAGTATAAGAACACAGCACGGCAGTATGCCTACTTCTACAAGGTTATCCAGGTGAGCCCTCCTTCACAAGGCATGGTGGTTCGGAGAGGCAAAGACAGGGGAAGTGACCACGCCAGCCTTCCAGAGCATCCTGCATAGGATACTCAAACATCTGTTGCACTTCACTGTTTCCATTTTACAGTGGGACTACGGAAATACAGATGCATGCCTGAACTTGGCTGTGGTGTTCACACAAGCAGCAGCTGCTCCTGAGTTCTTACAGTCATGGAGGTTTTTTACAAGCAAGAGATTACAATGAAATTACGAAAGCCATAACGGGTAGTTAGTACTCAAAGGTGCTCTGTGTATAAATTTTCCAAGAAAATGAAAGTTTGTGTTGGAATTTCTCCTGTATGTTAGTAGTCAAAGACAGGTAGTTTAGTTCATTGTCATCTGATTTTGTTTGTTTTTTAAAATGTGCCACATACTGCGTTAGTTTTAATTGGTTGCATAAAAATCTCTGTAAGGCACAAGCATTTAAATGACACCTGATTTCACACGATTGCACTGTTGGGATTTTGGCAGTTCTGCATGCCCGGCTTTTGTTTCCAGTTGGAAGCAGTTCAAGGCCAGGGCTGGTGCCCCATCCCCTGCAGGGCTGAGCGCTGTCTCTGCCTCCTCTGGAGTCAGCCCCTGGCTGCTGTGCCTGCTGGCATGGCAAGGGTAGAAGTGAACAGCTTGGTCCTTTCTCCTTCGGCCACCGGAATTAGGCTTGACTTGGTTGTTCTGAGTTTTCCTGTCCTTGTTAGGTTTAATTTGCAAGGAGTAGTAATATCTTTTTTGTAGATAGTACTGTTTTCCTTGTATTATTTTAACTTTACATTGTGCTCACTACACAAGAATTTTTGCATTCTGTTACTCTGCCACCATCAGCTAACTCCAGTAGGTTAAAAACAGAGTGGTGATTCTAGTTGTCTTGAGGTGGAGGTCTGTGTGTTTCTTAAGCTCCAGCCTCAGTAATAATTGTACAGGTGGACATCGCTCCGTGTTTTCCAGGTTTGCGAGGCCGCTCTGATGGAGCCGGATCAGGACACAGCCTTCTGTGGCGTGTGCACCTGCACTCCCGCAGGCACAACTGTGTGTGGCTCTTTGGGACCTGAGGCTTGTGTGTTGCTTCTCAGTTCTCAGCTCTTCATTTTCGGTGATTGACAGTGAATCCAACTTTAGTAGGTCTGTCTTCGCGGCTTCCTATGGTTGGACATTTCTGCTACTCTGTTTCTCAAGTCTGTTGCTGCTTGTCAAAGGTTGTGGCCTACTGTGAGAGGAGGACTTTCTGGTGTCAGGGTAGGGACAGGTCTCTGGCCTGGTCTGCCCACTGCAGTGCTTGTGCAGTAAGTAGTTCCTGCAGCACTCGGGTCGTGGAGGTGCAGAAAGTGGGCTTTCCTGGAAAGAAGTGATGGAGACTGACCCTCTGCCCCCACCTGCTGAGTGGAGAGTGCTTGTAGAACCCAAACCCACAAGTTTGTCCGTGAATATTTTCCATTGAGTGAAAGCAGTGTATTAGCATGTAACAAAGGCAATTATCTTTTTTTTTTTTTTTAAAGATTTATTTATTTTTATTGCAAAGTCAGATATACAGAGAGGAGGAGAGCCAGAGAGGAAGATCTTCCGTCTGATGATTCGCTCCCTAAGTGAGCACAACGGCCAGTGCTGCGCCTATCCGAAGCCAGGAGCCAGGAACTTCTTTCTGGGTCTCCGATGCGGGTGCAGGAACCCAAGGCTTTGGCCATCCTTGACTGTTTTCCCAGGCCACAAGCAGGGAGCTGGATGGGAAGTGGGGCTGCTGGGATTAGAACCGGCACCCATATGGGTTCCTGGCGCGTTCAAGGCAAGGACTTTAGCAGCTAGGCCATGGCGCCGGGCCCAGCAAATATCTTTTTAGTAAATAGATAGTCACACTCTTGAAAATATCAATTTTAATCTAATTATTTAAAGGTGAGTGTTTTTTTAAAAGAAGATCTATTTTATTTATTTGAAAGGCAGAGTTAGAGAAAAAAAGGTAAATGGGTAGGTCTTCCATCTGCTGGTTCACTTGCCAAATGGCTGCAATGGCCAGGGTTGGGCCAGGCTGAAGTTAGAAGCCAGGGACTTCTTTGTGTTCTCCCATGTGGATGGCAGGGTCCCAAGTACTTGGTTCATCTTGCAGTGCTTTCCCAGGTCATGAACAGGGAGCTGGATCAAAAGTGGGGCAGTTGGGACTCCGTGCTATGTCCGTACAGGTTGTTGGTACTATAGGTGGTGTCTCAACCCACTGTGCCACACAGTATTCTATTTTAATTGAAAAAATTCAGCACTGATAAATATGAAACAAGGTCTGAGTGTAGCATTCCAGCCCCAAATCCGGGCGTCAGAGGGGACCTTAGGGATGCTCACCCAGGGAATCTGCCATCTTCCAGAATCTGAAAAGCTGGTTCCAAGCCAGGTGAGCTACTCACCTTGTGTGCACCAGGTGAAATGACCAGGTCAGCAGATACTGTTTCGCATTTTTATGTCGGTCTGAATATTGGAGCAAAAAACTATCATTTTATAAATAAAACTGGACATTGGCTTGTCAGCAGTGTATCAGGTGGAGGAGCAGCATGATGTGTCTGGCCATATCAGGAGCCATTTTCTGTGGTGGCAATATTTGGAAATGTTTGATATGGTTACACTGGAGTGGGGCTGCTGCTGAACTCCTGGGGCATGGGTGCCAGCCCCACGTGGGAATTCCCAACCCCTGTAGGTCTCTAGTGACCGCACCACCCTACATGCCTCCACGATTCTCAAAGTCACAGTCCCCTCCTTTCGCTGGCTGGTGGCTGATGGCTGGGCTGCTGTGAATCACATCACCTGCTGGGTCACCATGTCCTGCTTCTAGTCTTACCTTCTCTGGCTCTGCCGAGCCGCTTGCCATGCATGGCTCAGAATGTGAAATTCTAGGGCATGTTTTTGCTTACTGTCATTTAACATGCCTTCTTTTATTAAGGGACAACTTCAGGCCAGTATTGGGGCTGTTTGTTAGGAATCCAGCCTCCTTTGGATGGTAGAGCGCAGGATAGCTGTTGAGGGGTAGGCTTTGGCCGCCTTCCAAGAATTGATTCTTGTGGCACCACTTGGCATTTTGGCTGCCCTGTCTTTCATTTCTAGTTGGAAGCTTTTTTTGGGAGGCTTTTGGGCAGGGTGGCACAGCCTGGAATGTGGGGGTAGAGGAAGGGATGTAGGTGTGGTGCTTGGCACAGAACCTGGCCCACTGCCACAGTACCCATCGTAGAAGTGCTCCCCTTGTGTCTGGGTCTTTTGTCTCCTTGTGTTTTATATTGCTTCTCCTCTTGCAGTGCCTCACCTGAGTGCTTTTCCTCTTTCTCCAAGGACCAGGGGTGACAGCCAGAAAGGCTGGGTCTGCAGCACAGGGTGGCCTCACAGCTTGGGATTGCTTCTGCGTCTTGAGCTTTAGGACTTGGGTTCTTCAGTTTAGAAATATGTGCAAATGTCGACATTGGCTGTGGTTTTGAAATCGGGTTAACAAAACTTCCTATCGGATCAGATTTGTAGGAAAATAGCTCTTCTTGGAGCATGGGGTCTTTAGTGCCCCAGCAGGAGTACCTCAGCCTCTGTCTATGCTGACCTTGCCTGTATGGCCTTATCTTGGCACCCACCAGCCCTGCCAAGCTTCTTTTTGTAGAAGAGGAAAAGGGACAGTCACCAATGGTAGCAAAAGGCAAATGGATTGTTACCAGTTAGAAGTGCGTAGCCACGGGCTTCTGTAGAAAGCTCCCTCCCCAGTGACGCCAGGGGATCCATGCTGTTGGCATTCGGCATGTTGGGCAGCTGAGAAGGAGGCCCACCACTGACTGCTGGCAGGCAAGGGCTCGGGAGTGCAGAGGATCCACATTCGAGTTCATGACCAAGAGAAATGGATTTGAACAAAAGTTGCTTTAAAAAAAAAATCACTCTTTAGATTTTTAGGACTGACTAATTTGCTCATTTTAGAATGTTGTCACTGTTGAAAGATTTTTAATACATCATGGTAACCACAGATGTAATCAGTGTACTGCTGTTGTTTTATTAGAATATCATATTTTCTCTCTTCAGTACCAAAGCAGGTCTCTTCCTCCTGCTTTTTAAATAAAAACTAATTTATTTGAAAGGCACAGTTAGAGATCTTGCATCTACTAGTTCACTTCCCAGATGGCTGCAGTGGCCAGAGCTGGGCCAGGAGCTTCTTTCTGGTCTTCCATGAGGGTGGCTGGTGACTAGCCACTTGGGCCATTTTCCGCTTGTTTTTCCAGGGCATTGACAGGGAGCCTGCCCTGGTCACAGAGCACTTGGAACAGGGCAGTGTCTGTTTTTACAACCCCAGCTGTGTGCTTAAGTTGCGGTTTTCCCCAAACACTGTGTTCCAAGGGCTTACACTAACCCGTGTCTTCGTGGACACTGGCCGTGGTTCTGGGTACAGTGTAGGTGAGTCGGCCTGTGTCCCTGCGGCTCGGGGTCTTATGCTCCATCCCTGGCAGAGGGCATGTGCCCGTAGTGTGTTTGGCTGCAGCTGGCTAGAAGTTTAGTGCTTCTGTCCTGAGCGCTCTAGGACTTGCTTCCAGTAATTGCCATGAATCCAGGGAGATTCCTCTGCTCTGCCTTTTAACTTCTCTCTGTCTTATGTTAACAGAATAATTCCTTGGTGCCCTCCCTCTTCCGCTGTGCTTCCCTGGCCAGCCCCTTCCTTGGTGGCACTTGTTAGTACAGGTTACTGCATATCTTTACTGTGCTTTACAGTTCGCTTAAAGTCAAGCCCACCTCTGTGTGCTAGGCCTTGGGCCTTGGGGTCCCTGCAGACTCCCCCAGTTTTCTCATCACATTCACCTCAAGGTGCTGAGTGTGCGTTGTATCTGTTTGGTGCCACACAGACTGTGGTGTGTAACCGGACTCCTCCAGCACTAGGGATTTTGACAGTGTGCAAGCCGTGCTGGTGAAATGTTACACTGAGGCCTAACCAGAGAAGAATGTCCAGAAGCTAAGTTTAGAAGTGGGCTGGGCTGCGTGTGGGAAAAGGCTTGTGTGCTTGAAAATCCTAGTTGGCGGCAAAATTTTTATCAGCGTCAAGTTGAAGTAGGTGTCTGACACTGTTGCAGGGTTTTCATAATCCTGTGCAAATGCTGCCGGGAGGTGAGGGCTCAGAAAGCTCAGCTCCAGGTCGGGACTCATGGAGTAGGTAGCCAGTGTTGTTCAGAAATCACTGGAAAAGTAGGATTCGACTTCAAGCCGGATCAGAAGAGGTGGTTATGTGGTCGGGAAGCAGATTGCTTGAGCGGCTTGGCCTGACCAGGCTGAGTGGTAGTCCAGGTGCTTTTCCTTGTGCGTGGCCCTTTGATGCCCAGCCACCGGGGCAGGTGCTGCTGACGGGGGCCAGCTCGTCCTGGCGGGAAGGGCTCTCTTAAGGACACACTCGTGTTTCTCTGTAGTTGAGAGCAGATGTGATGGACTTGACGTCAGTGCAGATGTCCAGGGTTTCACAGAATGGAGTCGTGAGCGTAATTGCCACTGTCTTCCTTCTTCCTTCCTTTCTAGTTTATTTGATATTTATATGAAAAGAGCTGAACACAGAGAAGGAGAGTCGGAGAGGTCTTCTTCACTGGTTTGCCCCCCAGATAGCCATAATGGCTGCAGCTGACTTGGTTTGAAGCCAGGAACTTCTTCTGGATCTCCCACAAAGGCAGGGACCCAAGGACTTGAGCCATCCTCTGCTTTCCCAGGCCAGAAGCAGGCAGCTGGATGGGAAGAGAGCTGCCAGGACACGGATTGGTGCCCATATGAGATGCTGGTGGTGCAGGTGGATGTTGTGTGGACTTCACCATGGTGCTGATCCTCTCCCCCTTTTTCATAGGTCCCTTAGTGTAGGGGTTTCTGTCGCCCTTAACTTGCTCGCACAGGTACGGGAAGGTTGGAGATGGAGAGATTGACTTGTGCACCGACTGCTCTTTGACTTCAGGGCAAGCATGCACTGCTTCACCTCTGAAGCCTCCGCCTGGGGCCAGGCGGTGCTGAGCCCCCTTCCCACTCAGGCTGTGTCTCCTGCTTGGCCACAGCTGTTCCAGAAAGAGGGCAGCTGAGAAGCAGAGGGGCTGCCCCGTTGCTTCTTGGCATTGCTTGGCTGTGTGGCTCTGCCCAAGCAGTCGTTTCTCCCGTTTTAGGCTGTGCTGTTTACTTTGGCAGAACCACATGCGATAGCACAGGGTGTGCATTTGCACAGATGCGTTGAACTTGCGTTTCCAGAAAACTCTGTCTTCTGCCTTCAGAAATCTGCAGGAGAAGCCTCTGGGCCAGGTGTGCGTTGGGAGGTGAGACTGGTCAGGGAAGTGTCAGCGGCGGGCTAGGGCTGAGGACGAGCAGGGCGTGCAGCAGGGATGTGCAGAGAGGAGCAGCTGGAGTCCTGCCGTGGTGTGGTCCTGGGCACCCTGCAGGAGCTGCTCCCCAGAGCTCCCAGGATGCGGCACAGGCTTGGCCGCAGTGACTTCCCAATCACCTGTTTAGAGGTAGAACCATCAGCTTGACCTGGTGTGATGCAGGGATTTCAAGACTGGCCCTGATGAGTTTTAACATCTTTAAGCCAGGCTAGTGTCGTCACCCCGCCTGCAGGCCCCAGTGCTGTGAGGTCATTGAGAATTGGTAAACTGGTTTTGGTATGGCATCGGAACTGCCACTACCAGCTTTGGAGTCCCTGCCGTTATGTGGCCTTAAGTGAATTAAGTGGCTATGGTTTCTGCAACCAGAAACCCTGGTTGGTTTTCTGTTGATCAGCGAATGGACTCCCCTAAGGGACCCGGGAGGTGCAGGTGCTGGCACCTGGAAGTGAAGGCTTGATTATCTGGATGTGGCATTGCAGTGACAGAGGAAGGGTTCCACTTCTTCCCGGTGCTGAGTGCTGGCTTGGGGTGTTGCGGTGTCGGCCCAGGTACGTGGAGGACTTAGAGGAAGAGTGTATTACGGAGCTGAGAGTCAGCCTCCCATTTCCCCTTATTCCCCTCTGCTCTGGGGCTTCCTCGTCAGCGGCTGCTGCATTCCGCCGAGAGGCATGGGGGTGGCTGCTGTGGCCCGAGGCTAAAGCTCTGCTGGCTGCAGATCAGGTGCTGCATGGAAGAGAATGGTGAGCAGAGGCAGAGAGGGGAGATGAAGGGGCAGCAAGGCTTGGGCTTCGCAGGGTGGGGCTGCTCAGCAGCTCCTGAAGAAGGCCTGGAGTTGACCTTGGTGGAGGCTAAAGGGCATAGCATGGCCACTGGACATGGCTGGAGTCTGGTGGCATAGGGAGTAGAGCAAGTGAGGGTGGAGAAGTGGACAGACAAGAGGAAGGAAACAGAACTGCCGCCGGGGTTGTCGTGAAGGCCACGGAGCCCCTGCAGTCCTCGGCTCCAGGGAGGAGATGGAGGCCTGTCTGCCCGTCTGTTTCAGGACTGCAGTTCCTGAAGGTGGTGATAGGCTGGGACTAAGGCTTATGTTTCATTCTGGGCCATCCCCTCTCCATGTGTAGCCATGGGAGCTAGTCGTTCCTGCCTTGAAGGTTCGCTACATAACTCCTGCTCAGCCAATCAGATTCTGTTTCAACATGAGTTGCAGAGAGATATTCTACAATTTCCAGGAATGGAAGTGCCACACGGGCAGGGCTTTGCCCATGCTGTTCAGGACCTTAGCTCCATGCTGGTGGTGGGGAGTGCTCATTGAATGCCCAGTGAGGAAGTGGCTCCCACGTGCGGCTGAGAATGTCTCCCGCTGGGGCTTGTGGCCTCAGCACTTCTCAGCACAGCGCTGGATCTCCTTTGAGTGTATGGGAAGGCGTTTCCTTCCTGCAGAGGCTGCTCAGTGCAAAAGCCCCACTGGAACAGGCGTTTGGCTTCGGTGGTTAAGATGTTAGGGCCCTCAGCACAGTGCCTGGACTGGATTCTGCCTCCAGCTGCCTGGGATGTAGACCCTGGTGACAGCAGTGGTGGCATAACTGTCTGGGTCCCTGCTGCTCATGAGGGAGGCCCGGATTGAGTTCCCAGCCCTTCCTATTATAGGCATGAGTCTGTCTGTCTTTGACTTCTAGATTTAAAAACATAACATGGCCCAGTGTGGTAGACTAATGACCAAAGTCCTCGCTCTGCAAATGCCAAGGTCCCATATGGGCGCCAGTTTGTGTCTCAGCAGCTCCATTTCCCATCCAGCTCCCTGCTTGTGGCCTGGGAAAGCAGTGGAGGACGGGATCTTGCCTGAGATGGGAAAGGCTTGGGATCCTGCCCCCGTGCTAGACCTGGAAGAAGCTCCTGATTGCAGATCGCTCAGCTCCGGCCATTGCGACCACTTGGGGAGTGAACCAGTGGATGGAAGATCTTCCTCTCTGTCTCTCCTCCTCTATATATCTGACTTCCCAATAAATAAGTCTTAAAAAAAAAAAAAAACTAACCAACAAATGACCTTTCACTGACCTTACAAACTCTTACAAACTGTGCCCTGACAGTGGGTTAGGGCATACTTGCATGCAGAAGTTGTTCTAAGCTGGCCTCCCTTTTTTTCTTCTGTATTTGAGGGGGATCATTCTTCATGTCAGGTGGACCCTCACCTGCGCTAGCGTAGAGGCACTCTGTGAGCACGGCTGCACCAAGGCCTCTCATGGCTTCCACGCCCAGCCGTGGCCCTGTCCTGGCTACCCGGGGCTTCTGTTGTGGGTGGATCTGTAGGTGAGGGAGGCGGGTGGGTTATTTCTGGATGATTCTGAGCTGCAGAAGAGAGTGAAGGGTTGGCTAAGGCCATCTTGATTCTGAGAGCTGCTTGATGTGCTGAATGCAGGGGCATGGTAGGCAGGCTGGATCCTCCTCCCCGCCAGCAAATCGGCTTCAGACCGTGACCAGTCATTCGCGCTGTCTGGCCTCAGTGTCCACAGATAGAGCAGAGGCGAGAACCTGCCCTGTTGGCCTGCTGGAGTAGGAGACCAGGTGACGGATGGAAGGGGATAGGAGTTTCTAGTTAGTGTATTGCCAGTGTAAATGCAGTAAAGGTTGGTTTGTAAAGAGGAGCTGCCTGTGACTCCCCCTCGCAGTGCTGAAGCGGTGAGTCTGGGACTGGGAGTGGTGGCGGTGAGTGCCAAGGGGTGACTCTTCCCCTTTCAGTCAGCTGTTGAAGAACTATTGCGTGCCAGGCACCTGCAGGGCTGGAGACACACGCTTCAGTAGTATTTCCTCTTTAGTCCGTAGTTCACAAGCTTGTTGGCGAAATAAGACAAATGGGCAAAGCTAAGTGACAGTGAGGTGTTTGAACAACAGCTTGCCACAGTGGAAGAATAAACTGCAGGCAAGGGTCATTAAGTGAACTTCAGAGGCAGGAGAGAGGTGATTTAAGAGTTTACTGCGTAAAAATATAGCTATAATGTAAGGTCAGTGAAAGCCAATTATAGCTTTCAAACATTAAACCTTATAGACTAGTTTTATAAGATTTTACATAGAGCCTGTTCAAACAATGCACTTGGCAAATAATAGAAGATAAAAATACACCCTGCTTGATGAATGGTTTCAGAGCGACAGTGCATGGGCTTTTGACTGCTTTGTCAAGTCTTAGAATAAATTGTAAAAGGAAATATTTAGTTACCTGCTGTAGCCAGAATGGATGGATTGGTAAGTTTTCCGTTAACTTACAACTCCTAAAATCGATGTTTAACTTGCTGCGAAGTACATGTGTATCGAAGCAGGTTAACTTCTGCACTGAAGTGACCACCTCTGGGTCTGTGGCAGCCTGACATGCCTGTGCAGACATTGCTGTGTGTCTTCTAGAAGCTGCATGGTGTTGCCTTTCCCAGTTTGAGTGATGACCCACCTCTCCTTAATCCTTGTGGATGTGATGAGAATACAACAGAAATCTTGGTCATTCTACATCTGTGCCAGTAGCCTTTTATTGAGAACAAAACCCAGTACATTAATTATCAGGAGCTTTACACGGGATATATGAGCAGGTGGAGTATGGTCTTGTTATTTGGTGGTTCCCAAAGCAAGTTGGAAGCATGAATGTAAATGGACTGGCTTTTGCAGAAGATAACCCCCCCCCCCCTCCAATCTAATAGAGGCTTTTTTGTTGTTTTTGTTTTGAACTTCCACTTTAGAGCCTCAATGAAAACCTAAGTCCTAACTTTTTCTCTTACATGGAAGACTCAAAAGGCAGATTGGCTCTGTGGCATTCTGTTGTTTTTTGTCGGGCCTGTTATGTGGTTCTTTGCACGGAAGGCACGTGTGACCAGTCAGTTGTTGGTCAGATGAAGGGGAATTGCTTCTTTGTTGTTTCCATTTTAGGCTGGTTGTACGTGCCACTATCAGGTCTTTGTGCAACTGACCACTTAAACATACAAGTATTAGTGAAGTGGCTCTGTAGGCTAGTTAGGGGAGGAGAAAGCCTTTCGAAGGTGGAGTTGTTGGTGTTGGTGGCTGTTACCTGAAAGGAAACGTAAAGATGCTTGTGTGTTGAGGACCTTGTGGAGGTTCATTGTGTACTTCTTAGGTGTACGTGACAGCAGAGTGGCCACAGTGAGAGCGGGAAACCAGCCCTGGTTAGGTGGGACACCAGGGCATGCTTCATCTCCCTGGCAGGCCACGCTGGACCCCCGGGCACTGCTGGCCTCTGCCACACTGAGCCTTGTGTGTGCAAAGGGTGTGTGCTGAACACGTGGAGATTTGGACTCAGACTCCTGGGTTTGTGTGGCAGCTCCATCTCTGAATAACCTGAGAGAGGGCAGGTCACACTGCTCAGTGTCCCTTCTGGGACGCAGGTGCTGGTAATGTCAGCATAGCATCCGGGAGATAGATGACATCACAGTGCTTTGTGAAGTGTAAACCTGCACAAAATGGCAGGACATTCATTTTGTGGAAACTTTTCTGCTTTCTCAAAAAATTTTTTTTTTCTCAGAGGTTTATTTATTGTTATTGGAAAATGAGATTTATAGAGAGAAAGAGAGACAAATATCTTCCATCCACTGTTTAACTCCACATGTGGCCGCAATGGCCAGAGCTGAGTTGATCCAAAACCAGGAACCAGGAGCTTCTTCCGGGTCTCCCACACAGGTGCAGGGTCCCAAGGCTTTGGGCTGTCCTAGACTGCTTTCCCAGGCCACAGGCAGGGAGCTGGATGGGAAGTAGAGCAGCTGGGACACAAACTGGCGTCCATATGGAATCCTGACAAGGACTTTAGCCACTGGGCTTTTGCACTGGGTCCTTAAAATTTTCTTGCTGAGTGCTAGATGTGTTACATTTGTGTAGAGATAATTGTAGCTAGTGGAGGTAAGGTGAAGGGATTCAGACTCCCTTAGTCGTCGCAGTGGCCGGGGTCTTCACAGGTCGATATGAGCATAGGGCGTGTCTTCACGGGTTGCTGTGGGTTTGTGTGTACTCATGTATAGGGGATACTAGGCTGGTCATGTGCCCAGAACCAAGCAGGCATGCAGTGAATGTTAGGCTGCTGCAGGTGATAGTGAAGTCCAAGCACTCCCACAGGTGGGTTTGGGCCACCAGCACTGTGTGGTAGGACGGATGGGGGCAGCTGGGGCGTGTGTGCAGGTGCTAGGGGCCCTGCGCTGCTCAGCGTGTTCGCAGGTTGATCACCAAGGAGCTGTTTGCCCCATTTCACTCAGTTCTTTAATGGGCTGTTTGGAGCCCCCAGAGCACTAAAAACAACTTGTCTTCAGTTTTGTTTCTGCAGTTCCTATCCTGATGTTTGGACTTCCGGTCCAGCCACTGAAGGAAGATTCCTGCCTGCAGGTCAGGTCCGAGGCTTCTTGGGCAGCCTGAGGGAGAACGACCAGCCAGGCCTCGGACGTTAGTGTCAGGACCTTGCTGAGTTTGCCCCCCAACCTTTATTTTTGTAATTACTAGATGTACATGCAGACAGTGGGAAATATGAGACAGTATCAACTAGCTGAAGGAAAACAGAAGTTTGATTTTACTTCATTTGACAGTGTTTCAGTAACCTAGAGCCTCCCATGGGCAGATCTGGACAGATGGGGCTCAAACCCTGTTGAGGACGTGAGGTGCCCCCAGCCTCCCTCCACCACCACACACCTGTGGGGGCCCTCTCCCTGGGGGTCAGGGGCTTGTTAGAGAGCCGACCTTGGTGGCAGCCGGCATGGTTCCCAGCGTCTGGCTTCAGCTCAGGTGAGCCTGAAGTGCCCTGGGGAGTTTCTAGGACAGTGTTTCTGGGGTGCCCTGCTGCTGGCCTGTGGAGAGTGTGTGCTCACACTGGAGCTGCTCCAGGACGTCTGGGTGCTTCGTTCATGCTTCACAGCTTTCATCTGTTTCTGAGGAGGAAAATAGGGGTGTGGACTTGAAGTTATCAAAATAAAGTCCTCAGCTTGAAGGTAGGCCTTACGATTGCCTGCTTCATAGGTGACTGTGAAGAGTCGGGCTGGGTTCTCTGCTGGCCCTGGGTCTGTGTTGGCCAGTGTGCAGGTGGCTCCCATCAGTTTCCCCAGAGGGTGTCCTTGTTCATGGAGTAGAACTTGGGAGTGTCAAAAGTGACATGCCATGCTATGCAGTTCCCAGGTGGCTGCAAGAATGGGGATAGAAGGAACAAGAATCGTGCCCCTCACTAATGAGCAAACACTGAGCAGCTGCCACTGCCTCCGATATGTGCCCGTAGCTCTGAATCAGAGTCCCAGTATTCTGCCTGCCCTGTGTCCCTGCTTTGTTCTCGCCACACGCTCCGCTGCTGGAGTGCTCACAGGCTGGTTCTGCCACCCCTGCGCCCGGTACAGCTTCTTGCCTTCCTGCACACGTGTTCAGCTCCTCTCTCCTGAAAGGCTGAAAGGCCATTCCCTCCAGAGGCACAGCAGCCCCTGGTGAGCATGCATCGGGTAGCGTGCCCTGCGGGGCTGAGGTCCTCTGCCGAGGCCTGGCCGGGGATCTTCACAGCAAACGCAGGCTCCCATGTGTTCCAAATTTCTCTAAGTCTTCGCTTCTTAGAGGCTCAGATCACATTGATCTCGGTTCCTCTAGGCCAGGACCGAGGTCTGTCTTGCTGGACCCTGCCAGAGCCTCCTGAGGTGTGTCTGCCTGTGCTGGTGTGGCTGGAAAGACCGGCCTCCAGGCCAGCCAAGGCTGGCAGCAGTGTTCTGTCAGACAGGCCTGCTTCCTTGGTGGCGGTTGGCAGAGGCTGGTCTTGGTCTGGTACCATGTAATTCTACCTTCCAAATAGATTAATACATCTATTTAAAACATAACAAAAGTGACATTGTTGTGATATTCTGGAGAACAAGTAACTAATTAGGAAAGAGAACAAGTGTTAAACAGTTTTTAAAGGTTTACTTATTCTTATTACAAAGGCAGATTTACAGGGGGAAGAAGAGACAGAGAGAAGGATCTTCCATCTGCTGATTCACTCCCCAAATGACCACAACAGCTGGAGCTGAGCTGATCTGAAGCCAGGAGCGAGGCTTCTTCGAATCTCCCATGAGTACAGGGCCCAAGGCTTCAAGCCATCCTCCACTGCTTTCCCAGGCCACAAGCAGGGAGCTGGATGGGAAGTGGACCATTCAAGACATGAAACAGTGCCCGTATGGGATCCTAGCTCTTGAAGGGGGAAGATTAGCTAGTTGAGCCATTGCACCGGGCCTCGGATGTCCAACTTTAAGAAAGTTTTGGTCGCTCAGAACTCTTTTCATATAATAGCAAATAGTAAAAGAGGTGACATCACAAAAATGCTATTGTTTTATCATAGATATACTAAATTATGTTTGCTAGATTTATTTTTTTGAAAAGCAGAGTTTGCAGGCAGACAGATCTTCCATCTGTTGATTCACTTCTCAAATGGCAGTAATGGCTGGCGCTAAGCCAAGCAGAAGCTAGCACCTGGAGTTGTACCCAGGGTCCCATGTGAGAGGCAGGGGCTCATCTTTCATGTGCAGGTCAGACTCACCTTTCATCTTTCCAGCTTTTCCAGATGCATTAGTGAGGAGCTGACCTGGAAGTAGAGCAGCTGAGACTTGGACTAGGGCTCCTGTGGGGTGCTGGAGTGACAGGTGGCAGTGTACCCACCACAGTGCGAGCCCCTTTAATCCCACTTTAATTGCATCTCAAAAGGTTCATTCTCTAAAAGGCTGCAGGAACCAGGGCTGGTGCAGGCCAAATCTCCCATGGAGAGGACTTGGGCCGTCCTCTACTGCTTCCCCAGGAATATTCTCAGGGAACTTGATGGGAAGAGAGCAGCTGTGACCGGAACCATGCCCATGATGGGTGCTGGCACTGCAAATAGTGCATGGTCTACGCTGCTGCGCACAGTCCTGATCCTGGAGGAGAGGGTTGTGATGATACTTGGGGTGAGTGCTTTATTTTCCCTCCAAGTCATTGAGTGGGGAGCAAATAGAGGAGTCATCTAGCTGTTCCTAAGGCGAGAGTGTGTTTTCCTTGTTGGCACTGTGGGCACCATTAAGTAATGCTGTAAAGAATTTGGAATGTTCAGCTTTGCTTGTCAAAGAGGTTGATTTGCAGACCAACCACACTTGGGCAAGTTAACATAGACTTCTAAAAAAGTGTGGCTAGGAAGTGTGCTGAGTCAGAATCACGTGTCCTGGTCTGCTTCTGCCTGCGGTCCAGGATAGGGGTCAGCGTGTTGGGCCAGCCCATGTATGCCAGGGAGAGAATGTTAAATGGAGGCAAAGCGTCCATCCACTGGCACTCCTGAGCACAGGAGCTGGTCTCCTATCTTTCACAGACCATCTCTTTTTGTCGTTAAGTTAAGGATGAAGCATGTTGAAGAGTTAGAGGATTTATGCATTGATCAATGAACACACAGGGTGTGTGGGGGCTGAATGTGTCTCATCCTCCAGCTACGCCTCTGGGAAATGGAGTGCTGAATGGGGAGGCTGGTTTCCCAGCACCTGTGTGGGCAGCCGGCTGGAGGGCTCAGGGCGCCCCCTGCTGGGCCGATCACATCCAGTCTGGCCTTTCTGCCCACCTCCCCTACTTGGCTGGAGTTCCTCTGTGATCTGCCACGCGGGAAACCAAAGCCAGCTCTGTCTTGCCCTCTTTCTCCACATCACTCAGAAGGGACGTACCCTACATGCTTGAGCTAGTCAGTGAATGAGTGCCGTGCCTGGTGTGGTGTGAAATGGAGTGCCGGTGGCATGCTGTATACTGCTTAGGTTAGAAGTTCGAAGGTCACTAGAGGTCCTGAGGTTTATAGGAAGAGGGAAATTACTGCCATCAGGGTTGTTCAGAGACACAGTTTGATTCCTTATGGATTTTTACAAATTCTTTTGAGAAATTAAAGGGTGAATAGCAAAAATAATGGTCATTTTGCTAAGCATAAAGTCTTAATTGACAAAGCTAATGATGTAGAAAAACCTATGTTGGAAAATGTCACTCTGTTATATGTGTCTGGAAGTACAGATGGGAAAACAGATTTTTTCCTTTTACAGAAGATTCATTAAGTGTTTCGGAAGAGGTTTCTCCTCGACACCATCTTCCACAGCTCGAGTAATTTGAGGCTAACTAAACTCTGCAGTGTCTTGGTGCGGAAGAAGTGGCTAGGCTGCTGCTCACCAGCCCTGAGGCTGAGGGCGTGTGATGTGTGGCACGCATATGTGCCCACCAAGGCCCTCCTTTGCACCTGCCGTGGACAGACCAGTGCCGTGGGAGCTGAAGATGAGCAGTGGCTGATGTGGACCGCCTGTCTGCTGCTTGCTGGGAGTGCTCTGCTGAGGCCACCCTTGCCCAGAGGCTGGCTGGGCATGGGGCTGGTGCGCACACTCCAGGCTTGCGAGTCAGCAGCTCTTGGCGGCACCTGCTGGCCTGCCTTGCTCTGCTCCTTGCTACACTGGGCACCGAGGCTCCTGCCCCCTGCTTGCCAGCACTGGGTTTTGTTGTGTAGTTCACTAAGCTGGTAGAGTTACTTCTTATGCCAGTACAGCAGTTGGCCATCCGTGCAGAAGTTATTTCTGGGTGGTTGTGGTCCCCAACCCTTCCTGTCTTCGTGGGGCACTCTCTGTGGCACTCATGTGTGCGCTTGGACACGGGCGCCCAGGTGAACCAGGCACCCAGATGCCCCAGTTGCTGTTCTGGGCCCTGGGGCATCATGCATGCAGCTCTGGGCAGAAGCTCAGTGCTTGTTGATTCCCGTTTTCCCAGGCTCGTGTCTGCAGCCCAGGCCCCACGCTAGCTGCCTCACTGCTGCCCTGTGCGGCAGGAGTGTCTTCCCCTTCCTCGTCTGCATCTCCTGGCTTTCCCCAAGGCTGCACACTGCCCTGTCACGGCCTGCTCCTCTCTTCTCCTGTCTCTGTCCCGGCCCTAGTCGGGAGCACTCTGCACTGCCGCCTAGGCTCCACCTGCTCCGTCCCTTCGCCACCCTACGCCTGTGTGCCGCTCGGATCTCCTATTCACTAGCCGCAGTGGCCTTTCTCACAGCACCCTGTTTGTGTGCCTCGCCAGGCTCCTGTGGCACTGCCAATCCAGTGTGAGTGGTGCCCAACTTTCAGGGCCTGGGCTTAGGAGCGGGGATGGGTCTGATTTTCAAAGCCTAGTTTTGAAATCTTTTCAGAAGTTTAAGCCAATATAGTGGATGTGTTGCTCTCTGTTGTTGGTGAACAATTTAACAATTATCTAGTTTTTAGGGGTTACTTAGAAGGTAAGCTCTGTTTAAATGGTATATTTCACTGGGAGTTTGTTTCCAGAAACTGTTGAGCAAAACGTTTTCTCTTAGAATGTTAGATGTTATTTCATAACTATTGATCAGTAAAGTATTTAGTTACAGAAGTATGAGGCAAAGTGTAACTGGTATGGGGTAAGAGGCAGACTTGGGTTTTCCCGTTTGTGAGACAGAAACCAGGCAAGCCTGGCACACGAGTGCCATCTTCTCCATCTCAGGCTTGTGCGGTTTCAAGGCAGAGTCTAGCTTCAGCAGTGCTTGACAGGAGTTTAGCCTCCTAGTCTTTCAAAAGCATGTAAGTGCTAATGGGAGAGTAAGCAGCGCTGGTTGACTCCCTCCTGCCCTTGTGCACGTGTCTGCATGTGTGTGCGTGCCCACGTGTGGTGTGCACATGTGTCTGCACATGTGTGGTGTGCATGTGTGCCTGCATGTGTGTGCGTGCCCACGTATGGTGTGCAGCAGTGCTTGGGGAGCTAGGCTGCCTGTTCTGAATTCTTAATGAAATGAGAAGAGGATTTTTTTTCTAATCAATCTAAAATGAATCTAGAAGAATTTTAATCAAATGAAAAAAAAAAAGTACATACACACACACACACACACACAACTTAACCCAAAGGCATGGGCATTTTAAATCAGGTTCAGCTGTTCAAGTGAGCGTCTTGGCTTCCTGCAGGGGTGTTCTGTCAAGTAACGTGCTCAGGAGTGATTGCCCTAGGGGTGAGTTCACACACTTCGCATGGAGGCCTCTATCAGTAGGATTCTTGTTTTGTTTATCTAATCTATATTTCCCTTTTCACGTGCAACAAAATGTTTTTTAGGTTTTTTCAGACTATAGCTCTTTAAAAAAAAAAAAGATTATTTATTTGAAAGGCTGAATGAGGCTGAGTGAGCGAAGCTGCTGTCCTCCTGCTGCTTGACTTCCTGAAAAGTCACAGCAGCCAGGCCTGGGCCAGGCTGAAGCCAGGAGCCCAGCTCCTTGAGTCGTCTTTGGCTCTGTTCCCAAGCACGTTGTTAGCAGGGAGCTGGATTAGAAGTAAGGCAGCTGGGACGTGAACAGGCACGGAGATGGGACACTGGCCTCGCAGGTAGTGGCTTGACATGCTGCAGCACCGTGCCGGTGCCCAGAACAATAGCTCCTTATCAGTGACTTCATATAACACAGGGTCGTTGCGCCTTGTTCAGAAGCCCGGGCATCCCTTGCCAGCAGATAATTTCATCATGCTCTGCCCAGGCTGCCCCAGAGAAGCAGCCTTCCTCCTTGCTGGGTGCCTGTTGAACATTCTTGAAGCAGGAGCAAAGGAAAAATGGTGTGTGAATAACCAGACACTGTGCTTGCTGCAGTGGTGTTGTAAACCTCCTGGCGCTGTGCACGGAGACTTGCAGATGGGACAGGCTCTGGGCTGTGCTGCCAGCTCTGTGCCCCCTGCATGCAGGTGACCAGCAGCAGGGGATGTCCCAGCCAGCATCTTTTCCCTAGAGCAGGTTATCCGTGGGATTTGCCAGAGTACACTTGCAGCAGGCAGCACGTGGGGCGTGTGGAGCTGTATGGAGGCCCTGAGAAGGAGGCTGTCCCAGAACTCATCCAAGTGTGGCTGCCTCCCGAAAAGTGGGATGTGTGCGTCACACCAGAACCCCAGCAGCCCAGCCCTCAGGCTCTCAGGTCTGCAATGCACTCCCAGGGTTCATTTCTCACCAGCTACTTCTGTTTCCTTTAGCCTCAAAGGAACCAAAGTTCATTTCCCTGGCAGTGTAACCACCAGGAGAATTGAAAGTTGCCCAAAAGATAGTGCCAGTGCTGGCCTTGGAGATATGCTGGTTAATTATTGAAAGGTGTGGGGCATTCTAGAATCATTAGGGTATATCATGAGATGATGGGAATCCAGATAGTGGAATGTGAACTGTGATTGGGCTGCCAGTTCTGTGATGTAATTCTAGGTAAGAAAATACCAGCAAGTGGTTTTCCTCTGCGGCCTCCACATTTGGAGTACACAGCTGCAGGTGTCTGGCAGCCATTTGAGGACATTTTCTGGAGCAGAGTTCTTTGCGTGTGCTGTGGCCTGCAGGCCAGGGGCGGGGGGTGGAGCTGCTTCCTGGGTGGAGCAGGGCTGCACATGCTAGGTTGGGAAACAGGGAAGTGGGTGGTGCTTGTGCCCACGCTGTTGGTCTCTGTGCTCACAGTGGCTTCCGCAGGGTCTCTTGGTGGATTCTAAATGCAAGTAGCATTGAGTTAGCGAGAGTGTGTACCATGTCAGACCTTACAAGGCTTTCCTTAGGGATAAGTTGGGCAGCTTTGAGTAAGCCCCAGAGGGCTCTTGCTTCTCTGTGTTAACGGGTGACTCGGGCTGCTGTTGCCTTCTGTGCCCTCCTGTTTCCTTGTCAGTGCAGTGGGGCTGAGGAGGGTCCTGGCTGTTGGATGACGTGCCTGTGAGGTTGTTTAGCATGCCTTGCACACTGTGCCTGCTCCGTGCCCATTGTCAGTGGCTCCTACTGTCTCTCTCCCTCTGGGGACAGAATGCGGTCTTGTGTGTCTGTCCCCGTGAGGGGAGCTTGGCATGGTGGTGGCTGTTATAATGCCCTCCTCCAAGGGGCAGCTCCAGGCTTGACTGACTTAAACATCACAACCTGAAACCTGAACCGGCTCAAGTGAAGAACCAACCAGTGGAGTGAGAAACCAGGAAGTGAAGTACTTGTAACCTGCTGTTTGATGCGAATGTGTTTTTGGAAAATCATCGCTGCTTCTACCATCCTTCTTGGTTCTGGTTTCTTCGGTCATCAGATGGAAGAGCCCCAAGGAGGAGAACCTTCGTAGCAGGCATCGGCCGCAGGGAGGACCTTGTCCTGGAGCTGGGAGCGGCTTGGAGTCCCGAAGGCCCTTAGCACTTGAGATGTTTAGGGTGACCGTTGCTAGCTTGACCCCTTTTTGAGCACAACTTGGGCATCTGAGGAGGCAGCGACCTCCAGGTTCCTGGACTGACTTCTCCAAAGACAAATGCCGTCGGGGGAGTGTGGGAGCGCAGCGGGCAGGGTTTAATGACGTCTGGTTCAGACAGGGTCCTGACTCTTCCTCTGCCAGTCCCGGATGCCCAGGGGGAGGATTTGTGGATGAATACATCTCTGCTATTCAACTTTGTTGATGATCAAAATGCTGGTTGACTGTGACTGACTTTGGCTGATAACACCTTCTCTGTCTTCAGGATATATAGGTGGTAACTAATAAACTCACTGTTAGCGTGACAGGTTCAGTTAAATCCAAAACTCCTGTAGGTAGGAGATTCAGGTCAGCCAGTGGGAGAAGAAGGCAACGCCTCCATCTTAAAGCAATTCCGGAAATTTGTTGAACAATGTTATTTTTCCACTAATCTCATCTTCTTATTCTAATAGTAGGGAAAAAACCTTTGCTATTGAAAAGTTATTTAAATGAACAGAAAGTCCTAGTTTAATGTCTATTGATATAGTTGAATTTTTATTTGGTCATATTGAGAGAATTCAAAGAACTTTATGATGAAAAATTCTGCAAAGGATTGGATACAATCTGTGTTTAAAAATAAAGTTCGTAGCAATTGAGTTTTCTCCTCGTAGTAAGCTGGTGAGGCAGGCTTTAATGCTGATTTACACCCGTCACAACTGAACCCTGGAGCCGCTAGCTGTTGTGCTGCTTGTTAGCCTGTGCAGAACTCTCTGGAAACAAAGGGCGGGCAGAGGGCTGACTGAGCCTGCTTCACCCAGCTGCCTGTCTGCAGCTTGCCATCCACCTTCATTCAGGGAGCCTGCCAGGGTTCCTTGGGCGTTTCCCTGTGGAGGGGGCCAAGCCTGCTTTCCACTCCAAGTTCTTCTGTTTCTTCGGGGGTGGGGGGAGAGGACCCTTTTTCCTTCCAGGGTCATCCCTCCCTGTGTTGAGGAGTACTTGCTGGGTGGGGCGTGGGGCCACTCATCCTTCAGGCTGTGTCAGGAAAGCTGTCTGCTGCCACTCTTCCTCCCAGTTTGCAGAGAATGCACCATCCGGGAAGGCAGTGGAGCCCAGGGCAGGCTCGGAAGGGTGCCACGGGCTGTCTTGCCCAGGATTCTCAGGGCCTCGCCCTGGAACGCAGACCTTCCAAGGCACCCTGATGTGGCCCGGAGGCCCTGTGGCTGAGTGCGTGCCCAGGGGAATCTACGGGATGGCTCTGTCACTGGGACGTAGACTCCCCCTCCCCTTTCCTCCCCAACTCTCTGTTTTTGTGTGTTCCTAAGAAGGGAAGCACAGTACAATCCAGCCGTAGCTTAGAAAAAGCCAGGTGCAACTTGAAGCTTGTATTTAGTTCTGGCTACATATTTGAAATCAGTCCTTGATCATGCATGAAGATGGGGTATGAACTCTTGGGGATGTGGCATCCGGATTCTGTGAGCTGTGTGAGGTTCGCTTGTGGAGTATCTCAAGGCGGCTCTGAAAGGTGTTGATCGGGTGTCCCAGGGTAGCCTGGGGAAAGGCCAGTGTTCTTCTGGAAGGAGCTCTGGTCTGGGAGGGCCTGCTCATGCCCTGAGCTGTTCCCTGGGGGACTATGTGAGGCCTTCCTTGGAGCAGAGTGTTTCTTTTGGAGGATTGTGTTAGTAGTTGCTTCTCCATGTGAGAGGATAATTCAAGAAAGTTCCTGGGAAATGGAAATAAAAGAGAACCTTGCTGCAGAAGAGTCCTGCTCGGCATGCGTCGTCCCTGCGTTGCATGGCTCTGCCAGCGCTTGCAAGACCCTCGTGTGCGTGAATTTCAGAATCTTTTTACACACAAATGAATTTCTCTTTAATTTTGTTTTTCTCGAACATCTTGAAATATCCTCCAACTTATGAAAGCGCTTACCTTTATTTTGTAAATGTGTATTGTTTTTAAATGTGAAAAATTAGCTCGAATGTGTTTTATTCCTGTGTAGAGCTGTTAATGTTTTAAAGCTGTTCGTGTGCTGGATGTTTCTGAGTTTCAGGTAGTAATGAATTCTCTGTGTTTTGGTTCTTTACAAAGGTTTGCTTTGTGAGCTTAAAATTAGACTGCCGCCGACTCGTGTAGCGCGTATTAGCTGTTTATTTAGTTGAAGTGCTCTCTGTGTCTCTCCTTCCTGATCAACCTGGAAAATTTGCATGCCACGCTGCAGTCATCTTCTTTTATACTTTATTAAATATCTGTCAATTATAAATATCAAGGTTTTACATTAATGTCAAGATAGTACATCAAAAATTCATGGAATATGTGACTTTTTCCAAGGGTATTTAATACTTAATGCGTTTGTGTCATTTTTCTTTCCACAGATATTGACAGGTTTTATTAAGTGTTTGTTAGGGAGATTTCATTTTTATCAAGGGACTATAAAGAGAAGCTGCATGCTAAATCAATTTTTTAGAGCCAGAATATTGTTCAGTTTTTCATCTTCAAACACTTATAATCCGTAGGTTTTATTTAAATTTCTTCTTGGTTTATTTTTGTTCCATGTGAGTGATAGTTCAAGACAGAACTTTAATAAGGATCAAATCTGCTGACTCTTGGTTTTTAATTTCCTTAAGCGTAGCTCCCAGACCATGCACTATGGCCAATTCTTCAAAATGTCATACTTACATATTTAGCAATAGTGCTCCTTTTCATTGAAGCCAAACAAACAGTTTTAGTTATTAATCTTTCCCAAACCTGGTGATGATTCTGTATGAGGTGCTGTGGCGTGCCTCGTCCTGCTGGCAGGGGAGTGGGTTGGGTGCTTGCCCAGGCCAACCAGTGCCCGCTCTTAAATGCACACCTGTTGCATTTCGCCTCTGCTTGGGAGCCACTGCAGCCATTTAGTTCTCCAGCTTGAAATCCTTACTATGTTACAGGAGGTGAGAAGAGCGGCCACTTCAAGCCTTTGGCCAGGTGCAGAGCTGTGCGCGTGGGTGGCGCGGAGTGCAGGAGCCGCGCTCTGCTCACCTCACCGAGAGGCCTGCGTGGCCTGGGGCGGGTTGGAGGCTGCTGGGGGACTTCACATCTGCGGTCAGAAACCAGCATAGCCAAGATGGGTTGGTTGTGCAAGAATTAATTTTCTGATTTCACTTTTGCATTTTATGATTTTAAAATGGTTTATTTATTTATTTTGAAATAGAGGAAGTGACAAAGAGCCCTTCCATGTGCTGGTTCCCTCTGCTGGTTGGCTGTGACAATACTGGTCGGGGTCGGAGCCAGGAGCTGCTCCTGGGCCTCCCGTGTGGGCACTGGGGCCTGAACACTTGGGCCACTTTCACTGCTTTTCCCAGGCGTGTTGACAGGGCACTGATTGCTGGTGGAGCTGTGGGGACATGAGCTGACCCCCCCACAGAGGATGCGGCCATGACAGATGGCGACTTTCCCTGCTATGCTGCAACGTTGGCCCGAGCACAGGGTTCCCCTAGGAAGGGCTGTCAGGTGAGCGAAACCTCTCCAGGTGTGTGCTCTGTCAGGTGCACTAGGCAGGCCCAGCTGTCCTCTTGGTGGTCTCAGCTTAAGGACTTTACTCCAGGGAACGGCAAAACAGTTGAGTTTTTGAAAGTTGGGTCTTTTTTTTTTTTTTTAAGATTCATTTTTTTAATTTCAAAGGTGGAGATACAGAGAGGGAGGGGTGAAAGAGAGAGAGACTGGTCTCCCCCATGGGTGCCCAAGCATGTGTCCATCTTCCACTGCTTTTCCGGGTGCGTTAGCAGGGAGCGGGATCAGGAGCAGTGGGGCTGCAGCTGCTCCTGATGGAGGACGCCAGCGTGCAGGTGGCAGCTTAACCCACATACCACAGTGGTGGTCCCCGGAACATGCTCCGTGAGCTTTGATTTGTCCAGCAGGAAAAAGGCTTGGTGGTTTGTTTTTTTGTTTGTTTTTGTTTTTGAAAACAATTCTATTCTGAGCTTCAATGAGAAGTTGCTGTCTTGCCCTTTTTCATTCTTTTGGAGTAAGTAAAAGCATTTAGTTTCAAAAGTAACTCTTTCACATACAAATTCTTTTTGTTATTTGAGTATTTTGAGGCCGTCAGCCCACGTCAGTTTGAGTTCTGGCTCAAGTCGTGGCTTAGCAGAGCCATGGATGATGGCGCAGGCCTTTGGGTTTCTGGATGGAATTTTAGGCTCCTGGCTACAGCCTGTCACAGCCCTGAACAGTGGGACGCTGTGAGTCTGGAACCAACAGACAGATCTGTTTTTCTGTGTCACTCTACTTTTCAAAAACAATAAGTCTTTAAAAGGTAATTGTAAAACAATTACAACAGTGATCTTGATATGTAGATTTTCTGTACATGAAAATGGAAACAGTAGCTGGTTTGTGATAAACCTGATTTGGGTTTGCACGGAGCTGCTAATGGAGGCTTTACTCTGGGAAATGACTAACTCTGCCCGCGGCCAGCAGGTGGCGCCAGTGCCACGGTAGTGAGAGCCCTGCTGGTGGGCCTGGCTTGCCTTACAGAGCCTAGTGTGGGCTGCCCCTGTCGGGTGGCCTTCTGTGGGCGAGCTGTGTGCAGTAGACACGGTGGGCACACCCTGGTTTTCCAAACAAGGACAGCCATTTCTAACAGGTTCTGCAAATGTCTTATAACCAGACAACTCGGACAGTCCTCAAAATGAATCTTGTTCTTATGCTCCTTTTTTTTATTCGTTTTTTTTTTTAATTGATCTAATCAGGACTTGGTCAGGAATGAGAACTTCCGAATTGGGTAAGACATGTATGTGGACAGGAGGGCGAGGTCCTGGCCTGTCTCCTGGGCCCCGAGGGGGTCCTGTGCGTGGGTAGGTTTCTGGAGCTCTTGGCCGATGGTTTCAGCAGGTCCCAGCGTTGGGAGGGTCTTCCCGGGCTGTGCTGAGATGTGACATCTTGAGCCCCAGCATTGTCATCTTTTCTGTTTTTCTAGTAAGTCAGACTTTGGGGTGGGCGTCCATGGTTGATACCAAGTGGTTGTGGGATTGAGCATGGGGATTTACTGCCTTTCAAATAGCATGGTATATTCCATAGTTTTGGTGAATTAAAATATTTCAGAACAACAGAATCACTTTGCTGCCTGCTAGGGTTTAGAGGGACGGGTGTGGAAAGTTCCCAGTTGGTCTTGGTTTCATTGTCAGTGGAGGGGACTTTGGTGGAAGAATCCTCCTCACAGTGTTTAACTGTGGAGAGAGGAGTCCTGCCTGCTGCTTGCTTCAGGAGAAACCGAGTGCGTTGGAATGGAACAAAGCTTTTGTTTGCCTGCCTACCAATGCCCGGGCGCAGCCCTGCCGTGCTGGCTGCCCTCGGCCGCACCGGCCCGCCTCCCGCCAGGCGTTCCCGGCTTTCCACACTGTGTGTCGTTTTGTGTGTTGACTCAAACTGTCTGATTTCACTTTTGGTATCAAAGGCATATGTGTGGAATGTTATGTGAACATACTGTCTGTTTTGACTTTTCTTCCAAAGGGTTAGAACTGGGCTGAGCACGGAGGGGCTGCAGACCCCCGGGCGCCCACACCCCGCCTGGCCTTTGTGCTGTAGAATTTGCCTAAAACTGCGCACTGCTCACAGCTTTTGTTTCCTAATTGACTTACGGTTTGAGCCCCTTTCACCTGATCCCCCTGATCCCCTACTGTCTGCGTGCGGGGCAGTGAGTGCGGTACAGTGAGCGTTGGTAAACTGCCCTGCACATGGCTTGCTGCATCCACAGCGGGCCGCCTGTGACACTGTCATTGACACCCAGGCTCGGCAGCCTCCGCTGTTACAGCAGCTTTGAGCTTCCTAATTGAGACAAAGTTTTTACATGCTGAAGAAGTCTTGGGGGGGGCAGTTGTGAGGGCAGAATATGAAATGTCTGAATTTTTCTCAGTAGTATGCAGTTCCAGACGCTTCTACCAAGTGCTTATTTGTCCACTTGCTCTCACTGTTGTGTCTTGCGGGTCTCATGGAGCCAGTAGCATTGCCCAGGCGTGTGATTCGCTCACACAGGGCACGTTGCTGCCCATTAGTGACTGAAGTTGGGGCTTAAGGAAGGACCTTTCGGTGGATTCTAGTGTGTGATTGCTCCAGGACATGCCCAACTGAGGGCCTGGGAGCTTCTGCTTGGGTTGATGTCCCACCTTAAATCTTGTTTTGCATGGTATCTGTGGGTTCTGGAGTCAAAATAGGAAGGAGCAGATTTATGGTGGCTGCTGGGCACAACAAATTAACCTGACAGTGATGTATGGGAGCCTAATAGCCCGATGATCCCGCGCACGCGGCTGGGCGCCGCCTGCCTCATTTGGCTCTTGTTAGGATCGCTCAGGCGGCTGAGTAATGAAATTCTGCGGACTGATTTGTCTTTCCTCCTTTTCTCTTCCCGCCTCTGCTTGCTAAAACCTGTGATTCCCAGACCCATCCTCAAGCCAGCAAGCTGCCCTTGAAGGACTCCTTCACCTACGAGGACTACAGGTGGGTGTGTGGGACTCAGCACCTGCTGGGACCACTTACAGCATGCAAATGGAGGTGGCCTCCGAGGCAGCTGTGTCTTGGCAGCCCTGGGCATGCCTGCAGCCTGCTGTCAGCAGGGCTTCCTCGAGGTGCACTGCCGGAGACCTTGGCACCCAGTGGGCCTCGGCTACTTGGTCCTTCCCAGCGGATTGGGTTTCTGTGAAATGGGAATCTGTTCCTATTGGACAAAAAGACTTAATCCACTTTATAGTGCAATTTAAAAAAATCACATCCCGCATTTTGTATGATTCTTCGAGAATTTCTGATCGGAAAGGAATTAGATCATTTGCTTTCCATCGAAGCTTGAAGTGGCGTGAAGTTGGTGTTGGTGAGGGCAGGTGGGAAGGTGGGCGGAGTGGGCGGGTGTTGGCCTGGGAAGAAGAGGAAAAGAGGTGCTGCCGGGTACTCTCTCCTCCCTGGCTTGGCATGCTGAGAACCTGGGTCGAGCTGTCCCTGGTGATCAAAGTGGTCGGCCTTTGACACTTGAGGACAACTTGGCGATTCTGTGAGCCGTCGGCTGCGCAGATCCCAGCTCTGTTCTTACTCCATGCAGGGCTTATGAGTCAACTGTTTCTGTCACGGTTGTAGGTGGGCAGTCTCTTCTGTTATGACACGACAAAACCAGATTCCCACAGAGGACGGCTCGCGTGTGACCCTGGCTCTGATTCCGCTTTGGGACATGTGCAACCACACCAATGGCCTGGTAAGCGTCTCCTCTCTCCAGACGTGGCAGCTGCCTGTCGGGCTGTCCTCCTGCTGGGCGTCGCTTGGGGAGCCAGCGCCTCCCACGGGGGAGGCCCGGTGGCCGTGCCCTGTGTGGACGCTGTGCTGGGAGCTCATCTTACACTCCATGTGTTTGCTGAGCTGTAGTTCTAGTGCACACGTCCGTGCTCTTATCTTACTGCAGCAGAGGCCAAGCCAGCATTTGGATTTATTGACCCCTTTTCCTTTTCTTTGCCGACTTGCTGTTTTCACTCCTGTGCCTTCCACCGGGCACCTGCTGTGCTGGCTGACCTGCTGTGGCTGGCATTGGCCTGAGCCTGGTGTGTGTGTCTCTGTCTGCAGTTACCCCTTGGCCCTGGCGTCTGCCAGTCAGTGGCATCAGCAGACACAGGAGTGCTGTGTGGGGGTTGTGAGCAGCATGGTGCACTGCTACTGTCACTGCAGCTCTGGCAGGGTTCCGTCCCCCGGATGGCCTGGGCTCGGCGCAGCCGCACAGAGTGGCCTTGGGACAGGGTGCTCCTTGAGGCTTCAGATGTTTCAACAGGGACCAGCGTGCAGTGGTTTGGTGGGTTTTTGTTCTCCTTTTACAGTGTCAGTTTTTGTTGTTGTCATTATTAGTAGCGTTATAAACAGAATATAAAAAAATACTGGACGGGATTATTTTACATCTGATTTCACGAGGTGGCCAGAACAACACATTTACCCAACGCCAGATACTTAAGATAGAACATTCTGTGCTAATTTGGGAAGGTTTGCAACAAGTATGTTCTTGAATGTTAAGAGTATTTAAATTGTAGCAAGAAAAGAATAGTTCTACTTTTCTAATTACATTTCCACCTTCATTTAGATATGCTTGATTTTTTTTTTTTAAAGATTTTATTATTATTGGAAAGCCGGATATACAGAGAGGAGGAGAGACAGAGAGGAAGATCTTCCATCCGATGTTTCACTCCCCAAGTGAGCCACAACGGGCCGGTACGCGCCAATCCGAAGCCGGGAACCAGGAACCTCTTCCGGGTCTCCCACGCGGGTGCAGGGTCCCAATGCATTGGGCCGTCCTCAACTGCTTTTCCCAGGCCACAAGCAGAGAGCTGGATGGGAAGTGGAGCTGCCGGGATTAGAACCGGCGCCCATATGGGATCCCAGGGCTTTCAAGGTGAGGACTTTAGCCGCTAGGCCACGCCGCCGGGCCCAATATGCTTGATTTAATTAATAATTTTAATAGTAGCATGTTTTATCATTTGTTTTCGTTAACAAGTATAATTTTACATCCTTTGTTACTTTTTTCCTTCAGAGAAATTATAAGTTGATAATAAGCCTGAGATTAAAAGAACATTTTCAGATCACTTTTCTGTCAACATTTTTCTTTTTCCTGGTGTGGATTCCATCAGTGGTTCCCTCCTGATTGGTCATTACACTGCTTTGTTGTTGTTAACATTTAAACAAAGCGTGCTTGCTTGTAGGAAAGCTGAAGGACACCGCACCCCCATGTCCCCAGCAGCAGGGCCCCCCGCACCTGCTGCCGAGCCCTGGGCTTGCAGGCACTGCTTGTCTCGTGCTGCCTGCAAGGGAAGGGAATAAAGCTGTAAAGATTTCCCCCTGTACAGGACAAAAAGTGCCTCAAAGTAGCCGTGGTGAGCCTAGGGCAGCCCACGCTGCTTTTCCTGACCCCCCCCCCCACGAGGTCCCTGCCCTGCTGAGCGGAGCAGAGAGCGTCTGAGGTGCTGGCCACTTCCGACGCCACAGGTTTCATGGGAGACTAACCAGGAGAGTGTGGGACATAGAGTCAAAAAATGACATTTGTGGAGGACCCGGATCTTTGAAATCTGCACAGCTTTTCCATAACAACACAGTTCCCATGAATGTTCGGTGTCCCCTGGCGCCTGACCCTGTGGACCTGCAAGCCACGTGTGGGCTCGGGCACTCTGCTTGGGGAGCCTGGCTCCTCCGGGGCAGCCTGCCTTTTGTGTCTGCCTCTGCCCTGCCGAGCCTGTTCTCACTGTCAGCCAAGAGAGGAGGCAGGAACTGTAGCCCAGCAACACTGCTGATGACAGTGTCCCAAAAACCTGCTGGTGGGAGGAGGGATGGGAGAGCCGTGCCACCAGCAGAAATTCCACCCAGAAGCAGCAGGAGAGAGCCTGCTGCCTGGAGGAGCTCAGCAGGCTTCCTGCTGGAGGCCGTGGCACACCCCCAAACAGCCCCCTCCTGGGCAGCGGGCAGGGCATGCTGTCCATGCAGTTACCTCAGTAATCCTTGCCTGTGGGGCGTGTGGCCTTGCTGGTGGTACTTCCCAGATGACTGGGCAGGGAGGGGTTCTCGTGTCTGAGACACAGGAAATCCCTCCCCTCCAGTGAGCCCCTGCTTCCTGCCCAGGCCGGGCCGGCTGCTCCCTGCAGCTTGTCTACACTGTGTGTTGCCACGGTGAGAGTGGGAGGTCCCTGGAGGGGGCAGAGGGGGCATTGTTTGTCCATTTTATTCCTATCCCAAATGCATGATATTTCCTCAGTGAATAAAATAACATGAAACAAACACTCATGTCTGGGGAAAAAAGGCCAGAAAAAAATAAACTAAAACCGTGCGTTATAATTTTCCTCTTTCTGTTGGGGGAGCATCTACCCTGCTGGTCTCCTGTATTCTCAGCACGTAAGCTAAGCAGGAACTCAGCAGAGTCGCCCTATGGGTGACGGGGCCCCCACACTGGAGGCTGTCGCCAGCTGGCAGGCCCCCGCTGCCTGTACTACTTTTGGCTTCTCACTTTAATCTTTCCCAATGCCTTCCCTGGGACTGGCACTGAGGGGGTCATTGGGCTGGGCCTGGGTGAACGGGAGAAGGAAGGATGGTGACCAGCAGTGCCCTGGAGCCTGGGCCCAGTGCTGGCCAGCCCCACGAGACTGCTCCGGGATGCACTCCTTGTTCAAGACGCCTGGTTGATAACACCTGGAGGAAGCTATAAGCTTTTTTTTTTTTTTTTTTTTTAAGATTTATTTATTTGCTTCTTTGAAAGAGTTAAAGAGAGAGATCTTCCTTCTACTGGTTCACTCACGTGGTTAGTGGCCAGCACTGGGCCAGGCCAGCAGCCAGGAGCTGGATATGTCCTTCAGGCCCTTAGCGAGGAACTGGATCAAACAGAGCAGCTGGGACAGTAACTAGTGTCCATGCGGGATGCTGGCGATACAGGCCGTGGCTATTCGCTCCACCACAACCCTGGCCGCCCCCGAGGAAATGCTGGGCAGGGGGTCGTGCACTGAGCCCTCCAGACCTTGGTGTCCTGGCGGAGCAGGGAGGGTCCCCTAGCGCTGACATCTGGCTGGTTCCTGCGCTCCTCGCCCCTCACGAAGTACTGCTCCAGGCCTGCAGCGTCTGCACTGTGGCAGCTCCCTGGGACCTGGTCAGCAGGTGGTGTTCAAGGTCAGCTTTTGGGCACTGAATCGGTGCTGTCAGAAAGTTCATGGAACTGATTTTAATCTGAATCAAGTGCACATGTTGTTCTGCTGTTTCTCATCGGGCTTTGCGGAGAAGTTTGAAGGACTTCTAGGCATGTGTTTAACAAGCCACTTGTTCTGGGCACGTTGAGGTTTTTGTTTTTAAAAAAAGATTTATTTGTTTGAAAGGGACAGAGGGAGGGAGAGAGGTCTTCCATCCACTGGTTTACTCCTCAAATAACCACAGCGGGCTGTCGAATGTTCTGGCCACCTCCACTGCTTTCCCAGGCACGTTAATGGAGCTGGAGCAGTGGAGCGGGTGGGTTTCAAACCAGCGCACAAGTGGGATGCCCGCACCACATGTGGAGGCATGGCCCACTATACCACAGTGCTGGTCTCCGGTCGCTGGGCTTCAGGATGAGTACACAGCCTTTTGTCCTAAACCTGTTCCCCAGACTCAAGTCACCTTTGGGTTGCAGTAGTGCCAGTGTGTTAGCAAGTAGCAGCTGCAGCGGTGCCAAAGCCCTGCGTGCCAAGCCCAGGACACGGGTTTTGAGGGTTCTGTGAATGACGGGCAGGGGGCGCCACAGGTGACGCAGTGTTAGGCTGGTGAGGGCAACTAGGACTGGAGGGCGTAGCGGGAGGTGCCGACTCTGGGTAGAGTTGGAGGATTTCTCTTTCTTTGTGGTGGACTTAGAGACGCTTATGTCATACCTCTCAGTAGGAAAAAAGGAAATGAATTTGGCCTTGACTTACCTGAAAGTTTGAATTTCTCTAGTTTCAGAGTAACATGTGCACTTAATTTCAGGAGTGGGCATCTGGCACATTGGTTAAGGGACTGCAGCTGGTGGCTTGGCGTGCTGTGCCACAGCACCAGTTCACCTTCCATCTGACTTCTTGCTGCTGCAGACCCTGGGTGGTAGCAGGGATAGTTTAAGTAGTCGGACCCCTGCCACTTGACACAGAGACTGGGAGTGAGTTCTGGGCCTCAGGGCTTCAACTGGGCCCAGCTCTGGGTGTTTTAGCTCTTTTGGGGAGTGAACCAGCAGGCGGAAGATCTCAATTTTTTCTTCTGTCAGTGGCTGCCTATCAGCTACCATGAAAACAAATTCTAAAAATGAATCTTATTTCTTCTGCCCTGATTGAATCTCTGGTGGAAACCCCTGTGATTTATCAATGATGGGCATTAGGTAAGGGTAGAGCCTACATCCCGAATCAGCAGTCTGAGGGGGAAGGTCGGGCTTGGCCTGGGGGCCACCTGCCGTAGGCATGGTGGGGACAGTGGCCATACAGAAGGGGACCAGCATGTGGTCAGCCATGCATTGGTGCTCCCTGTGTTTCGGGCAGGTAATTTTCCGTGAGAGTCTTGGGTGTGACGGATTTCCTGCAGAGCTTTCCTGAGCCTGCGGGCGTGGCCCATGGAGCGTCTCTACCTTTCGTAAGGTGGGTGTTGTGTGGATGCGTCCGCCTTACTGCTACTGTCCTGTGCTCCCCCGGCAGATCACCACGGGCTACAACCTGGAGGATGACCGCTGTGAGTGTGTGGCGCTGCAGGATTTCCGAGCCGGAGAGCAGGTAGGTCCTGAGCAGCGCCTGCGCAGTGGGCTGGGACGGGGCTTTCCGAAGCACATTGCCAACCCTGAGGCTGCCCTTGGTGTAGTGTGTTTGGGGCAGAGCTTGGGTCCACAAAGAGACAAGATCTTAGAGTGTGAAGTGGCCTGGTAGTTCTGGCATTGTTTTTTTTATTTTTTTTTTAAAGATTTATTTTATTTTTATTGGAAAAGCAGATATACACAGAGAAGGAGAGACAGAGAGGAAGATCTTCCTTCCGATGGTTCACTCCCCAAGTGAGCGCAACGGCCGGTCTGCGCCAATCCGGAGCCAGAGTCAGGAACTTCTTCCGCCAGGTCTCCCACATGGGTGCAGGATCTCAAGGCTTTGAGCCGTCCTCCACTGCTTTCCCAGGCCACAGCAGGGAGCTGGATGGGAAGTGGGGCTGCCGTGATTAGAACTGGCGCCCATATGGAATCCCGGCATGTTCAAGGCGAGGACCTTAGCTGCTAGCCATGCCGCCGGGCCCAATTCTGGCATTGTTAACCGAAAGAAAACTGTCTTAGAGCAGACAGTTTTTTGGGTTTTTTTTGTGTTTTTTTTTTTTAGCTTCATAAACTCGGTTGCTTTTGTTTCCTTTTCTGTCATTTAAAGCATTCTTTGTGAAGAGGTAGTATTTAAGTGCAAAAAAAAAAAGAAGAAGTTGAACTCGGGGCCATATGCTGTCATGCACTTTCACTTTGACCTGTGATATTCAATGTGATAATGTGGGTGGGGGCAGGGTTGAGCTTCTCAGGGACTTAGAGATTACCTCCTGGCTCAGTCCCACACCCGGCAGCCCATCACCATGCTGGGGGAAACAGTGAGAATGCCAACCTAAGAAGGAAGAGGTCTGGTGCCATTGAGAGGGAATTCATAGCCTGTCCTGCATGGCACACAGAAGCCACAGGATGCCCAGGGGCTCCTTAGCGTCTGCGCCCTGAACACTTGCTCCTCCTCTAGTCCGGAGACAGAGCCTGCTGCATGCTAACTGCATCTTAAAGTGGCAGCCTGGCTGTCCCTTGGAGGGAGAGAGGGTGATGGGGCCTGGGACCATCTGCTGGGCGGTGGTGACCCCTGTCACCCTTACCTGCAGGCTGTGTCAGATGGCAGGCTGTTGGGCTGTCCCGTGCTGGCCCTGCCGAGTGGCCTTGGGTGGGGGAGCTTTACCTTGATGCTAAGTTTGTTTTATGTCCCTTTATTTTTTCTTTACTGTATCTCAGATTTACATTTTTTATGGCACGCGGTCAAATGCAGAGTTTGTGATCCACAGTGGTTTTTTCTTTGACAATAATTCACACGACAGAGTGAAAATAAAGCTTGGCGTGAGTAAAGGCGACAGGCTCTACGCCATGAAGGCCCAAGTCCTGGCTCGCGCTGGCATCCCGACGTACGTACAACAACACGCTCAACTCGCACTGCTGGTGCTGGGAGCAGCTGCGGTGCTTGGGACTTCCCTGACATGTGGATGGCACTTGGCTGCTGCATGCTCTGGCACGGAGTGTGTGGCCAGGGTCCGGCGCTTTCGGATAACGCTGTTGTGTTGCTGGAGCGTTTGGGTACGCTGATGGCCTATAGTGCTCATTAATTAAATATGCACTTGGCTACTGTTGGTGGCTCTCGCCTTGAAAGGGTTCCTGCCCTTGACCAATTTGTTTCACTTTATTCTTTGCCACCATTAGTTTCTCTAATGAAGTCATGATTCTCAATGAATTCAGGAATTTCCAGTGAAATTCTTGGAGATTTCCTTGCATTTAAGATGTAAAATGATGAAGAAGACCAGAATTATAATTAATGAGTTCTCCAGGGAATGGAGGAACCCTCCTAATGAAAATAGATTATCCAGACCTTTTTTATTGAACTTGTCAATATTTGATTAACGATGAAAGTGTGTATGCTGCATAAATTATTGTTCATGCTTTTGAAGAGCCGAGGGTGTGTTGTGGTGTGTGCCCTGAGGTGTGGCTGCTAGAGATAGACGGAGCTGGCAGAGTCCTCGCCCAGCACCTGGGCTGCAAAACTCCACTTTCCTGGGGCAGGGGCGGAGCTGGGACGCTGCTCACAGACTGCGTGAAGGGCCTTGCTGTGCGACCAGCGGTCACTGATGCTGCTTCCTGCTCCCCGCAGGTCCAGTGTGTTCGCGTTGCATTTCTCGGAGCCTCCCATCTCCGCCCAGCTTCTGGCTTTTCTCCGAGTGTTCTGCATGACCGAAGGTAAAATGATGCTCATCTTTTTTCTGAGTTCAGTGGCTTCTAAACAAAGCATACGGATTCAAAGAGATAGTTGTTGAAAACTAAAGCATCTTAGGCAAAAGGGAGAGTGATCGATTTCACCACAGGATATTTGGGGTCAGGCGTCCAGTTAGCGTGAAGAGCTGTTCTTCGTCATGGCGTCTTATTTCGGTCCCCGAAAGAGTTCTGTGTATGCATTAAGCATCTACTGGTGTAGTTGCTAAAGCAGGGTATTTGGATTTCTTATATTGACACTTGTCCTGTTGTGGCTGTGTTTCTGTTTTAATTCTAAATTTGATCCTAAATATGTACCTCTTCCAGTTCTGTGGTTCTGAGTTTTGTTTGAATGGTGTGAGTGCGTGGGGAGGGTGTGTGTGTGTAATCCTGTGTGGAACAGGTGAGTCGGTGGGAGTGAGGGATGGACTGAGCTGACCAGTGCGTGTCAGGCACTGGCCAAGCTGGAAGGGGAGGGCCTGGCCAACTGGGGCAGAGCAGTTGAACGTGTCTCTGGTTGCTTCATGTCTGCGTCCCACAGGAGGTGCTGTGTAAACTCAGGGCTTGCTGTCTGTGCCACAGCTGGGAGAGGCTTAGTTCCCGCCCAGCCCAAGGAGGCCAGCAGGCTGTGGCTGCAGGGCTTAGCTCATGCGCTGTGGTCACTGCTTCCTGAGTGCCTGGGGTGGCACGCTGGCAGGACTCTGCTGGGAGCTGAACGTCGGCTGTGGGCCTTTCTTGCGTATACAGGAGTGTGCGGAAGGGGGCGCCGCAGTGCGCTGCCGGGGTGTCAAGTACGGCATGGACTTGTCAGCCTTGTGTGACAGGATGTTCCTGATCTCCTGATGTAAATGGGTTCAGAGAGGCAGACGACTTGGACCAAAGTCACTCAGGGAGTGGTAGGTGAGCAGGTATAGAACTGGGTGCTGTTAACAGCAGCATCTGTGTCAGCCGTGGTCTCCTGGCCTGCTGGCTGGCAGACAGCATCGTCTGCGCAGGGGATCCCTGTTGGCCCAGGTCCGGGGGAGATACTGCTGGGTGACTGAGGTTAGGTGGAGGAGGACAGGCAGGACGAGTATGACTGAGGCTGACCATGATGCTGACCGAGGGAGGAAGTCGAACGTGGGCCAGTGCATGGACCACCCTCCAGGAAGCTGTGTCATCCTGGTGGTGTAGACAAGCTCAGGAAGCCACTGAGGGTCGGGCCGGGATAGGGCTGCGAGCAGAAGGAACCCTGCTGCAGAAGCCTGTGGCTCACCGCTCTCGTCCCTGTCCCATGGGTTGCATCTCCAGTTTCACTGTTGGAAAGAGCGGAGGAGAGGTTCTGTGGCCGTTGGCCTTGCGCAGGGAAGCAAAGAGCTGGTGAAGGCAGGACGCGGGCACGGTCCCTGGGGGTTTGCAGTGGCCTTATGGCGGCCCCCGCGGTGGGGCGGCTGCTGGCACTTTGGAAGCCCCTTGTTTCGTCACCATTTTACTGGAAAGTCATAAGTTGAAGCTCCTTAATGTTGACTTGACCTTCGACCAGCAAATACAACTTAATAAATTGTTGAACTTCCAATCCCTTCAAAACAAAGTCCAAACTGCTCCAGTCCGTTTGGGTCCTGATTCTGCATAGACAAGACGGCTGGGTGTTCTTTCAATGACCACCACCACTATGGCACTAGAGGTTGGTCTGTCACAGCACTGTGCTGTGGCCTGGAAGCTGTGGGGCAGTGTGCCTCAAGGATGCTGTCTGGAGGTGGGTGACGCTGAGGGCTGTGGTGCTCAGGAGGCCAGTGTGGCCCACATGGGGGTGTTGCCTCTTCTCAGGTGTGGTTGGAGGTGATGTGTTGATCTGTAGTTTACAAGTGGGCTATACGCTCTCCTTTTGTTAGGATGTTGGCAGGCCGTTGCCCTGTTCTTTGGGTTTGAATCAGCATCAATAAGTGCTAGTGCCATTTTGCAGCAGGAGAGTCCCTGGGCTGCTTTGACCGCCATGTTACTGTCCCTGGTGTCAGAGATGCCTTTGGACCCTCTGCATGACTGAGCTCTTGGCCGGCAAAAGGTTGTGGACAGTCTGTGAGACCAGGGTCACCGTGGGCTTCCAGGGCCCTCCTGCAGCAGCTGGCCAGCGTCCCCCGTAAAGGACACCGAGCTTCTTTGCTCCAACCCAGAGCAAAAAATACCCAGTGCTGGGCATTTGGGCACGGCCGAACTGCTGGCTGAGGTGTCAGGCACAGGGAAGCTGCTGTTGGAAGGCTGTGTGGGGGGAGGAGGCGAGCAGGTGTGCCATGCCCCTCCTGACTGGCTGCCCCTGGGTTTCTTGCAGAGGAGCTGAAGGGGCACTTGCTGGGGGACAGTGCCATCGACAGGATCTTCACCTTGGGCAACTCCGAGTTCCCTGTCAGCTGGGACAATGAGGTCAAACTGTGGACATTTCTCGAAGACAGAGCCTCCCTTCTGTTGAAAACATATAAAACCACAATCGAGGTAATTAGGCTCAGCAAGTGAGGGTTCAGGCTGTGCTGGCTTGGCAAATGTTCAACACAGGAGTGTTCCCTGCATGTGGACTGCTGTACTTGAGTTCAAATCACTGTGTATTTGAGAGTTTCTCAGTGTTAACACTTTGCTGTTTAACACACTGTACTTACCAAAAAAATTGTGATGAGGCTTTGCTAGTTAGGATGCAAATCTTTAAAATTACTTAGCGTGCTTCCAAAATTTCTAATTCATGTGACGCCTCAACCCTAAGCTTGCGCTTGTGTGTTCTGAGTTTACTGGCAGCTGCTGGTTTGGGGTACTTGCTTCTCACTCCCCTGAGAGTGGCCGGGCCCCTTTGCGCCAGGACGGAGCGGGAGGCTGCTTCCCCAGCAGCTGGGGCGCACACGTGCCACCTCAGAGCACCTGTCTCCTGACTGCGGCATCTGAGGGGGAAGCAGCGTATGAAAACCATCTTCCTGTCTGTCAGATGTGCAAACAGAGAAATGAGGGATTTATTCGGAAGGCAGAGTTACAAAGATACACAGACAGGACAGAAAGACCACCTCTCTGCTGGCTTCCTCCCAAATGGCTCAAACAGCTGCCGCTGTCCAGACCAAACCCATGGACCCGGAGCTTCATCCGCGTCTCTCATGTGGGTTCCGGGGCCCAAGGACTTTGAGCCATTGTCCACTGCTTTCCTAGGTGCATTAGCAGGGGGCTAGGCTAAAGTGGAGCAGATGGGGCTTGAATTAGCGCTCATATGGCATGCTGACTTCTCAGGCTGTGGCTCAACTTGTTAGGCCACAACACTGCCCCCCTCTTTTTTAATGTGACAGTTAAAAAAAATAGGTAAAATTCTCTGTCAAACATGTTCACACCATTTAATTCAACCTCTGTTTTAGCAAGAACAAAGCACTCTTTTAGGTTTTTTTTTTTTTTTTAATATTTCTTCATTTGAAAGACCAAGTTGGAGGAAGGGAGGGAGGAGAAACAGGGGACTCTTCCACCCACTGGTTCATTCTTCAAATGCTGTGATAGCCAGCATGGTGCCAGGCCAAAGCCCCCAGCTGGAAGCTTCTTCCACATCTTTATGTGGGTGGCAGGGGCTGAGGCAGTTGGGCCATTAGCAGGAAGCTGGATGGAAAGTGGAGCAGCAGCCAGGACTCAGACTGGCGCCCATGTGGATGTCAGCACTGTCGGTGGTGCCTTCACCTGCTGAACCATAAGGCTTGTTCCCCTGCTCCCTCCGGCACCCCAAGCTGCCTCCCACCCTGCTCCCTGCCGCCCGGCTGCAGTGGGTGTGCGTCCGGCCCCTGTGGCTCTGTTAGTGAGCATGCTCTTGTTGTTTGCCAGGGAGACAAGGCTGTGTTGAAGAAGCAGGACCTTTCTGTCCGTGCGACCATGGCCGTCAAGCTGCGCCTCGGCGAGAAGGAGATTTTGGAGAAAGCGGTGAGGAGCGCAGCCACCAGCCGCGAGTACTACCGCAAGCAGCTGGAGGCGCAGGCGCCGCTGCCCAGGTACGAGGAGAGCGGCCTCGGGGACTCGAGTCTGCCCCTGGTCCTGAGGAACCTCGACGGGGAGGCCGTGGTGCAAGAGGCCTTGAGCAAAGCCCGGGCTGCCGAGAACGGGCTTGTCAACGGCGAGAACTCCGTCTCCAGCGGGAGCCCGGCCGAGCGGGGCAGCCCGAGGCCGGAGCGGAGTCCGAGAGCGGCCGAGGGCGCCCGAGAGCCTTCCCCGGGCGGCCGGGTGGCCGAGCGCCAGCCGTGAGCGCCAGCCGTGAGCGGCGCCGGAGGGACTGGGAGCGGCGGGTCGTCGCCCGTTTCCGTCGCTGTGTTTCCTTGTCAGCATTTTTCTTTCTGCACAGAGGAAAATATGTTTTTGCTGCTTTATATAAAAAAGAAAAAGATTTTTTAAGTTATTTTAAAAATCTAGCTTCCCGTTCTGATTGAGGTTGCCATCTTGCTTCTAGGCAGAGCACAGCCGTTCTCGAACAGCGGGGCCGGGGCGAGTGCCTTGGGGGCTGGCGGCCCGCGGGGCCAGCGTATTTTCTTCCTGGGGAAGAGTCTGGCTCCTCAGCTGTGCCGCCCGCAAGCCCGGGGGCGCACGTGGGGCGCAACGAGACACTGCACTGCCCGGCGTGGGGCTGAGGGCGTGAAATGCTGGTCTGGGCATAACCTTTTTTTTTCCCCTCCTTAAAAAAAATGAACACCCCAGAACACCCCAGTACCAAAAGAAGAGGTGAAGCGGCAACCTTTATTTTACTAGTTTTAACTGTTGGTGATAATCCTAATAATATAAATCTATATACACCACAAAGGTGTCTAGAGATTTCTCAAGATGTGTTTCCCCTGTGTTTTTATTTGCTGTGCTGTGTCCTTGCTCCTGGAATCTGCACAGGGAGGGCACCGAGAGTGAGGCGGCTCCTGGTTCTCTTGGTTTTCACACACGGTAGAGATTTTCAGAGCTACAATTTTGAGTAAAAACCGTTATTAAAAGAAGAAGATGATTAACAGCTTTGTCTGTTCCTCTTCTTTGGAGTCGGGCAGGCCTGCTGAGTTGAGCTCCTGTGCAAACAGTCCCCCTCCTCCCAGGCAGTGTCAGGCCCTGGTCCTGGGAGGCCAAGATAGACCAGAGTGCTGCCTGCCACTGGCTACCATGACGGCTGCTAGGCAGGGCACAGGGTGGCAGGCCTGCAGGGAAAAGAACCTCTAGGTGTGTGGCCAGAATGCGGGGGCCGTGCTCCGGGGTGGAGTGGGGCTGGGATGCTCTCAGAGCCACCAGAATGCGGGGGCCGTGCTCCGGGTGGAGTGGGGCTGGGATGCTCTCAGAGCCACCAGAATGCGGGGGCCGTGCTCCGGGGTGGAGTGGGGCTGGGATGCTCTCAGAGCCACCAGAATGCGGGGGCCGTGCTCCGGGGTGGAGTGGGGCTGGGATGCTCTCAGAGCCACCAGAATGCGGGGGCCGTGCTCCGGGTGGAGTGGGGCTGGGATGCTCTCAGAGCCACCAGAATGCGGGGGCCGTGCTCCGGGGTGGAGTGGGGCTGGGATGCTCTCAGAGCCACCAGAATGCGGGGGCCGTGCTCTGGGGTGGAGTGGGGCTGGGATGCTCTCAGAGCCACCAGAATGCGGGGGCCGTGCTCTGGGGTGGAGTGGGGCTGGGATGCTCTCAGAGCCACCAGAATGCGGGGGCCGTGCTCTGGGGTGGAGTGGGGCTGGGATGCCACCAGTTTTCTGACCGATTGCCCATCTCCCTTTGCCACATGTTGTCCCCTCATCCTGATATTTTGACTGCTGACTGTACAACCTACTGAAAAGGCTACTGGCTCTCCTGAGCGAGCGCTCCCTCAGCTCTGCCATTGGTCTGATGCCTGTGGGAGGTCGGGAACAGGTGTCCATGTTGGCATGTGCCATCTCTCATGTCAGCTCCACCCAAGACTCGCCTGGAAAGGTAAGGCAGCAGAGGGGCTGAGACCAGAACTTTGTGACAGACTGGCCCACAGGTGTATTTTCTTACTGCAGTAAAATTTTTTAAAGCTCTTTGTAAGAATATTTTTTTTGAAAGCATTTATGCAGTTCGAACATAAAGGTGTTGAGGGAGAGTTTTCCAGTTAGTCCCTGGAAGCTCCAAGAAGGCCCGCCCGGCAGGCGGAGCTGGGCATGTGGCCTCCAGCAGGTGTCTTGGAAGCCCCCGTCTGTGTGGTCGGTTGTTCTCCACCTACAGTGCCTGTCTGGGGAGACTGCAGCAGGAAGCTGTTAGGAGGTGTCCTTGCAGCAGTGAGCAAGCCCTGTGTGAGTGAGGCTCCCTGTCCTGACCTGGGGGAGAAGTGCCTCATGGTGGGCCTGGCACATCCTCAGTGTCCTCGGAACCCGATGAGGAAGTGCGCACTGAAAACCCCCCTTGTCATCTGCGGTAAAAATAGGCCTCTCTGCCCAGTCACAGGAAAGTTCCCTTCCGCTCCTGCGTCTGGCCAGGAGCTGCAGATGGTCAGGGCGCACCAGCCTGCACCCGCCTCTGCCCTAGGTTTTCTTGCAGCCTGGCAATCGATGGGTAGTCCCCCAGCCCCTGAGAAGTCAGGCCAGCCTCACAGAAAGTGCACTTTCCTATTTGTCTGTCTGCAGGACACTAAAAACACACATGTCCCCATCACATAGCGTTGTGTGAAATGACATGTTCGCTTAAAATGAGAGTTCATTTTGTGGGTCTTGTTTTCATCATTAATGGGAAGTACCTACGACTTCCCCCAGGGCTGCAGTGTCCACAGCTGTTAGGGACATGGGTGGCTGGCCTTGTGGCACTGTGGTCAGACTGCCACCAGTGTCCCCTGCCACTTGTCAGTTCTGGTCTAGCTCCCTGCGGAAGCACGTGGGAAGGCAGTCGAGTGTGGCCTGGGGACCCAGGTTCCCTGCTGTTGTAGCCACCTGAGGAGTGTGCCAGCTCTGTCTGCCTCCTGTCCCTGTGGCTCTGCCCTCCAAGCAAATGAATCCACTTGGGAAACAAAGGCAATACCGAGTCACAGTGCATGGCGACTGGTTTGGGGTGTGAGTTGGGAGAACAGCAAGCATCAAGTGTGGCTGTGACCACGGGGGGGCGCTGCATGGCGACTGGTTTGGGGTGTGAGTTGGGAGAACAGCAAGCATCAAGTGTGGCTGTGACCACGGGGGGGCGCTGAGCAGCGTTCTGGGGGAGGGGGTGGATTGCTCTGTTCCCCCAGTTATTGCCCTGGCAAAACAAATGCATTTACTAGGGTGTAACTGAGACCCTGACCCAGGGATTTGGTTCCCTTTTTTTAAAATGTCACTCTGAGGCGGGGATGGAGTCAAATCCAACATAACCTCGTTAAGGGTCACCCTACTGTTTTAATCAGCAGCACCTCACCTAATGTATTCCTGAAATTCCCTGTGTAAATTGAATTTGAGTAACCCGAATTGTATTTAAATGCACTGGCGAATTTGTTATTTAGATGAAGGCGCCCTGCTCATCCGGGGAGGCTGGGCTGGGAGAGGAAGCCAGAGCGAACATGCTCTGCCTGTCTGCGTGTATTTGAAGACCTGTCGGTGAAGCGGGGTTGGACCTACTGCAGTCTCTGCACTGGCACAGCCAGGGGCGGCAGATAGGGCGGTGTGCAGGGCGCTCTGTTAACAGCTGCCATGACAGGGCTGGCAGTCGCCGCCCTGGACCAGGACAGGCAGGTGGGTCATTGGAGGCATAGCCTGGGGGATCCAAGCACACATGGGGTGGGGGGGGGCTGGTCCTGGCCACAGCCCAGCTTCCCTGCTCCACCTTGCATCCTCCTTTGGGGGACCCAGTGATCCTTACCCCAGAGAATTCAAGAGCATCCCCTGAGACGGAGCCTGTGCCAGCTGGGAGCAGAATCTTCACAGGACGTTTTGCTTGCTTGTTTGCCAGCCTGGGTCCCTTCCCAGAGGCACAGCACACTCTTGGCCCTTGAGTAGGCACTGGCAGGGGGGGGGGAACCATGACCCCTGGGGTTGGACCCGAAGGCTGGGGCACTTAAACAATGGCGGTGGAGACAGCTTGGGAGGCTCATCAGTCACCAGTGTGCATGTGGGACCTGGCTGACAGCAGTGAGTAGGCAAGGAAGGGTCAGACATGTCCAGGACCGACGATGAGACCTCCAGGAGGAGCCCCTGGAGCCTGACCCCGGACATTGTGTGGGTGGCGTGGGAGGTGTGGCATTGCCAAGAGCTGCTTCAGGAGGACAGATGGGGTCCCCAGCTCACCACACAGGTGCTGTTGCCCCTGGAAACAGGACAGTGCGCAGCAGGCTGGGTTCTGCTCAGGGACTCTGTCACCATGACACAGTTTCACTCACTCGGGCACTCTGCGAGGACCACATCATAAACGTACACAGTGCACATATATATACTGTCCGTGAATCTTTCTCAGTCTCATCCTTTCCTTCCTGCAGCAGAAGAGGCAGGCCAACTCGGGGCAGAATGAATGTGGCTTTCTGGGTCCACGCTGGGACCTCATCTCCTGGTCCAGTATGGGGATGCTGCCCGAGCTATCTTAGCAAGCTGGAAGCCAGCCTGGGGACTGGCAGACACGGGCTGCTCGATGCCAAGCTCTCCTTACCCTCCCCACTGCTGGCTGGGCCCTGGCCCCTCAGGAGTGGCCCAGCGCAGATGGGTCACACTGTGACCAGCCGCAAGCATCGTCCTTGTGTCATATATGGTTCTGTAGGAGGTGGTTAGGCTCTCCCCCCCCCCATCCCCCTGGGACTGCCTCTCGGCACTACACTCACCCTTCCTGTAGCCATGTCCGTCTTCCTTGCGTGTTTGACATACACGGAAGTTGCTTGTCTGGAAAGGACCCCCATCCCCAGTAGATTCTCACCCTGCTTGCATTGTCACCTCTAAGCAAGCTTTTAAATCAGAGAAGAAAAACTGCTTATCCAGAAACTGGGCCTCGGAATCCACCTGCAGTGCCCGCTGGTCATCACCACCTTCCACGGCTCCAAGCAAGCTTCTTGAGACATGATATGAGCCTTGGTTTTCTGACCTGAAAAGGCTGCTCAGAGGAGCGGGTGTGAATCTAGCTAAGTGGCAGGGACATAGTAGGTGTTCAGGGATGGTTCCTATGGTTACCAAAGAGCTCCCAGTGAGAAGCCACCATGTCCCAAGTGAGTAGGTGTTGTGCAGCCTGTGACACATCCACCAGCCACTCAAGGCAACATGCAATGTCACCTTGCCCCATGCCATGTCTGCAGTAGGCACCACTCATGGGAAACATCTAATGTATGCAGACTAGCTCCCAGCACCCCTGTATACACAGCCATCTGACCAACGCCTTTTGAGTCTGTCAGGGCTTTAAAAGTTTTTGAGCAAATTCGGAAGACACCCTTCCCTGAATGCAGGTGCAAATGACCCCCGACTCCAGCAGCAGAGGACGCAGCCCCTGCCATTCAGCGCCTGGGTAGGGGTCTAGGGGACCTTTGCAGGTGCACGCAGAGGAGCAGCTACTGCTCTGTCCTATAGAAATGAAAATGATGCTTTTCTTTTGGCCATTGGCCTTTATCAAAATGCTCTGCTCTGGCTCTTCAGCAGTCACTTATACCGTGACTTCAGCAGTCACTTATACCGTCCAGTCTGTGGTATAATCACAGCCATGTGCCCGTGGTCCTTCCTGGATGTTCAGATGGGGTAGTGTCATGGGAATGCCGGATCAGGGTGAAGGGAAGTCAGAATTCCAAGCCCGGTTCTGCCCTACGGAGCTGGGCGTCTCCCTAGATCAAGCCCAGGACACTCTTGCTCGTGTCGCAACGTGGTTTCCTGCCAGCAGCAGGTGCTACAACCGCCAGTGCAGCTCTCTGCTGGGTCTGACGAGGCTGCTGTTCTGCAAAGCTGCCTTTGCGACACTATTTTGGGAAGAGTCAGGCTCTGAGTGGCTGCTGCAAGCTTTGGCTTCATTGTCACTGAGGGTGGATGAGGTGACGAGAACCCAGGACAGTGCCCTAGTGGTCTGAAAGCGGGTTTCCTGCGACGCTGAAGCCCTTAGCTGAGCCCCAGCTGAGCATGAACAGGAGGGGAGAGGACCCACCTCCTGTCCGAGCCTTGAGCAGCTGTGCTGTGCCTCCCAGGGTGCCCGGGGCCTGGACAGCTGGGTCTTCGTCCAGAGGCGTTCTGACTTCCAACAGCCCAAGGCAGCAAGGGGAACTGCCTGACCAGACTCGCAGTGACTCCAGTGGGTAGCACACCAGTCTCCCGGCCATCTCTAGAGAAGCCAGAGTTTCTGAGCAATTAAATTGTGATTGGGTCCAGGACAGACTTGATAATTGCTCGCAGGTAGCAATTTAGTAGAAGAGATGTTACTTATGACGTGTGTCAGAAAGGTCAAAGTTGATACTTCCCTGGATATTAACCTACTCTTTGAAACTCAAGAAGTTACACTTTTTGGTCATTAATTTTTTTTTACAAGCAGAGATTTTGACAATTAACCCAGTTAATAAAGGTCAAATTTCAATTTTTCCAAGTTCTGGAGTATTTAACTTACTCCTTTTGAAAATGGGAAGACAGAGGATGATAAATAGTTATTAGATGGGTACAAGGATGTCGGTCTGCTGTCACGAGGATTCTAAAACAGCTGACCCTGGAAGAATAGAATTGCTGTGTATCTGATTACAAGGTGAGGAAATAGAAAAATGAAGCCCTAATCGTGTGTGCTGTTAGCAGGAGAGTGTAAGTACCTGGGCTCTTTAAGCCATCTCAGCATTCCAGTCACTCAATTCTATCCACTCCTGGCTTCAACCAGTGAATCTGCACATTTCAAAAATAAGTCACTTCTGCAAACTGGTAACAAAGCACACGTGGGTTATGAGCCAAAATGTTTCCCCACCTGCCAGTATGCAGGAGAATGCAAAGCTGGGCAGACAGAACAGCCTATGCGGCTCTGGCACTGTGACTGGAGGCGGGGGGCCTTCCGAAACACTGCATGGTTTGCTAATATTCAAGCATCTTCCAAACGAGTGGTTTGCAGTTTCCGAGAGGGGATCTGGGTAGACCAACTGTGGGTAACCTGGGACATGACAATGAAGTCTGGAGGGTGAAATGATCTCCTTTGCCTTGGTGCTGGTCTGCACACTCCGTTTCCTCCATTGGTGGTTTTAGACACCAATCCGCTTTGCCAGATGCTGGCACAGGGAGCAAATTCTCTCAAGTTAAACTGCAGAACCACCTGGAGAGTGCAAGATATGGGAGTGGGCCCACTAGGGAAACAGTGGGCACCTCCTTTTTGGGTTGCCACTCCGACTGGTGAGCATGAGAACCAGAACTCGGGCAGACATGGCTAGACAGAGTGGCTAGTGAGCTGGATAGTGGGCCTGGTTGGGTTGAACTGGGCTTCAGTGCCCATTGACATGTACGAGAGCTAAATGATATGTGGGACAGACTGCTGTACATATTGGCAAGCACAGGAACCAGGGCAGGCGGCTGGCCTGGTGGTGGTTATTGTAGGTCACTCCTACTAGGCTGCAGCTCCCACTGGTTTACGTGGCCAAGTGTGTGGTAGGTGGGACTGGGCTGGCCTCCATCACCCTTTGGTTTTGTAGAGGACAGGGCTGGAGACAGAACTGACCCAGCAATTGCAACCACCAGTGTACATGTAAGCTGATTCGGGTGACAGACTGTGCTGGACCCTGTATCAGCAAGCACACACAAGAATCGGGTCTGGGATCACCTCAGATGAGGTTTCTATGGGGATCCCCGACTGAACCACTGGACTCAGGACTTCAGCCATGGAGAAAATTGCAGAGTCCATGGTCTAACCGTGGAATGCTTGTTTCAGAGCTGGGCCTCCTCACAGTGCCTTAGACGAAACAGTGGACAGCATGGCTAGCGGGCCATGGAGGATATAATGGTACATTAGAACCTGCAAAGGACACCTGGTACCATAACAGAGGATGGAGGGCAGAACAAATTGATCAATTACCCCAATGAAGAGTTGGCAGTGAAAATCTGAGCAAATGGAGACTCTAAGGTGGATTATGTCAGCCAGTGGGTTCTGGAGAGATTTCGTTGTGCTTGGAGTGGCAAGATCAGCAGCAATTCAGAACTGCTGTTCTATCAAAACTCTTGAGCGGAGCCCTCGGAGCCTGCCCCAAATCGGGACCTGGGATGGGTGGGAGGCTGGATGTGGCTTTTCCTCCTATTTCTCCCCTTCCCCCAGATACAGGAAGGGAAAGAGAATGTGAAAGCAAGGGTCTACCCACTTTCTCTCGTCCTTAACCCTTTGCGCCCTAATGAACTATGTAAAGATCAACAAAATAAAGGAAGGAAAAGAAAGACACCCAACCCACAAGCAACCCCCAGCCTGGGTAATTGCAGGTGCTCCCACTATCAGGTACCTACACAGGATATGATAAAGGAAGGTCTTGTGTCTCGCTCATCTCAATGAGGAAAACCAAACCTCGCTTTCAACACTGGGTAAAAATAAACAACCTGTGCTCCTTGCCTGGAACCATGATGGGAGCTCCCATGTGGCTGCACCCAGCTGCCTGCTTGTGCAAGCTGGAATGACAGGCCAGCTTGGATGCTCCCCAGGGAGACCTGAAGCAAGAGGCCTTGCAGCCCACTGCCCCAAGGGTTCACGAGAGGCCTTAGATGAGAGGTGGCTTCTGGGGTCTTGGGTGCCCTCGGGCTGTGATGCTGCTGTGCCAGACACGTGCCACAGGCCACGCTGCCCCAAGGCAGTGGCATCCACATTCTACGTCAGAGCCTATGTTCGAGTCCCAGCCCCACTCCTGCTTCTGCCTTCCTGTTCATGTGCACCCTGGGAGGTGGCCAGTGACAGATTCAATTCGTTGTGTCCCTGCCACCCACCAAGGAGACCCAGATGGAATTCGCTGCATGAATCTTGGCCCAGCCCTAGCTGCTATGGGCTTAGCAGACATGAACAAACACCTCTTCTGTCCGTACCCTCTGCCCCCTGCGCGTAGGGGTCTTCCCCAGCCATAGTTCCTCTGACCTGGATGCAGCCTTGCTGGGCCCATTCAGCATTGAGCCCTGTTAGCGTCAGGGTCGTGTCCAGCCCAGCTACGTGTCCTCACTACCCCGGCTTGGAGTAGTTACCTGCCAGATACCAGCAAAAGACCCAAGGTTAAGCAAGCTGTTGGGCTCAGCCAAGAGCTGCCTCCCCTAAACCAGTCCTTACAACATAGCACTTTAGAACAGCGACTATACAGCCACATTCCCAATGATTCCAGCAATGTTGTGGTCCACTAGAACATGCGCTGATGGAAGCAGCCGGGGTGGGTACTTGGAGGGTAGGAAGGACAAATCACTTCACTCAAGTTCCACCTGCCGTTGGGTGGCCAGAATGGTTTACAGAACGGCCGTCAGCAGCTAGTCATGCTGGTGTGTGCTCCTAGTGCCGCCTACTTTGGAGAACACCCAGAAAGGGAGAGTGGACAGCACAGAGCAAGACCTGCAGGCCCAGGAGTCCCTGGAGCCTGCAGACCTACATCAAGTCCTAGCACACTCATTCTAGCTGGGGAGTAACATGTGGCAGAAGCAGACCTCGACCTTGGATGGTCCTACTGGGGTCTGCCGCCTCTCCCTCTATACCCTGTTCCAGGCACTGCCCACTGGTTAGGAAAACCAATGAGTGCAGCTAGAAGCAGGGTGGAGCTGAGTGAAGGCAGTGAGGGATGGGCAGGGTAATGTCATCCGGTGGTGTTGATGATGTGCGGTTGAGTGCTGTGGGGCTTGGGAGCTGGTGGGCCTGGAGCCATGACAGCCTGGGGCAGTGAGCTCACTGCACACCCATGTGCTGTTTGCAACCACTGTCTCCCCACCACAGCTGGTGGGCGCTGGTGCTGTGGTGCAGCGTTCCCTATGGGTACTTGTTCGAGTCCTGGCTGCTTTGCTCCAGATGCAGCTTCATGCTGGGAAGTCAGCAGTGCTGGCCCAAGGACTCGAGTCCCTGCACCCACCTAGGAGCTCCAGGTTCCTGGCTTTAATCTGGCCCAGCCCCAGCTGTTGTGGCCATTTAAGGGAGTAAGCCAGTGGGTGGAAAATCTCTCTCTCTCTCTCTCTTTCTCTCTCTCTCTCTCTCTCTCTCATGTTGTTGTTTCTAAAGACAAAGCAGTAAAACTGCAGAGTGCTGTGGGACTCCTGGTGACACCGCAAAGTGATTGTGTGGGTTATGAGGCCCCGGGAATTCTAACGACCCCTGAGTCGGTCCAGTCACCAGTGAACCAGCAGAGGTGGCAGCTTTTCCTTGTGGTGGAGACATGGACCCACCACAGGGAAGCAGCACAGCAAGGCTTGTGCAGGCAGGATGCAGTGATGGAGGCCAAAGACAGAGGGTGGAGGAGCGGAAACAGCAGAGCAAGAGAAGAGATGGGATGTGCACAGCCTCAGTGTCTCCCTGGGCTGCGTGCGGATCACCGCCAGGGCAGTCCCTGCTTAGCTCCGGTGCCAGTGGACAAGCCTCTAACCAGGCGGCCACGGTCAGCATCACCCCAGGGCCGGAGCCTCAGTGATGTAGAGCCTATTCTGGGTTCCCAAGGCTCCGCACTGCCTCTGGCCAAGAATGCACAGCCCCAGTCCCAACCAAAACCCTAACTGCCAGGCATGGGGGATACTAGCCAGCAATGGAGGCCAGGGTTCTCCCAGAGGGAGACGGAGATGGAGGAATGTCTTGGAGAACTTGAACACCTGACAGCTAAAGCCCTGGGGGACCCTGGAAGGGACAAAGGACAGCCATAGGGGCAACCTGGTGGCATTCCTGTCCCAGCTTGCTTGCTGTGTGACGGCCATGGCAGCATGCCCAGGAGCACTGTGGACACTCGCTGTTGTTCTCTGATAGCTTTTCCTCAAGCCTAACTCAGCTCATACACCCAATGAAAGCCAGCCTGGGGGTGAATCCCTGTGCCCTGGGGTCCTACCTGCTGGGTGGCAGAGTTTACATCCCAGCTGGGGCAATGGAACCCCAGACTAGCATCTGTGTGCTGGGATGAGGCTGCCAGGGGGCCTTCAGTTTCTTTTTTCCGAGTACAGCAAGAACTGCAGACCAATCTGGAGCAGCGCATAAGGGTCCAAGTGTTGCTTTTTTGTTTTTCAGATGAAACACTGAGAAACTGGTAGACCACACAAAAGAAAGGGGACAGGGTGTTTCAGTCAACTGGTAAACCCCAGCCAATAGCAACACAGGCTGCCATTGCAGCTCCAGGAGAGAAGAGGCCGGGCCAGCCTGCTGCTGTGTGCCTTGGGCTTTGCAGGAGACAGTCCCTGCCCCTATCTATGCCCCCCACACCTACCTGTCCTCCTCTTTTCTCCCCCACCCCACGTGCTGCCACCTGCCCGGGGAATGGTCTCTCATTGCACCCCAAGCTTGACCCCACATCCATGCTGGCTGTAGACCCTCTGAGAAGGCTGCCAGTGTAGGCAGCAAGAGGAAACGTGGGACTCATTTTCCAGGCATGCGTAGGGATAAGCCCTGGGCCGAGCCCCCCTTCCTTGAGGACTCGGTTGTGGATTCTGGTTGGCTCATGAGGGAGCTGAGGTCAGTGCTGGTGTGTGGGGATGTGCACCTGCAAGTGTGCATGTGTGTGAGTGCATTGTGAACACGAGTGTGCACATGGGGATAAGATGCGTGTGGGTGAATACATGGAAGAGAGTGCATGTGTGTGAGTGTTGGGATAAATACGTGTTTGTGAACGCACATGTGAGACTTTGTCACCGCCACACTTTGCACCGCCATGCTGCATTATCCCCTCCCTCACCACCAAGTATGCGTTTTTGATTTTGCTTTCCCCACCAGCTATTCACCTTGTGGAAGGATGTCCAATGCTAACTTGCTCGACTTGCACGATCTATGCTTCCTAGTTGTGGTGACTTCCTGTGGCCATGTGGCTGCAAGGGAGGTGAGGGCTCACCTTGCATCTCGCGGCGGGTGTGGGGACAGGAAGCTGATAAGAGCTTCCTTTTGATCCACTTCCATTCAAGATGGCACTAAGAGGCCCAGCAGAGTTTGGGCTGATGGGTAGGAGCACTTGCAGGTGCAGCTGGAGGGCCAGGTGTGAAGGGCAGGGCAGAATCTAGAGCTGATGGTAGGAGCCTGTATGAAGTCTGAACCAGCCTGTGGACCAGTTACACTGGCGTGGCAGGACCAAGGGCCCGGGTCAGGACAGTGCAGAGGGTCCTAGCCTCAGCTGGTTGGTGGGAAGGGGGATTCTGAGCTTCCTGAAGGCTCATGGTAACCTAGCTCCCTTAGAAAGCACTATTGGAGCAGTCGTAATTCCAGGTGGGGGAGGCTGGGGTCCTGCATCCTGCTGCTGGTGTGGTCCAGCCCTCAGGTCCATAGCCAGGGCCTGGAGGTGCACACTGGTGCGTGAGGCCAGCCAGGATGAGGATCAGTGGTGAAGGGAGTATGGGCTCAAGGGCCATCTCTGCTGTGGGTGAGGGACCAGAGGTGCTGGGCAGGGTGTAGCCAAGCCAGAAAAGAGGGAAGAGCAGGAAGCGTGGCTGGCAACAGGAGAACCTCTTGGCTGTCCACCCCTTGGAGTGGTGACCACAGGGTTTGCGCACTAGGAAGCCCTGGGGATCACCCAGCGTGGGGGACCCAGTGGCTGCAGTTTATCTGCTCTCCCCACTGCCCGGGCAGCAGCAGTGGGAGCTGAGTGAGTCAGCCAGGTGCCAGGGAGGGCTGCGGGCACAAGAGGGACTCACTCTGGGTGTGGCCAGGTGTGAGGCTCCGCCCTCCCTCGCCAGGGCCCAGAAGGAGCAGGCAGTGCCAGATCCTCACAGTCACGACCACGTGGAGGGCAGAACAAGTGTTGCTGAAAGGTCATTCAGCCGAGAGAAGGAACTTAAGGCTCTTCCTGGGAGCTGTCACCTTTGGCTTTAATTAACATCAAACGGTTGCACTCCTGGCAGGGCCTTCACATGTTCCCGGGGACTTCCTGAGTGTGCGTGTGTGTGTGTTTCAAGGAGACAGTCGTCTTGGCTAAAGCAGGGTTCTGGGCACTACCCAGAGCCTGCTCTGTGGTGTGGCACCTTGATGGCCGGCAGGTGCCAGCGGCAGAAGAGAACAGGACCTAGGGCACGCTGCAGCAAGGAGTCCCCTGGCTGGTGAGCTTTTGTTGGTGTGTCCTCAGGAAGGCAACAGAGGAACAGGACTGCCCGTGCTGCAGCCTGGCTGCCGGTGCCAGGGAGTTCAGCTGTTAGTGTCTCAATGTCTTCACCTGGAGAATGGGGCCCAGCAGCTGCTCCAGGGATCGTGGCTACCCAGGGCAGACACTCAACTGGCTGTGGCTAGAGTTGCTTGTTGGCGGTGTCTGTCCCCTGTGTGCCAGGTGTGTGCTGGGCACCAGATGGACGGTTGGACTCCTGCCTTGAAGTCAGGGGCTTTTACAAACCCATGGTGGCTGTTAGCCTCTCTTTCCTCCCTTGAGGGTCTCCTGGGTATGTACCCCACTGTGTCCTCTGGTGCCACCCCCACCCAGAGCACTAGGAGACAGGAGGCTGCCCTGGGCACAGGCACTGTGGAGTAGCAAGGGTGTGGTGTGGGTTAGGGGTCTGGGCTGGTGGAGGGGTAAGACCGTGAGACAGGAGTAGGGCTTGGCTCTCATCTGTGCACCTGCTGCAGTAGAGTTTGATGCTTGTATTAGTATCTCAGGTGAGCAACAAGAGACAGAACAGTCTGGAGTGGAAGCAATGCCGTGGAGCTGACCAGTTCCCCTGGGGACAGAGGTGAATGAGTGACAGCAGCGCTGGGCCTCCCCCTTGTTCTTCTGTACCTAAAAACACAAAACAAAACAAAAAACAGAAAAGAAGAAAGAAAAGAAAAGGGGCCGGCTTGGTAGCCTAGTGCCTAAAATTGTCTCCTTGCTCGTGCTGGGATCCCGTATGGGCGCCGTTCTAATCCCAGCAGCCCTGCTTCCCATCCAGCTCCCTGCTTGTGGCCTGGGAAAGCAGTTGAGGACGGCCCAAAGCCTTGGGATCCTGCACCCATGTGGGAGACCTGGAAGAAACTTCTGGCTCCTGACTTTGGATTAACTAAGCTCCAGCCATGGCAGCCACTTGGGGAGTGAATCATCGGATGGAAGATCTTCCTCTCTGTCTCCTCTCTGTGTATCTGACTTTCAGATGATAATAAATAAATCTTTTAAAAAAGGATTTGTTGATTTACTTGAAATGTAGAGGCAGGGGGAGAGAGCTCATCCATCCACTGATTCACTCTTCAAATTGTTGCAATGGCCAGGGCTGGGCTAGGCTGAAGCCAGGCACTTGGAATCCTATCTGGGTCTCCCATGTGGGTGACAGGGGCATGTGCGCCTGGGGCATCTTTTATTCCCTTCCCAGGAGCATCAGCAGGGAGCCTGATCAGAAGTGTCTTGTAGCTTAACGTGCTGTGTCACGGTGCTGGTTCTCTTTAAAGCACAGCTAAAGTACGCCCAGGGTGAGCCAGCACCCAGGAGTGGGTGGGACTGAGGCCCCACAGGCCCAACATGCAACACAAGACCCTAGACTCCAAACAGGGACAGGCATACTGCCCCATGCCCTCAGCACTGGGTCCCCAGGTCAGAGGCAGCTGTGGCCCCCTGGCTAGAGTGGCTGTGGCCTTCCCAGGTGAGCTGTGACCTTCCTGGTGTGGCTGTGGCCCCCTGGCTAATGTGGCTGTGGCCTTCCCGGGTGAGCTGTGTCCTTCCTGGTGTGGCTGTGGCCTTCCCGGGTGAGCTGTGGCCTTCCTGGGTGAGCTGAGTTGTGACTCAGCGAGCAGTCACTGCATCACGTCACAGACAGAGGGTCCCTCCTCTGCTCCGTCTCCGACCTCCCGTAGATCTGCGCGTCCCACCCAGCTCTGATGGAGATTCTAACAGGATGTGACAAGCTGCTTCTGGTCCTCGGATGGATGCGCGAGGAGACGTTCAAGAATGGCCAAGACAGCTTGAAACAAGAAAACAAGGAGGGGATTTTGCCCGACAAGATGTCAAACATATTAGAGAATAATTTTAGCAAAGATAATGTGATATTAGCACATGAATAGATAAATAGACCCTTGGAACGAAAATACACAAGATAAAAAACCCACACCCAGGCTCACGCATACACTGTGATTCTGTATGTGAATAACAGTGCTATTTCAGTCACGGGAAAGTAAATGCTGCAGCAATTTACTACCTGGGAAAAATTAAATACATTTTGCCCCATCACACTGTTAACAAGGATTAATAGCAAAGCTAGCAATGTTGTTTTCAAGCTGCGAGAGGAGCAGAAGAAAACAGAAAAGCACATATATGACCTTGCACTTCAAGCAAGATCTGCTGGAAACGAGTTCACGAGGCTAGCTGAGGGCTTGCAAGTCTGCATGAGGAAGGCGCAGGCCAGCAGAGAAGGGGCAGCTACGAGAACAGGTTTACAACATGTGTAGCAAGCGGACATCCAGGGATGGCACACAGTATTCAGAATATAGAAAGGACAAGCCCCTGGCCCCTGGGTATAACTGAGTTGGCCTGTTTTAAGGACCAATGAAATTAATCGCACATAGAGCTCAATTTTTTAATGATTTATTTGCAAAGCAAAATTTAGAGAAAAATCTATAATCTGCTGGTTCACTCCCCCAGATAACTGCATTGTCTGGAGCCAAGCCAGGCCAAAGCCAGAAGCCTAGAATTCCATCTTGATCTCTGATGCACTTGAGCCAGCTTCCACTGTTCTCCCAGGTACCGAAGCTGGATTGGAAGTAGAGTAGCTGGGACTCAAACTTGCGCTCATGTGGGGAGTTGATGTCACAGGTAGTGGATTAAGCTGTGGTGCCATAAGGCCAGTTCCAACTTTAGTGTTCATCCGAAGATACTCTGATGATTAGAACACAACAATGCTATTTCTTCACGCGTGTCACATGCTCTGGGCACGTAAGGACAGGAGTGATTGGTCATCGCAATAAGGCCCCGTGTTCTGTAGCGTCACTTTTCTTGTTATACACATGAGGAATCAGAGGTCCGAGTAACATCTTTAAGACTAGCAATCCAGCAAGGGGCTTATGATTTAGATTCACTTACCATCCTCATCTAAGACTGGAATATCAGATAACTGCTTAAATACCCAAGCTTTGCAGCCAACAGGAATTCCAAAGCAACGGACTTCAAAATTAGGACGACGAGAGGGATGGCCATCACCACCTTCGTCGTTTGGCACCGTGCCCCCCTAATGGGATCAGAAAAGACGTAAACACAACGTGAATGCAGAGTAAAGGGAGAAGTTGTCTTTATTCCCCCGGATGATGTAATCGTAGCCAACAAATTCAAGTGATTCAACAGTAACTAAAAGCCAGGGTGGCTGGATACTGGATAAATAAAGAAAACAAACTAGCTTTTCCTTATGTTGGAAGTAAAGGGAAATCCATCACGTTCCCCAGAGAAATTAAGCCACATTTTGAATGCTGGAAAGAGATAACGATGTTCCTGGACGGAAAGGAAAATTTCACTAGGAGATCCATAGTGCAGGTATTAATAAAAGTCAAAGGTCAAGATGACTTTAAAAAAATGCATTAAAAAAGCTGAGTGGGGCCCGGCGGCGTGGCCTAGCGGCTAAAGTCCTCGCCTTGAAGGCCCCGGGATCCCATATGGGCGCTGGTTCTAATCCCGGCAGCTCACTTCCCATCCAGCTCCCTGCTTGTGGCCTGGGAAAGCAGTCGAGGACGGCCCAATGCATTGGGACACTGCACCCATGTGGGAGACCCAGAGGAAGTTCCTGGTTCCCGGCTTCGGATCGGCGTGCATCAGCCCGTTGCGGCTCACTTGGGGAGTGAATCATCGGCCCGTTGCGGCTCACTTGGGGAGTGAATCATCGGACGGAAGATCTTCCTCTCTGTCTCTCCTCCTCTGTGTATATCTGGCTGTAATAAAATGAATAAATCTTAAAAAAAAAAAAAGCTGAGTGACAGAGGGGGAGAGAGGAAGGAAAGGGAGAACAGTGTACAAGGGCTTGGGCGTGCCACCTGCTCTCATCTGGAAGGAAGTAGTTACACCTGACCTTGTGCTATCTAGAAAGCACAAATTCTAAACGGAGTAGCCATAAATGTTAAAGTGAGAACAATTATATTAAAAATTCACTAGAGGACCTCAACAGTAGACTTGAACTCCAGAAAAGCAACAAACGTCTTGAAGGAAGAGAAACTGACATCAATAATGCCATTGGAAGAACCTCAGACACATGCTGGATGTCAGCGAGGGTACCAACCCGTGTGCAGTGGGCTCACAGAAAGAGAAGACATAGGGAGTAGCACAGAAATACTAAAGATACATGATGATCGACAACTTCTCACATCTGTTCAAATCCCAGCAGTGCGACTTCCTGTCCAGCTCCCTGCTTGTGGCCTGGGAAAGCAGTCAAGGACGGCCCAAAGCCTTGGGATCCTGCACCTGCATGGGAGACCTGGAAGAAGCTCCTGGCTCCTGGCTTTGGATCCGCTCGGCTCCAACTGTTGCAGTCGGTGAATCAGTGGATGGAAGATTTTTCTCTCTGTCTGTCCTTCTCTCTGATCTGCCTTTTCAATAAAAATAAAAATAAATAAATCTAAAGAGAGAGAGAGAGAGAACAGCCAGGACCCAAACCAGCACCCATATGGGATGTTGGTGTTCCAGGTGGTGACTGAACTTCGTCTGCCACAATGCCGGCCCTAAGACTGCCCACAGGCCTCCTTCCAACACTCACCCCAGAAGCCTCCCTTCTAACACGTGGGCTCTTCAAGCCACTCACACCACATAGAAGCCATCACACATACACAAGTCATCACACTGTATTCTTTCTATGGGCCAAGTGTATAGCATAGGACTTTATATATCTCAATAGAACAGTCTAGCATTCTGGTTGTTTTTAAAAATAGTTTAGGTGGAGAGACACGTATGCCCAGTGCTGGAGTGCAAAAAGGAAAGCTGTAGCATCATGGATTTGATTGTGTCTCCTCTGCAGTCATACGTTTAAGTCTTTGCCCCTGTAACTCAGAAGTAGGGGTGCTGCAGATGGAATTAACTAACATGACATCCCGGAGTAGGCTGGACACCTAGTCCACTGTGACAGGTGATCTCTTTAAAATGACAATTTGCAGACAAACACATGCACACTCTCTCACACACACACGGAGAATGCTGTGTGCAGACTGGAGCTCTGCTCCCACAGCTGAGCATCTTCTAGGAGCACAGAGAGAGGCTAGGATAGACCCATCCCGAACACCTGCTGAGTGGTGTGACCTTGCCCACGCCAGGAGCTGGTACTTCTGTCTGAAGAATGGTGAGTTTTTGCTAGGCTTCTATCCTCAGTTCCTGGTGACAGCAGCTGTGGATGAGTGGGCAGTACAGCGGCTGACTGCCACAGGCGTGCAGAAAACGGGGCGATGGAGAACTCCTGCGTGTGTTCACCTGAGGGTGCTGGGCTCGGAGAGGACACTAGGGTTCCCAACTCTGCCTTTTTTGTTTGAGCTGTTACAATGAACAGGTACTACTGTTTCTCTCTCTTTCTCTCTCTTAGATTTAAAAACCACAGGATTTGTGTGGATATTTAGTATCATGGTTAAACCACTGCTTGGGATGCTGTTGCCCCATGTGTTAGTGCTTGGGTTTAGGTACCGTCTCTGCTGTTGATCCCAGCTTCCTGCTAATGTGCACCCTGGAGGTGGAGGAGGGCAGCAGGCGATGGCTCAAGTCCTTGGACCCCTGCCACCCATGCGCAAGACCCAGGGGAGTTTCCAGCTTCTGGCCTCAGCCTGGTCCAGCCTTGGCTTCTGCAGGTTTTACGGAGTAAAGCTGTGGGTGGAAAAATCTCTGTCTCCCGGATAAGATGAAAATAAATTTAAAAAGCAGAAAACAAACGCCTGTCAGAGGGGCTGCGGGGAGGGCTCAGGGCCTCTGGGTTTGCGTTTTGACCTCCTGAGACTTGGTGTTCCCACTGTCTCCCCGAGCCAGCAGCTGGCTCATGGCGCCCACAGCGGGTGAGCTATGGACTTGCTGAGGCAGCCAACTGGGTGGCTCTTGATCTTCTGCCTGGGGTGTGATGGCTGAGGGTGAGGATGAGGAGAGGGGAGAGGAAGATGAGTGGAGGCTAGAATCCCCAACATGTCCCCTTTCTTCCCTTGCCCGTTCTCCGGTCGTACTCCAGCTCAGGGCTCAGCAGGGCTGAACGGGTTGTGCGGAGGCTAGGATCGGAGCCTGAATTTGCCTGGCTCATCCACGTTCCCCTCTCCAGTTGTGGGACCTGCACATCTCACAGGCAGCTGTGGCAGATCAGAGAGAAGGACAGACATGTCAGGCCTCTTCCCTGGCCCCTGGGAGCCTTCTGTCTTTCAGAGTGGGCACGGAGGTGGGAGACAAATGGATCCCCCCAACCCTGCAGCCCCCCAGTAGTTCCAGTCGGTTTGCAGCAGTGTGGGTGGTGTGCATTATTCAAGCCCATAGAATAGTCAAGCTGCCGGGCAGAGGAGCAGGCTGGCTGGGCTGTTCTGCAAAGGGCCCCCGAGGGTCGAGGCAGCTGCGGGACCCTGGGAGGCTGCCTGCGTCTCTTGCTGTGCAGATGTGCCAGCCCAGCATGACCCAGCAGCCGTGTGTGGGCTGCCCGCACTGCCTGCCCTGTGTCCTCATCTGGAAGATGCATTATTGAGTGCAAGCTGCTTTCCAGCCAGACTCCTGGACACGGCAGCCCAGCTGTGCCCCCATGGGCGCCAGGAGCCCAGCGTTGAGGAGCCCCTGCAGGTGGGGCAGGCTCAGTGTGCAGGGCCGGAGAGGCCCCTCAGCTGAGACTCCCTCCCCCCATCCCCGTGTGGAGCTGACCCCCAGGACTAAGCCTCATTTCCACAGGTGCACTTGGACTCCATGCAGTCTAAGTGAACTGGGTCTCTAAATCAGACATAGCTGGGGGAGCCATTGTCCTTGAGTGTGCCCCTCCTGGACTCTTGGGTAAGAATCTCAAGGGCAAAGGTCAAGGAGCTGAGATTCCTGGGTCACTGGGTCAAGATTCCTTCCCCCGCCCCCTGGAACCTTGAGTTTGACAGTGGTAGAACCATAGGGCTGGTTCTGGAATCTTCCGGAAGCCTGAAGGCTTCACCCTTCTGCAAAACTCATCTAAGAAGCAGAATGTAGGAAGTGAGCACCTGGCAGAGCATTGGCAGGTGCCATACTTTGTATTAAAGGTACAAGATTGTCCTTAAAGGCACACACACAGACCACAAAGTTCTTCAAACTGACACCGCCACTCAGCCATCCTGAGCGGATTGACACGGAGACCCCACCCTCTTACGTGTCCCCTGCCCTGCCCCTCAGGAGCACAGAGGCCCACCCCCCAGGCCAGGCACAGCTCTCACGGAGTGGGCTCCTCCCTCGCGCTGTAGTCTCCTGGCTATCCTCCCTGCAGATGGGAGTCGGGTTGGATTGTCTCCCTTGCTCTAAATCCACGTTTCTCAGCCGTAGCCCTGTTCATGCTGAGGCTGGAGGCTCCGCTGTGCCCGGGTGTGTACCTGCCGCATGCCAGGAGTGTCCCTCCAGTATGACCAGCAGCAGTGTCTGCAGCCTGCACTAAGTGCCCCTGGGCAGTGGAGGCCAAGCCTCCTCGCGTTGTGCCCCACCAGGCTCTGTGATGGGCGTCGATTGGGCCAGCTGATTCCCCAACAGGGCTCTGGGCGCTCTTCCCAATGTCAACAGGCCAGGAGGCCCTCAGGGTGCCCTAGGGAATGGTCCAGTTATTCTCATTTCCTTAAAAAGAGAGAGAGATCTAATTGCTTATTTAGCTGCCTGAAAGAGTTGTAGAAGGCAAGAGAGAAAGCCTCCATTTGCTGGTTCACTCCCCAAACAGAGGCACCCCTCAGCCCCTCTCTAGAGTCCCTCCTTTCTGGGACAAGTCACAAACCCTCCTACCCCTGTGTCTCACCTGGAGCCCCAGGAGGGGCAGCCCTGGGCCGATGCTCAGCTTCCCATGGCACAGCAGCCCGGCGGGCCACCTCAGGGTGCTTTTCCATTTGCTTGTGTCTGCCCAACTGTGAGTGGGTGAGGGCCTCGCTGTGCAGGCTCAGACCCCCTAAATTACACAGATTCCTGCCGTTTGTCGATGGAGGCGCTGGCTGGAGAAGCTACAGTTCCCCTTAGCGGAGGCTGTGCCGTCAGCCCAGCTGTCTCTCTGCTCTGGCCTCTTCCCAGCTGGAGGGGACCTGCTTAGCCCCAGCAGGGCTGCGGAGCAGTCCACTTCCCAGGACCTTGTGGCGCCTTGGCAGAGAGCCGCCTGCTGCCCACAGCCAGGCCCGGGCCTCTGTGCAGCTTGGCCTGGCCACCTCCACGGTGCTGCCCTTCCTCTCCACCCTGCTCTTCCGGGCCATCGTGTCCCTGAAGCCCCATGCCGGCAGGCTGTCCTTTCCCTACAAGCGAGGCAGGGACTAGCCAGAAACAACTCGCCGAGGACATGAGGTGGTCCAGCAGCAACTGTCTGGCCCACTCAACTCAGGACACAGGAAGTAGCTCATCCAAGTGGGCCTGGAAACAATAGGCAACCTGCTAGGGACAGAGCCACACCTTGCCCAGCCCGGGCCTCCAGCAGTCCACCTGCTGTTTGGCCCACAGCTCTGCCCTTGCCCCCGCTCTGGGCTGCCGCTCTGGCCTTGGAGTTGGGTGCTGAGAGCTAAGGCTGGAGAAGGCCCCTCTGTGCTGCGTGTGCTCACTCAGAGCCACGAGTGTCCTTTCTGGCTGCCATCATCTTCATGATGCTCTCCTTTGTTGCGTTTCTGTTTGTCTCCCTGGACCATGAGCTTTGTAAGCATAGGAACTCTGTTCTCTCTATACTGTTCTGGGGTCTAGCACAGTGCCAGCCCTCAAGCAAGAAGGCTGGCCGATTGTTGAATGAACTTCAGGAATTCAAGAGGTGAAGACATATTTATTGTGGAGCAAATGTACAAACCATTGATGCTGAATGGGTCCACCAAGGAGTGAACTAGCTAGTAGGAGATTCAGTCTTCCCATCTGTAAAGTGGGTTGGTGCCACTCCCAGCTACCATCTCCATTTGGTGTTGGGGCACACACAAGTGGAGCCACTGACCTGGTCCCTGGGCCTGTAGCTCACCTTCCGGCTGCTCAGTTGACACGTAGCTCCCTTCTAGGTCAGAGCCAGTGAGGAAGGGGTCCCCTTCTCCAACCTGTCCTGCCCCTGGGATGGTGGTCCTGGACTCTGGTTACGCCACATCTGTGGAGCCCGGGCTAAGTACAGTGTGGGATCCCAAAGCCATGTACAGCCTAGCTTGTTACTGCAGCATCACCCAGCCCATCCAATGAGTGACGAGTGTGGGCGGTGAGGACAAGGAGCCGTGGTGACATTCTCATTCCTACCCCTTATGGAGGACCATCTCCTCCCAGTGGCCAGGGACAGCGTCCAGGGACCATGGAGACATTTGCTCCAGCCCTTTCCCAGTTGGCTGTGCCACAGGAGAGCAAAGACTTCCAGACGTGAAGTCACCGCCTGTTTGTGGCGAGAGAGCAAGAAAAAAGCTGCGGCAGCCTTGTGTTTGCCTTATTAAGGCTCATTTTCTCATTACGATTTTCCAGCTTCTCCAAGAAGCAGTCTACTTCTGCCTTGTCCCCCCCAGCCCCCGCTCCAAGAGCTGGTGCTTCGAGAAACTGCCACAGATGGGCAGAAGACAAACACACATGCTCGCCTTGAATTCGCTGAAGCTCCTCTGCTCTGGCTGCGCCTGGGACGGGCGACTACCAGACTCCGGGGCACACAGGGCCAAGGACTCAGAGCTGAGGCCGGGCCCGTGTGGGGAGGCCTGGGTGCATGACTCCACGCTGGCCTTGACGGCAGACCACACACTCTCCTGGAGAGGACTTCTGAACCGCGTTGCCCACCCGGAGCTGTTCCTCCACATCCCCCTCAGTCATCACCCCCCACCTCCAGGCAAGGATATAAGCTCGGAGGATGGGAAATCACAGCTGCTGCCACTGCCCACTTAGGGCAAGCCTTTCTGTCTTGTCCACAGGCCTGTCAGGTCACTGAGGAAGCTGCTGGGAGCCGCAGAAACCTGTGCATTCTGTGTACAGCGACCTGAGCAGGTGCCTTCTCTCCCCAAGAGCATCTCCTGCACGTGACAGACGGGCAGGACTGGGAGATACTGCAAGTTGAACGTAGGGGTTCCAGGCTCTGGGCTCCCTCACGGGTCTGCAGCCATGTGAGCGAGCCTGGAGAGCCTGCCCATGGTGTAGTCAGCCTGCCAGTGGGATGGTTTGGAGTGATCCGTGGTGGGCACAGTGCATCCCCTTAACCTCAGGCCCGGATGGGGATGGACACATATGCCAAAAGCCCATCTGACAATGACCTCCCTGGACTGGCAGTTGCTAGCTGTGTTGCTGTCATCTTTGAATTTTCTAGAAACAAAGGCCACAGTTATTACGGACCCAAAAGTTCACCTGGGCCAACTTGCATGGTTTACAGACTGAGTAGCTAGGGTCAGGAGAAGGGCAGTGTGCTGCTAACATCGGGCCTGCTGCGGCCTAGCAAGGCTGAGACCAGAGCCTAGAGTTCCGCCCTCTCAGCCTGTGTCCCCAACTTCCACATTCTCTGCTTGCCGGACTGAAAGTACACCTGGGACTCCACTCCCTTGCTCTCCATGGGGAAGCTATGAGGGGCGGCTCCTGCCGAATGCTGACTTAGCTTCAGATAGGAGCCAGGTCTTCTGTCAGGGTGACCACATCCTGGGCAGCGCCAGAAGCCGCCGAAATGGGGACCTAACCACTCTGAATTTCAGAGCTGTAGACGAGCTGATGTCATGGAGCTAGTTAAGACTGCATAATGATGTCTCAGAGGACCACGCCCACTGCTTAGCTACACCTGTGCACCTGTACTCACCTGACCACGCCCACGCTCACAGCCACATGCAGTTGCCTCATCCCACTCACTGACCCCTTTCCTTCTCTGTCCCACCTATCCTGACGTGTGTCTGGGTGACTGTGTCTTCAGCCATGGTTTTTCCTGCTGTGTCCTAGGCTCCATGATGGTGGAGGTTCTTTCTTGTTGCTGAACCCCCAGTTCTGCACTTCACTGGGACTTGACAGATTGAAGGAAATGAGTGGGAGGGAGTCCTTTGCATCCCTTTGGTGGTTTTCAGTTGACAGAACTCCATCATTTCTGCTCATTACAGTTGTATAATTTCATCCCTGTGAGGTAGGTATTTGTAGGCCCATTTTACAGATGACAGGACCGAGGCCCAGAATTTGAAGGAGTGATGCCACTTTGGTAGCTTGCTGTCACAGTTTCACTGAAAGGTAAATACAATGAAATACAAATGGATGAAATGAAATTGAAGTCTGTGCTCCCCCCATCCCGGGCTTTCCTGTCACGGGCCCCAGGGATTCCAGGCAGATGGTATCCCCTGTGCCAACTCCAGCTTATCAGCCTGGCTGCTTGGATGTGCTAACTGGCCACAGGACACTGGAGCTCGGGTGGGAAAGTGTCCTCAGGCCAGTTACTAGGTTGTCTGCCCGGCTTGGGAGCCAAGAGGGGCATGAGGGTGGCTCTTGTCCCCGCCACACCCTGCAGATGGATCTGTATGCCCCCATGGCTTCGAGGTCTCTGTCCATCCCTTTTCCCCCTCACCCTCCACTTTCTGCCCAGAAGCCCCTCTCCCCTGGATGTCCAGGACCACCCCGCTCACCCTGTCTTGGTTCTGACCACTTTCTCGAGGCAGCATTTCAGGACTGGTCTCTTCATTTTTGGAGAGCTCACCGGTTTTTATTTTTAAGATTTATTCATAATTTATTTGAGAGAGTCATAGAAATAGTGAGAGCTTCCACCAGCTGGCTCACTGCCTAGGTGGTCACGATGACTGGGGGTGGACCAGGCCAAAGCTGGGAGCCGCCAGCTCATCAGGGTCTCCTATCTGCATGAAGAAGCCAAGGTATTTGAGCTGGTCCCACTGCTCTCCCAGGTGAGTTAGCAGGGACACCAGGACAGGAACCAGCTCTCGTAGTGGACACCGAGGCTGCAGGCAGGGGTGTTGTCCACTCCGCTACAAGGCCAGCCCCAAGCCCACCACTCTCAGGCTGAGGCTGTGCCTGCTCAGAACCCCCGGCTCTCTGTGCCCTCCTGTCTCCACAGCAGTCAGTCCTGGAGTCGCTAAGTGGAAGAGCTGCTGGTGGGAAGACAGACGATGGGGCAGGGAGATGGGAAGCAGTGAAGTGGGAACTGACGGGCTAGAGGGCTCTCTCCCCATCACGGACCCCTACCCCTGCTCGTGGCCAGCCCTGCTGTCTCCCCGCCAGCCATTTTCCAGTGGTGAGACACAAGCACAGCTCCCATTCCCTGTCTCGCTCTCACTTGCTCCTTTCCCGTCTCCCTCTCTCTCCTCTTCCTGGCTGGGAAGATCCCAGGGAAGGGCTCTGTGTGGCCCTCCTGGCCAGGTGCCCACCTGCGGATCTGAGTATTGCGGCCACAAGCGGGTCGCGTAGGAGCAGGTGCGGCCTGGGACAGGAGGGAAGGAAACGTATACAGCACTTGAAAATCAAAATGCCTGACCATGGTAACATGGTTGCCCAGTGGCTAAGTCTGGACTTGAACCCAGGACAGTCTGGCCCTGAGCTGGGAAGACAGCCAGGCTGAGGGCTGAACCTGGCAGGGGGCTGCTGGGGAGGGAGGGCTGTTTCTCTGAATCCTGGGGTGGCTTGGGAGCAGCCGCCTCGTAGCTCTTGTTTCCACTGCCCTGGCGTTTTCTCTGCCTCCGTATGTTCGAAAGAAAGAAAACAATTTAACGACAACAACACAGAAAAACTTAGATCATTTAGAAAAAAATACAAAAAAAATCTGACTTATGTGAAATTTAATTTAATTTATTTTTATACCAGCAGCTGTCAGTTCAAAGAACAACAACAAAGCGGCCATCTGTGCTTGATTTCATCAATCCGCTGTCGATGGTCACGTGAGCGTGGCTTTTGGACGGAGGCAGAGCACGTGGCCAGATCTGTCTCCCCTCCTCTGAAGTGGGCCCTCTGTCCACATGGGCTGTGGGGGAGCAGGGACTCAGCCCTCGGCACCAGGGTGGAGGTGTTCCCTCGTGAGCGGACACCTGCAGGCCTAGCCTCTCCACGCTGGCTCCGCCCATCTCCCCCGCAATGGGCTCACCAGTCCTGTGGGGCATATGGGGAAACCGAGTGTCAGAGTGGCTGTCCTGCACCCAGACTGCTCACAGCCAGGCTCAGCCCCTGCTCTGTGCAATCCCAGAGCCGTGTCCTTGTCAAGTCTCCACGTGGCCTCCAGAGCTTGAGGCTCCTGCCAGCGATCCCCTGGTTTGGGGTCTAATGAAGTCAGAGCCTGGGCCTCTCTCTCAGTTGGAGCCACTGTATGCATTTCCATCTCTCAGCAGAGCCAGGTTCCACCTGCTGGTTCCTGCTCCCAGGCTGTGGGCTGGACACCCAGTAGGGGTGTTAGCTCCCAGGGCACTGAGGGGCAGGTGGTACTGCACCAGTGGCTTCAGGGACTTCCCTGAGGTGAGTCACACAGGGTGTGTGAACATCCCCTTTCTGCCTGGAGGGTCACAGGGCCCAGTTACATACAATGCCAGGAGACTGAGGGGCTGTTGCCTGAAGCCCTGCCCATCAGGGTCAGCCCAGGCTCGCTGCCTGCTACAGACAGAGAGCTGGGGGCTTGAGGGGTGGGGAGAGGCCCTGTCCAGCACACAGGGTCAGCTGTAGCACCCATAGGGGTCCACCTCTCAGGGCCAGTGGTCCCCAGTGGCCTGATCTCTGACGTGGGCTGAACTCCCCCATTTCTTCGCAGTTTGAGAGACGTTCCTGCCACAGACCCCTTCCCCTAGCAGAGTGCCTCTCTCCCCAAAACAAGGACCCCAACCTCCCCAAAACCAATGCCAAAGAACCCCCTGTAGGGATTCCTGGGCAAATCACAGCTTTATTTACTGCAGAATTAGATAAGAGCGAGCGACTCAATCATTAAAATATGGATCAAGAAAAGTCACATTTTTCGATTGGCCATATTAAAGAGAAGGGGGAGAACACGCCGTTGGCTTGTCATCATCTCGTTAAACAACAGATGGCCGCTGAGTCACCGCTCCCGGCAGTCGGGCTGCTGCTGGGCTGCTGGCTCCCTTACTGGGCCTGGGCACTAGGGACTCGGGGACCGTGGGGTTCAGAGGAGCAGGCAGCTTGGCCGCTCCCCCGCCACCTGCCTCTGTCTGCCCATTACACTCCCCACTGCTGTGTGTGCCTTCTCTGGTTCCTCCATGTGCCCAGCCCTGTGCTGGGTGGGGGGGGGGGCACAGTCCTTGTGCCCATGGAGTACCAGCCTGGCTAGCAGGGCAGAAAGGGCACAAGGGTCCCCTGGGCCCGACCTGGAGCCTTGCTCTGAGGTGGGACTCTCTGGAACCCGACCTGTCTCGGGAGCCCCTCGTTTCCCTCCCCATAGGCACCCTTTCCCTGTTCCTTCCTGCTTTCCCACAGTGCCCCTTTCCTGGAGCAGAGGTGCCCTTCCTGCCTTGAGAGCCATCCTTTGCACGTCCTGGCTTCTGGCTGCCTGGCTGTGACCCCATGGCTGCCTGCATCTCGCGTGGGCAGTGTGGTCCACAGCTGTCCATCCCTTGCGGGATACCCACACCTGCCCCACAACAGTGTCCGCGGCTGCTACAGCCCCCGTGGTGGGGAGCAGAGGAGGCTGCAGGGGGCTCTGACCTTGAACTGGGTCGCTTTCAAGAGGGGGCTGAGGGAGTGGGGGAGTCTGTGCTCCCGGGTGCCCACCTGGGGGTGTGATGAAGTTAGTGTGTAGCCAGGCCTGCCAGGCTGGGTGGTCTCATTTTCACAGGACTTCACGGCAGACCCTGGTGACAAATGCAGCCCCCTGGCTACTAGTGTCTGTGCAGCTCAGGCAGACAGTGCTGCTTGTGGAAAAACAGCCATGCATGGGCATCCAGCCTGAGAGAACTGACTGGGCCCTGGAGAGCCCAGGTGCTGCAGCATTGAGGGTGAAGCCAGGGCTGAGAAGGGTCCCACGTGGCAGTGTGCATGCCCATCCCTTCTCACCCAGGCCCCAGGTGATGGTGCAGATAACACCGGCTGGGGCGGCTGCCCCAGCAGACCTGGCTCTGGCCCTGCCCCTGGCCTGTCTTGACTGTGGACTTCTGGGTCTCCGGTGACCCCAGGAAGTGTGGAGTGCTCACGTGGCCAGGTCTGCAGACTCCTGAGGCCCAGCCTGGGGTCTTGTGCTGCAAACGGTGCAAGTTGTCACTGATGGAGCTCTTGTCCTACTAGCGGACTTGTGCAGGTGGGTGTCTGCCAGCGTTCCCCGGTAACGGGCAATGAGCAGTGCTGTGTTCCCTGCCTGACAGTTCCTGTTCACCTGGCCTTTTACCGGCTCCTCTTGTCTGTGGGATAAAGAATGAAATGTACCCCAGGATCATCTGGTCTTGGGGCTGGCAGCCCCTGATAGATGGATGTTAAGGAATCATTCCTGTTGGTCCTAATGCCCCTGCATTGCCAGGTGTTGGAAATCAACTCTGTGTAGTACAAATGGTGACACGCCTGGTGGCACTGCCACGGCCCTGCTCCAGTGCAACTGTGGTTGGCAGATGCCAGCTCCGTCTGCAAAACCATTTCCTGGACCAGCACTGCTTCCCCAGCAGGCTCCTCACAGCCACCTTCTCAACTTGCCCCACGCCATGAGCCTGCTGGCTCTGAATTTTCTAGTCTCCTTGAAGGTGTCCACCAGCCACGTGGCTTCGCGGCCACACAGCCTGCACGCGTCCTTGTGATCTCCCTTATGAGTGGATTCATCCCCTGAAACCATTTGGACTCTGCTTGGAGAGACCGCTGGAGGTGCCCTGCTGTCTTCCGCCTCCGTCGTGTTCCTCTCCCAGCCCCAGCCCAGTTGCCACCACCAGGAGCCTCGTTTCCGGCTCAGTCTGAACCATCATGCTGCCTAGGGCCCTTGCTTTGTCGTAGACAGAAGCGGGGGCTCCACGGGGATCAGGCTAGTCTCCCCAGTTCTGCCAGGCTCTGGAGGGTTACTCGCTCCCCACGTGCCTCTGGCTTTGCTATGAGCACCCAGGCAGGGGTTAGGAATGCCCTCTCTGCATCTCAGAGCTTTGGGCGGCTTCTCTAGAACCTTCCCTGTGCTGTCGGTGCTGCCCAGCCCAGCCTGCAGACTGCTCGCTGCTCCACCTCGAGTGGGATGCTGCAGGTGTGCCACATCCTGGCGAGGAGTGAGGGGCCAGCTGGCCAGCCTGACTTAAAAAAAAAGATTTATCTATTTATTTATTCATTTTTAATTGAAAAGTCAGATTTTCAGAGAGGAGAGACAGAGAGAGGAAGATCTTCCACATGCGTTGTGAAGCCCTGGAGGACAGTGGTCGCAGCAGAGCTCTCCCTGCTTCCACGGGGTGGTCCAGACCCCGAGGATGGACAGCCCAGGATTCGCTTCCTCCCCATCTACAAGTCCAGCACAAGGTGGGTACACGAATGAGCCGAAGTCAAGCCGCCTCCTGCGGGACCCAGCACACATGCGATAACTTAGTAGGCATGACCATGGGGCAGGCTGTGCCACTGGGCTGTGGCAGGCTGCAGGATCACCCTGTCCAGGGCAGGCACTGGACTTGGCTGGCGCAGGAGCCCCCTCGCACTTACCAGTGTCCAGATGTTTCTTGGAGTCACCGCCTGGGATCGATTTCCCATCAGGGTAAGGAGACGCTGAGATCCCCCAACATCAGGGGGACGGAAGCTAGTCTATCTGGACACTCCTTCTGATGAACTAAAACCTGGCCAGCGCCAGGTGCAGGAGGCAGAGTAGGCACATTTTCCACCTAGATCCAACCTGGAAGGCTCCTTGCTCCTCAGGCATGTGCGTGCCCTGCCCTGGACCTGGGCCCCCAGAGAGAGGGGCGGGACCCGGGCCGGAAGCAAAGATGTGACCACGGTCGCATGTTCTTGTTTCTGTGATTCCTGGGTGGGCCCCTCCATGGCGAGGCTCGTCTCCCATTCTCTCTCTGGCCAGGCAGACTGGGGCCCCCTCCACACTCTCTGGGGTCCCCGGCCCGCTGGCCTCACACCCTGTGGGCAACAGGTGAGGTACGTGCGCGCCTGTGCACATGCGCACGGCCTCGTAGTCCCCTGCGTGGGTCCGAGGTGGTAGCAGGTGTCCTCGCATGTCGGGGGACCAGCGGGTACCTCCTGGTGGCCTGCAGCTGGTCCTCGGCCGAGGAGTTCGCGGCGGGAGAGGAGCGCAGGTCCCACTTTCTCAGCGGCGAGCACACGGGGCCCTGGGGGCCCCTGCCTTGCCTTGCAGCCTGCTCCCCCAATTCTCCAGTGCGGGAACTCGGTCGGCCCCGGGGCCCAGTGTGTACGACCCAGCCCCGCCCCCTGGCGGCCGGCAGTCTCTATGGCGGCCCCAGGGTAAGCACGGAACCCAGCAGGTGGATGCCGGGGACAGCCACAGAGTTTGGGGGCGTATCCCTTGGGTGCTATGATGCCCCAGAAACAAGTCCCCCTGCAGAAACCCAAGGCTGCCCGGTGAGCTGTCGCCACGCCTTCCCGCTTCAGGAGCCACCTGGAGTCGTCTGCTGCCGGTTGACCTTCTCTAGGGCTGTTTCAGCACCTTGCGTTTAGGTTGCATTCTGCCAGTCGCTGAGTTTCAGCCATGTGTGGTTGGACATGGTCCTAGTCTATGCGTCAGGAAGGCGAGAGGGATACCGAGGGTGTTTGCAGACAAGTACGTGTCTCGTCCATGAGGGGACGCCCAGATCCTCGTGTACCTTGCTTAAGAACAGCAGACAATAGTCATGATGCGTGAGTGCCTTCTGCTTTCTGTAAGAGGGGAGATGGTTACGTCGTCGTGTAGAACATTCCAGGCTGGGATCTCCTGTGGCAGGGACATCGGGCACCGAGTGGGGACACCCCTGGATAAATCCCTACACACAGGGCTGCATCACCTAGCTCCCCGCTCAGTCACCGCAGCCCCGTTCGGCGTCTGGAGGCCACCGCGGTCTCCTCGCTCCACGGGAGGCAGAACTGAACCCTAGGGCTGCGGTGGCCCTGCCGCGTAGGGCTCCCCGCTAGTTTGTTCTCCTCAACCACCCAGCAAGCACGTACCCAGGCTTTTCCGTGTTCATCAAGGTGCTTTTTCTCCCACAGCAACTTGCACTGGGCAGATCCTGCACATTAAGCTGAAATTTGGAAAATGTATCAGTCCTTGGGAATACGCTATTTAATATAATTTTCTTTCCCCAGGAGCAAGTATTTCAGAGCAAGACGGCAAAAGTGCCAGGAAGTGTAGAGGAAGTAGCAAGCTGTGGGAGGCTTTGTGGAGATGAACTTTGGTGAAGCAGGGACCTAAAGTTGACTGCTGGTGGAGTGACTGGTTCTCTCTGATTGATGAGCGGGTGGTGGAACGGGGTGATGGCAAGGGAGCCATGTCGGGAGACAAGGACAGCCTGTGGAGAGGGAACAGCACATGCACGGACAGAGACAGAGGGCCCACGTGTGCCCCACATGCGCACACACACACAGGTGCATATGTGGACAGAGACGGAGGGCCCACGTGTGCCCCACATGCGCACACACACACAGGTGCATATGTGGACAGAGACGGAGGGCCCACGTGTGCCCCACATGCGCACACACACACAGGTGCATATGTGGACAGAGACGGAGGGCCCACGTGTGCCCCACATGCGCACACACACACAGGTGCATATGTGGACAGAGACAGAGGGCCCACGTGTGCCCTACATGCACACACACACACAGGTGCATATGTGGACAGAGACAGAGGGCCCACGTGTGCCCTACATGCACACACACACACACACAGGTGCATATGTGGACAGAGACAGACGGCCCACGTGTGCCCCACATGCGCACACACACACACAAGTGCATATGTGGACAGACACGGAGGGCCCACGTGTGCCCCACATGCGCACACACACTCAGGTGCACAAGGATGGACAGAGACAGAGGGCTCATTTGCAAGCAGTGAGAAGTCCGTAGCCAGTGGAGGGGTTGCCACCCTGTGATCAACAAGCACCTGGCCTTGCACACATGCGTGAGCACTGCTGTCCCCTGCACCCTGCACCCTGCAGGGGATGCTGCCCCGTCCAATGCTGCTCTTGCTGAAAAGCCATGCGTTCTACACATCAGATTTTCTGATCAAAACAAAAGTGCAACATAAGTGACAATTTTTCCCCCCGAAAAAGTCCTTGCTGTTGGAACATAAAGGAATGAACCATGGTCTACAAAACACTTGCAAGGTAGTGGAAATAAAGTCACTTTACAAGAGTGCAGGGATCCCCAAGGCAGGCTCATTGTGCTAAATGCACCATTTATAAAAAAACAAGCGAGGACATGTATGGTTTCAGCATGCAACCTGATGAATTGGAGAGAAAGGAAAAAAAATCAACCCCAATAAACAACAACGAAAAGGATAGAGTGAAACCCAAAGCAGTAGAAAGCAGTGTGGACACCTAAATGTGAAAAACTAAACTTGAATTGATCTGCTAACTCTAATGAGATGAAAAACTAAATATTAACATCACTGCAGTGGGGAGGGGGCTACAGAGAGATGGTTTGTGGAACGAGTAATATATGCTAATTCCTTGGTGCTTTATCCTCCCAGGGAATGAGCGACAGCCCAGAATCCTGGAAAGCACCGAATGTCCAGAGAAGACATGATTGTAGAACATGTTGACATTTTGATAAAAATTCTTTCAAACGAGCATGGCAGGCAAGACAGGTTTGAAGAAGTATTCACGTGAGTTCTTTTTTCTTGAAAAGCCAAGGGAGAACTAACCCATCCATCTGCTGGTTCACTCCTCAAATATCTGCAGCAGCTGGGCCTGGGCGGGCTGGGAGGCTGGTGCTCAGTCTGGGTCTCCGAGGTGGGTGGCAGGACCCCAGTTCCTGGACCCACCCCCCCACCCTTCCTCCCAGGGAGGATCCGCTTGGCCGGAAGCTGGAGTCGGGAGCAGAAGGTGAGCACAGGTGTTGTGAAGTCGTTGATTTTGGAAAGAAATGACTTTCAGTGTTACCGGGACGAGTGTGTCAGTAGAGATGTGAATCTGCCCCGCAGTAGGAATGCCGTGAGAGTGGGCCTGGGACTGTTCACCTCTGCACCTGACACCAGCGTCCCTGCTGGCTGGGGACTCCAAGAAGCAGGGTGGGGAGGACCTGTTGTGGGCTAATGAGCTAATTAACACTCGTTAAGCGGAGCACTCAGGAATTGGGCCTGTGGCTATAGCACCTGGTCTAATCAGACTCATTGGCGCCTTAGTGGCGCCCTAATGGGCTGGGGGGGAAAGAGTATATATAGGGGTAATGGGCTGGAGGAGAGACTTGTCCCACCATCACTGGTCTCCCTGTGTCAGTGCCTGACCCCTGACCTTCGCCGTGCCCACGTTGCCGGCTCTGCTGGCTGCGCCAAGGACCCAAAGGGTTGGGATCCTTCCCCCCTCTACCCCCAGCTCAGGAGACCTGGCCCGAGGTCACAGCTCCCACTTCGGCTCAACTCACCCGGGGTGGGCGTTTGGAGAGTGGGCTAGCGAGACAGTCTCACTTTGTGCCTGCCACCTAAAAATAACAGCTAATAAACACCCTGGCTCGATGTCTTAGAAGCCCCCCCCGCCCCCCCCCCCCATCAAGCTTATCAGCAAAAGACTGTGAAAGTCAACCCCAAGGCAAAGTGATGGGCTCATTTCACTTAAGGAACACAGATGCAAAAATTCTAAATAAAATGCAAGTCAAATTCAATAGCACATTAATGATTCATCCAAGTCTGGTGGACTTTGTTCCAGGAATGTCAGACCAGTTAAGGGAAATCTGTTAGCATAGGAAATCACACCAGTGGGTTACATAAGGAAAAAGAAAAAGCCCATACATGGTTATCACCACAGATATGTCGGCATGGCAATTTGGCCACAGTGAACACACATCCTGGTCCTAAATGGGACTAGGGGACATGGGTTTCACTGCGTGCTAGGCACCCTGCTAAGTATTTGAGGTGGCTTGGATGACAACACACTGTGACAGCGTAAGCAGGGTCTGCTGGTCTGTGGCCGTCCCTGCACCTGAGCCTCCTCTCCCCTTCTCTGAGGATCACCAGGGTTTGGAAGTCAGGCACAGAAACACAGGCAGAGATCAACCACATGCCAGCACCGTCGGGCTTGAGCCAGGCTGCAGTCCCAGAACCCTGTCTGAGTCCAGCTGAACTCAGGTGCCTGCAACTCCGTCTGGGTCTCCTACGTGGATGGCAGATACCCAAGGACTTGAGCTGTTCTTCCCAGGTGCTTGGTAGTAGGAAGCTGGATGGAGGAGAAGCTGGGCTTGAACTCCAGGTCCCCTGTGGTGTCTCAGCCTTCACAGCAAGCACCCTTCTCCATAGCCCTACATACACTCAAGAACGTGAAATCTCTCCTTTGTCCCCACGTGACACTCTGGTGCGTCCTCCGTCTTCTTCCTCCCTCCTGTCCCCCTGAGATTCTCCCAGCATGGCAGTTCCTGGCTGTGGACACATGCCATGAGGGTGCATTGCAAGGGGCACAGTGAGTTTTGGGGCAGGCTGGGCTGTACTTGTAGGACGCCCCCAGATCCAGCGGCTGCACGAAGGTGGCCGGGCTGTTCTTGGCCACTGAGGGCCCGAGGTGGGCGGTTCTGTTCCTGGTGGAGCCTGGGGGATTGAGGTTCTCCCTCTGTCATCTCTGCCAGGGATCATGACGACAGCCTCTTGAGTCTAGGGGAGTCTGGCTGCCATTTTCACACCTGGGCAGAGACAGGACGGGGGCTCGGATGTGCTCTGCCAGCCTACCAGCCTCACTTAGCTGGGAAGGGGGCAGGACTTGGTCAGGGGTCCTGAGGCTGAACCCCGCGGTGTCTGAAGCGACGGATGGCGCGAGGTCATAACCCTGCTTCCCGAGACCATGGTGAGCGGCATCTGCCAGTCGGAGCTTTCCTCAGCTCGGAAGCTCAGACAGTTCTCCGGGTTTCTGGATTTCTTTTCCTTCTCCCTGGAGCTTTTCCAGTGGGCCCGGCAGCCCCCTCTGGTATACGTTCGGGGTCCTGCCAAGAACCTTTCAAATGTTCCCTCAGAAAAGGCCAGACCTGTTCCTGGGCTCTGCGCTGGCCAGATCCCACCCTCTTCCCCGCGGCGTAGAAATAAAACACGGAGCTGCCGAGCAGCTTGGAGCAGTGGAAATGTCAGCGCGACACCCTGAGCTCTCCTCCGAGCCTGGAACTCGGAGCTGCTAAAGGTTGCCCAGAAAGCAAACTGTTGGAGGAACGAGGGAGGTTCCTCGTCTGGGCTCCCAGGCAAGCCTTGGGCAAGCGCCAGCCCCACCCTGCCCCGGGGCCCAGCCTGCTCCAACCACTTGTAGCTCTGGGAAAATCTCACCCTCGCCTCCCGTGAAGCCCTCGTTTTCCGCACACTTTTTGAAGACGCTGTGATGTGCAGGGTTTTTTGGGAAGCACCCCCTCATTTGTCCTTGAACAATCAGTGCTTTCCAGAGCTTAGCACTCCTGAGCCGCAGAGGTCAAACCGTTCTGTGCTCCCACTGCGTGCTGGGGCGGGGATGTCCGGGAGGCAGACAAGACCAGCCTGTGCATATGTGTGTATCTGTGTGTCTTGTATGTCTATTTTGTATCCCTGTGTTACACGCATATGTTGTATATGTGCACGTCATTTGATGTGTATATGTTGTATCTGTGTATGTATGTGTATGTGTGTTGTGTATGTGTGACTGTGCATGTGTTATGTGTATATTGTAAGTACACGCACGTGTGTTGTGTGTGTTGTATCTGTGTGCATGTGTGTGGGCTCCGCTCAGAAGCAGGGCAGGCATCCTGCGGGCAGCTGGCGGCACCGTGGACCCGCTGGAGAGCACCTATCGTGGTCGCGTCTGAGTGCTGGAGCAGCAGCCAGTCTTGGAGCCAGAATGCTGTGGGAACTGTGAAAACTGTCTACCCCGTGTGGGAGGCAGGCACCTGTCCTGTTTTAGTCCTCTGTGTGACTCCAAAGGTGAGTGGTTTGTGCCATCCAAGCCTCTCGGTCTCCCACGTGCCCACGGACGAGCTGGGCGGAGCCTAGGTGTGGGGTGGCTGGGTGGAGAGGGTCGCAGCTCCGAGCCTCCTGCAACATCTGACCATTCTGTGGTAGACATTCCTTCTGACCCGGGGTGTGGGGTAGCCTGTGGACGGTCACCCAGGAGAGGCCAGGGACTCCAGTGAGCAGAAGCAGTGAGCCCCAGGGCACGCATGGTCACTTAGGAGGTGGCTCTTCCCACAGGCTGTGGGAGCTGTGGGTGGTTTCTTAGTGGGAGAAGCCTATGCAGTATGGCTCATGGTAGGAACCTGATTCTGATGTCCCCGTGGGCAGGGTAGAGCATCTTGTAGCAGGTGGGTGAGGTGGAGCCTGTGGTGGCGTCGCTCCGTCACCCTGTCACCCTGTAGGCTTCATGCAAATGTTCCCTTTTCTAGGAGCACGGTCATATTGGATCAGGGTCTCCTCAGGGGCTCATTGTAGTCCCATCACTTTGAGTTCATTTCATTTTGCCTTGGCCTCTGCCCCTGGTATTCACAGTGTGGGGCGTGGGATGAGAGACATGACAGGCTGGACCGCAGGGAGGGAGGGGGTGCAGGGTCCCCAGCATAGGAGGGTAGGGAGACACTCGGCCATGTCCAGTTCCAGGCCCTGGGGCCAGCAGCTGGCATGCAGTGGGCAGGAGAGTGAATGAGATTGGACTGGCAGAAGGTATAGAGTGGCTGGTGGAGCTCAGTCCATGTGGGTGTAAGGGCCCAAGGTTAGGGGCAAGCCTCTGCTGCGTCCCCAGGCCATTAGCTGGGTCAGAAGCAGAACAGCTAGAACACGACTTACCCACATGGGACGCCTGCACTGCAGGCGGTTGATCAGCCTGCCAAGCCGTGGCCTTGAGAGATCTCAGGCGTCACGCAGACTCCTTGAGAGGAGTGAGCCAGAGCCTCCCAGGACATATGTCAGGGGCCAGGAGCCATGAGCCTCATGTTGGGACATGACCTGGGCTAGTAGGGACACCAAGCAAAAGAAGCCCTTGTGGTCCAGGAGGGTGGAACGGACAGGAAGAGCAGCTCAGGGGAGGAGCTGCAGGCTCCAGCCCTCACTGCGGAGTCTGATGGAGGCGATCTGCTTAGAGACCGAGGCAAGGCTGGTAGGCTGTCCATCCCTCTGCAGCTGAGGGGAGCTGGAGAGGCAGCTGGGATCCATGGTGGGCAGCTTGGATGGCTTCAGAGAAGGGTAAACCAACGGGAAGTGTGCGGCTCGCATGGCGACCTCACCCATCATTCCTATGTTGTGTTAGTGCTGCCGACTCAGCCAGGCGAGATGGGGACAACGCTGCTGGAGGGCGGTGTGGCTGATGCTGGAGCCCCAGGGTGCCAGGGTGCGGCTCTCAGCTGGGCCTCGAGACACCAGATGTTTGTCTGGTGTTTCTGGGAGACCCAGTGTGGCAGGCCCCTTCAAGTGGCCGATGCTGACACCTGGACCTGCCGTGGTGGGGTGGGAGGGAGTTCTCTGGACCCGTGACTCTCAATTTGTAGTCTCCTGGGGTGTCCAGCCTGTTGAGTCTCCCTGTCTGCAGTGAGCCCTGCAGGAGTAGGGACTTTGCAGCTCCTGGCCTGGTCCCCAGGCCGCAGGGGCTGAACATGGTGGCCTGGTCTATCCACAGCTCTCAGGTGCATATGGGCACAGGCTGGTCTCCTCCCAGGCAGCCAGCCCCATGCCCAGGTTTTGGCAGCAGGTTTTGTCCAGCCCCCTGCTGATACTCTGTGAGTGGGCGAGGCTGGCAGGTGGACGCCTAGGATTTGTTGGCAGGGCTGGGTGATTCTAACATCCATGGTGACTGAGAAGAGGGGCAGGCCCGAGCACTCAGGGCAGGAGACATGCCCAGAGTAGGTGCCTGGAGCCATGTTGCACGACCTCCTGGTGAACCCTGCCAGGGCAGAGCAGTGCCCTAGTCTCCCCACCCCTCCAGCCCTCTGAGAGGGGTACCCGAGGAGGAGGACCACGCACAGGAAGCATGTCCCCTAGACCATGTGACATGTGTGGCCAGTGCAAGCCTGTCCCTGTCCCCACTCCCTCTGTGGAGCCCATTCCTGGGATCGCGACAGAGGAAGGCCAGGAGGAAGTGGACACAGAAGCCACATGGGTGAGTGGAGGTGAGAGGCCAGCCAAAGCTCAGCCCACGGTCATTTTCTCACCTCCTCTCCCAGGGCCCTGCCCTTGGCAGCCCCGCCTGTGCGGTCGGCCGTCTGGGCGGGCCTTGAGCTCTGCGGTCATCAGGCCCCCCAGGCCTGGGGGAAGGGCACTCCTGCCCAGGCCCACTGTGCACAGCTCAGCAGGCCACACCCATAGCGGTTTTGACCCTTGCTGTGAGCTCCAGGAAGCCTCGAACCCTCCTGGGACTGACCCTCTTGGACCCTCTGCCTTCTTCATTCAACTCAGCTGAGAGGGACTACTGTGCTTGAGCCGCACTCCCCCCCCACACACCCCGGAGGTCTGCACACCCACCCTTGTGCCTTGAACTGCCCATCTGCTCTCTGCAAACACAGCCCTGGGTGCCAGGGAGCACTAAGGCCCCGCACGTAGACCAGGGTTCAGGGTGTGCCAATCCACGTGGTGCCCCCTTGTGGTGAGTGCACAGATGCAACTGACCCCTTCCTGAATCCACAAAACGCAGCCGACGTTTTCCTTACAAACTGCAACCCCTCAAGTCATCCACAGTTACACAGGCTTATACATGCAGAGTCATGTGGCCCCCGGAATGCTCCCTGTGTGAGCTGGAGTGGCCCCAGAGACCCATATCCTTTAGAGGGGAGACACGTCCCAGGTGCTGTGTTTCCCAATTGTCCCAGATGCTGAGTCCCTAGCTCTGGGCATTCGTCTGGGACAGTTGGGATAGAGTGGGGTTTATGACTTGTAGGAGGAGGCAGGTACAGATGGACGCCAGGGGAGGCCTAGGAGAGGCTGGACTGAGAGGGCACATGTCAGAGTACGCTGCACGTTCAGGAGTGGGAGGCAGGCACAGAAGCACTGTGCACTCCGGGTCCTTAGTCTTTAAAAAATGATTTATTTTTATTGTAGAAGCAGATTTACAGAGAGAAGGAGAGACAGAGAGCAAGATCTTTCATTTGCTGATTCACTCCCCAAGTGACTGCAATGGCTGGAGCTGAGCTGATCCAAAGTCAGGAGCCAGGAGCTTCTTCCAGGTCTCCCACATGGGTGCAGGGTCCCAAGGCTTTGAGCTATCCCTGACTGCTTTCCCAGGCCATAAACAGGGAGCTGGGTGGGAAGTGGAGCAGCTGGGACATGAACCCCAGGCCCATACGGGATCCTGGTGCTTGGAAGGCGAGAATTAGCCAATTGAGTCATTGTACTGGGCCCAGGGACCCTTTCGCCCTCTCTTGCTAGGGAGTGTGCTGTCAGCAGTGGGGCTGACCATGCTGTGAGTGTGTCCTGTCCCAGTGGTGCCGAGAGGCAAAGCAGACTCCTCCAGTCCTGAACTGCAATCAACACAAGACAGGAAACCAGAAACATGTACAACAGCAGGGGAGGCAGTGCCAGGCAGGTGGAGGGTTGGCCCCGCCTTTTTTCCCAGCCCTGGTGTTAGGGTGGGACACTCTTCCTTCAGCATGGCTGTCTAAACCTGGGGTCCCAATCTTCTGCGGCTGCAGTGGTGGGGCGTCGAGGTGTCCCATCAGTGGTGGGGTGTCCCAGCAGTGGTGGGGCATTGGGGTGTCCCAGCAGTCAGCGGTGGGGTGTCGGGGGGTCCCAGCAGTCAGTGGTGGGGTGTCGGGGGGTCCCAGCAGTGATGGGGTGTCCCAGCAGTGGTGGGGCATCGGGGTGTCCCAGCAGTCAGTGGTGGGGTGTCGGGGGGTCCCAGCAGTGGTGGGGTGTCCCAGCAGTGGTGGGGCATCAGGGTGTCCCAGCAGTGGTGGGGTGTCCCAGCAGTGGTGGAGTGTCAGGGTGTCCCAACAGGGGTGGGGTGGGCCCTAACTCAACAGCTTTGCCTCCCCCCATATCTGCCCCCATCTCTCACAGCACCTTTCCCCCCTGGTTTTGCTGGCAAACCCAGAGCCAGTGAAGTCCCAGTCTTACACTCAGATCTCACCAGGGACTGGATGTCCCATGGGTGGCAGGTGCTGTCCGTGACTCCCATGGGGTGTGTGTGAGGGCAGGCCCTGCCCTGTGGCACAGCTGCCTGGTAGGGGAGAGCCGCCTTTGTTCAGCCTCGTCCGGTCCAGCAGCTGGCTCTGGCGGCAGCTCATGCTGTGGCCTCTGGCTGCTGGCCAGCGTCCCCTCTCCTCCGGCCAGCTGTCCTGGGTGGGGAGGCAGCAGGAGCACGGAGACCCCGGAGCCTTTTGCTGGGGCTTCCTCTCTGCCAGGGCTTGCCCATTCTCTTGTTCCCTTGCCCACAGAACACCCTGGCACGGTACTGTACCCACTCCTGGCACAGTAGCCCAGGAATGCCTGCTGTTGCCTGGAAGGAAGTAGAGGGCTGGAATGAGCTGGTTGTCTCCCATCTCTGGACCGGTCCTCAGGAGTGCACCAGGGTCTTGCCGTTATTACAGTCCCATGCAGCCGGGGAGTGCAGCTCAGGACTTTAGCCAGAAGTGTGGGCCAGCTAAGAGGTACTGATAGGTGCTGCTGTAGCCAGGGGTCCTGGCAGCATGAAGCTTGGAATCCCAGCTGGAGGAGGTTGCAGCCTTGGGTCATGGGAGAATATAGCCACCTCTGACACCCTCCCAAGACAAGGAAGGGGCGAAAAGGACAGCTGTTGACCTTGGCTTGCCTGTCTGCAGTCTGGGCTTCCTATTCAGTCCAGGGCTCAGAAGGCAGAAAGCCCGGCTTGTCCAGGCCATGAGTGTGGTTGGCCTCGGGGACATGGGCAGGACAGAGGAGGTATCGTGCCATGTGGTGGAAGTGGCAGAGAATGCCCCAGATGGCTTCAAGGCCTCTGGAAGAGCCTCTGCCATCCCCGCATCTTTCTGAAGCCCCTGGAGAGAGGGTCTGAGGCAGAGGGGAGGCCCCGTGGTGCTTGGCCCCTGGCCGAGAGCAGCCCATGGGACGGCCGGGCCTTGGCCTTGTCAAAAGGGCCATGATGGATCTCTGAGCGCAGCAGGAGGCAGGGCATAGGTCACATGGCCTTTGGAGGCTGGGGGCTTGCAAGAAACCTTCTCAGGGGACCTCAGATGGCAATGACACAGCTCGCAGGCTTGCTGCAAAGACTGCAAGCACAAACACAGCAGCTCCCACATGGAACACACCTACTGTCTCGGGGGCTGCTGTCATGTTGTTTACAAGAGTGGTCCAGGGCACCTGTCATTCCCCATCCCTGTGATGTTTTATGTTGAAAAGAATGACCCCAGGCAGCCTGCACAGGCCTGGACCATTACTGCCCACCAGTGTGCTCCTCCTAGCCCCGTGCCAGGACGGAGGCTGCCCTGGCTTGGAAGGAGCTACCTTTCCCAGGAAAACCTCCAGCTCCTGCGGCCTTCCAGCCTGCCGGCCCCTAGGCCTTGTCCCCGCCTGTCCCAGGCTGCACGGCCCCGTGGTGTGGTTCTATTGTGCAGCCAGCACAGCTGTCATTTCCGTGGGTAGTGGTGGACTCTGGATGAGCGTTTACCGATGCAGAGGGCAAGATAAGCTCTGTCGCCACTGCCTGCGTGTGTGTCCTTTATGGGTCCGGAGGAGATGGCACCACCAGAGGTTGTGCTCCCCTTGCCAGCCCCTTCCTGCCTATCTTTTATTGTCCACTCTTATCTCTCTCCCTGCCCACACCCCGCCCTGGTGCAGAGCCCTGAGACCGCAGCCTTCTCCCAACTGCTGCGGCTTTCCCTGACCTGCCCAGGCGCGGAAGGCAACTTTATCAGCAGGGCTGGTGAGGGTTTGGCTGGGGTCCCAGCCCCAGGGTGGCTGGCCAGAGAGGGGGTGGGGTGGGGTGGGGACTCCTGCCACCACGGCAGATGCCCGGAGCTGCCCGGCTTGTGGAGTCCGACTGGTGACATCCTTCTCTCTTTGCAGCTACAACCCCGCCCACACGCCCCTGCCCACAGGAGTCGTGTTGGGTTGTATCTGGTGCTTTCTCCTATCTGTTCTTACTCCAAGTGGTGGCAGAGGGAGTGAGGCAGCTGCCCAAATCCTCAGGGACGACTGGAAACGTATGCATCTTGAAACGGCCTCTGCATTTTGGCCTGCTAGCAAAGGTGGAGCGTTAGTGATACACAGAGTCACCCCGGACGTGGCCGGCAGCCTGAGGGGAAGCAAGGTGTGCCTCCCTCACATGGTGGCTGAGCCCAGGGTCCTAGTCATCCCCAAGGAGCCATGACCCCCCGTCTCATGTCCACACCGTGTGTAGGACCAGCACCCGCCTGCAGAAGTGGCTCTGGACGCCGCTGACTGCAAGGATAGGCTTTGCAGTTGGACATGCTTGGCTTCGGGTCGTAGCATTCTGCCGGGCAAGTGCACTTGTCCATGCTGGGCTGCATGGTGGACGCAGTGAAGTCCGCCTCTGGAGTGCCGTCTGTGTCTACGAGGGCCCATCCAGGTCTGGTCGGGGAGTGGGGGAGCAGGGCTCGGCAGGGGGCAGTGGAGACGGGGTGGGGGGCCATCTCCCTTGAGTCATTCTCGTCTGGTGCCCAGCCCATGTTTGCTCTGTCTTTCTGGGCTTCAGCCCTTTGGCCAGTGGAGGTTAAAGATTACTGAGGAAGCTGACAATAAAAGTGCCCGGCGCACTGGCCTTTGCCCACCCCCTAGAAGACGGAGGGAATCACACATTCTGCCCAACGGCCACAACGGCGAACGTGGCGAGGGTGTGGGTGAGGGTGCGCCCTCCTCGCATTAATATTCAGAGGACAGTGGCCCTCGCCCGAGGGCCATTGGGCCAAGTTTCCCTCTTATCTGAAGCCAGGGCCACAATGTGGCATTGTTCTTTGTCTGAAAGGCCACCAGTGTGGCCCCAGCGTGGACCCGGGATGGACTCCACCTGGTAGAGTAAATATCCACCCAGAGGTGGCCAGTGCAAAGGGGAGGGGCCCTCCTGTTCTCTGGAAAGAGCTACGTTTCTGCTGAGACAGAGTGGGAATCAGAGAGTTGGAGGGCTGGTCGCTGTGGACCCCTCGGGCCTTGGTTGGCCTCCTGGGCTGGGGTGCTCGTGCATGGCCTGTCTTCCTCTTGTCTGTGTCTGAGAGTCCAGGGTCATGTGCCCCTACTGCTCACAGTAAGACTAGAATCTTATGAAGGAAATACATTCTACTGAAACAGTTATCAAAATATTTAGCCACAAATCGGTGCTAACGCACATGCTTCTTGGTAAATGCAATAAATACCACTGGAGTTTCCAAAGACGTGAGGGAAAACAACCCAGTCACAGGCACCACCTGTGCGTTGGAGAATTTTTCTTTTTATTTACTATACTTATTTTCTAAAAGATTTTAGTTGAAAGAATTATAGACTCCCAGGAATTTGCAAAAAAAAAAAAAGGAGAGAGGGAAGTCCCGTGTATCCACCAGTAGCTTCCTCGTGCGGTGACATTGTGCACGACTGTGGACATTACTGAAACCAGGACAGTGCCTGGTACACTGCACCACACTAGGCTACAGAGCCTCTCCCAGCCCTGCACTTGGCATGCGCACTTCCTCCAGCAGGACTCTGTGTGTTGTTACACCCCCCCAGCCACACACACTCCTAGGACTGCCGGCATCATGGAGAGCAGAGCTGGACCCTCAGCTTGCAGGAGCTGCCCAGCGCTCCACTGTGCAGCGGCACCAGCTATCTCCTTACCTTCTCTAGCAGTTCTCCACCCCCTGCAAATAGCAGCAATGAGCGGGCATCGGGCACCAATCAAACACTGTCCCAGTCTCCAAGGAGGTCAACAGTGGGGTGTGGGGTAGTTGTGGAGTTCCCTGTGGTCCCCACTAGTAACCGGCAGAGTGGACAGGGCCAGAGGTGTCTGGGAGAGGCCATCCCAGGAAGGAAGGACTCAGCTTCTAGGATCCGCCCTCCAGGTGGCTGCAGCATGTATGGAGCCACTCCGATGCTGGCATCCACCGGCAAGGTGAGGGCCGTCGGCAGGGGCGTGGTGATGTGCCCACTGTCACCACAGTGCTTCATTCCAGGTGGACCTAGGGAGGACTGGTCTCTCACCGCTGATGCAGCGCCATCTCCATGAGGCAAGTGGCCTCTGCCATGCCGGTGTGTGCACATACAGGGGTGTGTATGTGTGTGTGTGTGTGTGCGCCCATGTGACTGTGAAGGAGAGGCTTGGAGTTGCTGCGGCCTGGAAAACTGAGCAGCCCCTCACATACTCCTGTGGTACTTGGAGAGCAAGACTTCCCTCCCCCACCATGTCACAGGTTGTTCGGTGGCCAGAGCCCCCAAACCCCCAGCACCATGTTCCCCTGGAGGTCCCGGCAGCACAGGTGGCTGGGGAATGGGCAGGTGGAAATGACATCTGCCAACATTCTGTGCTGCGTTTCATCTATAATTGTTTGAAAAATAAATGAATGGATGAACAGGTACATGCAGGGCAGCACCCCCAGTGACGGAGCCACTACTCCTTTGGCGGTAGCTCATGCAATTCCAGCACCAGGCTTCAAGGGGACAGAGTTGACGGTCGGCTCACGTCCTAGGTATCCTCCAGGGCCGGCCAGAAATGCTCTCAAAACACCTGGGTTGGGGCCTTGGACAGCATGTTCTCTCTCTCTCCCTCCCTCCCTCTGTTCTTTCTATGCCTGTTCCTCTTGGTATGCTGCTTCCATGTGTGCCATGGGCTGGGGAAGAACTGGTGGCCATTGACAGTACCAGAATCCCAAGTGTGCTGCTCAGTGACTTGACAGAGAAGATAGCTTGTCACCAGCTCCAGCCCAAACCCAGTGCAGGGAAGGACCTAGTTGGCTGACTTGGCTCCTGGGGCCACATGTAGGCCAACCACTACGACCAGAAAACTCTGTGCGAATCATGAGCTCATCAATCCTGTTGGGGAAGCTGTGTGGGGCTGAGCAGGAGGTGTCAGGAAGACCGGCCTGCAGGGTGGCTGGTAGCCTTTGCAAAAGCATAGAGCATCTGGAGAAGCTTATCAAGGACAGAGAGGACACCTGGAGGGGCCAGCAGGTGGCCAGCAACAGCGTGAGTGACTCAGGAAATCACCAAATGCATGCTTGGGCACTTTGATTGCAATTACCTAGAGAATAGAATTAAATTATATAATTACAAGATTCTATAGAATAATATGATGATTCAATGTTTTGTCCAGATGTGTCCTTCAAAGCAGACTGTCCGAGAGTCCTGCACTTTAAGGGGCCAGGACAGTAGGCTTCATTCATTCATTCATTCCTCAGACGTTTGTTAAGGGCTTCCAGTGAGTGAGGTGTCGGTGCCCGATGGTGTCTGTCTCATGCTTGCGCACCTGCAAGAGCTCTGCACTGTCTAAGGAGGGAGAGGTGACTGCTTAGCCTGGCAGCCAAGGCACCAGCCGAGCACTCCGCATTTCCTGTCCAGGCTGGCCCATCCTAGGGCGACCCACTGCCTTCTGAGTGCGCCCTGCTGTGGCATTTGTTCATGGCACCCCTTCTGCCTGTGGTACTCCTCGTCTTCTAACCTGCCCCTGGAGCCTGTGCTCCCTGGCACACTGAATGCTGAGTGTCAGGTGGATGGTGTGAGAGAAGAGCGGCCACCAGGGCTGGGAGTCTAAGTTACTTGCAACCCTGGATCGCAGCCGGGCGTGCAGTCCCACTACTTCTTGGAAGCATTTCAACCCTGGTTCTCACAACCGCTTATCTTCAAAACTGTTAGCTCATTTGCCTCCCCATTAACCCATTAACGGGTAGAAAAGCACATTTTTAAGACAGGAAAATGGAAGCCCAGGGTTTTCTGTTTCAGGCAACAATGTGGAGCAGTAGACAATCACTTCACTGGAAGTCACTACAAATCTTTGGGTTGAAATCGTCTTCACAGTGCTTATGAGCTGACGGGCCAGGAAGGTGAACTCAGGCCAGGTCACAAGGGAAGACGGAGAGTGGCATTTACTGACCCAGGTCAGACTGAGCACCGATCTTCAATATCATGAGGCTGTGTAAGAAGGTATAGCACAAAACCTGGCCTGGTGGGGTCCGGTGTGATGCTCAATGGACTAATCCTTCTTGTAGTGTTGGTATCTCCTATAGACGCTGGTATGTGTTCTGGCTGCTTGTGGCCAGAGAGAAGCAGCAGAGGATGGCCCAAAGCCTTGGGACCCTGGACTCATGCAGGAGATCTGGAAGAAGTTTCCGGATCCCAGCAGTGGCTCAGCTCCAGACACTGTGGCTATCTGGGAAGTGAACCAGTGGCTAAAAGACCTCTTTGTCTCTCCTCTTCGTAAATGTACTTTTCCGAAATAAGTAAATATACAATTTTTTGAAAAAAGATGGGAGATCTCTTTCTCTCTCTCTCTCCCTTCCCTGCAACTCTGACATTCAAATAAACACATATTTTTTAAAAATAGACTTATTTAATAACCGAATGAGTGTGAGAAAATTTAAACTTTCAGAATGTAGTTTATACTTTGCAAAGTGGGATGAAAATAGAGTTCATGGGGTCTTGAGAGAGATATCCTAGGTAACAGTTCTGTCCTTGAGCACAGAGCTTGGCACATAGTTGAAACTTGGGGCCTCAACTTGCCTGACAAATTCTAGAAATAGAGGGAAAGGCATTTTAAGGAAGATGGGTGGGGAGCCAATTGCTTATGAATAAACACACATATATTTTGTTTGTCTATGGGGGGCAGAGAGAGAAAGAGGATTCATCCACTGGTTCACTCAGATGCCTGCAACAGCTAGGCCTACGCTGAGGCCAAAGCTGGGATTAGAACCTAGGGCTTCCATGTTGATGGAAGGAATCCAGTTATCTGAGCCGTGCGCACTGCCTTCTGGGCTCTGCAGGAACAGGAAATGGAGTTGGGAGCTGGACCTGAGGTCAAGCCTCGATACCGGCTCTTACTGTCCAGGTTAAACACCACCTTGCTTATGGATGCTGGTGAGACAGGGTACCGTGCACTGAGCACATGCCAGGAAAAGGCACTATGCTGTGAACTTTCTTTTCATCATCCTGGTTCATCCTTACAATACCTTTCTGAATTAGGCAATAGGAGAAGATCATTTTTAAGACTTTCCCTTCTGAATAAAGCAAAATATAATGCAGTTTTCAGTAACAGTCATTAGACCTTAGAACTTTAGAAGTTAACTAAAAATAAACTACAGCATTAAAACAATTAACTTCCAGTAAAATACATTAAGAGCTATAATTTTTGCTTACCAGACAACTGTCCTACTCTTCTCAGTTTTCACACTATGGTCGTTTCCAGATCCTGGGAACTTTGTCTCCAGGTGGACACCTGTATCTGAATTCATGTGTGTTGGTTACAAATCCTTTCACTGGGTATTCTTTGGGTTAACTCCCATGTAGGATATGCTATTTAGCAAGAAGTAAAAATGAAGATGTGCTAATCTGAAGCTTAAATGCATATTATTAAAACGCCTCTCGCTGTAACTCTGCTTTTCAAATAAATCTTTTCCAGAGAAAGTACAATTATGATAGCAGCAATTATTTGGAACTTTGCGCAGAGATGTTGGTCTAGGGAGAGCATTTTCTCCCGGGCATCATTTACAACTGCCGACTCATGGCACTGATGGAATGCAGATCGACTTTTAGCTGGTTTTATTATTGCTCAAACGTCATCTGCCTGTGTGGGACCAGCACCATAGCACAGTGAGTGGAGCCGCTGCCTGGGACTCGGGCATGTCGGAGCAGCAGTTTCAGTTCTGGTGACACTGCTTCTGAGCCAGGTCCCTGCTGAGGTGCGGCTAAGCATCAGGATGGCTCAAGTGCTTGGGCCCCTGCCGTCTGTGTGGGAGACCTGCGTGAAGTTCCACGATCCTGGCTTTGAAGGGTCCAGGCTCGGCTCTTGTGGGCATTTAGGAAGTAAGTCAAGCTGATGAAGATCCCTCTGTCACTCTGCCTTCCAGATAAATAAATCTTAAAAAAAAAAAAAGCCCTATCTGTAGACAATTTGTAGCAAACATGATGAACCCCTGTTAGTGCTTAGATATGTAAAATTTTCCCTTTGCTCAAAACTCGCTCAGTTTGGAATTTCAAGCTTGTAATATCTTGGTGCTTCATTTGAAGCTATTAACTTAACATTGTTCTATTTGTGCATCCCTCTAGCTCAAGTCTGTGCTATCACTCTCTTAACTGTGCTCTAAATAGACTATTTTAAACTTTAGTATCACATTATTGGATTTTTTGGTTATTTTTTCTCCCAGTGGTTTCAAATTAGTATGTATGGGGAGAGTTATCATATTAAAATAGTTACACGGTCTTTATAATGCAACTGTATCATTTCTTACAAGCAGTATACAGAACTGAAGTATAGCATAAGTAGACACACTACACAGCCCTTTCAGTGTGACTTACGGGGTTCCTGGAAGGCCACCCGCTCGCGGGCAGCCTCACTCGCCGATGAACAGGAAGTTATCGGGACTGCAGACACCCTGCCCAGCTCCATTGGTCGTTGCTTTCTTTCTTGTATGTCAACTCTGGGCTGCCGTCGCGGTGGCCAGCTGGACTTGTTTCTGAGCTTGGTCCACTCTGCAGGTATGTGTACACCTGCGTCATGAGCCGCACTTGGCAATGGCCTGTTTCCTCTCATTGATCTGTTGTGCTGCACCCCTCCTCTCTTCATGCGTCCGTGTTGTTCCTGGGGTGTTTCCAGGCTGCGGTGATCCAGCTGGGCACCATCTTCAGCGTGCTTCTGGGTGCCCCTCCAACACACATTTCTGTCGTGGGTGGAGCAGCTGGGTGTGGTCAGCATTCCTGTCCCACTGCTCTCGGGGTGGGGGGGGTGCGGGAAGGCATCCGGTCTCTGTCCCGTACACTGTGTTGTCTTCTAGGGATGGGGAAGTTCTGTCCCCGGTGTGTCAGATCTTTAGTCAGGAATCAGAGCTGATCTGTTCCCACTGCCTTTCCTGTTGTTATCAAGGCGAATAGGTCACCTGCCTTCTCTTGATACGATCGACTGCGTTGGTTTCTTTCCAAATCTGAAGTCAGCGCTTCATTTCTGTTCAGTTATGAAATGTCCTCATTTTTATGATTAGCTAACACTTATTCAGAATTTTTTCGTGTTTCTTTAGGAACTCCATTTAGATTTTTTTCTATTGGAATTGTCTGACTTTGGCATGCAAACCTCTGAAGTTTGGTTAAGAGCACGTAGGACTGGCGGAGCCTGTTGCTTCCGTGTGGACGGGAAGGGCCGGCGTTGCAGTTCAGGGGGTGAGGCCTTTGCCAGCATCCCTTAGGAACGCCAGTTAGAGTCCCAGCCCATCCACTTCCAATCCAGTTCCCTGCAAATGTGTCTGGGAAAGCAACAGAATATGGCCCACATGGCAGTCATGGGTGGAGTTCTGGGCTCCTGGCTTTGGCCTGGCTCAGCCATGGCTGTTGTGGTTATTTGGGGAGTGAACCAGTGGATGAAGGATCTCTCTTCCAGTTTCTCTCAACCTTTTTGTCACTCTGCGTACTCGATAAATAAACTGAAAAATTCTCTCCCCGCCTCCAATATCTATCTGTCACTTACTCTGCCTACAAGAGAAATAAAACAAAATCTAAAAAAAGAGAGAAGAGAGACAAGAAGAATAACTTTAAAAATGTTTAATGGAAATCGCCAGTGAAGTCATTTTATCTGTGCGTGATTTTTTGGTAAAAGGTTTTAAAATTAGAAATGCAATTCCCCAGGTAGCTGGTGGGCTGCTGGCTGCCTATTCCTGGGTTGGTTTTGTGGAGTGCTGTGCGTGCAGACTGAATGCTTTCGCCCTCCCGAGTTTGTGTCCTTCCTCCACCTCCACCAGGAAGCAGCCAGGCTGAGAGGAGGTGACGAGGGCAGAGTCATGGGAAGAGGGCTCTCCGGTGAGGTAGGAGAGAGACCAGCAGTTCTTTGGGTTCGCGCCCTGAGCTCCCAGTGAACACCCCTTCCCTCCTTGTTGCTGGTGGAGTTCAGGCCGCAGTGCAGATCTCCCCTTGCTGAGTGCTGCTGGGGTATCGGTCACCGCAACACCACACTGCTGTGTTGGCTGCTTTCCTGGGTCTGTCAGTCTCCAGATGCCCCTCTGCTGTCCTTCTGTCCTCTCCTGTTTCCTGGAATGCGCCCTCTCTGCTTCACACTGGCTCATGTTTCTCTGTCTGTTTAAACATGTCTTTATCCTGTTCTGCCGTCTTGATTCTCTTCCCTAACTGTCCCTCTTAACAGCACTGTTCCACATGATTCACGTTTTCATGTGTTCTTCATCATTGGCTTTATTTTTTTAAGATTTACCTATTTTTATTACAAAGTCAGATATACAGAGAGGAGGAGAGACAGAGGAAGATCTTCCGTCCGATGATTCACTCCCCAAGTGAGTGCAATGGCTGGTGGTGTGCTGATCTGAAGCCAGGAGCCAGGAACTTCCTCCAGGTCTCCCACACGGGGGCCGTCCTTGACTGCCTTCCCAGACCACAAGCAGGGAGCTGGATGGGAAGTGGAGCTGCCGGGATTAGAACGGGCGCCCGTATGGGATTCCAGTGTCAGGACCTTTAGCTGCTAGGCCACTGTGCCGGCCCCAATCATTCACTTTAAAACATTTTCTATTTTGGTTGCAGTTTTCTTAGATCCGTGAGTGGTTTGCAAGTGTAGGTTCAATTCCCCATACTCCAGATTACCCAGGGTCCTCACATGTTAGTGATAACTGCTTTAGTTCCGTAAGTAGCTTCAATCTGGTCAAAAGATTTACTGCCTGGAAGAACAGTCCACACCATTGGCAGAGCTTAGCTCCTGCAGGTTTTGGGTAATTGTGCAGTAACCATCAGATAGTGAATAGGCGTGGGAAGTTCTTAGAGCTTCTACACCCTTATGGAATTTTCCCCCTCTTTGTACTGTCAATGCTTAAAAAAAAAAAAACACACAAAAAACCAAAACAAACGAAAAAAAAAACAAATCTTAAAATCCCCAACTGTGACTGTTGAGTTCTCTCTTCCTGCCTCTAATTCCAGCAGTTTTTGTTAAGTACACACCAATCTATCATTTTTAATGTTCTTCCTACTTTTTTCATTCTTTCATCATTATGAAACTTCTCTTTTCTCTGGATCATACTGCTTTCCCGAAGGCTGTTTTACGAATATTGGAGTAGCAGCTCCACCTTTCTGGTGCTTTCTGTCTGACTCTGCTTTCCCACGATCTGCTCGGATTGGATGTGTCTCTCGTGGGGACAGCTGTACCGTGTTTTACGCTCTTATCTGCTCTGACACCCTGTCTTGGTGTCAGGGGCAGGCCCACTTGTTGTTGACCCTGGTTTGTTAGGCTCTAGGTGTGTTGTTTGGTTATTTTTGTTTACATTGCCTCTTTTTTCTTTTTTTATTGGTCTTCTGATTCTCTTCTGCGTTAATGACGTTTCTGGGTCTTTTCTTTGGATTCCTCTCTGGGTTTTCTCCTTGTAGACATAGGCATTAGTTTCAATAGTTATCTAGAGACTATAAAAGACATCTCGTATTCATCAAGTCTACTTTTATCCTAAAGCCCCATATTTAGCGTATATATGTCTATCTTGAAAAACTTCAGGTAAAAGTGAAGACCTTTGCCACAGTGATTTTCCTTAACGATTTCTGTAAATGTTTCCCATTTACATTGATGATGAACCCGACAAACAGCATTGTTGGTTTTGCTTTCAACGGTCACATGGCTTCATGCCGCTCCCTGGGCTGCGGTTTCTGATGCTCTCTGTTCTGTCCCTGCAGGTGCACATCGCAGTGCGGTGCCGTCCTCCATGCGGGAGGAGCGCAGTGGGGGCGAGTGCTCTCATTTTGAGGAGCTCCATTCCAACACTTCAGAAGGACTCTTGTTGCTGCCCGCAGGCTTCCTGCTGGACAAGCTCTTCCTGATGTCTGAGAGTGTGCGATTTCAGTGCACTCTGATGAGAAGTCAGCTCTTGGTTTTGCTTTACGTTCTCGTATTTTCTTGGTTTCTTTCAAGAATGTCTCTTTATTTTTAGTCCTTTGACCATGGGTGCCTAGCTGTCATCTTCGTGTTTATACCTGCTTACAGGCTCCCAGCTTCTTGACCTGTAACTGAACACTTTCACAACAAATGAGAATTTTACGTGTTTTTCAGTTCTTGACTGTTCTTTCTCAATTCCAACTACATCTACATCCTTGATATTTCCCCACAGTTCCTGTTCATTTTTTTTCTTTGATCTTTTCTCTCTGACTTCTCTGGGTAATTTCTCTCCATTTGTCTTCAAGTTCAGTGGCAGTTCCCTCTCTGCCATCTCCAGCCTCTTTTCATTCTATGTTCCAAACGGGCAATGGTTTGTACCTTTCAATAGCAGAGTATTCTTCAGCCTTCCATTTCAACTTTCCCTTTTCTCTGTTAAAATGTCCTTTTTGCTCTCTCATTAGGACCACATTTTCATGAATATGTGTAGGAGCTTCCTGGAAGTCTGTGTTGGACAACTCTGCCTCTGTGCCGTTTGGGGTCTGCTTTCTCTGACTCCCCCTGCCTTGTGTATCCACTGTGTTTTCCCATTTATTTGTGTGTCTAGTGGTTTTTGTTGAAAACTAGACATTGTGGACAAGATACTGCAGTGTCTCTGGATTCTGTTATGTTCTTCTAAGGCTCATTGGCTAATTTTCTAGCGCATCATCTCCAACTACCTCATTTTCTTTCCCAAGTTCAGTTTTTGCAGCTTTGGGCTGTTGTGTTTTCAGTTGGGTTCCCTGGAGTCTGCACTGCCACAGAACAGTCTGGAATGGCTGGCCAAGGATTAGGACAGGGCTTATGGCTAAGCTTCTGGACAGCTTTTATAACCACCTTTTGACATTTATCCATCCTTTGACTTCCTTGGACCTGTATTTTCTCTCTTACATTTTAGCCACTCCACTGACTGTGAACTCCACCCTCTAACAGCTGAAGGCAGCAAGGATTCAACCTGTGGCTGCTGCCTAGGGCCGTGCATGGCAGAACGCCTGCAGTGACAAGCGTAGCCAGCTTGCAGATCTCCCTGGGCTCCCGGAGCTCTGTCCCGGGCAGACTAGCCATCAGCCCATGAGTCCGGACTGAGGTTTGTGAGTTATTTCTTCTGTTGCTCTCTCGCTTTTGGAGTGTCCCTCAAAAATGTCAGCTACTTGGGACCAGTGAGGTGACGTTGCAGGTAAAGGTGCGGCTGTGACACCAGCATCCCATAGGGGCATTGGTTCCTGGCTGCTCTGCTTCCATCCTGGCTCCTTGCTTGTGACCTGGAAAAACAGCAGAGGATAGCTCAGATGTTTGCAATTCTGCCATCCACTTGGGAGACCCAGAAAAAACTCCTGGTTTCCTGGCCCAGGGCTGCTCATTGCTGCCGCTTGGAGGGTGAGCCAGTGGAAGAAAGCTCTCTCTCTTTCTCGCTCACTCTCTCATCCTAATTTTAAAATAAATAAATAGGTTTTTTAAAAACGCCTCCCGTCCCATCTGCCTGCCCCACCTCCTCCTGTGTGCAGGAGGACTTGCTGCTCTATGACCGCTGAGGACTGAGGTCATCCTCACGCCCCTTGGAAGAAAGCCACATTGGCAGTTCTTCCCTGTCACAACGGCTGCCTTAAGGCACCTGTCCCCTTCGGTTTCTGCTTTTTTCAGATTATTTTTTGGTGACCTCAGGTAGTGTTTCTTGTGATAAATTCTGTCTAGATTGTTCTCTATGAATGTGCTTGCCTGAAAAATTCTGCTCTTTCAATCAGCCAGATTCTTAAACGATAGGTGTTTTCAACAACCTGTTTCCTAATTGTCGCTGTTATATAAAAATGACTTTTTGTATTGATCTCCTATCTAGCAATTTTGCCAAAGTCACCTGTTACTTCTAACATTTGGCGGATTGTTTCGGATTTCTTCACACCTGCTATTTATGTTATTTGCAAGAACGAGTTTCATTAAACCATTTCCAGTTCTTATATCTTTGTTTCTTTATCTTTTTTTCTGTGTCGCACTCTCCAGGATTTTTGGAGCCACGTTGATATAAGTGGCGGGCTTGCGATCACGTCTTCCATAGGCAGGAGGGGCCTGCAGGCGGAGGGTTCTGCAAGGCTGCTGGAGCACGCCCTACCAGCAGCCGGACTCTCATCCTCTGGAGTGTTTTCTTTGTAATTATAAGGAGATGTTGAGTTTTAGCAAGTGCTTCTGTATCTGTTTGAGATGATAATGTGATTTTCTCTGAATGTTGAGAATTAAATTGGTTACTTTTTTTTCAAATATTAAAAAGACTTGCATTACTGAAGCTAATCATTTTAAGTCGCAAAGTGTTCTTTTAAAAGAAAAATCATAGAATTCAACTTGCTTATACTTTGCTTAGGATTTTAGCATTTGGAGTTTATGAGAGAGACAGATCTGTAGTTTCTCATTTTTGTGATGTCATCATTAGATTTCGACATGAAAGTTGTGACATTATCCTAAAATTGGTAGGAAATAATGGCTCCTCTTCTGCTTTCTGAAAGTGTGTGCAGTATTCCACATCACCTCTTCCCTCCGGTCGAAAACAAGTCACCGGAGAAACTGCCTTCGCACTTCTTTTTGGGAGAAGATTTTGAATTATAAAGTAATTTTAAGTATTTATGTGCTAGTTGTAATTTCTAGGTCTTGTGTCAGTTTGGGAAAGTTGTGTTTTTCTGGGTCTCTGTTTTTGGTGTTCTGGGAAGCAGGTGTCTAACTTACCCACACGGGCGGTGGCGTGCACCTTTTGTGTCTAACGTTGGCGTCTCATGCTGTTTCTGTTGGTTTGTTTTTGGGTGTTCCTCACTTCGTTCTCCTTTTCCAACGGGAACTTGCGCCTGTGGCGTCTCCACTGTCTGCTTGTTTTCCAGCTTCTTTCCGCACCTTGCTCTCTTCGCCGCTATTCCCATTTTTACCTTCCTGTCCAATTATCTTTATTTTTGCCTAACCAGATGTGGACACTGGGTCGTCAAGTTTTAGCCTGTTCTCTCCTTTTCAGGTAATATGCTTCTGTCCTAACCCTAACTCTGGCTCTAGTTCGCTCTAGCCAGGACATTGGAACTCTATCTGGGCCTTGCAGGTGGGTGGCAAGGTACTTACTTGGGTCATCCGCTGCTTTCCAGGCATGTTGGCAGGGAGCTGGACGGGAAGCTGAGCAGCCAGGATTTGGAATAGAGCCACATGCGCTGCTGGCGCTGCAGGTGCTGGCTTCATGTGCTGTGCCACAGCAGGGACCTCCGTGTTGCCGTAATGTCCTGTGGTTCCATTGCTTTCCCCCAGGTGGTTCCTGCACACATCCTAGGTGATGAGTGTGCTGGGTACCCCTTTGCCCGCAGTCTGGCCTGCAAGGAGAGCAGCCAAGAAAACTTGTGGGGTAACTCTTGGGAAGGAGTGACTCGCAGTCCTGATTCCTGACCAGATCTGGATGGCGTTTGGCAACTGCTAGAGAATTCGAGGCTGAGGGGGACCAGTCCTGGGCATGTCTCTTGGGGTTAGATCACGAGTGGCTTCCCTCCATCCCGCAGGAGAGGGAGCAGACTCCTCACAGACCTGGTAGCAGGGAGCTAGATTGCAAGTGGAGCAGTGGGGATTCAAACCAGCGCCCATCTGGGATGCTGGCATTGCAGGCAGCAATGTTACTTGCTAGGCCACGGTGATGGTCCCAAGGCTTCTCCATTCTCAGCTGACACGGCTGGCAAGCCTTACACACACACACACACACACACACACACACACCCCTGCTCTTCATCTACCGGCCTTCTGTCTCTCTTTTCTCTCTACAGGTATGGTGCGTGGCCAGGGTCACACTGGATATAGTCTCACTGCCTCCCCTCCCGCCGCCCTTCCATTCTGTCCTCATCCAGCCCTGTGGCAATCACGAGGGGCTGAGGGCCATCCATGACACTCCATCTAGCTGTCCTACAGAGATCCTGAGGCCAGGCATATGGACTGGCATCCAGTGCAATGGATATTTTGTAAGAAGAGGTTCTAAGCCAGAAGCCAGGAGCTTCGTCTGGGTCTCCCACCTGGGTAGCAGGGGCCCTTGTGCCATCCTTAGCTGATTTCCCAAGTGTATTAGCAGGGAGCTGGCTGGGTTGGGGGAGTGGAGCAGCCGGGACTGGAACTGGTGTCCATATGGTATGCCGGCATCAGAGCCTTAACATGCTGCACCAACAATGCCAGGACCTCATCTCTTCTTTCCTCTCCCTCCATGCAAAGAGCTCTTCTCCCTCTGCTTCTTCCCATGCCAGCAGGGTAACTGGTGTTTTTCAAGGAATTAGTCTATTTTATCTAACAGGGGCTGGGGAAGGCAGGGAGGAAATGGAAGATGCAAAGTACATGCAAATGAATATGCACAGGCACAGTGAATTGCAGGACAGAAAGCAGCCGGAAGAGCCATGATGGAGAGGGAGATGTGGGGGGGAGACGGGGGAGGGGGACCATTGGGTCCCCAAGACCCCACTGGTGGAGTTCTGACTGAAGACGGCTATGACCTGACCTTTGCTTGAAGAAGTCAGACTGACCAGTCAAGGATGAGAACAGAAAGCCCGGAGTGGAGGCTGCACATATGGGAGCCCCTGGCACATAGATGGCAGTGCCAGCCGTGGGGGGCACCACCAAGGCAGTGGGGGCGGGGATCTGAGCTGAGGCCCAGGTGCCAAGCCCAGTGTTCAGAGGCCAAGACGGGAGGGGCAGGGGATGAGGTCCAAGGCCAAGACAAGGACTGACCCTGGCGACGCAGAGGTCACCGGCCACTGTGACAGGAATGAGCTGGGGTGGAGCCTGAGGGCAGAAGTGCTGGAGTTGCTTCCAGGCCGGGGAGACAGTGGCTCAACCGCAGGTGTAGACAGCTCCGTTCAACAAGTCGCTTTCCTTGGAGCAAAGGGGTGATCCCTGGAGGGCTGTGCACAGAGCAGTGCTGGTCATCGAGAACCAGTTACAGCACGTGCCACTTCCTGGGTTGCAGCGGGCTCACAGAGGTGGAGACCGTGGGCATCAGGGTGTTTCCACCTGGCACGAGTTGGGGAGCCCTGCTTGGGGAGGAAGAGAGGCCTGGCTGAGCCCTGCGAGAGACGTAAAGTGGTCCCCTCCCCCAGGAGGCCCTCCATCATGGACTGTACCTCACTGCCTTCTTTGCAGAACGTGCCTCACTGCTCTGACCGGCTCCCCCTCGGAATCCTGTTCACACTCACACAGCCCCCTCCACCTGCAGGTGTTCAGGCTGGTGTCGTCACTGGCGCTGTCCAGAGAACCCTCTGCACCCCTCTGGGAGGGAGGGCCTGTCATCAACCCTCTCTGCGGAGGAGGAGAGCAGGGCCCTGGGGCTTGACAGCCATCACCTGGGGTCACACGTCATGGCAGGGTCAGAACTCCGGTTCAGTTTTCTGGGCCACCTACTCAGCCCTGTGACCTCTCGGAACTCAGCATCCCTGTCAGACAGGACACAGGCTCCAGAGGTGCAGCCCTGCAGAGGAGCAAACAGAGAGGTGGGGCCAGGGCACAGGCACCCCTGTAGGTTCAGCTGCAGGGCCTGCTCCCAGGCAGCTGGGTAATTTGGCGTGGTCACCGGGGCCACGGGCTGCACATGGCTTAACCCTGGGAGGGAGCGGCTGGCAATGGGGCCCTGCTGCTGTGCCCATGGGAGGGAAGTGGCTCCACTTCCCTAGCCTGTGCTGAGTCTTCTTGTCATGGCCACCAGGTGCTGACCAGCCAGGGTCATCCCCCGCACCTGGGCTCCTGTGGTCTCCCCAAGACTGCCTCCTCCGTCCGCCTGGGAACCAAAGTTCTGTGGTTTCCCAACTGCCTGTTTCTCCTTTTGATTGAAGGTCAAAAAAGCACTTGGGATCAGGGCTGGGTCACCAAGCTGGGCCATCCTTCCTGGCTCAGGCACACCCCTTGGGCAAGCCCCCACACCTTGCAGTCTTAGACCTCCTCCCAAGGTAGGTGGACTGCATTAGTTCTTGGTTCCCTCCAGCTTCCGAATGCTGTGTTCCAAATCCATCCATCAAGCACTATTTTGAGGCCTTTGAAGCGAAGCTTGGGTGTTGGTTCACATTATCCCACACACCTGCCTCACGCCTTCCCAGCTTCTGAAGTGTCCTGTGCTTGGCTAGCTGGAAGCCCCGGGTGGGAGCCTTGTGTGTGTGGGGAGGAGCAGGTGGGTCACCCCTGATCTGGAGGTTGTTTGCCTGTGACAGAGAACGGTGCACAAGGAACAAAGTCTCCTGCGTGAAGTTACCGCGAAGGCCTTGTACTTGGTCTGAGGGATGGAGCAGGACGGTTAGGGAGACACAGGTAGGGCCTTGGCCAACGCCAGAGGATGGGAAGCTGTCATCACAGAGTGAGGTGGCACGGCCAATCCAGGCGGGGTCTCCCTCGTGTTTTGTTGCCTAGCATTGCTCCCCAGACCACAGGATGTGGTTGGCTGAGCCCTGCTGCTGGCAGTCAGCACAGTGGTGCCCACCCATGCTAGCTCCCCTGGGCTTGGCTTGGGTCAGGGGACCAGTATGGGCCAGGGAGCTGTGAGAACAAGTTCTGGGGGTCTCCTGTGGCTGAAGGCGCTAAGGGCCCTGGGGGCCCTGTTCCCTGCTTCCCTGTCACTATCGCCCTGGAGGCCACTGGGTTTTCCATGAGCACAAGGCCTAAGTGACAGGTGAACTTGGCCTCTTAGATGCAGACTGGCCTGCTCCCAGCCATGCTCATCTGGAAGGACACACGTGAGAGTGCCAAGAGGAAGGGCACACACAGCCTTGGAGACATCCATGTGGCTCTTGCCTGGGCTAATGCTGGTCAGTCATGCTGCCTAGGGAAGCTGTGCCCCATGCAGTGGGATGCCCGCAGGCGGGAGTATGCAGGAAGTATTCCCGGCACAGCTAGGGGCACAGCCAGCTCAGCTCTAGCCTGTGGCCCTGGCCCCACAACTCCTCTCTCTTGGAGAGTTACAGCCTAACCAGGAAATAGTGCCAGGGCTGCCAGTCGCCCGCGGACAACTGCACAACTGTGTGGGCTGCAAACCCCAGCGCGTCTCAGAAGTGTGAACTCCCCCGGGGCTGCGCGCAGAGCAGGGGCCACAGAGCTGGCCAGCAGGCTGCCTGCCCAGGCCAGAGCTGTCTGCAGAGGCAGCTGGGGGAGAGGGGTCAAGAGGTTAAGAGGTTCTTTCTGGTCTTAGGCAGGCAGGCACAGGGTGGGGGTGGAGAGGGCGTCCGCCTGAATCTTTTGTGGGGAGAGAGATGGTAAGAACCAGGGAGACGTGTCTTTTATCCCAATTCTCTTTGCTTTAACCTCAGGTGCTGAGTCTTCCTGCCTTTGTTTAGTCATCACACAAATGAAAAGGAAACCAGTGAACCACAGGCCATTCTCACACCTCGCCTGGCGGCCAGTGGAGGCTTAGCTGGGGCTTCGGCAGGTGGCTGGGCAGGGTGCTGCTAATGTCCTGCAGCCCCGGGCACTTCCTGTAGACACATGGTACCCTCAGCCCCAGCCCTGGTCCTGGTGCTGAGCTGGGACAAGAGGTTGGAGAAAGAAAGGCCCGTAGAGCATGCGATGAACCCATCATTGTCACCACCGTCGTGGCCCACGTTGTCTGCAGCCCACACATCGCTCCTCTTTGCTGACCTGGCATTGTTCTGGTGAACACTGTCCCTGCAAAGACAAATTGTGGGAGCGACTTGTCACAGGGTTGGTGGGAAGGCCTGTGGCTCCTGAGCCTCCTGCCTCCAGGAACAGAACAGGCGTTTGTGATCCTGGCTCTGTGTTTCTGAGCCTCACGCGTTGTCTGGCCCATGGCAGGGCCGTGGAGCAGTTTCCCTGCTATCCAGGGCGATTTCACACCACCGACTTTGCCCTGCACACCTGCAGGCCAGAGGTCTGAGCTGGCGGCCCCAAGAGAGGGGCCTTCTCTTCCAGCTGCAGCGGTTGCTCCAGGGGGTGGGGGGGCGCAGGGAGCAGTCTGCCTTTCTCTGGGTGTCTGTGTTTAGGTGGTGGCATTCTGGAGGGGCATGGCCATTAGATGCCAGCTCGCCTGCCCCATGCAGCTCATTCTCTTTCAGCTGATTGCATCTGCAGAGACCCAACATCCACATGAGGCTCCGTTTGCAGGTGCGGAGCGGAGGCTTTGAGGGACGTGGCTCAGGGGCAGTAGTGTGCCCTACATGGCCGCCTCAGGCACGAGGGGGAAGAGGGGAGGAGGATGCGGAGAGGAGGGTTCTGCATTTTAGCTCTGTGTGTATGTGTGTATCCGAGTACCAGGGGCACTGCCTTGCTTGAGACAGGCTTGGGGTCCACCTAACATGCTGCTTAACCGAGGAGCCTTTCTGCTGGGCACACAGTATATGCCTGCTGGCTCTCCTTGGCTGCCTCCCGTGGCCAATCATGTGTCCTTCACTTGGTGATGGCGGTGAGACCAGACCCAGTGCCGAGTTCCCATGTGACGGAGATGTCTAACACGGGCCTTGCTCCCAGCCCTGCCCTTGTGATCCCAGAGGGTATGACCTTGAATCCTGGGGAGGCGGTGGGGAGAACAGAGCAGAGCAAGTCTTTAAACCTGTGCATTGTACACACACACACATGCACACACACACGCACATCCCTCATACATACAGATCTCTCATCCGCTGGTTCACTTTGCAAATGCCTGCGAAAGCCAGCACCGTCTCGGGCCGTACTCAGGAGCCAGTAACTCTGGGTGGGTCTCCCCACGTGAGCGTGGGGACCCACACACTTGAGCTGTCACGGCCACACCTGCTGCTCTTACTCAGGTGTCTTAGCAGGAAGTAGGAAAGCAGAATGGAGTGTCACCTCAACATGAGATGTGGGTGTCCAAAGTGCAGGCTTAACCACTGGGCCCTTTGCCTTCAGTCTTGGACTTTGATCTCACCCAGGTCAGGACCCCCTCCAGCTCCCCCACCTCGGAGGCATTGTAGGCTGGCTGCAGGGGGAGAGCTGAGCCCCCGGCTGAGGTCAGGGTCGTTGGGTGCAGACGGCAGGGCGTGGGTGCTGACAGTGCCAGCGCGTTCCTGCCGTGGCTCTGGCTGGCGGTGAAGGTGCCGGGAGGACGGCCCCTGCAGCCTTGCCTGTTCCAGAAGGCTCCGTGGTGCATACATAATCAGGCCCTGTGTAATTACCAGTTTGAGTCTGCCTAGGACACTAGGGCTCCCACCCCCTAATTTACCTTATAAATTTATTCTGCTAAAAAAGTCGAAAATGTCAGTCTTCTGTGAAGCTGCATAAATGAATTATCTCCCCGGATGACAGAAGGTGGGAAGGAGGAGGCAGCTCCCAGAGGACATCCTTCCCTGGAAGCGTCTGTGAGAAGCCCGCACTCAGCCCGCACCCAGCACACAGCCCGGCGGGAGGCCCGCGCACCCCCGGCTGCTTGCACCCGGGACTGCTGGGCAAGCGGAGGACAGGCAGCCAGCATCTTACCCAGGGTCCCGTCCCACCACATTCCCCTTGCGGCCCCCAGGACCAGACACCACAGGAAACTGCTTCCCAGCGCGGTCAGCACTCCCCAGATTCTTTTGCAAAGAAGAGTTTGATAAAACTATTTATAAAAACACATAGCAAGCCTTTAATGACACGTTAGGAGGCTTGAAAATAAAGTTCCTTTAAAAGTCCCTCTAATCCCATAATCCTAACACAATAGCAGCCATCATTTCTGAATCTCTTTCTAGTCCGCTGTTTTTCCCATGGGTGATCTGCTTTTCCTTGTCACTCCTCCTTGTACAATTAGGTAAAAGGTTCAGTTGCTGCAACGTCTAATTTTGGACTTTGGGGGGCTGATCCCAGGGCGTTTGGAGACCAAAAGGAGAGAGAGAGAGAGAGAGCAAATGATGACTCCCCTTCGACTCACCCCAGGCTCCCATTTCTCAGCTGACCCCTACCAAGGGGCTCCTCCTTGCCTGGGCTCTGTGGGCCCAGCTTCTTGCAGTTTGCAACCAGGTCTTGCCCTGACATCTTGACATCCTGCTATGTGCCTGCCAGGGGCAGAGGAGGCAGAGGGTTCTGGGTGGCCTCTTGGGAGAAGCTCAGAGCCCTGAGATGTGCTGCTCCCTGGCAGAGCCTGGTCCTGGCCCAGACCACCCCTCAGTGTGGCAGTGGCACATGTCCTACCCAGCTTCATGTGGCCACCAAGTTCCCACCGTGCCCAGCAGCGAAATTACCGCAGGGGATGTCTCTGCCCCAGACTGGAGTGCCTGGCTCAGCTCTGTCCTGTCCCAGCTTCCTGCTGGTGGGCAGCCTGTCGCCCTTGTGGGAGACCCACATGGAGCTCCTGGCAGCTGCCTTCGGCCTGGCCCAGCCCTCGCTGTTGTAGGCGCTCGGGGGAATGAACCAGTCGATGGAAGGTCTCCCTTTGCCTTTTGAAGAAAATGAAAATATTTAAATAAACTAATTAAAAAGAGAGCTGGGGTCTTTGAGGCAATGAGTCCTGGGCTCCGCCCTCATCAATGTTTTAAAAACGGGCAGGGAGGGGCTGCGCTTGGTCCCTGATGTTCTGCCGGAAGTGGATGGAGTGGTGGTCCTGCTGAGATCGCTGCCACAGGCAGGGAGCCATCTTCGAACCTGCTGACACCTGGCACCTGCACACACCAGTGCCCAGAACCGTGACGAAACACATCGTTATTATGTGACTCAGTCTCAGGGATTTCTTACATTTCTTACTTTATTTATTTCAAAGAGAGGCAAATACAGAGACAGATTTTCCAGCTACTGATTCACTCCTTAAATGACCACAATTGACACTAAGCCAGGCTAAAACCAGCAGCCTGGATCTCCATCCTGGTCTCCCATGTGGGTGCAGGGGTCCAAGCACTTGGGCCGTCCTTGGCTGCTTTTCCAGGCACATCGGCAGGGAGCTGGATGGGAAGCGGAGCAGCCACACTCAGCCAGTGCCCGTACAGGATGCCAGCATTGAAGGAGGTGGCGTTGCCACCTTCAGTGCCACAGCACTGCCCCCATGCCACCCCCAAATCCCTTCCACCTTCCCTCCTTTGCCCCATTTCACTGTGCCTCATTTTCTTGGTTTCTTAGCTGTTGTCCTGTCTCCTGAACATCACAGTGCCAATGAAGACCCTCTCTGTTCTGCTGGTCCAGAATGCCCCGGCTGCTCATGTCACACCTGCTTCTTCCTTGCCATGTTCTAGTCCAGTCATTTGGGTTCCACATCCACTGATGCCTAAGGCAGCCAGTGACATGTTTGCATGGTGGCTAGGAATAGCGGGGAGCAGGGTGGGGTGACACACAGGGACCAACCTGGAGTGACCTCCCTGCTGCCTCTTGGTGCCTGGCAGGGAGTCAGCTGTGTAATGGGGAGCAAGGCTGTGCTCTCCAGGACTAGGCAACATCAGCTTGCTGACAGTGTGATTACATCCTGCAGGCCTGAGGGTCTTGGCAGGACCCTGTAATCTGCGATCAGGACCCCCTGCCTCCTATGTGATATGTGCACATAGTAGGCCTGCTCTTCCCTGTACACATCCCTGCCTGCTCACCTGTGACTCACCTACTGTGTGATAAGCACAGCTGCACTGCGCTTTATCAACTGGCCCTGCGGCTGTGTGTCTGCAAGGGCTCTGTGGTCCGCTGTGGCATCAGGACCAGTGTCGCCAGGCCATGGGTGTCCCCTGGTCCCTGTTGTTATGGAGTGCAGCCAGTGATTGCTCCTTCACCTCTCCTTGTGTACTCTTCCCTGCACGTCCTAACTCGGCTGGGATGTTGGATGCAGATGAGTCCAATTAGTCTTTTTAGCTACAAGCCCAGTTCCTGTTCCTGCGCATCCCAATGAGCGCCAATTACTCCTTAACCCACAACACTTAGGTATTGGCTCCTGCCCACCTGTGACTCACTTATCAACTGAGAGGGGATGGTATTGCCTTGTTGTGTGACCACTCCCCTCACAAACCGCTTTAAAAGGCCTGTGATGCGGGGGAGAGGGGCTTGCTGTCTTTCTGGTCGGGTGCTTCCATTACTCTGGCACCTTGACTCTTGGCTGACCCAGGACAGGTAATCCCCTGAGCATGGTCCGGTGTACTGCTCAGATGGGACAATGGATATAGCAGTGTTATTTCTGGTCTGTGTACTGTCAGGAGTCCCAGAAGAGGTGAGGCCTAGCAGTGATGGAAAGTGGGCAGAGAAGCCAGGGAAAGGTGAGTGTCTGCAGCTTTGGAAGTGTGTCCAGGTTATTCGTTGCGTGTCTCTTAGGAGAACTTGTATCGTTGGGGAAGCTGGGACATAGGTCTTCAGCTTAACGGATGGGCTTCAGGGTAATGACCATTTGTTCCTCTTGGGGTTATGTTTGGTTGGATTATGTCTGGATGGATTATGATTGGTTGGCTTGCCATATGGACTTGTGATCTGCTATTTCTAGTATTACGATTGGTTGGTTATGATTGGTTGGATTGCCGTATGGATGTGTGATCTGCTATTTCTAGTGGGCCCTGTTATCACCAAGCTTGGTTAATGAAGACTCCTTGATAAACCTAAGGCATGTTTGGTGTGATCTTGCTTGCACCCCGGAACGCTGTAATCTCCCAGGACTGCTCTGGTAGCTGGTGTTAGGTGCGCTGTGACGGTGGTACAGCTTCCACTGCCTTTTGCGGTGATCTTGCTTTGTTCCTCAGATCTGGGGCAGTGTGCAAGCTCAGGCTTGTCTGGCTGGGGACCTCGGGTACTGACCATCATAAAGCACAGCTGTCTTTGGGACCCAGCATGCTTGACTCTCAGCATGCCCTTGCATGTTTGCACAAGTACCAGGTCTTGCCCTGAGATCTTGACACCCTGCTATGTGCCTGCCAGGGGCAGAGGAGGCAGAGGGTTCTGGGTGGCCTCTTGGGAGAAGCTCAGAGCCCTGAGATGTGCTGCTCCCTGGCAGAGCCTGGTCCTGGCCCAGACCACCCCTCGGTGTGGCAGTGGCACATGTCCTACCCAGCTTCATGTGGCCACCAAGTTCCCACCGTGCCCAGCAGCGAAATTACCGCAGGGGATGTCTCTGCCCCAGACTGGGCCACGGGCGTGGGTCCAGGAGCAAAACCACAGAGACGCTCACGGTGTGGCCAGGTGTTTTAGGTGGGTGCACTTGGCAGGTACTCATCCAGGCGTTCGGAAGCGCCGTTACCAGGGAGAGCCCTGAGCTGGGGCAGGTTGGTGGGAGCCGTTTATCCCACCTGAGTCTGCTGCTCTCAGGCTCTGCACAACAAGCCTGGCAGGCAGCTGACAGGCGGCCTGGCCATCGCTCCTAGACGGTGGGTTTCTCCCGTGGATCCCTCTTCTGCAGCCTCCATTTTTCATTTCGAGAAAGCCCTTGACGGCTGCTGTGGCAATGGCAGAGGCTAATTGCCTGGGGCTGGGAGCTGATGTAGCTCCTGTCACCTTCTAACAGCCCGGAGTGCGGGGCTGTGTGCATCCCACGCAGGTGTCCCTGTCAGAGGCTGGGCAGGGTGCCAGTGTGGTGGGAGCAGGAAGCTTTGCCTGGCCCCGTCAGAACCCACCCAGGCACCCTTTCCCCTGCTCCAGCCTCGCTGGGAGGTGTCCTTCTGGGCAAGCCAAGGCGTCAGCCACTCAGGGCATCCCCTGCATCAGGAGGGACACGAGGGTCTGCTCACTCCCTGGGAAACACGCCACGTGCTGCAGGAGTCCCAGCCTTCGGTGGGGTTGGGGGGCTGCAACGCCGCAGTCCGAGGGCCTCACCTGCCTTTGCCCCTTGTGGGATCCGAAGGGCTGTGGGAATAAGACAATGCAATAAAGTCACAATGAAACAGCCGGGGCCTTTCACACTTCCTCACTTTCTTTAACTCAATTTATTTTTCATTTTGTGGACAGAGATTTAGTCCGGGTATTAGTTTATGATTTTTACTGAAGGAATTACTCAACACACACACATATAAAAAGGAAATATTATTTTTATCATTTATTTTGTGCCATGTATACCATAGGAGAAAAAAAATGGAGTGAAATCACTTCAGTACCGCTGTGTTTTTCATTACAAAGTTATTACATATAGAAATTACTCCAAATTATCTGAAATGAATGGAAATTATGAGGTTTAAATTCCCCAGGTTACAGCAGGCATAGCTCTGGAAATTTATTTTGTCATCTTGCTGAACATAATTGCTACAACAAAATTTCTTCCATTTTACAACTGCAGCATAACTTATTTATACCGGTGTAGCTGTAATTTTACATCAATAAGTTGCATGGGAAGGAATACACAGGTGGTAATTGAAAACAATAATTTGTACTGAGGTCCAGGTGGAACGGTTGGCTCAGGCAAAGCCTCCGGCAACTGCCATGGCAGCGTGCTGTCTGGGTAGGCTCTTCTTACGCCTTGGCCAGCACCGGTCAAACCACTGAGGTCCCCTCCGTCTCATCCTGGGGGCTGCTGCCCCACGAGCCCCAGCCTGTCTGACTTTGTGCTGTGGCCTGTCCACCCTGGTCTGCAATGGGAGGCCACGGGGCCCTGGGGCTGCTGAGGGAGGTGGGCACACTTGGGTGCCAGCTCCTGCCCTTTCCTTCTCTGGCGTTCCAACTTGCCTCTGGGTTGGGCGCATTTTGGTACCCGGAGCTAATTAAGGTGTTTGATAGATTTGAGTTGGAGGATGTGCTCTTGCCAGAAACATCAACGATTCGATTCCCTAAGCACAACGCGGAGCGCTAAATCCACTAATGCTTCATACATTACTGTGTTCCTTCCCAGCCGGAATGTGTGGTCTGGGTACAATAGCAAACCCATCCCCAAGCAGGCATTCTTAGTCTTCAGTTCTCTAATTGTTCCTGTTAAGCAGATACAAATAATGAAACTGCAGATGCCTGTGCTAAATCCCAGCAGCTGATGAAGCCTCCCGTTTGAATCCTGAGGTCCAAATACAGATTTGCAACAGTTGGTCATAAATCTGTCCTATTTGGAACCCAGATCCTCAACTGGGGTGGCCTGGAGACGGGTCCAAGCTGAGCTGCTTTGCTTTGCCTACTGTTCCCATTCATGGCACACATGGGAGAGACAGGGAGAAGGGAAGGGTGTGTGTGAGACCGGTCTCTGCCACAGTCAAATGGGAGATGTTACTGCCACATCCATATTTCAGAAGCCATCGTTGTTACAAGGATCCCCAAGGCTTAAAATCACATTGAAATGATTTTTTTTTAAAAAAAGATCTAGATTAAACTAATATCAGAATGCATAGCAATCCAGCCTCTCAGTTTTCCCTGGGTAGCATTAATTATCTTTTGTTGTAGCAAATTGTCTGCCTTGTAAATTGAGCTGAAAGTGCATCTTCACGCAGATGCAGTGTGGTGATGCGTCTGTAATGGAACGACTTCTACAAGTTGCATGTACTACAGCAATATTATTGCATCTTCAGCCATGCACCTGCAGTTAAAACTTTGTGGATTAGAGCAGGATCTGTTTGTTAGTTTGCTGTCTTAACCCTTATCTATTAAACAGAGGGAAAGCCATTCACGTGTTTTTCTAGGAGACAAACTCCCTGCATTGAATTCACTCGAAAGCACGCGGGGCGGTTTCTAAAATTACAAAACAGCAGATGAGACCTCCCAGAGCCCTGCTTTCTTTCTGGCTCTGGAAGGCGTCTCTGCAGCCAGGTGTGGCTGGTTTGTCTTTTGATTTTTTGGTGCGCGCCCCCTTGCACAGTCTCATTAGCGGTGCCTTTAGGAGGCAGGCTAGCCTGACTCACGCCTCTCCCTGCTCTGTTCTTCCAGCAGCCAGCTCTTCCCCCTCACTTCCTTCTAGAGCAGCACAGCCCAGAGCTTGGCATGGAGGTGGGCGAAGGGGACAGCTCGCCACTGAGTCAGACTTGTCTACAACTCCAGCCTAGCCTTTATGGCAATTTCCTCTTTTTCCAAATGCTGAAGGATACAAACTAATTAATCCTCGCAGCCTCATAAAGCCCTTGTTAGGAAGGTGATCATGACTGCCTCCCTCGGCAGCCCCTCCCCGTCCCCATCACCAGACACCTCATTGTCGCTCCAGTCTCAAGGCGGCTGACAGCCAGTGTCTGAAAATTCCCTTCCGAATCCTAGTGCTTTTCCCAGATGATCCATTTTTCATTCTTCCTTTCTGGTCTGTGCTCTAAACAGGGTGGGTTGTTGGTCAGTAGGCCAGTGAGTTCAGAGGTGTGTGTGTGTGCGCATATGTGTTCAAAGCAAGGCCGTTAGCATCTTCAGGAAAACGGTCCCCTTTGCACTTTCAGGTCCATGGTCTGGCAGTTCACAGGCAGGAGGAGGAAGCAGCACCCGGCCACACCCAACCTTCTCCACCTGGCAGCTGGGGAGGAAATTTGGTCATCTTCACCCCATAGCACTGTCCCCTCAGGCGACCAACTGGGTGATGCCAGTCCCCACCGAATTTGAATTGATGACTCAACTGAAGAATTAAAATTAGCAAGAAAATTCCAAATGAGGTGAGAAAGCTGTAGAAATAGTCCCAGTTCCCCTAGTACCCAGCCATTCAATATCACCCTGATGACAAGGACGGGGCTGGGAACATTCGATGTGGGTGTGAGTCTTTCTCGTACACAGAAAGCTGGGTAAGGATTTTTTTTTTTTAAGGAAAATAATACATGAATCAGGAACAGTGAATTTGGTTTAACCCTTTGCAGGCTGCAGATATCTAGAAACCAAGCAGTGGTCTCCTCGGTTTCCCAGAGCCCACCTATGCTTCCCACAGTTCACCTGCCGCTGCATCGAGCCCAAGCATCGCTTGCAGACAAAAATAAGGTGCTATGACATCATATTTTAACAAATGCAATGTTGCTAAATTCAGTACCTGATAAGACTCAACCAAGCAACCAGGGCAGGGCGAGTGTTGTGGTCTTTGCTCTCCGGTGACAAAGCAGGACCTCCCTCCAAAATCCAGCAGAGCCCAAATCCAGTGCGTGCAACACCCCCAAAAATGCAGCCGTGTTCAGAAACAACCTAGAATCATTCTAGAAGCTATGCCAGGAAACCCAAAAGGGTCTCTTTTGTGTCTTTCTGCTTTTGGGTTTGATAGCTCCCAGATTTCAGACCGCTGAGGCAGAAGGTACGGAGCAAATAAGATGTGCTGGAGCCTTCACCGCTGTCTCCCTGAAAGTTGGGTGAAGTCCGTCCATGGAGGGCACTTGTGCTCTCGGTCACGGCCAGTCCAGCGTTCAGCTCTGGAGGAGCAGAACCAGCAGACATGGGCTGCTGCTAAGCTCTGCCTACATGTCTGCTCAGAAGAGTTTGGCAAAAAAGGAGGAAAAAGGCACCTGCAGTGGAGCCCACAGTAATTCTGTGTTGTTGAGCTCTCCTATGGCTACCAAGTTATTTGCTCACATTTGTGAAGCAGGCTCCTTGTTAGCTAGAACATAACCAAAGGAAATGTCAGCTTTCTCTACCCAGAAACATCAGGAGTTCCCATTTCTCCTGCCACTTCTTATCTCAAGTCTTTCCAAAATTTTGTGAAGACATAAGATAAAATATAACAGCTCAGAAGGCAAAGACAGTGTGTAGAACCTCCGTGAGCGCCCAGCCGCGGCTGTGTTAGGCTCATTCACAGAACTTCGAACAGCAAGCCATGCTGGGGTGGGGTGTCTCTGGCTGTGTAACCTGCCCCCAGCAGTACTCAGCTGCCATCCGACTCCTGCTCAAGGCACACTCTAACGGGATGAAATCATTTTTAATTTCTAAACACCTCTGAACATAAAGCTAACGTGACTTGGAATATGGGGCATTACCTGCTGGAATGTACCATGAAGTTGGACAAGGAGAATGGCAGGAAAATGTTTTGTGAGTTCAAACAGCTTTTTGACGTGTGTGTGTGTGCACGCAGGCACGTTAAAGACCGGGTAGAAAATGTAGCGTTTCTTCCCATAAGACTCCAATCTGCACCAAGCCCACCCTGCCTTGGCGGTGCACCCATTAGTCGGCAGCAGGTGTGGGGTGGGGTGGGGGTGGGGCCAAAGGAGTCTCAAGTTCTGACATCAGTTCAGGGCCACGTGTGTGTACCTGTGTCGATTTCCTCTGCTGTCTTGTTAGGTTAACTACACCAGCACCCCCAGTTTTTTTGGGGGGTGGTGGTGGGAGTGACCTTTAGGCGAAACGAAGGCTTCAGGCATCTTGGGTTGGGGGCCCGGATGGGTGGTGCTACAGGGACACGCCCCCACCCCAGCAGGGTGCTGGACCCTGGGTTCCTGGGGAAGGCGTGTGGCCCACGTTGTTGGCCACCCTCCTGCCCCGCCTGGGCCAGCGCGCCCTGCCCCGCCCGCTGCTGGGGCACCTTGGGAGCGGAAACCTGAGCGCCAGGCCAGTGGCCTGGGGCCAGGAGGGGTCGAGCGGGAGGTCAAGGTCGGTGGGAAGGCGATCGGCTCGGAGCGCGAGACAGGGAGCGCAGCGAGACTAAAGGGGGAGCTGTGAGACCAGACATTAACAGCTCGCAGCGTTAATGATGCCCGTGCCAGACGGGCAGAGGGAGAAGGAGGAGACGCGAGCGGCAGCTGGGCTCGCTCGCTGCTGCGCTCGGCCGCCTCTCGGGGGAGGAGGAGGAGGAAGAGGAGCAGGCGGCGGAGGCCAGCGTAGGGCCGGGCAGGGCCAGTTGCAGCTTCTCCCTGGCCGCGGCGTGTCCGGCCCTGCGCCTGCCCGTCCGCGCGTCCCTCTTCCTGCCGTCGGGGGCCTTCCGGTCAGTCGGGGGCCTGCGGCGCCCCCTGCCCGCCACTTCCTGCTGGCCGGCGGTGCCCCCTGCCTGAGACGGGCCACGTTGATTAAGTGCAAGTTGGCAACGGCAGCTGGGACCGCCGTCCCCCCACCCCAGCTCCGCGCCTGGGCGCTGCCCGCGGAGGGGCACCCTTGCCGGGTGTGGGGGAGCGGCCGGTTCCCGCTCGCAGGAGCTCCTGCCCTGAGCCCCCTCCCCTTGTAAGCGACCCTTGGAGCGCGAGGGTCACGTGTCAGAATTTCGCGCCCTGGGGCCGCCCGGTGCGGGGAGCCCAGTCCGTTCCCTCACGCTGTGTGTCCTCGGGCAATGTTCTCAACCTCTCTGGGCACTACATCGCGGGTTCCCAGAAACACAGGGCTTACGAGCCTTGCTCGACAAATCAGGAAGGCCAGTATGAATTTCTTCAGAAGTTTATGAAAGGTGGGTGCGGGCATTTTCTCATACCGAGGCCGCTTTTCCTGGAAAGATTCTCTGGGTGGGGTGAGAGGGCCGGAGAGGGAGGCGCGTCTAGACTTCGGAGCACGTGGAGGTGGGCAGCAGCCCGCAGCCGCCCCCGCCGGGGAAGCAGGTGCGAGCCGGTCCGCACCGTAGCTTCCACCCGTGCAGCCGCAAGGCTTGCGGCCCCAGGGCTGTGGAACCGCCTGCGCGGGCGCGTCTGACGAAGAGTTCTGGACAGCTGGAGGGGAAAAGGGTGCCCTCTGTTCCCCTCTTGGGCGCTGTGCGGTGTCACGTTGCGGGTGTCGCCGCCGCAGCTAAGACCTTGAGAGCTGACAAAAACGCCGGCTGCCGCGAGAGAGGCGGCGTGCCCGGAGGCGTCACGGCCTGGCCACTGGCTCGGGAGAAGCCGGCGGAGCGGGGCTGGGCGCGGGCTGGGTGCGGGCAGCTGAACCCGCTCGTCCTGCCCATGCCAGCCTAGCCCGAGCCAGGCCCGGACCAGTCCTGGCCGCAGGACAGTCCCGGGAAGGCAAGAGGGGTCCAGCCGCGTGCGGGGCGCGCCCAGCCCTGGAGGCCGGGTCATCAAATAGACAAAGTTGGCCGTGGCCCGGGGAAGGGCGGGGGGGGGGGCGGCTGTCCAAGAGGACTGCGGGCTGGCCTTGTCTCCGGGCCACGGACAGGCCCCCACAACTCCGCCTGGCCTCGCCGGCTGGAGATCAAACGGCTGACGAGGCAGCTGTGGCCTTCCCAAGTCTGACAGGCTATTTCACGTCCTCTGGGGCCGCCGGGCGGGGAGTGGGGAGCGACTTCCAGGTTGCAGGGGGCCTCAGGGCGTCCCCCCTCAGCTCCCGCCGCAGCCGTCAGAGGAGCGGCGGAGATCTGGCCACACCTACGCCTGGGCCGGCAAGCCCAGGTCCTATCCCACGTGGAGCGCCCCTGCCTCCTGGCCCCAGCTGCGCGCAGACCTCGGCGGTAGGGGAGGTGCCGCGGCTGGCCTCTGGGAGTGAACGGAGGAAGGGTCAAGAAGGGGGAAGAGGGGAAGATCTCTTCCGGAATGGGTCTCAGAGTGAGGTCTCAGGGACCCCCTTGATTTAGTTGCTCTCCAGTTGTCCACTTGGTCTTCCTGCTGTGCCAGTCGTAGGAGCTCCGAGCAGGAGGAGGCACTCTCTGGGAAATTTAACTCCAGGCCTCCTCTCCCCTCACCCGGGACCCCCAAAGAAAGAAAAGTAAAAGCAAAGCAATCTAGCTACTTTTCCGGGGTGGGGGTCCTGAGTAGTCGATCACCTGTCCTCCTGGAGACCCCAGGCGTTCCCATATTGGCCCCCAGTACCCCCCCAAGTTCCCCAAGGAGTGTTTGGGTGGGTGGGATCAGCCTTCATTCACGTTACTGTGCGCCTCACCCCGCCCCCCTTCTCAGGGGGTCCTGCTCCCGGGAGAGGAGGAGGGGCGCGCGGGGTTTCCTTACAAAAGAAATGCATCCTGCCCCCCTCCCCCCGCCGCGTCCGCGCCACCGGTGCCGGGGGAGAGGAGCGCACGCCAGCGCGGGCTGCACGTGTGGCCGGCCGGGCCGGGGGTGCGCACGGGCGGGTGTGCGCGCGCGCGAGTGTCTGTGTGCTTTCTTGTTCTCTTGCAGGGTACAATGTTAAAAAGCCACCGCTAGTCGCCCCCAGTGCTCCGACTCTCTGGGTCTTTTTGTCTCTAGTGCAGATTAAACGTCACGTCCGCACTTGAACTTGAATTTTATCCCATTGTACAGAGGCAGCCCCAGCCATAGAGAGACCGAGAGCTCCCAGAGAACCCGGACTCCGCCATCTTCACGTTGCAGTCTATAGCTCCCAGTCCGCGCCCGCAGCGACCCAGGCGCACTGGGCGAGCCGCCCTCGGCCCGGCTCCCCCTGGGCCCGCGGCGCCGGGGGAGCGCTGGGGAGCGCTCGCAGGGACTGGGCAGCCCCTCCGGCCGGCGCCCGCCTGCCAGGTGGAACTGGGAGGAGCCGCTCTCGGAGTACCCCAGAGCCTCGGAAGGGTCAGTCTGCGAGCAAAAAAAAGCAGGCGGCCCCGCAGAAAGCCCAGATACAGCCGGACCGGGCCGGTCCCACATTGCATTGGGTTTTTTTGAGGGGGCGGGGTAAGAGGGCTGCGAGACAAGTCCCCAAGTTTTCTTTGCTTTTTTTTTTGCTTTGCTTTCCCCCCTTTCTTTTATTTATTTTTTTATTTGTTTGCACCCCCCCTCCCCTCTCCTGGTAGAAGTGCGCTTTCCACCTACCAGGTCCCGAAAGAGTGTCAGCAGCCGGTGCGAAACCCGGCTTAAGTTCAAGAAGACACTGGAAGTCCACGGAGCCAAGCAGTTTGAAGGAGTGTAAGAGATTTTTTTTTCCTTCAAAAGAATATATTTTAAAAGAAACCAGCCGGCCAACAGCAGCAGCGGCAGCGGCTTTTTAATTTTTTTTCCTTTTCTCAGTTTCTAAATTGGAAGATTTTTGGTGTTTTTCTTCTGCTCTTTTTCCTTTTGCAAACAAAACAAAAAACAGCATAGAAAGAAGAGCAAAATAAAGAAGAAGAGGAGGAGGAAGAGAGGGCAGGAGAGGAAGGGGAAAAAAACACCAACCCGGGCAGAGGAGGAGGCGCGGCGGCGCGGCGGCAGCGGCGGCTCGGACCCCTTCCCCGGCCCCCATCGGTGCAGCTCTCCGGGCGATGCCAGAATAGATGCCGGGGCAATGTCCCGCCGCAAACAGGGCAACCCCCAGCACTTGTCCCAGAGGGAGCTCATCACGCGTAAGTGTCTGCGGCGTGCGCGCCAGGGGCCGGAGGATGGGGCTCCCGGCGCCCAGGGCTGGGGACACCGAGCTGGGCCAGGCCGTGCCGGGCCGGGCCGCGTGCGGGGCCGCTGCGGGCTTGGCAGGGGCGGCCTGGAGCGCGGTAGGGGCCGGGGGCCATAGGAAAGTTTCTTTGCAGCCAGACGCGTCTCCGGCCAGAGGGGCCTGCAGAGCCGGTTGCGGGCCGGGGAGGGGGCGCACGGGCTGGAGGAGGTGTGTGTGTGTATGTGTGTGTGTATGCGCGCGCGCCGAGCCCGGCCGGACGCTCGCCCCTCCGCGCGGCGTGTGTGGCTGCAGCGGCGCTGGTGGCGGGGATTGGAGAGGAGGGGGAGGGGGCTGGGGGAGCCGAGGGGGAGGGGGGAGCCGGGAAGTGGGGAAAAGTTGGCGAGCGCGTGGGTCCGCGCTGACGGCGCGGGCGGAGGAGCGCGGGGTGCACCACGGGCCCGGGGATCTGCAGGCGTGGGGTGGCCGCGGGCTTCGGGTTCCCGGTTGCGGCGCTCGGCCCGGCAGGGCGCCGGCCCCGCGGGTCGGAGGACTCGGCAGCCGCCTTTCTCTCGCCGGTTCTTGCTATTTACACAAGAATCCAGCTGCGTGGCAGCTAACCGCTCACGCGCCCCCTCCTCATCTCCGCCGGTCTCCTGGGGTGATCTTGCCTTCTCCCCCCCCCTTCCTACTCAGAGAAGAAGGTGGGGGGAAAGGGGTTGGTGAAAAATGCGCGCTGCAAGGTGTGTGTGTGGGGAAGGGGTTGTCAGGAGTGGGAAGAGACGGGTGGGCTGTTAAAAAAAAAAAGGACCCCCCCCCCCAACGCTTCAGCCAGCAGGCTTCTTTGCATCTTCCGCGTCGCGGTATCTCTCGCCTTCCCTCTCCGAACGAGCGAGGCAGGGCCGGGCGGGTATCCCTGGGCTCAAGCCGGGTGGATTTCCTGAGAGACGCGAAGCGCGCAAAGTCCGGCAGCCGGGCAGCGACACGCCGCTTCTCCCTGCCAAGTTGGGTCTGTTTAGGAAGGGGGAGAGCGAGCGCCGGCCACCCAGGTGCGGGGTTAGCAGGGGAGCCCCCCAGGCCCCCGCTGGGCAGCCCCGGGAAGATCGGCTCGCAGCGCTTCGCCCTACTGATCCTCCGCGAGCCTTTCTCCGCCGTCCTCTCGCGCGCGGGGTGCCTGAGTCGCCGTGGCTATTTTGTTTTTAATTGTAATAGAAATAAAACATCCTCTGGGTGCCATCCAGGTTGTGTTCCTGCAGAAGCTCCGTGCTCCTCTCTGGGCTGGGGCCGGGCTACCCGCGCCAAGCTGGAGACGGCTGCGCACAGCCCCGGCCGAGGACTGGCTGCCTGGCGGTCGAGGGCCGAATATTTATGTTATATTTTTAAAAATTTAAATAAATAAATAAATATATAAAGGGGCTCTCCCCTCCTCCGAAATCCCAGCATTGGGAGCCATCTGCTCGGAGCAATTGCTGTGGCCGTGGTCGCTCCTTTGTTGCACCAGACACATTAGTAAGAATTTGTGAATTTATTATTCTTTATGTTTTGGGGAGGAGGAAGAAATAGGAAAATGGGTTTGCCTTCCTAGAAGGATGCTGTTTCTCAAGGAGAGGAGAGGGCTTCGTTTTTCTTTTCTTTCCTTTCCTTTTCTTTTTTTTTTTCATTGTAACATCACAGACTTGCTGGTTGCATTTGAGAGGAAATTTTTTTGCATTCTGACTTGAGGCTCCTTGGATTGAGAAGGTCCCTCAGCTGACAGTCCGATGCCTCGGCCGGCCTGGTACTTCCTCCAAACTCCCTCCCCTCTGGCAAGGGGTGGCTGCTAAGAACACTGTGTGTGTAGATACTGATTTCTGCAGGAGACAGTTTTGCCCCACGGAGCCTCTGTCTAATTACAGAGCTGTTTTTTGAGGAGGGGGAGGTGTGGGAGAACTGGGGAAGGGGAGTCGCTGGCTGCAGCAGAGCAGGGTGAGGCTACACTTGTGCAGCAGGGGGAGAAGGCAGGTAGGTTTGCCTCGGTTTGCTTCCCAGTTTCCTGGCACTGCTGGGCCAGCCGGAGGGAGCCCTGGGCAGAATGGCAGCTGGGACTGGGGGCGAGGGGTGCCTGGTGCTGTATAGCCCACCTGTATTGGTTCTGTTTCTCTCTGCCTCCCTGATCAGGGCCACACTGGGGAAAGCCATGTCAGGGAGGGAAAAGTAAGGAGTGGAGAAGAGCGGGGGCTGGGGGGGCACACAGGCCAGAGGGCTGGCTTGGGGCAGGGCTGAAGCAGGGAGCTGGGCCCAAGCAGTTTTCAGATGAGGCCATTTGTGACCCCAAAGCAACTGCTTCCCACCTCTTCCCCGAGAGGTGGAAGCAGGTAGGAGACAAGGCAGCCGAGGCCACAAAGCTACATGGCCGGCCTGTGTGTGAAGGAGGCAGAGTCGTGGAGTTAGGGTATCCTGGAACCCTGGCCGGCCCCCACCCAGGCTTCCCTCAGGAGATTTGTGACTGGGATGGAGCCCACTCAGAGCCCCAGGGTGGTTGGCCGCTGGGTGGCGGCGGGCCTTGGGGCTGTAGCTTCAGGTTCTCAGGGATGATGCAACCCAGAGGCAGGTCTGGCACTCAAGGGCAGCCAACAGCACTGGCGACTTTGTCCCTGGAGGATGGGGGCTCCAGGGAGGGTCGTGGTGCTCCTAGGAGGTGCAGGCAGGGGAGAAGGGCTCCCCGATGGGCTGAACGTATCCACAGTGACAGTGAAGGTGGGGTGGCGAAGCGGCAGCAGAGGGAGTCTGGGGACAGCTGCAGACGAAGCTGTGGGGTCTGGTTTGTTTCAGAACGTTTGACCCAGATGGAGATAGCTTTGAAACTCAGAGGCAGACACGACTATTAATAAAAACAAACAACATGGCACAGGGACAACAGGGGAGTGGGGAGGCAAGGGGCTGGTGGCTGACCAGGCATAGGGTGAAGGCCGTGGCCCGCCAGGCAGGCAGGCAGGCAGGCAGGCCCGTGGGTGGGGTGGGGAGTAAGGCAGAGTGCAAGTCCAGGGTGGGGGGGGTAGCCTGAGGCTTCTGGGAGCAACTGCACACGGGTGGTATCCATGGGCACTCCCCAACCCCAAGCAAGGTGATTTTCCAGCAGACCAATACTCCCTCCGAAGTGAGGGATGCGTGGTATGAATTCACAATGGTGCCAAACAGCCAGGGGCTCCAGCTCCGGTGCACAAGTTAGGCGAGTTGTGTTCCTCCCACGGCTGTCTTGCTCTAGCTGTATGTTCCGAAGGTGACCGTGCCTGCCTTGATCCCGGCTCCCTCTGATGCCGGGGTTCTGGGAAGGGGGAGCATGGACAGTGTGTCTCTGAGGGTCCACTGGGCCTTCCACACTGGGCCGGATCAGTTTCCCGAGGTGGTGGGCCCTTGAGTTCCTGTTGTCGGCGGCTGCTGGGGAGGCAGGCTCTGAGCGTGCCATGCTGCACAGAAGGGAACCCCATATCATTAGAAGTGTGATGCAAGCCAGCTGCTCCAATTCCACGGGAGAATACAAATGTGTGCATCCAAGGTGTTAGGCCAGGCGGGTTTTATTCATTTGTAATTCACACCTGAGAGAAAACAGCCATGAGCATAATTTAACAAGCCCTAATATTTTTAAAGGGTACTTCCCCTCCCCCCACCTGAGTACATTACACACAGATGCACCTCTCTTGTTGCGACAGGGGGTGGGGAGGCTGCTGGCTGCCTGAGCCTCGAGGGTCTCCAGTGGTTTCTGTCTGGCCCTCCACATATTTTTCTATCAGAACAACCAGTCTTGGAGCAAATGCAGCGGTGTGCAGCATATGCCTTGACCACACGGAGGGAGGCGGGCTTAGATGGTGGGGTATGGTGCTGTGCCACGCTCTGAGCGGGGCTCCCTCCGCCGAAGGGAAGGTGCATTGGGCAGTGATTAGGATTCTGTCCCAGGTGAGCCCGGTGGGAGTGCGGAAGGAAGCCAGCAGGCCTGGCGATTTCCCGGTTCCGAGGGTGCCCTGCTCCAACTCCTAGCGCCTTATCGGAACTCAGCTCCGGGCGCTTGCTCAGCCTGGAGCACGGCTCGCGCCGCCACTTATCCCCCTTTCATCTCCTATCTTGCTTGCTTTGCCTTCTATGTTGCTTGTGATAAAATACTTACCAAAATAAACTTTGAGTTGGGTGTCTGGGCGCCTGGGCCGGCGCGCGGCGGCTAGGGGGCGCTCGGTGCCCGTGTCTTGAGGACGGCCGGCCCGGGCTTGCAGCAGCCGCCGCAGCTTGCCTGGGCTGCCAAGTTGCGATGCCGATTTTCCTGCTGAGGTTCGTGCCGGGCGAAACGGGAAGCAACTTTGAGAGATCTCTTTTTCTGTAAGCTTCCTCGGGCAGAAGAGACCTTTTCTTTCATCGCCTTTTTTTTTTTTTCAAAAATCACTAAAATTTTGTTCCTGGGTCAGTCTGTGGTCCCCTGATGTGGGGGCTCACTGGGAGAGGGGCGCACGCTTTGTGTGTAAGGCAGCAATGCTGTGTGTGTGCTGTCCTCTCTGACTGGTCCCTGGCTTGTCCTAGACCTGAAAGCAGCTTTGGGGAATCGTGTTAGCTCCGAATTGACAACCTTGGAATCTCAATTCCATTTACTAGGTGTCCTGCCTGTTCCCTAAAGTCAGAAAACGCAACCACAGAAGTTGGTTTGGAAAGGGGTGCTAGCTTGCCACAGCCAGCGCTGATCCGTGCCTTTCACCCCACAGGGTGGCGGTCCTCGTGGCTTCTGGGGAGGGTGTTTCTCCCTGTGCGTGGGGTAACTCAGTGTCTAGGGACCTTGGACGGCTGGTCCCAGGCTGGCTGGATCCGTTGTATTTTCTCTCCCAAGTGCACGCATTGCAGCTGCCCCGAGCCTTTCCATTTGAGCTCCGTCTCAGCACAGGAGCCCTAGCCTGCGATAGGAAAGCTGTTTCTTCTAACCTGAAAGAGAAATAAATTAGGTCAGACAAAAGCCGAGCGCTGTCACCAGCTGAAGAAAGAGCCTTCACTCTCCCGTCCTGAGCCCCGCAATTTATCTCATGATCTCTCCACTTCACCGAGGGTTTGCACCCAGCTGGCTGTGAGCGTGCAAGCTGCTGTGGCCGGACACCTCGGGCACCTGGGAGGCTTGGGGCTCGGTGGTGGCTTCGAGGCTGTAGCAAATGTTTCTTCTTCTTTTTTTTTAATGAACTCAGAAATCCTCAGCCTTGGAACTTGGTGGGGGACTGGCCGTGGGGGGAGTTCTCGCTGGCTGTAGAGAGCCATGGATCTAACTAATGCTGCATAAGCACACGAGTGTGAGAAAGGGCAGGGTGGGGGCGGCTGCGCCTCCTCTGGGGGGGCTCTCTCACCACTGTGGGCCTGCGGCAGAGGGCTACGTTTTGGCCCACAGTCTCCAAGGACCCTGGCCTGCAGGTTGCTGCTGGTGGCACATCTGGGAGGACAGGGGTGACTGTGCAGGGCAGCACGCGGCCCGTTCCCTGGGGCCGGCTGTGCAGCCTTCTCTGAAGGTAGTCTCCGTGGTGGATGCATTTTGGTGTCTGTAGAGGGGTGGGCGCGGGCCCAGGAGGATGCTGGGAGTGAATGCTATGTCCTCCCACTGCTGAGAGCGGCTTTGTCATTTCTGAGTAGTCGCTTCCTCACTCCCATGAGCCTGTCCTTGCCCGGCTTCCGGGTCCACAAGTCTTGCTTGCAGGTCCTGGGAGAGCTGTTCTGGTCTCACCTGCTGTTTGTCCAGGGTCCTGCCTCGCAGACTATTGGGGAACACTTGGAGGCAGAGGCAGCCTGTGTCTGCTACGTGTGTGTGTGTGTGTGTGTGTGTTTGTGTAGCACCATGGCAAAAATGACATGAAGTGGGACTTGGTGAATGGGGCCTGGTCACGGGGACTTGGCCTGTCGTCTTGACACAAGGGCACATTCTTTGTATAGTTGCTGAAATGGAAAGAAATTCATGCCGTGTTACAGCGGCTCGTGAGCTTGGGTGACGACTTAGCTGGCTTGTGTTCTGTGACTGCGGTGTGGTCCCAGACAGTACAAAATGAAGTCACTTCAAAGTAAAAGAAAAAAAAAGAGAAATAGAAAAGGGGGGAGATCCTCTGTTTTATGTAACTTTCTATGACCCTGTTCCACTGAAAAGATAGAGAGGTCTGTGATGGGTACTAGTGCGTTCTCTGCTACAACGGGCACAAAACTGACTCAAGCCATGGAGCGTCCGTGTGACTGACGCGCCTGGGAAAGCATGCCTGTCTAGGAGCTCAAAAACCCAGAGGGGAGCGGGAGGAGGGCCTGTTTCAATTCCCACCTCGGAAACAGGTGAGTTTGTTGCCTGTCGGTGAGAATCTGAGCTGCAGCCGGCCGGTCTTTCTTGTCTTCCCCTTAGCGCCTTGGGGAAAGCCTGGCGCTGCCTCAGAGCTGTCCTCTGGGTCTCCAGCTGGCTTCCGGGTCGCAGCCTTCCCAGCCCTGCGAGGTGTCCACAGGGCGCAGGGATGTGGTCGTGTTCAGAAGGACTTCTGGGTGACGGCAAGGCTTGTCCCCTAAAGCCACTGTTTTATTTCTCACGACATAAGTCACACCGTCTTCTGCACTTAGCTTTTCACGTGTGGCCTTTTGGCCAGGGCCAGGGTCTGCAGGTGCCCCTGGGGGTTCCTTTCTTGATTCATTTGTTCTTTCTCCTGCTCTGGGTTTGGTGAGAGCCCAAGAGACCAGGCTGCAGTTCTGCAGGGGCGCGTCACCCGAGCAAGTCCTTGCCCACCACGGCCTCCTCCACCCAGGGCTTCCTGGAGTTCGGGCCAGGCTCAAACTGACTGGGCCTGCTGCCCGGTCAGCTGGGTCCTGGTCTGCCTTTTGGGAGAGAGACCCATACCCAGATGTCAGAATTGGTGATGGTTACATTTTGTGGTGTGTGCTGCGTGCTGGGCACCGAGCAGACGGGGCCTGGTGGTGTGGTGGCCATGACATGCAGGCGTCTCTGGGGAGGGTTGCAGGCTGTGACACCTGGGACAGGCTGGGCTCCTCCCTCCAGGTGGGCAGGTGGGCAGTGGTGAGAGGGATCCTGGGTGCGATGCTACCTGCTGGGGTCCTGCCTGGCTGTGTCCTTCCCCGCCGCCACGTGGCCCATCCCGCCATGGCCCATGTGGACCTCCTCCCAACACGTGCCGCCTCTGATGTTCGGCGGCTTCATTATCCCCTCCGTTAGGAGAACTTCATAAAACCTCTCTCCCTGCCTCTCAGCGTCATCTGGCCGTAGATTATTTTCTCCACCAAGAATTGATTCCTGTTCTCTCCCACCCTCCCCTCCTCTTCCCCCCTCCCCACGGTTGTTATTTTCCCTGGGATCCAATAAATTAAAAATTGATGGCAGCTCGGAAGAGTGCTGGGCTCTGCTGAGTGTGTGTGCGCTGGTGGCTTCCATGTCGCTAGCCTCGCCCCTCCCTGAGTGTGGACTGGCAGGAGAGTGGGAAGCGTCCCTTGCGTATGACTGGGGAGCTCGGCCTCGCGGGCAAACTCGTTCGTAGGAAGCAGGTGTCTGATGCAGGGCTGTGGTGGGTGGCTGCCGAGCACTTCTTGTAAACACAGGCGCCGTGACGTTGGTGGCACACGATTTTAAGAGCATGGCACTCCTTTCCCACATCCTTGCCCTGTCCCCACCTGAAGCAAGGACTCCTTATGTTTCTCCTAAAACATTGTGGCTTAGACATGAGAGAAATGGATTTGAATCGGTGCAGGGTGGAGGGGTGGGTGGGCTCGTGTGTAGCAAAACACAGGTGTGCATGTGTGGCAATGACACTGGTGCGTAGCAGTGCACATGCATGTAGCCATGTTTGCGTACGCGGTGTGTGGCACGCACACGCCACACTGTGCTCTGGGGACAGCAGGTGGCTGGCTTCTTGGCTGCAGGACAGGTGCAAGGGCAGTTATTAGAGAAGGACCTGGACAGGTGGGCTCCTGGGCCCTGCACGTGGGAGCAGCTCCCCCAGGTCAGGCTGCGAGGAGCCTCTGCAGCTGCCGGGAACTGCTCGGCCGAGCTCGCATGAAGGGTGTTCCCCCCTTTCCGTCTTCTTCTCCCACTTCCTTCCCAGCCAAGCTGAGACATGGGAAGTTTGTCTAAGGATCAAGGGTTTCCCCTCCAGTTAACAACGATGTCCAGTATTATTTGTAGAGCCTGATTTCATTGCTTCCAAATGCACTTACTAGCTGGGAGGAGGCTGAACCTTGTAAATAAAATGTGGTTTTGTTGTAAAAGAAATTCTAGCTCATGTGTGCTTGCACGTGCGTGTGTAAATGTATGTCTGTTCACACGTGCACGTTGGGGTTTAACATTTCAGAACTCGGCCCGGTCCTCTGATATCTGACGTTTGAACACGTTGCCTGCCGCATCCGTTCCTTTTTCCTTGTCGTGAGTCACGCATTTTAGCAATCGCTTGGCTCTGTGCGGCATGGAGTGTACCGACATCAGCAGTGTTTTGCAGGACTGCCCGACTCTTGGTTTGCTTTTCACAGAAGCAAAACCCCCATCCTCACCTTGGCTTTGCGAGGCCCGAGTTGGCCAGGCTGGACTGCAGGAGGGGCCGGAGAGGCGGGATCTGTCTTGTCTCTGGGTGGCAGCTTGGACTGGTCTGCCCAGGAGAGCAGGCGCCTGATGCTCAGGGCTCTGGGGGCTGGGGGAAGGTGGCTGGCCGAGCACTTTGCCTGTTTGGGGCTTGGCCCAGGCACTCTCTCTGCTTGGATTTCTTCGATTATTGATATAGTTCTAGGAAGGGGCGTGCATGTGTGCACACACACACACCCTCCACCCAGGTTGGTTGCCGCCTGCCAGCGGAAATGAAACCGCATTCTCTGGGGTGACTCTGAAGGCCTGCGTGGGTGCTTTCAGATCAACGCAGCTGCTGGGACCAACTCACTCCGACCCCCGAGTTGGTTGAATTTGGGGTCCAGGTTGGATGTGCTGCAAGAAGATGGGGGGTGCTACTGCCATTTCCCTAGGCAGCATAGCTTGCAGGGGGCCAAAGCCCCGAGGCCCCCCTCCCCAGCCCAGGCAGCAGGAACAGAAAACCATCCCTGGGAGCTGGGTGAAGAGGCCTTCATCCTAGCAGCCTCTTGTTCCAGGGGGAGGGACGTTTTTGTTTTGTTTTTGCTTTTGTTTTCATCTCTTTCCCTCTGAGACTCAGCTCCCTGCGCTGGGAGGTGGCTGCGGCTTTGAGAGCCCAGCCTGCAGCCGTGGTGGAGCTGGGGAGCTGAGGCTGTGGGGTGGGAGCCTGGCTCCCCAGTTTGGCGGGTGATGAGGGACATATAGCTGTAGAAACCTGAGTGACTGTAGAGTCAAAACCAGTGGAGACCTTCTCACTTGGTTCCTGGTGCTGGCAGACAGAGGCCGTGGGAAGAAAGACAAGATTTCACCAAAGGGGGAAGAAAATGTTGGTGCAGCAGCACCTTGGCCAAAGAGGAGTGGGGGTGGCGGGGGGAGAAGTGGCGACTGTGACCTTTGCAAATCTTAGCACTGGGCTGTCTCTCCTTGGGATTAGCAAGGATGTAGCGTGAACCCTCGGAGCAGGCAGCAGCTCCTCCCGTGTGCTGGGATTCCCGGCCGGGAGGGCAGATGTGGCTGAGAAAGTTAACGAGAGGCAATAAAAAGTACACGAAAGATCAAACCAGGAAACAAAGCCCCTCGTCAGCCCCCCGGAGAGGGAGGGGGAGACCGGGTGGGGAGCGGGCTGTGTTGATGTTTGGCTTTCTGGAAGGCTCTGTGGATGTGGCCATGGCCTCGAGCACGCAGTGCCGGGGCCGGAGCCTCAACTAGTCCCCGTGTGAACTGTCGATTTCGTTTTTGTCCCTTTTCTCAGCTCATTTCCTTTGTGTCTCTCTTTTTAATTCTTGCACAAAACAATATTTTGACACCCCCTCCCGTTTATTAGCGGCCCTTCTTTGCAAATGGTGTACAATGCATCCTTATATTTCTAAACAACCGTTCTCCTAACCCTCTCCTCTGTCTTCGGAAACGTATATGTAATTGGTAATTAGAGGTGCGAGCTTTTCAATATCAACAGTATTGCTCAATGCTAGATCATTAAAGGGAAAGGAGGCACGGAATAATTACCTTTTGCATCTGACAACCGTCCCCGGGACCTGGGCACCCCCTCGAACCACCGTGGCTGTGCGTCGGCAAGGCTGTGATTATGTTTTAACCAGAGCAAAGCATCTTTTCATAAAATAAATTGGTAAATTAATTACGTAGCATTGTCTTCCAACTCCTTTTTAAGTAAACTCGGGTTTCTTGTTCAAGTGTAATTAATGGTTTCTGAGACCGGCTTTGTGAGGGCTGCCTCTACCTTGTCGGTTCTTTCTTATTGTTGTTGTTGGAGAAGGGTGTGCGGGTGCCCTGGTCCGCGGGGTGCTCCTCGGCTGCCAGGGTCCTCGGAATCCACTGAGGGCCCCGTCTGCTCTGTGGGAGCCACCGGCGCGCTCTCCCTTCCCGGCCAGAGCCCGCTGCTCCCTGGCCGCACAGACATGCACGTGTTTGGTCCTGGGGGTACTCTCGTGGACCCTGCAGGTGCTCACGTTCACAAAATCCGGAGCATGGAGGATGCCACAGGATTTTTTTCCTTAAATTATCTGTTTTTTTGGCTCCGGCCCGTCCCTAACTCCATGGCCACGGAATATATTTTTCCTCCTTGCCATCCTTCTCCTGAGGCGTCCAGTGTCTCTTGCTGTGCCTGACTTGGCTTAGGTTCTGTCCACCTGCTCCTGTGGCCTGCACCCAGGTCTCTGAAGACCCTGCCTTTTGTGCCTTTTGCCTGATGGCTACTGACCTTGACTTTGGAAAAATTCTAGCCTCAATGTGTTCAAGCCCCTTGTAGGGAGGAGGGGGTTCCCTGCATATCCCCACCCCTTTATTTAGGCTACTTCTGGCTGATGCAAGGGGTTGTTGCCTTGAGAGACATTTATGAGTTTCAAAATATTTTGTGCTCCCTACAATTAAAAAAAAAAGAGGAAGAGGGGGGAGGAAGAAATAGTTTGACTGCTAAAAAAACAAGAAAACATAAAGCCCATTGCAAGGGTGGTTTGCTGTTGACCCAGAAGCGTAGCTGCAGTTGGAAAACAAGCGCTTTTTGCCGGAAGTGAAAATTCCGCCAGCCCACGCCAGAAGGGAGTTGATGAGCGTGAGGAACCCGGTGGAGAAATGGATGTGTGGCCAGGGATGGGGGCTTGGCAGCTCAGCTGATGCCGTCCTGTGTCTTTGGCTCTGTATGGTTTGTCTCTGGGTATTCTGGGGCCCCAGGCTCTCTTGCTTTCCCAGTGTGCGAGCCACCGGCCCCTGTGCCGCCAGCCTGAGTTTCCAGTGTGCAGCCGTAGAGGAATGCGGGTAGGAACTGTGTACAAGGGGCGGACGTAAGCATGAATGGAAGTGTTTGGCCGGGGTTGGGTGCAGGCTGGTTTTCAGCCTCCCTGCCCTCCCCAGGCACGTGGAGCATCTTCAACGAAATGCTGGTGTGCGGTTCCCCGTGTGCTTGGTTGGGGGTGCCCAGGGTGCCCTGGACAGTTTGAAAGGTGTGTCTGCTGTTGATGGTGGCAGCAGCCAGTATGTGTGCATGTATGCTGTTAGGGTACAGTGAGGAAAAATGTGCAAAAGGCGAGCCGGAAAGAGGTGAACCAGCTTCCGGGGACCGCAGTGGCACGTGCTGAGCCTCAGTTTGTCCATCTTGTCCAGGGTGGGGAGCCGCTGCGCAGCCCTGGCAGCCACGGGGGCGGGGTTGGGCCGGGCCGGGTGCTGGCGGCCGCTTAAGTCCATCTCTCTTCTCTACCCCTCCCCTGTCTCCCGTCTCCAGCAGAGGCTGATCACGCAGAGGCCGCCATCCTCGACGAAGATGAAGGTCTGGAGATAGAGGAGCCCGGCAGCCTGGGGCTGATGCTCGCGGGCCCCGACCCTGACCTGCTCACCTGTGGCCAGTGTCAGATGAACTTCCCCCTGGGGGACATCCTGGTTTTCATAGAGCACAAGAAGAAGCAGTGTGGCGGTAGCCTGGCCGGCTGCTACGACAAGGGCCTGGACAAGGCCAGCCCGCCACCCTCCTCACGCTCCGAGCTCAGGAAAGTGGCCGAGCCGGTGGAGGTCGGGATCCAGGTGACCCCCGACGAAGATGAGCACCTGCTCTCACCCACGAAAGGCATCTGTCCCAAGCAGGAGAACATTGCAGGTATGGAACTTAAGCTCGCCAGGTCCCCTGCGACCCCTCCCGCAGGGTCCCATGGCCTTACGTGCTTTTGTGTGTGTGTGTAGAGGGTGACTCCTGGGCTGACTGCCTGCCTCTGGGGCCCACCCTTCCTGAGGACCCACCCTCCAGGCTGCCCTCCCCCCAGGGGACTGGCCTGGGGCTCTTGGATACTTTGCTTCTGGGCTGGAGACTTGGCCTTTGGGACCCTTAACCCAAAGGTACCTTGGAGCACGGAACAGAAATGGGGGAACAGTGTTTGGTCGGCCCTCTCTTTGCTGGTGGTCTTGGCTGCGCCCCTGGCTTTGGTGTCTCTCGGGTCATCATCTGTCCTTCAGTACTTGACTGCCCCAGTTTCTCCAACTGTGAAATGAAACTATGTGTGTGAGTGAGTGTGTGTGTGTGTGTGGGTATCTGGTAGGCACAGCTGATTGAGAGTGCTCACCCCTATTCCCTCTCAGGATTCAACTTCCCGCTGCAAAAGGAGGCCTCAGGGGCTGCTTCTGACCTTGCCTGGTGACCTTGAGGACAGGCCTGGGAAGGGGGCTGTGGGAACTTGCTGGTCCCCTGGGCAGCTGTCCTCACTGGAGAAGCAAGTGTGAGGCTCTGTGCCCCCAGGCCTGGGTTCCCTTCTCCACCCAGGCTTCTCAGCCACAGCTTTGTCCCGAGTCCTGCCCTCCTGGTCACCCAGGCAGTGCTGCAAGCTAGAGTGTTAGCTTATGGGCTCAGGAGGCCTGGGGGAGACCAGGCTGGGGGGCCCCTAGCCAGCCTGTGCCGCCCACAGGCAGCCAGCCGGCAAGGTTCTTGTGGCTGAGGAGTCCGGTCTTGCTGCCCAGTGACCTTGGCTGTGTTGTAGGTCTGAGCTTCAGTTTCCCCATCTGTCAGTAGTCTTGGTGTGAGGGGTCAGCGCTCCTCGCAGGGGTTCCTGCGGGGTGCGCAGTGCGCAGGCGGGTGGCTGGCTGGCAGAACGTGCGCATTGATCCCCATGGAAACTCTGGAGGGCTGTGTACACAGGCCAGGGCACGGACCCTCCCACCCAGGAGACAGGCAGGATGATGCAATCTGGGTGCGATTTTTGGGCCTCACTTTGCCCACCTACATAATGGGATCAGTGTGATTCTCACAGGCGTGTGCCAGGAGAGTGTTCTGGTGGGAAAATGGTCCTTCCAAGACGCAAAGGGCGCTGAGGGCAATGGCTGAGGGGTAGGGCTGGGCCCTGGGCAGTGAAGGGGCTGGGTCCCCTGTGCCAGGAGAGTCATTGGCACTGCTGGGGAGGGGGATGTCTGGGACTGGGGCACGCAGGCCTGACAGAGGCTGACCGGAGGAGACTTGAACCTCGTGTATGTCTTGGTGCTACTTCTTGTGGGTCATCGCCAAAACCCAGTACATCGGAGGAATTTCCAGAGTAGAGGCTACAGGCCCCATGGGTAGGTTTGTTTAAGAAAGCGGCTAAATATGATTTCACAAAAGGCAGAGTTAATCTCCCAGGCAGCTCTGTCCTCACTCCACTCCCACCCCCTATCTTTTTTATTTGTTTTCTTCTTCCCCAGGATGTAACAATGCAGCCACTTTCAGGAGTTGTATTTTATGTGTGACGAAAGGTATTGTCTGCCTTTTCCGTTTGGCTGCAGGACGAGTGGATTTTTTTATGCTGGAAGAAATATGTAAAATAATCCCTTAGAAGTCTAAGCAGATATGTTTGTTCAAAGCATTTAAAATGTTATTTTAATCAAAGGCACAAAGCAGTCCGCATGCTGTGTCAGCGGAGGGCGACCGCTCTGTTATACTGTGCGGTGTGGCCATGCCTTTCTAGTCCACGTCTCCCCATTCCCCTCCCTACTTTGGCACTAACTTTTCTTCCTTATTTCCCTTTATTTAATAAAAAGGCAAGATTAAAGAATAAAACTTCAGTGGCTCAAATGTGTAAAGTCATTTAACAGGGTAGGAGCATTAATTATTTTGGCTTAATTGAATTCTGAGGATTGCAGTGGTTGCATTTTGCTAGACAAGCCCTGTTTATTATTTCTCTGTGTAGATTAACAGTAAAGGAAACACAGATAAGTTTCAGTTATTTATTGTAAAATAAATGTGTCAATTCATGTGTAAAGCAAGCTGCTCAAAGATAATTGAGTCTTTATATTTTAAGAGGGAAACTAGCAATCTCCAGGTTTTCTCCATCCTGGCTTCTGGAAATTCACTCAGTTGCCGCCCAGGCCCTGGACCACTGGTGGCTTCTCTTGGGCCCCTGGCCATGGCTCCGCAGGACTTTCCAAGTGTTTGCATACCCTACTGCTGCCCCCACGTCTTGCTGGCCCCGGCCAGTCCTGGCAGGTGGCTGCTCCTTCTTGGGACTGTGCCTCTCACTTAGGCCACCCAGGCTTGCCCAAGTCCAAGCCTAGGTGGCTGAAGGGGCTTTATGTGGCCTGGCGCCAGCATGGCTCACAGTGGTCCTGAGACGGCGGGATGTCCTGCGTAGGGGCTGCCAGGAGTGCAAGCTGGCAGTGACCTTGCACTGTGTGCCTCTGCTATGGGCAGGGAGGTCTCTGCTCATTTGCTGGCCAGAGGTCTGCCTGGATAGGAGGAATCCTCTCTTCCCTTCTTGTCCTGTTCCTCCCTCACCCCTTCAGACTTCTTTTATTCATTTGAACTAAATACAAAGAAAGGGAGAGACAGAGAGATCTTCTACCTGCTGGTTCACTTCCCGAATGGATGCAATAACCAGGGCCTGGACCAGGCCAAAACCAGGAACCTGGGGCTCCATCCATCCAGGAGTCCCAGGTGGGTGCAGAAGCCCAAGCTGTGGGCTGTCCTCTGCTGCTTTCTCTGGGCACCTTAGCAGGGAGCTGGATAGGAAGTGGAGCAGCCGGAACTCAAACTGGCAGTCATGCAGGATGCTGGCATTGCAGGCTTAACCCATAGTGCCACAGTTCCAGCACTGAGTTCTTTATATTTCTGAAACAGCTTCCTGTGGCATTATTCCTGCTTTTCTGAAGGGCTGGGGCCCATCTGCTGAGGGGAGTCGGGAGCCCACCTGACCCTGGAAAGGGAGGAGTGGCGACCAGGGGTCTCTGAGCTGTTCTCTGGGAGGGGAAAGAGACCAAAGGGTGTTTGTGTTTGAAGACCACACACAGCCATATGGGCAAGGCCCAGCCCACGTGACTGCTCCCTGCCAGCCCTGGGTGTGTGCAAGGCCTTCCAGCTTCACCTCCTTCTGTGTGTGTCCACTCTCCAGGGTGTGACCCCCTGGGGCAGCGTCGCGGTGCCATAGCTGTTAGCTTTTTCTTTGTTGATGTTTTGCCTTCTCTGGCTCTGTGGCAAGGAGCTGGGCTGCATCTCATGGCCTTGGACTCCCTTCATCACAGGGGCGCAGGCTGTGTTTCCTGTCACCTCCTGCCATTTGTCACGTGGGGGCTGCGTCTCCTTGCTGGGGAGGCGCCGGAGGCCTGGCCTCCACCGAGCTGGAGCTTTAGCCTCTGGGCGAATCCTGCCGGCCCTGGAGTCACCTTGCTTTTCTGGGCCTCTGTATCCTAGCATGCACCTGCTCTTCTGTGTTATGAGATGAGGCAGGCAAAGCTCCCAGCTGACACAGGGTCAGGCTTGAGGTAGATGATTAGGCCAGAAGATTCTAGAAAGCCAGTCTGGTGTGCTTGCTGTTCTCGGTCAAAGCTTGGAGCTCTTAAAGGATCCTCTTCTCAGCCGTTCCCTCCAGCTCCTGCCTCTGAACGCCCATTGGGCAGCCGGGGCAGCGAGGTGCTGGGTCCAGCTGGTTCTGTCACGTCTGTTCCCACCCCTTCCATCACCACAGGAAGCCGTGCTGGGAGAAACTGACAACGGGCTGTCACTGGTTTGCCTCCTCAGCCCCAAAGCCAGAATGTCAGCTTCCTGCTGTGGTGCAGTGACCGGCAGAGGTGACCGGAGGTGCACATGACCCAGGCTTGGAGTGCAGGTGGGCTGCACCTCTGTGCTCTAGTCTGTCCCGGGGGATCCAGGAAGAGTCGAGCTGAGCCTGGGGGAGTCCTGTGGACCCTCACAATCACAGCGGCTTGGGAGAAGGGCTCTACTGAGCCCTGGTTTTGCATGTGGCTCTGACCATCCTCGTTTGTGACTTGATTAGTTTTTTAAAGATCATGTTTATCTGAAAGGTATAGTTACAGAGATGGGGCAGAGGGAGCGGGGAGATCTTGAATCCACTGGTTCACTCCTCAAATGGCCACAGCAGCCAGCTTGGCCAGGAGCCTCTTCCCTGTCTCCCAGGCAGGTAATGGGGTCCAAACTGTTAGGTCATCCTTTACTGCTTTCCCAGATGCACTAGCAGAGAGCTGGATCAGAAGCTGAGCAAGTAGGATGTGAACTGATGCCCATGTGGGACACTGGACTTACATGTGGTGGCTTTACCCGCTACACCACAATGCCAGCCTCTGCTTTGGACTTTTAAAAACAAATAAAATAAATGCTGAAAAAGCACATGGTTGGCCAGTGGGAGAAACTAAACAATTTGCTTTTACTGGAAATTGGAGATAAACCCTACTCATAGGTTGTCTGTAAAAACTTGTGTTTGAGTGACTTAGACTTGTGATTTTTCCTTCAGATTAAGATGAGTTAAATCCATGTGCTTTGTGGCACGGATGATCTGTTTCGTTGGTATTCGGTTGTGTCTGGTAATCACTAGCTCTGTGTGTACCAAGGTGTGCTGTGGTGTTCTGGGCCGGGGCAAGGCTGACCCCAGAGCTCGCGCCTGGCTGGGGACCAGTGGGGACCAGGGCTGGTACCTGTACCCTTCCCGTGCCAGGTAGCCGTTCTGAGCTCGTTATTTCATTCTTCAGCCTTGCAGTAAACAATTCTGGCCCACTTTGAGTCGGAGCTCCGAGAGGGTGAAGGACCAGCTCTGGGTGTCACAGTGGAGTCAGCTGTGGGTCTGCCTCGCTTCCTTGGGGCTTGGGGGCCTCTTGGCAGAGGTGTCCTTCACCCTGCCTGGCTGAAGGGGGTCCAGGTGGCTGGCACTGGGGGCACCCCAGATGTAACCGTTGTGACTCAGGGCTGGAGATGCCCTGCTTTGATGCCAGTGTGGGGTTTGGGCAGGTGGTGGCAGCAAGGACAGCAGGTGAACCTGAACTCGTGTGGCCACCGTCTCCTGTGCCTGAGGTTGTTCTGTTCAGGTCATTGACTGTCTTCCATGGGACCTGGATTTTGCCAGTGATGGGCTGCGTGGCCATTACCTTCTTGGTCTGTCTCTCTGCTTGCAGGCCCTCGGTAGGACTGGCTCGGGCCTCATGTCCGGCAGAGAGTACTCAAAGGGAAGGTCAGGTTGATTCTGATGCTGCTTTGGAAATGTGTGCGTTGGTCTTGTTCTCTGTGGCCTTTCGCAAACTCTGCCTCGGTGTCACGGGACCTGGTGAGTTGAGAACTGCTCGGAGGCTCGAGAAGGCCTTGCTGGGACCATTGGCTGGTTCCCACCGGTCCACCTGGGTCCTGCTGCCGGCCCCTCCCATGCCTACCTGCTCAGTCCCGGGCCCTGGTGTTCCGGAGCTGGGCATCAGGTCAGGTGACCTTCGGTCTGCCCTGTGCCTTCAGGAGGAGCTGGTTGCCCTTCTGGTGCAATCCCAACCCCCTCAGCTGTCCGGTGTCCAGGTGGAGCGGAGTCCTGCCCTGCTGGCCTCCCAGGGAGGCAGGGGAGTGAGCCACTGTGTTGTCACCCTGGAGTGGAGTGTCAGCAGTTGACCCTGCGAGCTCTGGTTAGTGTGTTTAGCACGATCAAGAAGGCACTGGTCAGAGGAACGGAGCATTCTTTTGGTGGGGTCAGGGCCTTCTGGCAGCGCTGCGGGCCGGAGCCAGGAGTTGGTGATTATTATGGTTTGGCTTTTTTATTTGACAGTAAATCGTTAGCAGTTGACTTAAGTTTTTTATTAGGCATTTGACAGGTTTTTTTTTTTTTTTTTTTTTTTTTTTTGGTGTTGTTATTGTTGCTGCTAATTTTCGTGCCTGACTAATGAATAACCAGCAGCTCTAGGATCTGCTAGGAGTAGCTCTGTGTTGCTCACCTGCCTGAGCCAGGCAGCTCAGCTATCATCCCTGGGTGCTGCGCCCACCTTTTCTGCCAGAAAACAAACAGATGGTGTGGTTTCGGGTTTGGACTTTTAGCACATCTGTATCAGATCTCGTGTATGCGCTGGCCACTGTTCCAATGAAGTTCTCTGGGACAGAGGTGGCCGCAGCAGATGTCCCTGCTTTGCAGAGGAGGAAGGTAAAGGCCAGAGCTGTCGGGTTCTTTGCCCAAATCCCAGCAGTAAGCAGGGGCTCGGGGTGCCTGTCCACCCTGGTGACCGGCACTTGTGTGGTCATATTTCATCCCAGTTTCCATCCACCAGCTCCCGTCCATGAAACCCGCACACCAGATACTGTTTTCGTTTGGGGTGGGAAGGTTTCGTACCTTGCACAGTCACCCCGAGATCTACAGTGGGGCTGTGCCCCAACTTCTCATGGAGGCACGCGGTCAACCTCCTGGAAACCCAGGCTCTGGGGAATAAGAAGGCTCTTTCCTTCTTTGTTAGACAGTACGCACAAAGAGCTCTCATCTGCTGGTTCACTCTCCAAATGCGTGCCAGATCAGGAGTCAGGAACTCCAGCAAGAACCCAAGCACTTGGCCTGTCACCCACTGCCTCCCAGGGGGCACAAAAATAGGAAGCAAGAGTCAGGGTCAGCTCCAGGAACTGGACAAGGTGCTCCTGCAGGGGACACAGGTGTCTTCATGGCGAGGCCAGGCACCTGTCAGCGAGGTTGCTGGTGGTGTCCACCCCAAGCAGCTGGTGGGCCTGGCATCTGGAGTAAAGTGAAGGCCTGGGGATTGGTCTGCACCTGTCCCCCACACCTGTGGGTTGGGCAGTGACCACTGCTGTCAGCTGTATGACCCCTGCCTGCTTGGGGATGGTGACTGGTAGGTGGGCTCTGACCTGGGTTGGACTTCCTGTATGATGCAGGGTAGCCCTCCCACCTCGGCCTGAGCTGGGGTTGACCAAGAGCCACCACTGGTTTCCTGCTGCTGCGGAAGCTGGTCAGTGCAGCATAAGGATGGCCAGGGCAGCTCCCCACCCTGCAGCTCCAACGTTCTGCCTATTCCTTACGCATTGGATCTCGCAAGTAAATTTTTGCTGAAGAAGTGGGCAAATTTGTGGCTGACAATAAAGGTAGCCCTACTGAAACATTACAGGGTCTTTCTGCTCTCAGCTGTGAGAACATTTTAGTTTTAATAAAAATCATTATTAAATGCATTTTTTTTCTGGTTTATTTGAAAGCCAGAATTGGGAGAGAGCAAGGTCTTCCATCTGCTGGTTTACTCTTCAAATGACCACAAGGGCTGGGGCTGGATCAGGTCCAAGCCAAGAATTAGGAACTTGTGCGTCTTCCACGTGGGTGCAGAAACCCAAGCACCTGGACCATCCTCTGCCGCTTTCCCTGGCACATTAGCAGGGAGCTGGCTCAGAACCGGTGCCCATTTGGGATGAGTCTCGGTCTGAGTCTCGAACCGGTGCCCATTTGGGATGCTGATGTCACAGTGTGGTTTAACCTGATGTGCCATAGCCACCGTGAGGTTAACAGAGTTAGAACATAGCACCGCTAACATTGGAATTGGGTGGTTGGTGAATGGTGACTCTTCTATTTATTTATTTTTTCCACTGGGGAGTTCTCCAAATTGTACATACCTGAGCCCCTCCCAGCCTGGCCTAGCCACCGCAATCTGTGCCCTGTGGGAGCCCAGGGAGCCTGTGGGGGCAGGCAAAGCTTTCTGGGCTCTGTTGGTTTCCATCTGGAGTGGCCCAGGGAGGAGTCAGTGCTGAGGGCCTGGGAGCACGCGATGGGGTGGGCTGGCTGGAGGAGTGAGTCGGACCCCTGCTCACTGGGGAAGCTGCCGCTCCTGCTGCAGGGAGCCTGGGAGCTTGTGGGTGGAAGAACAGCAGGTGGAGGGTCAGCGACCCCCCCGTGGCTAGGGCACAGCCCCTCCCTCAAGGGTGCTGCCCCAGTCCAGGACCACACTACATTTCTGAAGATGTCTGGGGGTGGGGGTTTGTTGTCCTGGGGATGGGGGTCACCCTGGATGGCCCACCCAGGGTGACCCTCTAGTGTATGGTCACTGCAGGGGGACCCTGCTGAGATGCTGACATCTGTCCACGCCAGCAGCGCCTGAAAACATTGAATTCACTCCTAAATACGGGTGCCAATGGCATGCTTGAAAGTAGTAGGTGCGGCTGCTGCAGGGTGTATTGGTTAAGCCGCCTCCTGCTGCCAGCAATCCCTGCTGTCCCTGGCTGAGCTCCTGCTGCTCTGCTTCTGGTCCAGCTCCCTGCTCATTCACCCAGAAAAGCAGCAGAAAGATGGGCCCAAACACTTGGACCCCTGTACCTGGGTGGGGAACCAGGATGGAGATGCAGACTCCTGGCCCAGTGGATGGAAGATTTCTTTCCTCTGTGACTCTGCCTTTCACATACATAAAACATAAATTTTTCAAGGAGAAGTAGTGGAGAAACGGCTTTGAGTGGCCAGTGGCCCTCCCTTGGAGCTGGGGGCTGGCTGGGGGCCAGGGACTGCCTGATCTGGGAGCCTTAAGAAAGTCAGGTGTTCCCTTCCGGGTGGGGGTGGGGCTGGGCGGCCAGAGGGGCCAAGCTCTCTTCAGGGGTCCAGGGCCTCTCTTTCCCTCTCAGCGCGAGTTCAAAGCCAGCCAATTAAGAAACCCAAACAGTGTGGTCGTCTCCCCGTATCATTGGCTTGTAAAACTTTCCCTGCAAACGCGGCGGCTTTATTTGCTGGTGAGAACAAGGATGGCATTGTCCAGACTTGGCCCTTGCCTGGGGAACAAGGGCAGACCGAGGGACAAGTCGGAGATTTCCAGAAGCGCACAGGCCACGAGGTAGTACACACGGGTGGGAGTGGGGTTGGTGCCGCGCTCCGGACGGGGCAGTGGCAACCCGAGAGCCGTGCGGCGCAGGTTGGAGCTTCCGGCCAGAGCGCTCGGGGCAGGTCGGCGTCTGGGCAGTGGATGTCCGAATGGCTCCACTGCGACCCAGCCTTCGTGGCCAGTCGCCCCTGCCTTCCCACCACTGCCTAGCCAGCCGGCCCTCTCCCCTCCCCACACCGAGCTCTCTCTGCGCAGCTGGCGGGGAGGGGAGGGCTTCCGAGGTTGGGCACCAGTAATACCCCTGAGCTGCAGAGCCGGAGGCACACAGTAGCCTCCCTGGAGGGTGGCACCCCACCGGCCCCGGCACAGCCTCCACAAGCACCCCGCACGGGTCTGGTCCCGTTGCCTCCCGAGCGCCTGGCCTGCAGCCTACGCTTGGAGTGTGCGGCTAGACGCCCACCGGCCACTGCTTTTCCTGCTCTCAGGGACCAGAGCCCGCCGCCCTCGCTGATTGTGCCTTCCCGGGGGCGGGAGAGCAGAGGGGGCGCCCATGCATAATTCGGGGGCTTAATGGACCAGCTGCCCGAGAGGGGCAGAGAGGGGCGGGCAGAGGCGCGCAGCTGACCCTGCCCGCGTCTGGCCTCATCCGCAAGGCGCGCTCTTTTCTTCCTCCTCCGACAGCTCCCCTCCCCCTCTGGGCCGGGGTCCGGGGAAGGTGGGGGTTGGGGGAAGAGGGCGGCCTCTGCGCAACTTTTGCTTTGGGGGCGGGGGCGTGCGGGCATTCGGAGCAGCCCGGGACCAGGCTCCCCACCGAGCTGGAATGCTGCCGGCCCCAGAGCAGTCGTACACTCTGGAGTCTTTCTCTGAGCCCTCCCCCCGCCCCCTGGCGGCCCCCAGCCTGGCAGCAGACCCGCGAGCACGCCCCTGGCCCGGGGCCAGCCCCCTTCCCTGGCAGGCGGCGGAAGATGGATGGAGGCAGAGACCCAGGGTCAAGGGCAGGGAGCCCACCGGACCCCTTTGTGCACCGGGCCGGGCTGCCCCTCCTCCGCCAGCATCCCCTCTCCACCCCCTTCCCCCGCCCGTCCGCCCAGGCCCTTGACCTTGCAGGGCTCAGGAGGTTGCATTTCAGGACCCCTGAAACCCCTGCGGCCCGGGCCTCTTCTCCCAGCCGTCGGGATCTTGGGGACATTCGCCGCCATTGCCGTGGAGGCCCTCCGAGGCGCACAGACGACCTCGGGGCCAGGACTTTGAAGCACTCAGGTACTAAAGCGTCCCTCCAGTTGGTGTGGGAATGAGTCCTACCACCAGAGCTGGCCAGGAAGCGCTATACAACTGCAGAGAATGCCTGTCCGTCCTTAAATACACCCCACTCCACCGTCACGGAGAGTGGGCACCTTGCTACGACGCCCTTGGCTTTTGCTTCTTGTAAATCAGCCTGGTGTTGCTTAAAGCGCCCAACTGCGTGTCTTCCTTGGCAGCCCCAGAGCCTCCCAGCTGGGCACGCTAAAAAAAATACCCAAATCAGTGAGTCTGGAAAGACAGTTTGCTGTCCCCGGGACAGAACTGGCTCTCCTGTGCCTATGCTTCAGAAGAGCTGCGCAGGTAGCTGCGGAGAGTGCAGTACACGTGGGCGGTACACGCGTGCATCTGTGATGTGCCTCGGAGACCGCACCTTGCACTAAGGTATCAGGCAACAGTGTCTCCGTGGGCATTTGGGTTGTTCTTAAGAAAAGTCTGGGATTGAGCAATTGTTATTGTTTTTTGAAAAGCCCCAAGGAAAGGTAACAGATTCGGTCCTTGGGAACTCACAGTGCCTACCAGGCTTGGGCAGGGAGGGCTGCGTATGTGCCCAGACTTGCTGGAGGAGTTCTCAGATGTCCATTTGTAACAATTCTAACAAGATAGAATCTGCCTGGGAATATCTGTAAATACGGGTAAAGATGTCCATTCGCGGATTCTCGCATTTGATTAATATTTATGTTGTCGAATTCCTTTGCAGAGACAGACGAAACACAAATTATGTGTGTGTGTGTGTGTGTGTGTGTGTGCAGCTCCCCCCTTGGTCTCGCAGTGTGTGCTTGCTGGAGATTTTTGGAGATGTGTGTGTGTGTGTGTTGGGGCAGTTGCTAAGGTTTTGCTTGCAGTGCAGGAGCCTGTGGTTGGTGGAATTTCTGGCTGTGACACTGAGGGCCAGGTTGGGTTCTTATCATCTTTGTTTTAGACCTCGACAACCCATTGGTGACACGGATTTTGTCAGAGTTTACCCCATAGGTTTGGTTAGGGTCTGTTTGGGGCCAAGTGATGGGAGGTTTTCTGAAATCCTCCAGGAGGGGGGCAACAGGAAGGGGCCCCCAGGCGCCTGTGGCAGGGTGGGCTGCCTGGCCAGGCATTGTGTCCTCAGCCCTGAGAAGCATGAGCAGGACTGAGTCCAGGAGTGCTGCTTGGGGACACACCTTGACGTGGGCGGGGAGGGGAGGTCCTGCCTGCTGAAGTGGAGGGCCAGTAGAAGCACCAGGGAACTTGCACTTTCTTGGTTTGACAGGTCCCTGCTTCCTACAGGATTTTCTGCAAGACTGGTGTCCAGCGTGGCACCTGAGACCTGGTCAGACGCTCTGTAAATGTTTGTTGTTGGAGTGGCCGGGGCCTGATGCTGCTGCATCCGCAGAGGTTGGCCTGCCAGGCTGCCGGCCTGGAATGAATTTGCTTCCTGAACAGCTCAGGGTGAGGCAGTTCATCTGTTAGCTTCTTGATCTGGCAGGCAGGCCTGTCCAGCGGCCGACTTTCCTGGCGTCATGCAGGTCGGAGTCCAGAGCGGTGGGCAGGAGGAAGCAGCGGCTGATTGCAAGTGGAGGCTGTAGTTGCTCCTGGCACTGGGGGGGAGGGGGAGAGGCGGGTGGCTGATTGACAGTAGGAAGGGCATCAAATGGAGGAAGAATGAAGGGCTGTGGGGAGGACCCGGGCTTTCCATTCGGAAATGCAGTACCCATTGGAAACCCTCCTTTGCTACGCCCATTCATTTTAGAGGCCTCCCCTCCCTTGGTGTTGGGGACTGCCACGTGACTCAGTGACTCAGGGTCCGGGGCAGTGTTGTTGCCCTTAGTCTGAAGGTACCAGAAAAGGTGTTTTCCTGAAACCGGGCCGGGACTGGAAGCCTGCCTGCAGCAGGTGCCCCCCAGTGCACGCGCGGTTGGGCCGAGTGCATCTCCTGCTTGCGCCTTGCTGCCAGCTCTGGAAGCTCACGGAAGTGGGCAGCTGTGCCCCTGGCGCTCACAGCTGGCTGCTGAGGCAGGGCACCCAGGCTTGGGCAGCCTGCCAGGCTCCTTGCTTACTTTGCCGTGGAGGTATTTTCTTCCAGGAGGCTTGGTTGCTGTTTTCTCGCGAGTGCTGCGTTAGGGCGAGCTACGTTAGGACCCTGGCAGGGCTGGTGAGGAAATGCAGGTGTTGGCTGGATGCCTTGGGTTTGTTCCCCACCGTGGGCAGGGCCAAACCCTCAGGGTGAGGGAGTGTGTGTTCTCCCTGCTCCACGGGGGTCTTGCTGCCTGGCATTGGCACCGCGGTGAGGATGGCAGAGACCCCGGCCTGGGCTGGAGAAGGCTTGGAGCCAGAAGCCGCCTGGTGCTGCTTAATTGAATGCAGATCTGGGTATATGGGCAGGGTAGGCAGTGACATTCACCCCTCTCTCCACCTGAAGTCTTCACCGTCCCTCCAGCCAGCCAAAAAAAAAAAAAAAAAAAAATGGGGAGCACAGGCCCAGATCTCAGGAGCCCCTGTGAACAGTGTTGGTATGAGCAGGGTGCTGCACTTCTGTTAGTGGCAGCTCGTTAATTAACCGGCAGATCAGGGTTGCCCCCTTCTGACACATGCGCCCACTGCTGGTGTGGAGTGGCAGATTTTCAGGTCTCCTACAACTTCCAACAGAACCAAACCGTTCCAGAGCCTCCTTCCTGGCTGTCCCCCCAGCTCCCCACCTTCCCCTGTCCCCTCCCACCCACCCTTCCCTGAGGCCCGAGTGGGCTTGAAGTTGAGTGGAGGACAGCCATGTTAAACACGGCTAAGTAAATCATGTTTACGCTTGGTGTTCTTGGGAGTGAAAAAAAAATCTGTTGGCTCCTTCCACTTCCTTATTTCTCAGCGTTTGCTTCCTACCTGTTTTTGAGTACATGCCCAGAAGTAGTAGTTTTGTCAAATGAGGGGAGAATGCCAGCCAGCCAAGCTTGCTGCCAAGGAAGCTGCTGGATTTTGCAAAACAGAGTGACGTTTTTTAGTGACACTGATTTTTTTTTTCAGAGAAATTAGGATGTAGAAGCAGGGTTTTAACGTGTGCTTAGGGGAGGTGAAAGTAAAGCTATCCAGGCACACTCAGGGCACCGGGGCCGTGCAGCGGGCTGGCCAGCGAGACCCAGGCGCACTCAGGGCACCGGGGCTGTGCAGCGGGCTGGCCAGCGAGACCCAGGCGCACTCAGGGCAGTGGGGCTGTGCAGCGGGCTGGCTAGCGAGGCGAGGGAAGGAAGGGCTCAGCTTTCTTCGCCCCTGGCTGCTCTAAGGGCAGGGGGTGGTGGCTGGTGGAGGCAGACACAGTCTGGGCTCCCAGAGCTAAGTCAGGTGCCCCAAGTCATGCTCCCCCTCCCAGGTGCTGTGCTGTGAAGCTTTTTCTTTCTGGTTTCCCAGCCTCTGGAGCAGTGCTGGCTCCACTCCTTGGAGCTTGCCGCACAGGCTCCTGCCTGGACTGGGTTTGCATCTGGCAGGAGCCTGAGCTGCCGCACATCCCTTGATGTCCCTACAAAGAACAGGGCATGGGTGGGGGCGCCGGCCAGGGGCTCCTTCTTGTCTGTGCTGCTAGTTTCCCCCAGGGTTTCGGGGGGGTCTTTGAAAAATCACTTCCATAATGGAGTGCTTTTGCTGGACAAACTTCTTGTGTAATCACAGGCAAATACAGGCTGCAGATTAGAAAATCAAAAAATCTTTTTAACAGTTACAAAACCTAGTAAGTGGCTGATAAACATGGGGTGTTCCTGGAGGGGGACCAGAGCCTGTGTGGCCATAGCATCTTTGTGGGGTTTCTCCTGCGACGTCTCTCCCTGTGTCAGAGATGGCTGAGACCCCCTAAATAAAAAAAAACCAAAAAACGAAAAACAGCAAATCAAAGTCAGTGTGCTGCAGCCCCCCCTCCCCAGTTTCTGGTGGGAATATTCCGCACTAGAAATGAGATTTCCACGGAGGCCTGTGCTGCTGGCTTCTTTAATTACATTAAACACTGAGAGTGGCGGCAGCTCCGCCGCCCGCCTGCCTGCGCGCCCGCTCCTGCGAGCGTGGCCGGCTGCAGTGGGGAGGAGCACCGCTCCCTGTGTTCATGCGCCGCCGGTCTTCATGAAATTAAGCCCGCCACGTGTTAATATATATATATATATATATATATATTTTATTGCCGATTCTGTTGTGCACATAAGCCCCCCACGTCACCGCTGGTGTGTTTCGGGACAGAAACGGATTTCACGTCAAAAACTGAGTGGGAAAGTGACACTCTGGCCGCCTCCTTCAGAAGGGAACGCATGGTGCCTCCTCCTGCCGTGCCGATAAGAAGGCTTGTAGTATGTATATGAAATGCCATCTACCTACGGAAAACTCAGTTCAAGGAGCTACTTAGTTGAAAGTAATTACAGGCCTGTTCAATTTTTCAGTCAGTGACATTTGAAACTTGGCGTAGACGCGTAACGAGGCCGTGGAATGATTTTGTTTCGACGTGACGCGAAGCAGTGCGCCTCCCTCCGTGTGCTGGGATGGTCATCAGGAAATGGGAAAGAACCACCGGCAAAGGATTCCAGCATCAGCAAACCCAGGCCGAGCTGGATTTTTTTTTTTTTTAATTATGTAGTAGCAGAGCTCCATTGCCTGTGCAGCAGATAAACGCGCGTGGAAACCACAGATGCAGCCTTCTCTGTAGTTTGACTTTTGTCCCGCCTCACCTCCTCTGGCTCCGTGCATGCGCACCTGTTCCTCTGCTGGCCTGGTGGAAGGTGACAGTCTGGTCTTGTTCACATTTCTGAGACAATGTGACATTTAGGTGGGCTTTCTGGCTGCTCTGGCCTTGAGCGTCGTGGCCACCTCCACGCTGGGCACATGGCTATCGGTATGTTCCGTCCATTGGCTGTGCTCTTGTCCTTCCTTCTTGGGGACTCTTGTGGCCTCCCTGTAGGAAGTCCTTCGTGCGAAAGCTGGCCTGGGGGTCTGTGGGACTTGGGAGCCACAACAACTTCCTGAAGGCGCCAGGCTGTCAGTGCATTTGAGAGAACACGAGCTTTCACATGCCGGGTCAGGCATGGGGCAAGGAAGGTGCTACGTTCACCCCCACGGTGTAGGGGCAGCTGCATTTCCTGGTTCATGGCTGCACACGACATGTGACTTGTGTGTTGTTAACTGCGCATTCCTGATTCTACCACCCAGTTCTGAGGGGACGTATCTGAGGGAGACCTGGCCAAGCCGATCACTGCAGTGTGGCTCCCTGAGTCCCTGTTTGGGAAAAACTCCGGTTCCTCCTGCTTGGAATCCTCAAGGATAAAGCCAGCGTGATGCTTCTGTTTGCGTGCCACACGGGTTCAATCCTGTTCCAGCGTGGTGGAGCACACACTCTGCGCCCAGGATGCCCTGGGAAAGAGAGAGAACAGCAGGGTGCTTGGTGGAGCAGTTGTGTTGGAGGGCAGCAGGATGCCCAGGGTTGAAGGGGGCAGCTCCCCAGCTTCTGAGCAGAAGGCCTAGATCAGGGTTTGGGGGTTCCCTTCTCTGGTGGCCTGGGGAGAGCCAGAGGATGTGCCTGCTGGTGTCTGTTGTTGGGCTCTGGACGCACGCAGGGCTTTCCACCTGCCTGTGCGGTTGCTAGGTGTGTGTGTGTGTTTAGCTGTGAGTGCAGATAGGATCTCTCCTTTCCAACAGACTGTGCGCACACACCTTCTGACTAGTCGAGCACATGGCTTCCCCTGCTGCTACCCCAGGCTCCAGGGCAGTGGTCCTGGCGTGCTGAGGTCGCCCCAGGGGGAGTGAGATTCATTTCTCTGTGCATCTGGAGGTTGCTTCCAGTGTTGAGGTGTATCTGATGCCAGCTCAGGGGTTCCCCTTGCCCCCTCTATGGGAGGGAAGCACAAACAAGAGCCCACTGACCTGGGCTGTGGGGTGGACGGGGGAGCCTCCACACCAGAGCATCTCGGGGAGCTTGGCGTTGGCAGCCGGTGGCATGGGTGCCCTTGGAGCCCGAGAAGGGATGTTGCCCATGCCAGTTTCTCATGGTGAGGTTCCCTGCACGAGGAAAGTGGATGTCTGGAGGGCAGTTGTGGGCCTAGCCCCGTGCTTGTTGGTACAGAAGGCTGGGGGCGGCATGTCTGCCAGTGTCCAGGCGTACAGTGGGCTGGGGCAGCATGTCTGCCAGTGGTCAGGGGTTTAGTGGCAGTGGATGCAGGAGGGCAGGGCTCAGCATGCTTGGAGAAACTGGCTTCTTTGCCCCTTCTCGTGGTGGACAGGGAGGGGGGTCCTGGTGTCCATACTGGGCCTGGATGGTGTGGGTGGAGGTCTCCACAGTTGTGTGCATGGTGCTGGTTGTGCACAGGTAGCTTGAGCCCAGAGACGAGCAGCTGCCTGTGTTCTGGGGTGGGGCTGGCCCACCTGTCCCCTCCCTGGTGCCCAGGGACCCCTGTGCTCTGGAGCCCCGCTGGCTGGTTGATGAGCAGCCCTTCTTTGTAAGACCTTGTTTTGTCTTGGGGTTGCCCCTCTTTCTAAGATCATCCCTGGACAGCCCGGGCCTGGAGCCCTGAGATGGCTACTAGCGCTGAGACGACACAGTCCGGGGACTTGGGGTGTCCTGGCTCCCTGCCTTGCACGTCTGGGTCCCCAAGGCTTAGGCCAGTGCTGCAGGGGTTGTGGATCTGCAGGTTTTTGCAGCAGCATATTGTTTATTTTGCTTAAATGCCTGCATTCCCCTTTTTGCTTTGTTTTATTAGTAGTAGTATGATTTTATTTTGTTATCATGGCACGACTGCGATGTCCAGTCTTTGATGGTTAAGCAGGAAAAAGGGGAGGGGAATCAGACCTGCGGAGTGAAGGAATTCCTTTTCGAGGTTCGCCCCCTTGCGCTGCGGAGCTCTGCGCTTGGGCAGCGGGAAGCAGAAGGATCCCCGGGGGTGGGGTGGCAGGGCCAGGCCTCCTGGGTGAATCCCCATGCCTGTCTCTGTTAAGGTGGCTGGCCACTTGGAGATAGGAAGTTGTGGAAGTGAATGTCATCTATGGCTAATTAGATGCGTTTTAACCGCAGGCTCGTTTTACCAGTTACTGCTGTTGTTGTGTAGGCCTCTGTGTGAACCCGGGGCAGAGCAGCCAATGGGTGGGGCTTGCCGGATGGGTGGGGACACCTTTTCTTGGTAGTGTCTGCCCCTGTGCCAGCTTGGGCCCTGAAGGTGTCCAGGTCAGGCCAAGGCCTCTCCTCTGTCGGCACTGGCTCCTGACTTCCTTGGCTTGAACCCCGGAAGGTCCTGAGCTCTGCAGGTGCCAAGCAGCAGTGGTTACTGCAGGCCCCTGGAACCACATGGACAGGCACAGGCAGCGTCACCACCCCCTCAGTGCCCTGGACACACAGACACTGGACTTCCCTCCATCCTCTCTGTAGCAAACCTGAAAAAGAGCCTGTTTCCTGTGGGGGTGGGAAGGGGGTGGGAAGGAGGTGGGCTCAGACGGGGGTGAGGGTTTCTAACTGTGGTTTCCCCTCCCCCCTCCATCCACTGCATTTTTATCATCCTTAAGACAAAGTAGCTGGCAAAATATTGAAGCGATCAGAAAGCAGTGTTTCTATTTGCCGGTGCGCGAGCTGGGTTATCTGCCTATCTTGTTTGTGAAATTTGGGGCTGCCTTTCCCGAACGCTGCGTTCGCCTCTCAAATCTTCCCAGCTCCCATTTCCATATTTCTGCGCGCTTGTTCTTTGTTAATCACTTGGCAAGCGCTTATTTGAATATTAAAAATTTCTTTAATCATCAAAGGCAGGAGCGCAGTCTCATGAATATTCATATTTTCCCCCCTCCTCAGACTGGATTGTAGTTCATTACCCTGCAGTAAAAGCCAAGCAGCCATCAATCGCCCTCATTACAGGCTCTGGCGTTTTGATTGGCTGCCTGCTGCCCAGAGCTGCTTTTTTTTTTTAAATTTTTTCCCCTTCTCCTATAAGCTGTCTTGTACCTGCCGACAGCAACCCCCCCAACATCACCAATGGAAAAAAAAATCAGCAACGCAAGAATACATTTTTACAGTCGAAAAACAACTTTGCAAACTTGTCCAGCGGTCCCTGTGGCTTGCTGCTTGCTGCCTTGGCGGCCACCAACGCCACCTCCCTCGAGTCTCCCTGTCCCCGCCCCTCCCCCAGCAACCCAGGGAAAAAGGGGGGAGAGGGAAGAGAGAGAAAATTAAATAAATAAATAAAGAGGGAGAAACTTGAGCCTCAGAGATGAATATTTGTCAAGAGAGTTGACGTAAGTTTCATTTGCATAATGACTTTGTACTTCTGCATTAATAAAATTTGCATATGAAGCCATGTTAATTACTCCTGATCATGCTTTTTGCATTCATGCATAGTAATTTTCTCCGACTTGTGAGAATTAATGTCTTGGCATGGGAGGAGGGGGCGCGGGGCCTGTCAGGTTTCCTTGCCAGCGTCCCTCGCTCACAGGCGCTGGCTGCCTGTCTGTCCCTATCGCCTTGCTTGCTTCATGACTCATTTCTCACCAGCAGTAGGAGTCCTCGGCTGAGGACAGAAGGAACCACCACACGCCCCAGGAGGAAGGAAAACACAAACACAGCGCTCCTCCCTGGGGAGCTCAGGGTCTGTGGTCTCGCTCCCCGAGCCCCGTCCCCCGCCCCCCGTGTGGGAGAAGGCGCCCCTTAGGATTCGCTGTCCTGGGAGGAGGCTCAAGGCCCTCTTGGAGCTGGGCAGGGGGCTCCTGGGTGCGTTTTTGTGTTTGCACGCTGTCGGGGCGGTGGGCGTGTTTGCCAGGCTAGTGCGCATGTGTGAGGGGCAGAGCCTGGCGCATCTGCCAGGCGGCTGGAGGGGAGGCGGCTGGAGGGGAGGCCGCTGCAGGCCCCACGGAGGCTTTGCCGGCATGATCTGCTCCCTGGTTTGGGGACGGCAGGTGCCTCTCAGGGCTGTGCTGGAGGTGCCCCTTGTCGTGCAGCCAGGAGGCAGATATGACCCGCGGAGCTTCAGTATTTAATGTTTCCCTTTTTCCCCATGAATTAAAGCTGACTTCCCTGAGAGGCACCCTGGGCAGGCTGGGTTTTGTTTCTAAGCCACCTGGATCCCAGGTCATGCCAAGGCAGCCTCTTGGAGTCCCTGGACTTCAAGCCTCAGGGAAGGTGTGTCTGCAGGGGCTGCAGAGGAAAGTGTTTGTTTAAAGAGGTTGCGTGAGCTGCTCCTTGGGTTCCGGGCATGTTGGGTGAGGCCTAGAGGGAGCGTGGGACGGTCCGGAACGGCTCACAAATGAATGAAGGAGTGAAAGTGTGGCAGGGGCCGTTGATTGAAGGCTACAGTTAAGGTGAGGGAACGGAGGCCTGCAGCCGTGGCTAAACTTAGGTCGCGGCCGGCTTGGTGGAGGAGGAGGAAGAGGCATTGGAGCCCGGTGTGCCTCAATGCCCAGTCCCCCGCACCCCACGCCCAGCCCTGGGCTTTTTCCTTGGGGCAGGTCTGGGTGCCTCGGAGCTGGGGACTCTTGGCATTACGCAATTCCAGGCTGCACTTTTAAAAGCTGGGCCGGACACAGAAAGCTCTCGTTGCGATGTGCAGTCAGCGTCACTGTGGCTGCTCTTTGCTGCTCTCCTCTCCATCTGCCGCTTGCTGACCACCGCTACTTTCCCGTTTTGCTGGCTTTCCTTGCTCATGACACTTGAGACCCTCAGAGGGACACAGCACATGGCTTCCGCTGTCACGTCTGCTGGCGTTCGCAGCAGCTTCCGCAGAGCAGTGTTTCCAGTGCACCTCTTAGCAGGGCTCTGGGTTGAGGCTGGCCCCACCCCGGAGAAGGGGGAGCTTCCGTGGGCAGGCAGGGGGCTGTGCCAGCCCCAGACGGTCTCCACTGTCCTGCTGCCGTCCGCCTGCAGGTAGATATCCTCAGGGTCAGGATCCTAAGGCAGCCTTGCCTGCAGGGTGTGCCTGGCCCTGGCCTGACATGCTGTGGGTCTGCCCTGGACAGACTGGCCGGAGCCCTGCCTTTGAGTCTCGCACAAGGAGCAGGGTGGGGCTGGACAGGTGTTTCTCCTTGCCCTTTGCTCTGTCTTCTGCACAGCTTGGCTCAGCTTCCTCAGCGCTGGGCCGACCACGACCAGGCCAGAAGGAGTGCTTGTTGGCTCTCAGCCCTGCAGGCAGGGCTGCAGAACCCGGGAGACGGAGCCTGGACCCGGGCTGTGCAGCCCCGAGTGGTGGTGCTCAGGGCTCCAGGAAGGCCGCAACCCCAACGGGAAGCAGAACAGAACCAGAAGTTGAAGACAGTTGGGGTCAGTCGTCAGGGCTCCTCACACCTCCGTTTCCCTCTGGGGAATGGGCTGGGGTTTCCTGGTGCCACAATGGGCCAGATCTGCTGATGGGTGCGGGAGATGAGGCCCTCTTCGACAAGTCAGAGAGGCCTTCCAGAGATGTGTGAGACCATTCGTGGACAGGGTCAAATGCACAGTGTCCAGTGCCCAGCACAGGTGGCATTCCTGGCCGTAGGTGCCAGCACTCTTCAGAGCTGGGAGGGGAGCTGCTCAACGTGAGGCTGGCATCGCGCCAGACTGCTTGGCCACGCCCTGCCTGGGCCCTGGGCCTGGTTGCGAACAATCTTCCTGGCTCAGACAGGCCTGAACAGCAACCATGTTAGCTTTGGCCTGAGTCCCACGCTGGGGGTCTTCTCCAATGCCATGATGTCTTCCCTGATGTGATGGGGGCGGGGGAAACGGCTCGATGCTGGAGCCAGACAGCTGGGGGCTCAGTGGGCCTGGCTGCGAGGGTCTGCCATTTTCTGCCTTCTCAGCCTCAGTTTCCTGGTCTGTACAATGGGTGCCTGCCCGGGTGGGTGTTAGGAGACTCGTGTGACTTCCTGACAGGCAGGGGGCTTGCAGGGCCCTGTGGCTCTTCTGGGGAGGGGGTGGTCTGTGATGGGGCGGAGCGTGGAGTGGGCGGTCCTCAGCGGGGTGGGCGGGCTGAGGCCTCCCTGGCAGAGCCCAGCTGCCGTCATCTTGTTGATGTTTTCTTTCCGTCTCTCTGATGCTTCCCCAATTATTTACCCGGGGAGTTTGGGCTTCTTCACTTGTGGTTTTGGCAAGGGCTTCACACAAATGCTTTGCCCTGGTGGTCTCTCAGCCATTTAAGATAAACGGCCAAATCAAATGCAGGCCTGCCTCGCCCGGGAGCCCAGGCGAGCCCCGGCCCTGGCCCCACGGTGGTGCTGTCAGGTGGGCGGGCCACCCAAGCCAAGGCTGGGACCTTGAGGGGCCCCTGGGCAGTGCTAGGGCTTCTTGGGGTGGAGCACCGAAGCCTTCTGGAAGCCTCGGCTGTGGAGACACCCCCATCCCAGCCCCACCGCTCCTGGTAGTCAGCTCGGCAGTGGGTCAGACCCTCTTGGAGGTGGGCCTGGGACACCCCAATAGTCAAGGCATTGAGCTTCATGGCTCTTGCAGGGAGGGCTGGCTCAATTTTGGGGGGCAGATTCTCAAATGGGTCCCACCTAATGGTAATCCCTCCCTGGGTGTGGGGCCCCCTGATAACCCAACCTGGCAGCTGTGGCCCTAGACCTCTCTCTAGCGGTCCCCTGACCCCCAAAGGTGGGCTGCAGCCCCCTTGCACAGTGTGGCCCCGGCCCTGCCCCTCATCCCTTGCTCCCTTGTGCAGTCTGCAGCCCGCAGTCCGACTGACCAGCTTTTTCTATTGTTTTTTCTCCAGGGCCGTGCAGGCCTGCCCAGCTGCCAGCGATGGCCCCCATAGCTGCCTCCTCCTCCCACCCTCACACATCCGTGATTACTTCACCTCTGCGTGCCCTGGGCACTCTCCCACCCTGCTTCCCCCTGCCGTGCTGCAGCGCACGCCCCGGCTCGGGCGATGGGCCTCAGGGTGAGGGTCAGACGGAGGCTCCCATTGGATGCCAGTGTCAGTGGTCAGGTAACAGACGCCGCCACCGCGGGGGATGGGAGGGCTCCCGGGGATGGTGGGCAGAGCTGGGGCAAGCTGGGGCCCCCCTCCTACCCCAGGGCGACTTCTGGTCTGCCAGGGCTGTTGGCAGAACTGCAAACAGTGGCCTTGGGCCCCCAGCACCGGGTGGGCCCCCCACCTTCCTCTCAGGTCCCCAGCTCTAGGCTCCCTCTCTGTGTCCCGAAGGCTTAATTGGATAACGTTTAACATCTGAGGCTTCCTTCTGCCTCTGCTGTTGCTGCCCGTCTCCCCCCACTCCTGCCAGGCAAGGCTAGGGAGATTCCTGGGGTGTCTGTGTGTTCCACTAGAACCATCCAAAGTGTGGGTTCTCTCCTGGGACCAGGTGTTGCCCGTTGACTTGGAGGAGGGGAAAAAAAAAGTAGCTCAAGCAAGGAGCTCAGAAAATATCAGGGAGGTGTGGGGCAGAGGCGTTTTGGGCGGGGCAGGTACCTACTGTGTGCCATCAGGGGACTGTGTGCCTGGCAGGCCCCAGGCTTGCGGCATGGAGGGGACAGGACCGTGCAGTGGCCCGGAAGGATACCTACTGTGTGCCTAGCCCTGGCAGGCCCCAGGCTTGTGGCATGGGAGGGGACAGGGCCGTGCAGTGGCCCGGAAGGGTACCTACTGTGTGCCTAGCTCTGGCAGGCCCCAGGCTCGTGGCATGGGAGGGGACAGGACCGTGCAGTGGCCCGGAAGCTGGCCTGCACTCTTTCTCTCCATCCCCACCCTCCCACCCTTGCAGCCTGAAACCTGGGTGTGTCCGGGGGCCCTGGGGATCCGCAGCCTTGTGAGACATGCTGTGGTCACCTGGTCCAGGCTGCTGACCCAGACACACGTGGTGAGTGTCCTGGTTTTCGTGGCAGGGATCCGGAAAGGAGAGGGTGGCTGTGGGTTTGTTGTGTCCCTGCTTTGTCACCAGGCGCGTTATGCAGGCATCTTCTTGACTTGGGAGTTGAGACAAGGAAAACTATTTTTATTGGGCAACTTTATTTTCTTCTTTCCATGAAAGCTGTCTCAGGGGACAGTCCCTACTGGAGCCACAGCTTTGCCTGGAAGTCCTGAGGCAGCCAGGAGCCTGCTATTGGGGTGTGGTGGGGGGAGTCAGCCTTCAGTACCCCCTGCTGTGGCCTCTTATGGACTTGTGCCTTAAATGGCCAAAGCAAAGACCAAAATCACCTGGGAAGGACTCAGAGCTGCCCGTCCTGGCTGCTCTGAGCTTGGTGGCTGAGACTGGGGTCGGGGAGTGCCTGCCCAGGCTCTCTGGATCGGGCACTGCTTGTGGGTCAGGTGCATACAGGGAAGTGGTCTGCTTCTCTCCTTGGGTTGCCCCGGACTCCTTGCTTTGAAGCAGATGTGTCCCATCAGGGGGCTGGGTCCCTCCCTACTGTGTGCCTGGTGCTGGGGTGGGAGTGGGGGTGTTTGTATGGTGCAGAGTGGGAGCTGTCACGTGGGGAAGCCGAGGCTCTGGGGGAGAGTGGCTGGGCCCAGGGTGTCGAGCTGGGATGTGTCCTGGGCACCAACTACCCCTCTTCTCACGGAGCCCCCGTTGCTCTGTCTGCATCTGGTGGAGGGCAAGCCAGCTTTGCACTTGCAAATATGCTTCGGCTGTGCAAGAACTAGGCCATGCACCATCCTCCCACCCCTGCTGGCTTCTTTGAGGGACCTTGGATAGAGGGGCTGTCATGCGCGCTTTGATAAAGTATTCAGAGGGCATGGTGAGGGTGGCGGGCAGCAGGGAGGAAAGCTCTTTGCTTGTTTACATCTCAAATGCCTGCAACTGTCTGGGCTAGGTTAGGCTGCAGCCAGGAGCCAGGAACTCAATTCAGTTCTCTGACATGGTCATGTGATAAGGACACAACTTCTTGGGTTGCCTCGTCGGGTGCATGTTAGCAGGAAGCTGGGGATGAGACGCAGGCACTCCCATGTGGGGGCCTCAGATGGCATCTTAGCTTCCCCACTGAACGTCTGAGCTTGGGTGTGCACTCGGGGTGTGGTGCCTGAGCTTGGGTGTGCACTCGGGGTGTGGTGCCTGAGCTTGGGTGTGTACTGGGCTGTGGTGCCTGATCTTGGGTGTGCACTCGGGGTGTGATGCCTGAGCTTGGGTGTGCACTCGGGGTGTGATGCCTGAGCTTGGGTGTACACTCGAGGTGTGGTGCCTGATCTTGGGTGTGCACTGGGGTGTGGTGCCTGAGCTTGGGTGTGCACTGGGTGTGTTGCCTGCAGCTGGAGCTGGAGGTTCCGCACCGCAGCTGAGGGGGCGAGGCTGAGAGGGGCTTACACTTCTTCATTCATTCTTCAGCTGGAGTCCAGCTTCCCAGCCCCTAGTTTGTACGAAGCCTGCAGATAAAGCAAGAACCGGGCCTGGGGGCCTGCCTGCCTGCGGCTTGCAGTGTGGGTGGGAGTGGGGCTTGTGGAGTGCACATGGGATCTGTGGTGACAGAATAAAGAAAGGTGACGGGGCCCGCAGGAGGCAGGAGTGGGACCTGGGCTCCTCATCCAGCCCCTGCTTCATCTGGGGCTTCTGTCGGCTCGTCCTCTGCACTTGATGAGCCTGTGTGGGGAGAGGAGTGAGGCAGGTCTCGCCTTCCTGGCTGGAGAGGCCAGGGCCTGGGTCTGCTCTTGCCTCCAGGCCTGCATTCTGCTGACCACTGCTGTCCTCTTCCTTTGCTGGGGCCCCATCAGCAAGTATGTTCCTTGGTCTGCCGTTTTCTGATTGCTTGCAAGAGGTTTGTGTGCCCACTGTGGTTTCTGGCCCCACACAGGGTTGTCTGCCTAAGTGTTTCAATGCCTGTTGAATCAGTAGTTGGAGTGGAGTCGTTGGATCTCCAGGAAGCGTCAGGAAGCTCCTGTTCACTGTGACCCTGTTGGATGGGGACACATTGAACTCGTCTCTTCCCCAGGAACACGCCGAGCTCCTGTGCACCCGTCTTAATTGTGTGCCCATGGATGCACGTGCAGTTATTTATAGGAGGGGACAGCTGTGCAACGTGTGCCAGTGGGTATCCCGGATGCAGCCCTGCCTCACAGGACCCCATCCCCAGGCCTCCTGAGGGTGTCCGTGGAGAACGGGCACTTGGTCTCTCTCAGGGCACCTGGGCACTGAGCACTTACTTGAGACGATTCTATGCAGGTAGTTTGGCAGGGTGGCAGTGATGTGCATGTTGGGGTCTTGACCGTCACCCCAGCTGGCTCATGGCCTCGAACAAGCCATGTCCTGTTTCCCTTTTTGTGTTTTGACACAGTTTCAGAGGAATGGGATTGGAAAAAAAGCTTGTTTGAGTGCCAGTTTTGAAATCCATGCAGACAAGGGGTCACCAACAGTGAACTCTTAATTCCTTTTTCTCATAAACTTTCTACAGCACTTTCATATGTATGTGTATTTTTAAAAGATTTTTATTTTATTGGAAAGTCAGATATACAGAGAATAGAAGAGACAGAGAGAAAGATCTTCCGTCCAGTGATTCACTCCCCAAGCAGCAACAACGGCTGTAGCTGAGCTGATCTGAAGCCGGGAGCCAGGAGCCTCCTTGGGTTTCCCATACATGGGCAGGGTCCCAAGGTTTTGGGCTGTCCTCTATTGCTTTCTCAGGCAATAAGCAGGGAGCTGGATGGGAAGTAGGGCCTCTGGGATTAGAACTGGTGCCCATATGGGATTCTGGCGCTCTCAAGGCGAGGACTTTGGCTGCCACGCTATTGTGCTGGGCCCTGTGTGTGCCTCTGTAACATTCAGAAATGAGGCCCTTGGGATGGGCGTCATGGTGTAGCGGGTAATGCTGTCGTCTGTGGTGTCAGCATCCCTATGGGCCTGGTTCATGTTCTGGCTGCTCCACTTCTGACCCAGGACCTTGCTAATTTCCTGGGAAAGTGGGGGAGGATGGCTCAAGTCCTTGGGTCCCTGCCACCCATGCGGGAGACCCAGAGGAAGCTCCTGGTTTTGGCTTGGCCCGCTTCTGCCATGTGGCCATCTGGGGGATTGAATTAGTGGATGGAAGATCTCTCTCTCTCTCTCCTCTCCATTCTTTCAAATAAAATAAATCTTTCAAAAGATAGATGAGGCCTGTGCACATTGATCATTGAGATGGATCAGTGGGGCCTGGCTGGGGCTTGCAGGGCAGAGGCGGGGTTTTCAAGGGCTGTGCTGTCTCTCACTGCTTGTCTCTGAGCCTTCTGTAATTAAACGACCATCCTTAGAGGTGACAGCTCGCTGCTGGGGGAGGCTCTGTGGCGTCAGGGTACATTTTTGCTCTCTTAGCCTCAGTCTGCTCATCTGAAGGCCAGGGTGATGATGGGACACGCTCCCGAGGGTTGTTCTGAGGGTGCCAGGAGCTGGGCACTGTGCCTGGCTCTGCCTGTGCTCCAACGTGGCTGACTCATGGCACGGCGGGAAGGGCCTCCCCTTAGGCCAGGATTGGTGTCCACCACCCTGTGGGCAGGCTCAGGCTTAGCTGCATTCCTGATTCCAGGCCCTCGCCTCTCGGCTGGCTCGGGTGGTGTGCTGGCATCGGCCATGGAAGAGGAGCTGAGATGTGGTGTTGCCTATTTCAAAGCTGCAAGTGGTCGTTGGCCCCTGTGAGGAGTACAGCCGGGCGTGTGCAGGGTCTCTCGCACGGACGTGCAGGATTCCAGCTTGGGGAAGTGGAAGTGTTTGGGTTTAATAGAGGGAGTCAGTTGCAGTCATTAGTATATGCTGAAATCACAGGGCAATCTTGTAAAGTTAAATTCAATTTACTTTTCTACCGAAATTGTGCTTGCTGTGTTATTTAGCTAGTCTGGGGTTTCTTGGCATGGGTTAAAGGGACAATAAAGATAAAAGAATACCTGTAAGTAAATAGTAGGGTTGAACAGTTTTCTCCTCCTTCAATTCTATCCCAGTGTTCCTTCTGTGCTGGTTTTATAACCTGAGCCGTCCAATGGGACGCGGTAGGTTAGACCACCCTAGCCGAGGAGGCTTGATGCAATTAATACAGTCTGTCTGGAAAGTGGCCTTATTTCTGGAAGTTTTATTTTAATGATATGGTTTGTGCTCTGCACATTTCATACCAGAACAAGCGGCAAGCTGTAGCGTCATTCTGGACAGGGTTTGATTAACACTGCAAGATCCATGAGCAGCCGACCGAGATGGCCACACTGCCTCAGTGCTGCCTGGAGCAGGGGTGCTGGAGGGGGCTCCCAGAGGGCCTCACTAAGCCTCTGAAGGGGAGGGAGGGGAGTATGGGGCTGGAGAAGAATGAACCTACAAGCTGGCTGGTGGACCCCCTTGGGGCGAGTGGAAAGTTTGCTGGGAGGGTTCCCTTTGGAACGTGGGGGTTGGCTCACGGTGGGCCAGTGGAGTTGTGGAAGATGCAGGCAACCTTCGCCTTGCCAAGGGGCCTGGGGGTTCAAGCGGTGGGGACGGGACAGGCCCTGTGTGGCAGCTGTTTGCCTGTGGGGATCATGCCCCAAAGAGGTTGGGGTCACCACCTCCCTCTGTGATGGCAGGCAGTGTTCTCTCCAGGCCCCCCGCCATGAGCCTGCCAGGGTTCATGGAGCCAGTGGTGGCCAAATTGGCAGGGCATTGGTAAAGGTAGAAGACCCCCTGTTGACAGTCCCCCTGGTACCGCCACTACCACCAGAGGCCCAGTGAAGTGGTGTGGGGACGGGGTGGGTACCTACCAGTGCAAGTGGCTGTCCTCAGGTAAAAGGGGTCCCGGGCGTGGCCACGGCGGCAGCCTCACCACATTGCATCTTGTTCTGCATGCTGGCCCTTCAGACACTCTGAAGGCTAAATCAAAGCCTTCTCTTCAAATCTGTACAAGATGCTGCTGGTTCTCTGCTCCGACAGGAGAGGCCGTTGGAAGTGCAGCTCCTTTCTTTCTTTCTTCCTTTTTTTTTTTTATAGCTGTCTTAAAAAGGAGGTTGGCTGTTTAGCACAGCTGGTGCTCATTACATTATGCACTGGCAATAAAATAGCATGTGTAATTAATTTTTAATGCAGTGCTGGATGCGGGGCCTTTAAGCAGTGAGTGGATGGGAAGCAGCAGCAGTGGCCACCGGCAGCAGAAGCCTCGGACCCAGGTGGCTGGCTTCTCCTGCAGAGGAATTGGGCAAGTGGCCGGGGAAGCCTGCTGCTGTCCCTCCACGTGCAGTCCAGGGGTGGTGTCCTTTGTGATCCAGGAAGGCAGCGTGACCCTGGGGCATCATCATTTCACCTGACCACTGCATTGTATGGACGAGGAAACCAAGGCAGAGCGTGAAGGGAGTGGCTGTCGGATGCAGGCACAGAGCTGGCCGAGACCTGGGTGCCCAGGGTCTGCCCAGCAGCTCACACTGCCCTTCTTGACCGTGGAAGTCAGACAAGGACATTTGTCACCTAGCAGAAGACACTTAAAAATTAATCTCCCAGGAACTGGGAAATTGGGTGGAGGTTTGGCTCCAAGGGGCCGCCTGTGTGGCTGGGCTGTGCTCTGCTTGCTGGCCGCCCCATCTCCCTGGGGCCCAGTGGAGGGGAGTCGTGTATGACCTCACCCGTCAGGGGCGCCCCATGGTAGTGGGACAACTACAGGCAGTGTGGTCTGCCTGGCTCTTCTTCCCAAAGCGAGCAAGGCAGAAGAATATGAGACCATGCTGGTCAGCTGCTGTCTCGGAGCCTGAGGACACCCATCTGCCACCCCGGGTCCCTGCGGAGTCCCTGCCCACTGTGGCCTCAGGGACCTGGATCCCAAGTCCAGGAGCCCTTCTTAGGGAGAGACACGGGCGGGTGCTGTCAGCCATGTTCCTAGGGCCCATGGTGGACAGTGCTGTCTTAAGAGCGGCTCGTAAGAAGAGGCGGGCCCCCACCTTGACCTGCTTACGAGGATGCTAGGGCTCAGGGCAAACTACCTGCTTAGGGTCACACAACACGTGAGACACGTGGAGCTGAGATTTCAGCTTGGGTCCTGATGGTCTGTGTGGTTAGGCCACCTCTGTGGCTTCGTGTTGGCCATGGGCCTCAGTGGTGGAGGATGGACCAAGCTGGACATCTGCCTGGGGCCTTCTGACTTGGGGTAACCCTGGCTGGACACCGGGGTGTTCGCTTCTTTCCTGTGCACAGACTGTGATCCTGTAGCAGGTGTGGGTGTCCTCAGGAACTACCCCCCGGCTGCACCTGGTGACCCCAGAGGGAAGTGCTGATGTGGAAGAGGGGCCAGACAAGTTTGTTCCATCAAATCATGATCAAATTGGGTTTCTGGGGCCTGATCAAGGATGTAGCTTCTGAATCCCCATGTCAGCCTTTGCCAAGTCGACTCCTGTGCCCATTTGCCACCCAGCAGTGCTGAGGGCAGGGGTGGGGGTGAGCCCTGATAAGGAGCAGTGACCCATCCCAGGGTCCGTCCATGTGGTGAGAGAGGAAACAGAAGGTGGGGCTCCTGAGAGCCGGGTTGGTGTGTGATCGGGAGCAGCTGGTGCGGATAGCTCCCCTAGCAGGTGTCCCTTGGGAGAGGGCCATCAGATCAGGTCCAGGGGCCTGTCCACCCCTGGATTTGGTCTTACCCACCCCTTGTCTTGTTGGAGGGTGGCCTCTTTCACGATGCACAGGCAAGGAGACAGGTAATGGGAGCTGTCTGACATTGGCCGTCTGGTGGGATTTGGACCCAGCTTTCTGAGTCTGGGCCTGCCCCTCCTGGCTCCTTGGCTCCCTGCTCCCGCACTGCCCCCGGTCTGGCCTGGCCTGCTCCCTGGCAGGTGTGAACTGCAGCCACTGTGATGGACGAACACATTGCTGCTGAAGGGGTCACAGGATGTTCAGAGACCAGGCTGCCTGTGGTTCCTGAGTTGGAGCGTGCACACAAGATTCACTGTGTTCGCCACTTTTAAATGTGTGCTTTGGAGGTGTGCACATGGCTGGCGTGCCAGTCTTCGCATGGCAGGAGACTTGTGTGGTCACATCTTGTGCCTCCCGCCCTGCCCGTGGCCAGGTGGGGTGCAGTTATTGACGGGGGGCGTGCCTTAGGACAACAGCGATGATCATGAGACAATGAGCAGTTGCATAGAACTGAAAGCTCCAGCAACCACCTATGGATCCGGCGCTTTCTCTTGTTCCTGGTTTCTCTGATTGCTCGGGACTTGTTCAGCACTGGCTCCTCCTCCCCTCTCCTCACTGCTCCTGTCGCCATCTGGCTGCTCCTGTCTCTGTGAGTCTGATGGCTCCAGGGAATTGGCACGTGGGGCTGCTCGTGTGTGGCTCACGAAACGTCATCACAGCAGAATCACACGATCAGCAGTGTCAGAGTTTCCTCCCTTTTCAAGTCTGAGTAGTAGTCCACTGTGGGGACCACACTGCTTTGTCGCTCACCTGCAGCCTGACGGGGTGGGGAGGAAGGCGCGAGTGTGTTCTTATTCTGGGAACACACCCGGGAGTGGAATGGGTGGGTTGGGTGGTCATTCTGTGCTGAAAGGTTTATGGAATTGCCAGGCTGCTTTTTGAAGTACGTGGATTGTTGTATGTTGCTGGCAGCCATGTACCACACTGCTGGTTCTTCCCACTGTCACCTGATCGGAGAGCTGTGGAAGCTACACCTTGGGCCCCTGGGGGGCTGGTGGGCCCATGTAATGCAAACTCCAGTCTGGGTTTGCAGCCTGAAGCCATGGGGCTGGGGCTCAGGCCCAGTTATCCTTTGCCCGTGTCCCAGGACATGGCAGTCAGCTGAGCAGTTAGCTGGCTGACTTAGGAGCTGGGGCAGGGACTCTGCCAGTGGATAGTGTCCTTGCTGTATTCTCAGGGCACTAATTTGAGGGTGACTTATCAAGAAGAGCCCCATATTTGGCCGGAGTGGGACAGGCTCCGCGTGTGTCCTAGGAGCCTTGCCAGGTCGTCGCTGTTGGTGTGGGGCCACACTGACCCTGCCCCCAGGCTGGACCCCAGGTGAGGAGCTGGGGCTGGGAGGCTTTGGGGAGGGTGCTGCTTGGGGGCTGTGATTTCTCTGCTGCTCTGTTAGTGTCCAGGACTCCCAGTAGCACATGACCACAGCTGGTCATTTATTGTTTCTGGAAGTCATGAGTATCAGATGACATTGGCAGGGCTGTGTTCCCCTTGGGAGGCTGTTGCCTGGGACCCTCCCTTCGCAGGCGAGTGGCCGGGGGCTGTAGGTACTGCTTGGCTGTGGCCATGCCCCCTGATCCCAGTCTCTGTGGTTTGTTCCTTTTCTGAAGTTATAGTGGCAAGGACAGCTGTTTGTCACATCTATAATGACCATCTTCCAGATGAGGTCATGGTCATTGGCACTGTCAGTGTCCCAGTGGTTTGTTAGTGGACACCATAGTCCACCCCTTCCCCATTGAAACCTCTGCCTGTCCCTGGCAGGTACCCTGGTCCGGTGTCCCTCTGAGCTCCCCAGGCTGCGACAGACTCAGGCGTGTGGTGATGGGGGAGGGGGATAGGTGTGGCTCAGCCGTGGCCCACGTGGACCCCAAGCTGGCCTCTGCTGAGGTGGCTCTGTTCCTCCCCCCTCGGGAATGTGGTGGTCCTTGTCCAAGGCTGGCCTGGTCACACAGGGCACCGCCCCCTCCTACCCCACCCCGCCTGTGCCTGGGGAGGCGTGCAGTTGTTAATGGAGGGGGTGCCTTACAGCAAGTCTGCAGTGATTATTACGAGAGAAAATGAACAGAGTTGAATAGGAGCTAAAAATAGCTGGGCACATACTTGCCTATAATCTACTTTTTTTTAAGAAAACATAATTATTTTCGTAAACTGGCTTTGAGAAGCCAGGGGTATTTTTAGTTTGCATGTCCTGAGACACTGTGCATCTTTTCAGGAAGAGCAGCAAAGAGCAGGCATGTGGTGATGTCACCATGACGGGTCACGGAGCCCACCAGGGCCCTGCAGGAGCGGCTGGGGTCAGAAGCTAGGGAGCCCGGGCCTTGGTCCCTTTGGCGTCTGGTGAGGAGGCTGCTCGGCAGTGGCTTCTGGGGGCACCTGTGGTCTGGGGTGTTCTGGGCACACCTGCAAAGGTAGCTGGCAGTGTGGGGGTAATGGCAGTTCATTCGGCATGGCCTGGCCAACCTGCCCAGCCACCAGGACACTCCAGGTCTGAGAGGCCCCGCCAGGAACAACCAGGACGGCTGTGAAGACATTCCTGGCTTTCTCATTGGAGCCAAATGGAGCCTCATGTAATTTTCTCCTGGGCTTTTCCCACTGCCTGTGCCAGTCCTTGGGCCTGGCACAGACCCTGTAATAAAAAGCGCTGCTTATGTTTGTGTGTGTGTGTGGGAGTGTACATACCTGTGAATGTTCATGTGTGAGTGTATGTGCACATGTGTGTATGTGAGTGTGTGTGAGCATGTGCATTTGTGTGCACCTGTCAGTGTTTGTACATGTGCATGGTATACACATGTGTGTATGTGTCATCCCGCGAGCTGTCTACACAGGATGGGTCCTTTCCCTGCCCCTAGCCCTGCCTGCGCTGGGTGTGTGTGGTGAGGACACTTGTAATTCCTCCTCAATTGTGCTGTTGGCCAGTCACATTCTAGTACCAAGGCCTGCTGAGGTTTCTACAGGTGGAAAATGCTGCTCACAGCCTTCTGAGGCTGGCTGAACCCCTCGGGGGAGCCCAGAGTCCCCAGCCCTGTGTGTGGTCCCATCCCGGGAGGACCAGGGCTGTGGAGCTGGGTTAAAGCTTGGCCCTGAGCAGGTGACCAGTGTGGAGGTTAGCAGTGACAGGGGGCATGGGGAGGGATATCCCTCGCCCTGGTTCAGTGAGGAAGGTACCCATTTCACAAAGGAAGTGACTGAGGCCATCTGGGTTCAGAGCCATTCCTGCAGTGTTCCGTTTGAGCAGCAGCCGGCTTGCCAAGGGCGGTGGGCAGTGGCGCCTCTGTTGTGTCTCATTGTTGTTAGAACTATAACTGTTATCATCAGAGTTGTTGTTGCATCCTGAGTGGCAGTGCTGGTGCCAGCATGTGTCCAGGAGGGTGCTTCGCTGCGGTTAAGGACCACATTTGTCCTCTGTCTCCTCTCCCTGACTCCCTGGCTTTCTTGTCTCCATTTTGGGTTTGTGGATATTTGAGGTCTCAGATAGTCTTTCTTCTCTAATTGAGATAATGAGCCCAGCATTTCCAGAGCCACCGTGTTGGAAGTCAAGTGCGCAGTGATGGTTTTCATCTGCCGCTCTCTCTCTTCACATACGTCTCTTTACCAGGGGATTGGCTGGGAGCAGGCAGCTAATAACCTATGGATTTATGGAGTCGGTGCCAGCCAGCGTCGTCAGCTTCCTCGCCTGGGCTCCGTGTTCTGTCTCTTTAAGTCAAGGCTCTGCCTTACCTTGGTATTTTACAGTGCCTGGTTCCATTTACGCTGGAGCCAGACTTGCTATGTGAGAGCCGTCCGCATGCTGGAATTAGTCTTAAGCTTGCTTCTGTGGTGCTGCCAAATTCCATGTTTGTGTTTTATTTAGAATTCTTTTCACGGCCAGCCGATTCTGTGCCGGCACACATAGGCACCGCTGCACCCCGTGGAGAAAATAAGCAAGCTTGCGTTTTCTTTGGCAGGGGCCGCGGCCACAATAGACTGCGGTCTCTGAGACATTTTTTAAAAGCTATTTTAACCCATAACAGATGCATAAAGTCGGCACAGGCACGCCAGTTTTTCTTAGTTTTAATTAAAAAATAATTACAGTCTAATGGGATGTTAGTGACACGTTTGGATGAATGGTGGGGTGACATGATCTGCGACTTAGAAATTAGTACCTCTCCTCTGGCCAGGCAGGAGTGGGCAGCCGTTGTGGAGGGCAAATTGAGGTATCTGTTCTTAATTGCAGGGTGGGGCTTGTGAGGTGGGGGTGCTGCTGGGCACTGGTGGGGACAGATAGAGACCCTGTTACATGACTGGCAGCCTTCGGGAGGGACATTGCAGGTGCCCAGGTACCAGGCATCCTGGAACTGCCTCAGCCTCAGTGTGTGCAACACACCTGTGCAGTCCTGCAGGGGTGGGATGAGGTGCCTGGATGTTCTAGGCTCAAGCCATCTCTTCTCTTGGGCCCTTAGCATCCCTTCCTACCTGCACAAGCCACCCCTGAGCTTGAAGAGTCCTTGTGCAGAGACCTGCTGGGAGCCATGTAAATTAGAAGGCTCAGCTGGGAAGGGAGGGAGGCCAGGTAGTGACGTTCACACGAAGCCCACACACCAGCCGTGCATCCAGGGCTCAGTTCTGGTATAAAACTGTCCGCTCCCAGGCATGGATAGTGGAGCCCGGGTTTCTGCTGAGACTCGGGAGCGGAATGGTTAGGCTGTGTGTGCTGCCTGTGCCAGGGGCCGAGGCGTGGCAACAGGGTTCTGGGGACTGCCCATTCTTACTGGTGGATCTGAGGCCCAGGCCACGGGCATCCTCCCTGGCCTCAGCCTGTTGATCCTGGGCACTCTGCAGCGGGCCCTCTGGTTGGAGGGACGTTCTGGAGTCTGAGGCTCCCTCAGCCATAGGCACTGGCAGCTGTGCCTTCTGGCACCTTCCAGGGTCGGGAGAGGGATGCCTGCGCCAGCTGTGTCCCTGGGCCTAGCCACACTGGGGAGCTCCCAGGGCATCTCTGTGAGTGGTCACCAGCTACTCTTTGGGGATGAGGTCTGAGTAGTGCCCAGAGGAGGCTGGGACCTGCCCAGTGCTCTGTGCTGAGCTGGGCCGGATGCAGCCCAGTCCATCCTGTGGAGGATGTGTCACCCCTATCTGGGGTGGGGGGTCTGGGAGACTTTTGTTCTACTTGGGGCAGAGCACACTCTGGTTGCCAGGGAGCGAGCAGAGCGAGTATTTCTTAGACAATGTTTCCCCGAGCCCAGATTCCTCAGAAGTGGAAATTAAGTTCTTCTATTAAAACCATGAGTCATCCCTGGGCTGGAGAAGAGTCGTTCTGGCGTTCCTCGAATTTTTGGAAGGGAGACCTTGCATTCGTGCTAATCCTTTCAATTATACCTCCTTGCTGGCTTGCCCCGCTGGGCACAGGGGCTGTGCACAGGCCTGGAGATGGGGCAGGCAGGGGCTTCCTTCCCTGCCTGCCCCATGCGCTGCGTGCCATGCTGTGGGCTGTGGTGGCCAAGCCTCTTTCATGGTGGTCCCTGTGGTGACTGGCCTCTGGTTGGAACGTGACTTCTGAGCAGCTGTGGGGTCTGCCACAGAGCTTGGCTCTGGCCCATCAGCGAGCCCCGTGTCTCTGATGAGTGTCCTGCTCAGCTGACGCTATTTTGTCCCTTGTTGACTAGTGGCATGCTAGATTCTCCCGGATGCTCCAAGGTAGGGAGCAGAGCAGGGACTGTCCCGGGGCAGAGATGCCTGCTTTGCTGAATAGCACTGAGCAGGATACGGAGGTTGGGGCTCCTAGTAGCTCTGGTCGGCTGCCCTCTGCTGCCTTCCTGGGCCCCTGTGTGGGGCAGACTCCCTGGGCCTGGGCCTGTGTCCTCTATGCTGAGCTCATGACTCGGCGCAGGCCTCTCTGGCATTGCTTTGGCACCAGGTCAGCCCTGACTGCATCCCAGCCCAGGACTTGGCTTCGGCCTTGACCTGGCTGTGTGGCCCTTTGGATTGCACCTTGGCTGACCGCATCTGTGGAATGGGCCAGCTGAGAAGCAGTGACACTTGCAGTGAGTAGGCTGATGTGGCCTACCCGCAGTCCCCCTGGACAGGGTCAGGTAGAGGTGGCTGGGTGTGCTGCCTCCCAGGCCAGCATGCTCGTGTGCCCCCCACTCTTGTCTAGCACAGCTCAGCACGGCCATCTTGTCATCCCATCCACTGCATGGGGAAGGACTGACCCTTTAATGGCTCCAATTCTGGAGCCCACGGGAACTGGGTGTGGATACTGGAGGTGTCCAGGTGGAGTCAAACAGACGCACTGGCTGTGCTGGGATATGGGTCTCCTAGGAACTCCTGGAGCAGTGCTTTTCCAGGTCCAGAATGGGGGGGGACTGGACTCTGCTTGGGGCTCTGGTATGTCCCCCCATACACTGTCCTGCATGTGCCACTATACCAAGCTACTCCCAGTTCGTGTAGGAATTGCTGGTGGCAGGGAGTTTAGGTGGGAGCATAAGGGCCGAGGAGCCCTGGGCCAGGTGAATTCTGAGTGTGGGGGCTGCGGAGGGACCTGGAAGTGGGCGCCATCATCCTGTATGCAAGGCTTTTTCTCTGTCTTTGATGCCATAGCTGCTGCTGCCTTAGTAAGAGGAACCTGGTTTCTCGGTTTAAGCAAATCATTCACTCAAGTGTTACTGTGCTGGTGAGAGTGGGAATCCTGCAATCAAGGGAGAACTGGGTTGTCCTGGTAACCCAGACTGGAACACTGGAGCAGAACATGACATTCAGCTCGGAGCTTCCTGGCAACCTTGGCAAAAAGCGAAATGCCGCAGGCTGGTTTGCTTAAGGAAGAGTCGTAGTTCAGGACAGGGCAAGTGTTGGATCCATCTCCAGCCTGCCAGGCTTTGTCTCCTGCACCTGTCAGCTTTGCCAGAGGTGCAGCCTTTATATAAGATAAAGGGCCAGTTACACATGGTGGATGCCTTGGGCTCCAGGGGGCTCAGTTGGAGCCATTGACTTTGCTATGACAGCACAAGGGATCCCATGGACAAGTGACAGATGAATGTGGCCATGTTGAATAAAGCTTTACTTATAAGGGCAGGTGGCTAGCCACTGAGATAGGAGGCAGGATAAGTGCCTGACTGATGGCCTCGAGGTGGTCACACACAGATGCCTTCCTCTCATTGGCCCCATTGTGAGCTGACACAGAATGCAAGGTGGTGAGACTGGCAGGATGGAGGGGTCCCTGGAATTTGTCCTGCTAGGGGGCCGCCTGACCTCAGCCCTCACCTGTCTGTGGCCCCTGTGTTCCTGTAATAGAAAAACACTGGCTCAGAGTGGGGCTGCACGGGGCAGTGGGTAAGCACCCTGGTGCTTTCTGACTGCTGAGAGCTGTGATGGGCACCCCAATTCTGGAACTTAGCTGCCCTGTTGCTTGCACGTGATGTGTTGACTTTTCCTGATGGGTGCTGGCAGAGGTGCTGTGGTCATTCCAGTCTGAGCTGGTGTCCCCCTCTGGAACACAGGGCTCATCTTAGGCACCAGGGGCAGGGCCTGATGCTGGAGAAAGCTGCCAAGCAGGCCCTCCTTCCCTGAGTGGTCACTGTCCCCTGATGGGAGGCTGTGTGGAATTAGGGGGTACCCAAGTGGGAGATGCTGCCTTTTGGCGACTCCTTAAGTTTTCCTGAACTCCATAAAACATGGTCCTGGCTGGCTGGGGCTGGCTGGGTAAGGGGGATTCTGGGATATTCTGTTGAAAGCCATGGTGGCCATCACTGCCAATTCTAGAATTCTCTCCTGGCTGCCTGGGGGTACCGGTGTTTCTGTTTCACTCTAGCCTCTCTCTCCCATCTCTTTGAAGGTAGTCTGTCCTGTGGGGATCTATGACTTGACCCTCCCTTTGAAAACAACAGAATTGGCGGTACAGCCTCTGGATCCTAGCCTGCCTGTCCTACCTGCAGCTACCCATCAATGATGAGAGAGATCTCCCATCTGCTGGCTTAGTCCCCAAGTGCCAGCCACAGCCAGGGCTGGGCCTGGCTGAAACCAGAAGTCTGGAGCTCCTTCTGGGTCTCTCCTATGGGTGACAGGGTCCCAGGTACTTGAGCTGTCACCTGTTGCCTACAGGATATGCGTCAGCAGGAAGCCACAGTTGGGAGCAGGGTGGGGACTTGAACCCAGGCACGCCGATATGAGATGTGAGCAGCCCAGCAGCCTCCCATGCCCATGCCCAACTCTTGGCCCAGGTGTTTAAGGTTTCTGAACCATGGCTGTGAAGGTCATGGCAGCCTGCAAGGACCCTATTGCCTGGGACATTCCTTCCACCGCCTGGGATGGAGCTACTGCTGTGCTAGGTGTTGGAAGAAGAGGGGGAAAAAGTTCTAGACCACTTTTGGGCTTCCACTGCCAGTTTTGGCCTCCATGGCATCTGGTGACCAGTACAGGGTGAGCACGGAGGGGTCACTCTTGGGTGCTGGCAGGCTGTTGGTGCAGCCACAGCTGTGGGGGATGGGGTCTTTGAGGGTCCCCGCCCCTGTTTACTGTGTGCTGTCTTGGGTGAAAGCTCAGGATGCGCAGGTGCAGGCTGGCTTAGCTGGGGGAGGGGACAGGTGCTTGGCTGGCCTGAGCAACTCGAGGGAGGGAGAAGCTGTTTGTGGCCTGGGAAGGGCCCACTGTCCAGTCACAGTCCCCCTTTGCCAGCTCTGGGCCAAACGCCACCTGGGTGGGGCCGGAAATGTCTCTGTTTTTCTAAAGCTGAGTGAGCCTGAAGGCTGGGACAGCGACTGTGGCAGCAGGGCCACCAGGGAGATGCCTTGGCAGGTGCAGCGACCTGGGAGGGCGGTTTTGGGAAGTGGGTGCTGTTACTGGCCTGTGCTGCTGATCAGTGGGATTGAGCCTGCCCTATATGTAAGAGGGCCACTTTCTGTGTCCCCATGGCTCTTTGTCCCAAGTGTGAGAAAGATAACCCTGTTCTGAGGTGTCCCACGAATGGGGTCCCTGACCATATCCTCCATCTAGACTCCGTAGTGGAAGGACAAGGGAGAGTGAGTGAGCTACTTGAGAGTAGGGGGTGTCCACCTGCACATAGCACGTGTTTTAGGGGATACCCATCCTGGGATGTACTTGTCATAAAGGAGTGGCTTTCTCATTTCTGCCCTTGTGTTCTGGGACTTGAGCATTTCCTCACAGTGTTTCCAGGACCCCCCACTTCCTGGCAAGACCTTGAGGCCCGGCCTACAAACGGCAAGGCAGGTCTCAGAGGCCACCCGAGCTGGCACCAGGAGTCCCCCTGCCAAACTCAGACCAGTGCCCTCCAACCCCACTGTCAAGGGCAGACATAGGGCCCTACAAGCCCAGGCAACAAGAAGACTGCTTGCCAGATGGGCCCTGTGCCTGCTTGTGCACGGTGGGGTTGGGATGGACAGCCAGCTCAGGGAACTGTGGGCAGTGAGCCGTTGATGGTGGATAGGTGGAAGCCCTGAGTTGTCACACATGCCTCTAACCCTGGTGCCTGCACTGTGAGGCCTGGACCTCACAGCCTGACTAGAGCCCCAGGCCCAAAGAGGGGAAGGGATGCTGTCAGGTGTCCCCACAGGGCTGGAACCATCAAACCCAGGCTTGCTGGGTTTGGTCCCGGAACACCTTGCTGACTCCCATCATGGACTGGCCTGAGTGAGGCCGGGCTGTGCCAGCCAGTGGCCTCCGTTGCTTCCAGGGCTCAAGAAGGGCATGGGCTGTGTTGTGACCAGAGGGGGGAAGGGTGGGGAATGGGCGGAGTCTGCAAGGGGCAGAGCTGCAGCACCCTTTGGGGGGGTTGCAAGATTCCAGATGGAAGCTGGTGTATGAGTGGTTGTTTCACCTGGGACTGGACTGTTCTCTGCTCTAGGACCACTGCTCATTCCTCACTGCTCCTAGCACCTTCTCTGATGGAGACACCAGGCACTGTCCTGCTGATGGGGCGCTGTCCTTCCTCCTTCTAGGGTGCATCTGTTGAAGAAAATGGCAAAAGCCCCCTCCCCCTTCCCTATCCAGTTTCTATCAAGACAGGCTGGCGGCTCTGGGCTCGGCTCTGTCCAGCTGTCGGCAACTTCCTGCTTGGCCTGCAGCAGCAGCCGCATGTCATTCTGGACACCAGAATTGCAGAAACAAAGAGTGCAGTCCCTAGAGGAGCCCTGGGTGAGGAGCCCTGGGTGAGGAGCCTTGGGTGAGGAGCCCTGGGTGAGGAGCCTTGGGTGAGGAGCCCTGGGTGAGGAGCCCTGGGTGAGGAGCCTTGGGTGAGGAGCCCTGGGTGAGGATGCCCTAGGCATGGAACCCAGACCTAGAGGAGTTACTGGTGCTCTGTAATAAGATGGTGACTGGGAGGGGGAGTCCCTGAGGGGCCACTGGCACATCAAGGGTGGGCCAGGAGGCTCTTGGGACCTGCCAATAGCCAATGATAGCTCAGCATCAGGGTGCCTGTGACGGGGGCGGAGAGAAAGCAGAGGTAGCTGCGGAGTTGATCAAGGTGTACCCAGGACCAGGAGTGGGGATGGGGAGGCCATTGCCCTAGGTAACACCTGGTGATGCTGATAATGGGGAGACCAGGCATCTCCTGTGGGAAAGTCACTCCAGCTCTTTGTGCCTTGGGATCCTCATTAGCATGCCAAGAGGAAGAGCTGTCCCAGAGGGGTGAGGGTGGTGGAGGCCTGAGCCAGGGCCTGGCTGGGATCTGCCTCGTTCATGTGGCACTGCCACCATAGTGGTACTACCACCATAGTGGTACTTGAAGTGTCCCCTGCATGCTGCCACCTTGTGAGGCTCTGTTGGTTTTCAGCAGTTAGCATCCTGCTTGTTTCTGAGGGTTCTCGATGTGCCTTGGTGTGGTGGCCGGGAAAGACTGTGGCCTGAACAGGTGCAGATAGAAACCCCTCCATGGCCACAGCCGCTGGCCCCAGGGAACTGGCTGCTCTCGGGATGGCATGAGGACTGGGAGTGGGGGCACAGCTGCATGTCCAGTCTCCCACATGTTTTCTCCCAACCCTTACAGTGTTCGCGGCCTGAAGCCAGCAGCGTATGGATGGGATGGAAAAGGAGGAGGAGGAGGCTGGGCTCTGGCTAGTGCGGGGGCTACTGCATCAGGGAACACTGGCTGGGGGCTGCCCTGAGCCAGTCATCGGATATTGGAGGTGAAGCCACAGGTAGACCAAGCCCTTGGCCAGGTCCCTGGGTGTGACTGGCTGATTCCTGGTTAGACCCATCAGTGGCTGTGCCAGCTTTCTGCCTAATGCCAGGCGTGTGCGGCCACTGGAGGGCTGTTGTCTAGGCCCTGGGGTGAGGTACCTGCAGGGGTAACATGACTCTGAACAGAGGAGGTAGACTGTGGGGTATGAGTCCAGAGACCTTGGTTGTCCTGATCTGGGCAAGATGGCTGCCTGGGTAGGGGTGGGCCTTTTTCCCCACTGATTTGGGGGCAGACCCAGGCCTGGGAGGCTGTCACAGAAGGCTTTCCAATATGTCCAATGGCCCTGCTCCACCCACTGCACTTGTGCCCTGGCACAACTCCGACTGCGGGTCCCAGCCTCTCAGCAGGTACTGGGTGTTGGACTTGGACTGGGGGGCCTGGTAAGGGCTTCAGCCAGGTGTCCCCTCTCCCCCTTGCACACTGGGTGGTCTCTGCTCTCCCTGCAGAGCCACCACCCCGGCCTGGCTGTACTGCCAGGGTGGTATGTTCTGTCCTCTAAAGAATCCAGGTTTCCCGCACACACTCCTGGGGGTCCTTGCAGGGCCCCCCAGCTCACTGTGCTCTGTATTCATCAGCTTGTTGATGCAAAAATAAAGATGACCCCAGCGATGGTGGGACTTGGTGGCTTTGGAAGGCGAGGGATGGTGAAGTCAGGGGGAGCTCTTTCACAAGAAATGGCCTCTCCTAGCTTGGGATTCGGGGAAGCAGAGCTGGCAAGGGCTTCCTTTCTGCCCAGGCACTTCGTATTATTAAGACACTCTGTCTTGTAAGGGATGTTGGATAATTAATCCTGCGGCGAAGCAATAGCAACAAGCGTGCGAATATATTTAAATAATGAGGAAGTTCTTTCATGTGGACCCATAAAATAACCGTGGGCCAGCAGCACGGAGGAGAGAGAGGGTCTGTATTTATTGAAATGTGTCTTTTCCCACCAGACGTTGGGGATTTTTTCCTTTTGTGCGCTGGGCACACGTGCTTACACACACGTGTGCACACATATGCGTGCTGGTGCACACAGCAGCTAGCCAGAGCCCCAGCTAACATCTTTTCGTTTTTGCCGAGGTCTATGCTATGTTTGCTTCAGCTGAGAGCGCTATTTCCAAGTGCCTGGTCGCTGGCGCAGGTCCACAGCCATCCGGAATATTGACAGCCGTCAGAATCCGCGGCTGCGCAAACTTCGCCTCTAATTGAACTGGGAAAGGTACACCCGGATTCAGGGCTCTGCACGCTGTAATTGCAATAATTTAATTTAGCTATTTAACCTGTAATTCAGTGGTATTTATTAAGGAGCATGGGAGAAAATGAGACCATTAGGAGCCAGAGATGAATACATTGAAATGAAAATGAACACTTCTAACTGCCAGTTGACCTTCGGTTTGTAGCAGTTTTTATTAGGCTGGTCATGGTAATTACCAGGACGTGAATCAGGGAGGAAAAGTGAATAATTCAGTAATGAACATTTTTATTCATTATCTCACATTTTCAGGAAGCGGACAAGTCTTGCCTGAGTATCGGCAATGCTCTCTGTTTTCGTTTGTTTGTTTTTAATTTAAAAATGTGGACAGTGGCCCCATGCGAAGTCTCATTGTGTGGTGTGGGGTTGCTGTCCAGTGAGTGGGAGGGGTGCCACCATGTGTTCTGGGTGCTGTTGGGTTTACGCATGGGGAGAGAGTGCTTGTAACATGGATGGAGCCAGGAGAGGTGAGCCTGCCAGCCCCTGGGACGTCGGGGGTCTTTCTGATGTCACTGAGTCAGCGGAAAGTTCTTCTGGGAGGATGTGTGGTCTTCCAGGCATTTTCCAGATGTGAGGGTTTGTGTGAAGCTGCTGTGTTGGGAGGACTGGGTGTATCATCAGGAACACGTGGGAAAGCTTCGCTACCCTTGACCTGGGCATGTGAAGTCAGCATAAGCCACTCCACTGCAGGGTCTGTCTGCCACTGTGGGGACCGGAAGCAAGTCGCGTCCTGACCCTGCCTGGCCTGGGGACGGGGCAGTGAGCGGCCCCTAGGAGTGCATCACCAAGGAAAGCGAGGCCACACCTAGCCCAGCCACAGCGCCGTGGGAGGCAGTGTCTGTCCACCTGTGAAAGGACCTGAGGGAAACCCCAGCATCGCACAGCTGGCTCTTCTTCCCCATCCTTGTCTGCATCTGTCAAGTTTTCCACAAGAAGTGAGTAGTCCTTCGAGATGGGCAGTACCAATGGTCTTGAGAGTTGTAGTGACTCTGGCCCACAGGGAAGAGAAGTTCTAGCTGGGTACCCTGCGCTGGCAGCATCTGCCAAGCTTGTGGCTTCATTAGCTCCTCCCTCCACTTCCCAGAAAACCGTGCAGCCCTCAGATTCTGTGGATGTGAGCTAAACACACGGCATCAGCCTGCCTAAGATGGATGGCTTCCCAGCCCCTGGCATGTGCAGTCCTCGCCTCCTGGCTGGCATCGCCTCTGCACCCTGTGCTTGTGTCCGACAGGGCTGTCAGCGCTCTGCGTGGCACCTGAACTCTCCTCTGCTGACTGGGGGTGCGTGGTCCCCCAGCAGGGCCACTCCTCCTGGCTGTTGCCTGGAGGGCTCCGGCCCCTGAGCCACTTGCCCTCCAGCCGTCCCCGGTGTCTCACTGTGGTCATCTCCATTCAGAGGGGTGAGGAATCATCAGATTCTACGCACGCAGCCAGGAAGAGCGTCTGTCTCTGATGTCAGAAGCAGCTTATTAGATGCGCAGAGATTTTTGCCTTCATTTCCTCGCTGGAGTGCCCCCACCACCCCCTGGCACCCACAGGAACTGGAGGCTTGCCTCATACAAAAAAAATATTCTCATTCCAATTTTCAATTTTCCACTTTTACTCATCTTCTTTATGAAGTGCATTATGGAGATGAAAATGACAGCTAGGCCAGGGTTCAGAGTGGGAGTGTGTTGGGGAGCACTGCTTCGCATAATGACCTCGATTGCTGGAGGGAGAAAGGAAGAGGGGCCCCTGCATGCCTGCCCTCTGCCCGTGGTCCTCTCTTGGCACCTGCTCATGACTTCTGAGCCATCGGTACCAGTTGTGTCCCTCAGTGGGGTGACTGACGGTGAAAGGCTGTCACGTGGAGGCTGAGAGGGACGGAGAGGCTCTGGTCCTGGGATACAGATTCTGTAAAAGAAGCACCTGAGGTCCGAGGGCACATTGTTGAGCTCACCATCAGGACAGGTGCCTAGTACGTTGAGTACTCACGGTCATGGGCTCGGCCTCACTGGGGAGCGGGGCACCCCTGCGAGTGAGGGGCTCGGCTCTTACGTCTTCTGCAGCCTGGGGCAGTGCTGTGAATTCTAGCTCATGGTGCCTGTCAAGTGTTGGCAAAAACTTCAAGGCTTCTGTCCCACTGTCCCCTTCCCTCTGACTGAAGGTAAATCTCTCTCACATTCAGATGACCAGGCTTTGGGGTCCCTGGATTTGGGGATTCAGCTGCAGACCACTATGGAGAGAAAGGAGGGAGAATTGATCCCACCTGGAGGGTCCCTAGCCGGGAGTGTCGGTTGGCAGCCTGCTGGCATCCGGCTTTGGCCACGGTGGTTGTTGTTGGAAGGGCAAAGGCCAGGGCCCTGGAGAATCGACTCCCGCGCCTCCCCCTTCCATGACCCACAAGAGGTGCAGAGAAGGGCTGAGCACGGCTGCCCTGAATCCTGTGCAGGAACTTTGGAACCTCTTCCACCCCTTGGTTGCCTGGTTACGAGCTCATTGTCCCGTGGTCCCCTGCGCAGGGGGCTTGGCGGGGTGGGGGCACTGGCCCGGTGGTGTCTGGTGTTGGGAATGCTGCGAGCACATTCGATTGTATCCAATTCCCATTTCTGTTATGACAGACAGCCCCACTGCCCAGCTGCCCTCTGGAAGCCTCGGACTGCTGGGCTATTTTTTTTTTTTTTTTTTTTTGATGCATGAATGAAGACTGGGAAATGGGCCAGGACTTGGCTCCTGGGCTTCTTCATCATTTATTAGCTTCTCATTTTAATTGTTTCCCTACTTCTTTCCAGATATTTATCTAGGAAGAATTGTCAGTTCTCGCGGCGCTGCGCAGACGCTCCGGGCGGGCGCCGGCTGCAGGATTTTCATGGTTCTCTGGGCAGTGGGCAGGAGGGCCGTTTTGGTTTGGTCCAGCGGCTGTTGGCTGACACCTGTTACCTGGCAGGCGGTGCTGTGGAGGGGCACAGGGGTGACCAGGCCAGGACATCCCTGGTCGGGGGGAGAGGGGCGGGTACTGTCTTCTAGAAACTTTCATAGGTTTGGTGGTGAATGCTACCTGTACGGGCAGGCTCTGGGGTAGGTGAAGCTGGGTAGCCTCAGGCAGGCTGTTCTACCTCTCTGAGCCTTGCTTCCTTTGGCTCAGTTTGCTGAGGCTGAGGCGCTTCATACGGGTTAGGGAAGATGGGCTGGCCATAGTTCTTGGGGTGCCTGGTTCAAGAATGGCCTCCTGGTCCTGGGGGTGGAGTGTGGGGTGTTGTTGCCTCCCGTGTCCCCATCCCATCTGTGAGGTCGGGGAGCCTGAAGTCACAGTGGACCACTCCAGGTGCCTGTGAGGATGGGACTTGGCGTGGGCTCAGGGACACATCTTTCCTGGGGTGCTTTGGGTGACTTTCGGGACTACTGTCACTTGGAACTCAACAGCAGCTGGAAGCCCCACGTCCCTGTTCCCTTGGGTTCCCCTTGTCTGCACTCCATGTGCCATGGTGTCTCGGTGGGACGGAGAGCAAGGCCAGGCCACCCGTCAGTCAGGCCACCCTTGATAGCTGCCCTGCACCTCCTAACTGGGGTGGCCACAGGCTCCTCCTGTGTGGCTTGGTGGGTGGCTGAGTGGACAGGGGGCTGTGGCGAGGCTGTAGCTCCATGGGCATTGCTCAGGCTGCCTGTGTGGAGAGGTAACCCTGAACCTGGGCATGTTTCCCTCCTGTAGGGCTGGCCACCTGCCCTGTCTCTTCTTCCCTGGATGCCAGGCAGGGCATCTCAGGCAGGGCCAGCTCCCAGAGGTTCCATGTCTCACCCTGGGTCTCCCAAGAGGAGGCCACTCTGGAATAGCAACCGCGCAGCTTGATGCTTTGCCTGAGGCACACAGAGCTACTCTGGGGGTCTGTGCGTGGCTGGAGGGCAGGAGCTGGGGAGGACACAGCTATGTCTATGCCAAGTGGGCCTTCTCATGACACTGCTGCCACTGTAGAGAGTTTGCCCAGGCACCAGTCCTGCCAGGCCTGGGGGCGTTCTCTGAGCTCAGAGGGTTGCTGGGGGCTGACTGGACTCAGGAGTCTCTGTGCTGCGCTTCTGCCCACTGGGGTCCCTGGGACTGGCCCCCTGCCATGCCTGTGTGCCTGCTGCCCATGCCCGCATGCACAGCTCCCCCTGGACTCCCGTGCCCTTGGGATTCACTGCCATTTGCGATTTCCTTTGGGGGCCTTTTGGATCAGGAACAACTGTCAACCCTTCCGACCACCCCCAGCCCCATCGCGCCCCTCCTCAAGTGCCAAAAGTTGACAAGCCTTGAGGCCAATGGGAAGGCTGGATTGGCCATGGTGGGCGGGGAGGGGGAGAAAGTGAGAAAGGCCCTTATCAGCTGGTTAAGAGCCTGTTGCAGATAGGAAATGTTTACAGTTCCCTTCTGAGATGTGGCCCGAAGCAATCGGAACCAGAATGACCTCAGACTTGATGACAAAGTGGTGACATCATCCGTGGTCGGGACTTCTGCCCGCAGTGGAGTTTGAGCGAGCTATTGTTCCCTCTCCTTGCTACACTTGCTATTGGAGGTTTGGGTTTGATCGTCTTTTTTTTTTTTTTAAGCAGGGAAACATTTTCACAGAGAACTGTGGGGAAAGCACGGTGGGGACGGTGGGGTTTGATGGGGTTCGATGCTCGGCAGGCCTCGCCTGACTCAGTCCTGCAGCACGTGGTGCCAAGTGCATGGTGATTATTCCTCCCGCAAATCATGTCCTCTTTTTACTCGCTTTTAACATTCTGCCCTTGGCATCTGTTCCAGGCATTGTGGACGGACGTAGCCTGTGTTCTGACAACGGGTTAAAGCAAGCACTTACTGAAAAGCATTCTCTACTTAATTACATTTCCTTCTTCTGGAAGCTATTTTAATTTTTTTTATAATCACATGTTAATTGTGTATTAGTGGGGCCTTTCTGATGAGTTGAAAACATAATGAAACCTTTGTAAACAACACAGAGAGGAAGGAAGAGGAGTGTGTGAGACGGAGGCAGCAGCGGGGAGCCAGTTCGGAGAGGCCCGAGTCGCTGAGCGGCTGCTGGTCCGCAGGGGTGCCCGGGGTACCTGCAGGCCCCCCGTGGACAGCTGTGGCCTTGGCGTTCCCAGCTGGGCGGACACCTCCTGTCCTTCCTCTTTCCATCCTGCTCTTATTCATTCCCTCGTTTCTGCACTCACTGGCTCACGTGCCTTCTTAGCTTCCCACAGCTTAGGCCTTCTGCGTGCATGCTCTGGGGCCTTCTACGAACCTCAGCATGGGCATCGTCTCTGCTTGTGGGCCAGGAAAGCAGAACACAGGGTCAGGACTCTAACCCCCCGCTCCCCCCGCCCCAGCCGTGTGAGTTCAGCCACCCCCAGAAGGGCGGGGAATGAGATGTTTCAGCTCTGTGTGGCTGCCAAGTGTCATGACCCCTTTCCATCCTGCCTCTGGTGGCTCTGCAGTCGCCTGGTACCTGCGCTGGCAGCAGGAACGGGGAAGGAGCCAGCTGAGGCAGGCCCGTGTGGGTGGCAGGGGCGAGGTGGAAGTTGGTTGGCACGCCGCTGTCCCCAGAACGTGCCGTGCTGTGTTGTTTTCTGCCTGTTAACGAGAGCCACGTTTCATGATTGAAGGCACAGCCCCGGCTTACGGTCCCTATTGTGGCAAGTGCCCCCCCCCAAAGGCCGCCTCTGTTCCCCGTTTAAAGGGCCAGGCTTACAGGGGTTTTGTAGTTCCCAGGCTGTTATTCGGGAAACGTGGCTCGGCGCATATAATGAAAGTGCTACTGTGTGTGCGAGCCAGGTTCACCGTGCACGCTCCAAGGAAAGGCTGCCAAGACACTGTGAGGAGCAACCGCCAAGCAAAACACACGCGTGCCGTCCAGTGGAGCCAGCTCACTTCTGCAAATAGAGGAGAAATTGACTTTCTGATTCGGAGTGTTTCTACAACTAAGAAGAATCACTCCAGTGATTGTTCTAAAAATATTCTGGAGGCCTCGGGATTCTGAGCGTCCCTTAATTGTACTTTTTATGTAATCTCTCTCTGGATCATGGTTTTTTTGAAATAACTCAAGCATGCGTGGTCATCTCTTCCACTCCCCCGACCCAGCCCAGTGTTGCTGCATGGTGAAAAAGAGTGGCAAACACAGCAGAAACTGTATTTTTATCTCTTCGGCTTCAGGAAGTATATTTGGGTTTTCATCTCCTGCAGCCGTGGTTGCGAAGGCTCACAGCTGAGCAGCCGAATCTAGGCCAGCCCCTGCCATCCCCGCTGGAGGGGCCGACCTGGGCGTCCCTCCCCAGGGTCGTTTCTTTGGTAGCAGGCTGTAGGGGAAGGGGCAGGGGGGTGACCCATGCAGAGCCCACTCTTCCTCTGCCAGCTCAGGTATGGAGCTTGCTAGGAGCCCTGCATCCTGGGATCCAGGCAAGTCCAGAGTTCAAAAGGTGTTCCCAGTGAGGACATGGACTGGGATTCTTCAATGTGCCTTTATTGCCAACAGCAGGCCCGCCCTCCCCTCCACCTGCCCTGCTTCTCTGCCCTGCTTCCCTTTCCTCCTTTAGTCTATTCTGCCCCGTTGCCTGGCAGAGCCCGAGCCCGGAGTTCTGAGCTGGGGGGGGGGCGAGGGGCCGACTGTCCCAGGCAGAGCCACAACCTGCGTTCTGAGTTGGGGGAGCGAGGGGGCAACCGTCCCAGGCAGACCCCCAGCCTGGGTTCTGAGCTAAGGGGCTGAATGTCCCAGGCAGAGCCCCAGCCCGGAGTTCTGAGCTGGGGGGCGAGTGGCCGACTGTCCCAGGCAGAGCCCCAGCCTGGGTTCTGAGCTGGGAGGGGCGAGGGGGCGACCGTCCCAGGTAGAGCCCCAGCCTGGGTTCTGAGCTGGGGAGCCGTCCTGTGCACTTGTGGGGTGCTTAGTGGGCTCCCTGACTTCTACCTCCTCATCCCCTGTGTCAGGAATGCCCCAGGTCCCTGCGGTGGTTGTAGCTCCACATGGCTCCAGATGTTGCCCAGGATCCCCGAGCAAGGCCAGCTCAGGTGAGAAGTTCCATCCTGCCTGTCCTTCCCCGAGGGGGACTTGTCATTGGCTCTGGGGGCTCCTAGGACTCTGTTTAGTTTTAAGAACAATCAGGAATCACCTGGCGGATGCTGAGGCCTAGGAAAGCAAGAAAGGCTCCCCGTTGCTGAGCCACATCCAGCTTTCCAAAGAGGCCAAGGGACAGTCCTGATGGGAACTGTGTGGCTGGCGGGCGGGTGTGCTGGCCCGGTCGTAGGCGCACCTGTAGGGGCTGGATTGGCCAGAGACAGTTTTCCTCCAACAGTGCCCATGGCTAGTCAGCTCTTGGCTGTCTCTGCTGGGACCAGGTTACTGGGCAGCTTCCTGGAGAAGGGAGCTTCTGGAGGACTTTGCCAGTGTTCACGGCATCTTCAGCTTTGCTGCCCTCCCTCTTGGCAGGGTTTAGGAAGATCACATGCTGTGGCCGTTTACAGGAATCAGCCTCGGTGTCTGTAAATGCTGACACAGGGCTGGGACGCCCAGCAGGGTCAGCTGCCAAATGTCTTTGAGAACTCGAGGACCTGGTGGTCGGCAGCATTTTGTGCTGTGCTTCCTTGCAACGCCACGTGACTGCGTGAGAGCGGTTTCTTGGGCTCGGCCCAAGCCCGTGCTTCTTCCTCTGGCTGCTGTCCACCTGCTAGCTGGCCAAGCTAGCCTTGGGGTGCTCAGGCACTTGGAATTCATGGGCCTTCAGTCTCTCCAGGGACCTGGCCTGCAGGGCTCTCTAGAGGAAGCTGGACAGGACCAAATCGAATCCTGAGTGTGGCTAAGTCATCCTGGCTGGAGCTCCCCAGCCCCCACAGCAACCGCTTTGTCACTGGCCCCATCTCCCCACCCACCAGGCGTGTGTGTGGGGGCGTGATGCTTCTATCCTACACCCCTGGAGTGGGTGGGCACATCCACTGGGGTCACAGGTCACTGTCAGTGCCTATATGAATCTGAGGTGCCAAGCTGCCCAGCCTCCACGCTGGTGTCTGGGGAGGGCCTGTATTGTTAACCTTGCCCCCCCACATGCATGTGCATGTGTGCGTGAGTGTGTGCCTGTGCGTGGGACGTTGATTCTTTCTGGCACAGCTTCTGTGGTGGTGCCTGGCACATCCACGGCCTCGGCAGCCTAGGCGCGCATCCGGGTACCTGGGACCTTGGGCACGGTTGGGCTGTGCCTGCCAGGGGTGACTGCGTCCTGGGCTGCCGGCAGCGGGCTGGAGCAGGCTTGGCACCGTGGCAGAGGCAGAGTGCTGAAGTGCCGCAGGTTTTTCATATGGAAATGTGAAATAATGGGGTGATTAAATAGAGCTGTATATTAAAGTACATCTGACATTAGAATTACCATAATGTGCTGTAGCCTTAGGCTGAGTGCTTTATTTGCCATCTGCGTCGGCCCAAAATCCCCCCGGGAAGCGCTAAAATATTCTGAATAAACTCAGCTCGAGTTCTTATTGAGAGTAAAATACCATTTGTGGCACGTCGTATTGATTCGTCTTAATTGTGGTGCAGAAAAGAACATTCACTGGCTGATGACTTTTGTGCTTGGTGACAAGCTGGCTGGAGTTCGTCTAACACTGCAGTTGGTTAACCTGGGCAGATGGGCGGACGCGGCCAGGCGGGCACCTGGACTCCAGCCGCGGGAGCTGCAGCGCCTCCCCCCAGCCCCGACACCACAGCTGGGGCTCCCTGCCAACCCCCTGCTCTCCTGGGTGTGGGGCGGGTGGTGAGGGAGGGAGGGGAGAAGTGCACCCCATGTGGGGACACAGGAAATTGGCACTGCATCCCCTGGGGCGCTCCCTACACTAGCTTAGTCTCCTTCCCAACAGCACAGACGCACCAGCCAGCCGTGCCAACAGCACCACTGCCTATGTCTTGGCCCTTGGTTGGAGAGAGATACCATGCGTGCATGCTTAAGGAAAGACAGCGAGGAGGAGGGAGGGAGAACCCACTCCTGCAGGCAGAGGCAGCTGCGTTGGTTATTGGGCAGTGACTGTGGGACCCGGTTATGCCCCCCCAGCCCCTCCCTGGAGCAGGTGCCTGCAAAGTGCCCACCATGGCATTGCCAGTAGGAACACACTCTAGGAGTCCTACCGCAACCCTGCCCGCCATGCAAGGTCCAGTTTTTACCCTATAATTGCCCATCATTATACCCAATTTAAATATTCAAACATCCTCCCCCCAACCCTGGGCTAGCATGTGTTTATTACAAATTCAGAACAAGGGAATAACCTTTAACTTCTGAGACAAATGAGACAAATTTACAAGTGCGCCTCTGCTGTTTGCTGTGCTTTATCAATCCCCGTGGACCGGAGCACTTTTGCTGTAACACCGCTCGCAACAATATCCATATATTACTACTTGTTTGTAGTGTGCGGGTAACGAGTCCCCTCTGCATTCACTAACCTATAGAACTCGGCGCCCAGCCTCTCCATAACGTCAGTTATCTCCGTGGAGCTAAACGTACACTCCATTAAAACCAGATTTACTGCCCCCGCCGTACTTCTTGGGGTGGAACGTGATTTCTGTGGATTTAAGGGAAGGCAGGATGGCGGCCTGCCTCGTGGAGGAAGTTGTGAATTATGGGGGAGGGAGACTTCCTGTGTCGGAGGGAGGTGGTGGCTGGCGGGGCGGGGGGGCACATGTGCATGGCAGTGGCACGCAGACGCACCTGCAGCCGGCTGTCGGCTTGCTTTTCACCAGTTTGTTTTCTGACTCGCCCCTCTTTTGTTGGCTGCGTGATAAGGAGACTTGGCTCTATTCCCTGCTTCCACGTGCGCTGCGGGGTTGCCGTCCCCTGAGTTCTAGAATGCTTGCAGGAGGGTCTGTGTGGGGTAGTTTGGGGTGAGCCCTCGGGAGTGGTAGCCCAGCAGAACCTTCTGGGAAGGTGTGGGCCCTTGCTGGGGAGGCTGACAAGTGGTGGGTTTTGGGGGGACCTGATGACACATTCTTTGGGGGTGGGGCGATACGGCATTTCCAGCAGTTTCTAGAGCCTTCTTGAGGATATGGGTGCTACAGACGGCCTTGAGGAGTGTGCTGCAGCTGGCTGGCCATGTATGTGAAGGCTGTGTGCCTCCTGCCCTGCACCCCGGCTCCCCACCCTGCACTTGGCGAGTCCGTGTGTGTGTCTGTCGAGCTGGGTGGCAATTTGCTGAGCCTAGAGCTGCACACCTGTGCTGACCACAGACTTGAGCAGTTACCATCAAGGCTCTTCTGGGAAATCTCGGGTGCATGGTGCTGGTGTCTGTGGTTCCCACCCCCAACCCCTGCCCCATTCCCGTTCCACTAAGGCAGATTCACACACCTAGGATACTGCAAAAGGGTGGACTTGCTAGAGTGGATGAGCCACTCTGGAGTGACAGAAAAGTGGGCTGTGGATGTCATCCTGGGCGTGGGTGCCTGTGTTGGGTAGGAGGGCTGGGTGTGGTTGGGGGGCAAGGCTCTGGGAGGGCTTTGCCTTTGTGACTGCCGACTTGTTGATGTGAGGTGGAAGCTTTGCTGCCTTTGCGATGCACTCTGTCCTCCAGGTGTGGTTCTCAGATCCTGCCCCCTTCCCATTTCCACTGGCGGAATGTTCCCTCTGAACCCAGGCTCCCACTTCCACACCTGTGTGTGTGTGTGTTCCTCAGCCGGACAAGCCCGCACTCTCCCCTCTGCAGGACAAGCTCGCCATTCCTTCTGAACCTGTGCCAGTGTTTCCAGCCGTGTGGCATGCCCTGCAGCTGTGACCCTGTGGGCTGGCCCTTCCTGGCTACTGCCCTTTGCTCAGAGGTTCTGGCCCAGAGCAGCTGCCTGTGCATCTGTGAAGAGAGGAAGCAGTGGGAGAAAGGAGCGAATGAAAATGCTGACAACCCTGTGCCGTCTCTGGGTGGCCAGGTGCTTTTCTCTGTCCCTTCCGGGAACTGTCAGAGGAAGTGTCTGGGAGCAAGGGCTGCCTGCACTGGGGGACACGGGGCCCCTGTGGAGCTCCAGCCAGAAGTGGTTACGACTCCCATTTCTCATGATGGAAGTGTGATCTCCCCACTGTGGCATCCTGTACCCCAGGTGCACTTGCACTTCAGCCCTGCCTTGCAGCCTGTGGTCTATCTTGAAGGCCACTTGCATGTGTTGCCTTCTGAGTATCCCCAAGTGACAGGGCAGCTGCTGCTTCGGCTCTGCCTTTGGAGTCCCTGTGTTAACTTCCCAACCTTCACTTGTGGCTTCTTCCTGGGGGGCACAGGGACATCAAGCTCTGCTGGCATTTTCCAATAGACAGGGCTGTTATGGGCAATGCCGGGGCTCTGTGTTCGAGGCTGCAGCAAGTGTTCTAAGTTCTTTGCCAAGCCTTGGGTAACTAGGAAGATGAACATGCCTTGCTGCTGACTTCAGCTGCAAGAATCCCATCTGATAAATGGGTGCTCACAAGCCATGGGGGGCTGAGTGAGGTGTGCTAGCAGTGAGAGGCGGCTCGGCCATGGCGGGTGCAGGTGGCATGAGGGGACACGGCTTCCTGGTAGTCGCAGCCCCCGTGTGTCCCAGCATAGCACTGACCCCAGGTAAATGGATGGGGATGTGTTCCTGTTCCTGCCACCTGCAGACTCTGTTACCTGGGATCTCACTCAGTTGAGCACTGTGGTAAGAGTTTTCTTTTAAAAAAAATTTTTTTTTAAAAAAGAAGATCTGGATTAAAACCTGCTCTCTAAAGTGGCTATGAGCATCCCCCCCGAAATCCCCAGGGTCGTGGTACATGCAGGCTGTGGGCAGGCTGAGCACATGGAACCAAGGACAAGGACTGACCCTTGACATGGTGGTTGGTACACAGTGTAGATTTGTACACCTGGCTGGGGAATTCAGAGGAGATTCTACCTGAGCAGGTAGAGAATGAAGCAGGTGCTCCAGGTAGCAGGAGGTGGGGGCATGGAGATGTGCCTAGAGACCAGGGACCAAGGAGTGGCCAGGGCATGGTGAGTGCAGGGAGTTGGCAATGCTGTCAGCAGTATGTTTAGGGAGGCTGGCTTGCTTGTGGCAGGCCATGGTAGAAGCGGCAATGAGGTGCCTTGGCTCTGTTTGGCCATTTGGGAAAGATAGGCTGTTTGCTGGCAGTGCAGATCCCAGCCCTGCCCTGGAGATGGCCCAGAGTGGAAGGCACAGTGCACAGTCTGGCTCACCTGGGCCTGGGCAGACACTCTCCTCCTGGTACTGATGGCCGGAAATCACAGAATGCAGGATGCAGGGCATGGATGCTCTGTGTGTCATGGGGTCTCCGCCACCCCCATGTACCCCAGAGCCTGTGGGTATGCCATGATGGTTCTTCCCTGCTGCAGAGTAGCTGCCTGGGGAGGCAGGTGTGTGTCCACCACACTGACGTGGAGCCTGGAACTTAGCAAGGTCCAGCCCCTTCTCCCAGGGTCCTGGCTCCCAAGTGCACTCCTGCTGGCAGACAACTGAGAACACTGGGCATTATTTGCTGGCCGCTGCGCCACCATTGGCTGCTGATGGTTGGGAAGGCTGCTCGTGTTAGTGACCATGCTGGAGGCTGGGCACTGCCCTCAGGGATCTTGGTGTCCTGGCCCAGAAGTTGAATCTCACGTGCAGAACACCTGCCAAAGGTGTGCCCCTGAGGAGGTTGCTGCCGGGAAGGATCCCAGTGTGGGGGTCCATGAGGTGAAGCACCCGAGATGCTGGTCCCTTTGCGGGGTCAAACCCTCCCTCTCCCATTTAGCTAAGCCCTTGAATTGTCTCTCCCAGCAGCCCCCGTGTACCCTTAGCACCGCAGTACTGTCCATGAAAGCTCAGAGTTGTTATGAGTGTCTCTGCCCCAGGCAGCCACAGGACGCCTGGGTCTTCCTGTCTGTGCAGTGGATTGGGGCTGGTGTCCTGCCACAGCTGGTTACGCTGTCACTTGTCACAGTGGCATCCCAGATCCCAGATCTGGGCTGTTATGGGCAATGCCGGGGCTCTGTGTTTGAGCCCCACTGCTCCACTTCCTCCCCAGCTCCCTGCTGACGCACCTGGTTCGTGTGCTTGCACCCTGGTTTTGACCTGGCCCAGCCCTGGCTGCTGTGAACATCTGGGGAGTGAACCAGCAGACAAACCTTCCGTCTCTTCTTGTTCTGTTGCTCTGCCTTTCAAATGAATGAATGAATGTTTTATAAAACAAAAACAAAAACCCCTCCCTAAAACCCAAACGTGAAACACTGAAGAAAGGCAGCTCGAAGTCGTCCTTAGCAGAATGTCAGCGGGGGTGGCTGGCCCTGTCCAGGCTGGGCCAGCCGCTGGGCTCTCTGTGCCCCAGAATCCAGGGACGTTGATTGGCGGCAGCTGCCTGGAGTGCAGAGTTGCCCAGGATGCTGAGACTGGAGCAGAAGCGTGGGCATGGATTGGCACCATCTGCACAGGCACCCGAGTAGGGCAGGGGGTGTGTTGGAGGTGCAGTGTCCGTTCGTTCTTAGTCTGCTCGTGGTGCTGCTGTGGCCACCAACCATGTCTGCCCCTCCTCGTACGATCATTAAAGTGGTATCATTTAGTGTGTGTCTAGCCCAAAGCAGTGTGTCTGGCATGGGAAGGCGTGGCGACCGTTGCAGGCACACACAACCACCCTCTGGACTCCAGGACCGCGAGCCTGCCTGTGTTTTGTTGTTCCAGTCTGTTGTGATCAGCACAGTGGGCACTGCCAGGGCACAGTCTCTGTGGCCTGGGACAGAACCGGGCAGCTCTGCAGTCCGCTGCCTCGCTGGTGACATGGCGATGGTGGCTGCTGTATTGCCGAGGTAGCTGGGAACTTGTATGAGGGCCGTGTGCAGTCAGCCCAGGGCCTGGCTTGGGGTCAGGGTTTTCCAGGGGTTCCTTGCCGCTGGGAGTTGGAGTGCATTGTGGTGATGCTGGGAGGGAGCTGGAGTCCTGTCTGGGTTCAGAGAGCTGGGAAGGGGCATGGCCCTGCCTCCTCTGGCTTTGGGATGGTATTTCTGTTTCCTCAGGGCAGCAGGGCTGCTCAGAGGCAACGGTGAGGCTGCCAAGCCAACCGTGAGGCACTTGCTGACTGCCCTGCCCACCCCCTCCACCCCTGCCCCCCATCCCACCCCTGCACAGCCTCTTCCGCAGGTGGAAGTGCCCTGGGGAGAGGGTCCCTCTCCATCGTGGCCTTCTCACTGAGTAATAACTCAGTTAAGGTGTGTGTTTTATTAAATATCCCTGATACCTTTATTGGTGTTATTAGTGCAGCGGCATAGTGAGACAGCAATCACTTAAATGTGCTTTAAAGGGAAGCTGCCGGCGGCTCTCAGCGCAGCGTCTGTTGCAGGAGTCCGGCTGCCTGCCGCTTCCCAAGCAGCACAATAAAATAGGACCATTTCCTTGCTGGCCGCTGGCTGCTGGGATTTTGCAGTCTGGAATGCAGTGGGCTGGCTGTGCCATGCTCCCTCCAGGGTCCTACCGCGGCCACAGTTAGGCTGCTGGACACCCCACTGACACCCAGGGATAGCTAGGTCACTCTCCCAACACCAGAGAGGACCAGGTTCAAGGGTGGAGGATCTGCACCAGAACATGTGGTGTACAGGGTCAGGAATTCCCTCAGTTTTACCAGCCCTCTTTGCAGGCAGGTGTAGAACATGAAGGCTCCAAGCGTGCCTAGGTCTTCATTCTCCTGGGAGCCTCGAAGCAGAGCTGTGAACCCAGGGGCTCTCCCGAGTGAGGGGTCTCGGGGAGGGATGCACTGGAGAGAGACAGGGAAGGGTCCCAGGAGCTGGTGGAACCAAGAAGGCCCAGTGTGGGTTTTGCCATGACTAGGGAGGGAGGGATGCTGGCAGAGCCCCAGGCTCTGGGTTCTTCACCCCTCACCCCAGGGGATTCAGCACAGAAAAGTCACGCCCAGGTTTGACGTTGCTGGGTGAATTGCTTCTAAATCACTTTGGCCATCACCTTCCGGTGGACATAGCAGCGTGGTGGGGAGCGGATCCCGGCTGGGCCTCAGACAGCCTGCATGTTGTATGCGGAGCAGCCTCCAGCACGGCTGTAGGCAGGTGCCGCCGAGTGCAGCTATGACTGTGTCACGCAGGGAAGGGAGGATGGCCAGGCCTGCACGCTGACGCTCTTGAGCTGTTTGAAAATGAGCTGTGTGACCACAAGCCAAGGGTTCAAAACTATCCAGTGAGTACCTGGATGGAGAACACGATGGTGGTGACGCGGCTCAGTCTTCCGGAGGGAGCGGCTGGTGGTGTTCGGGGCTCGGAGGCTGTAGCCAGGGACATGCCGTGGAGATGAACATTTATTAAAGAAGCTGGGGTGGGTGGGCAGAGCTGTTTTTGAGGGCTGGGGGTTTTTCAGAAGGCTTCAGCTCCTGGGACCTGTGCCCTGGAGCGGGGAGGACGTTACCCTGGTAGGTGTTGGCCCTGAGTTCCAAGTCTGAGAATGAACGTAGCCCGCTGTGAATCACGGACAAGTAATGGCCTCCCCATGCTGTTCCTAGCCAGGCTTGGGGCAGGCTCTTTTTTCAAACATGAAGTGGGAGCCGCGTGTTTCAGAGCGTGTAGCTACACGTTTCCTGGCAGCTGCCATTTTGAGTTAAAAAAAAAAAACTGCTTTTCAGCTTCATTCCTGGCCTGCCTGGGGGCTCGTATTTGCCTGAGAGCCGCATTCCTCAGCAGCCACAGAACTTTCTAGAAAACGTGTGGCTGCAGATCAAGGGGAGCTCCCCTGAGGGAGGGGAAGAGATGGGAGGTGCGAGGGGAGGTGGTCAGACTGGAGCAGCTGGAGGAGCAGTGTGGAGGGGGCAGCCAGCAGGCTGATTCTCCTGTGGGGCCCCTTTCCCCAGGGCTGCCTGCAGGAGGCCAGGGCTCCGACCAGCTCCCTGCCCCCTTGGAGGGGGTCAGCTGCCCCTCAAATGCTCCTCTGTGGAGAACTGGACCACCCAGGCCTCCTGGGGCAGTGAAATGCGCCGGCCGCTCTGGGGAGACAGCCTGTCCCTCTTCTGGTCTCCTGTCTTCTGACCAGCAGCCACAGAAGGACACTAGAGACCAGAGTGACCTTGGGTGGCTGTGTTCCTGCCCACCCCATCTGCCCCCATCCTGGGTTGGGGGGACCCTGGGACACCCCACACCCAATATCCGTGGGGTCCTAGGTCTGCAGGAACGGCGGCATCAGAGAGAGGTGCACACTGGATTCAGCCACTCTGGGCGCTTGGTTCCCCAGTCCCTGGGTTCTGAAGGATGGTTTGCAGGTGTCGGGAGCCGCCCCTAAGGGTGCAGGCTTTGAAATGCCATCAGTGGATGGAAATCAAGGCTGCTCTCTGTGTGGGGTTTCAGAGAACCCTCCTGCCCCCACTGCCCCTCGCCTTATGGATACAGGGCTCGGGTGGTCCATTTGCATGTTGGCCTCAGCGGAGAGCCTGGTGGTCTTGTGGGTACAGGGAAGCTGGACAAGGCAAAAGGGACTTTTCACACATGTGTCGGTGTTGCCTTGGCCTGGTCTGAGATGCGATGCCTGTGTCTCTCCGCTTCCTGGCCAGTTACTGGTGATGGGAGATGACCTGTCTGCACCTGTGCATCTGCTTCAAGCATCAGGAGTGGTTAGGATGGGAGGAGCAGGCAGCTTCACCCAGGGGTTGGAGATGGCAACTGCGGGTGGGGTTCTGGCTGAGATGTCCGGCCTCCACCTTGTGAGTGCCCTGATGACCAACACTGACAGTGACGTTCTGGCTGTGTGCCAACGGCGTCACTGCAATTTACCACGAGTGTCACGAGAGTGGGTTTCTAACAAATCGACAGCTGCCATGGCCAGGCCAGCCTGCTTGTCTGATTGCATGCTTTCTTTCACTTATTAATGTTCTAGCCAAGGGCTCAGCCATGCCTTTGGCCTCTCTGTGGGGGCCTGGGGAGCGGCCTGGGAAGGGGCCTGAGGCAGAACCCTGACCTGTGTTTGGGGAAAGGTATGGGCAGCTGTCTTCCCACACTACACTCTGCTTTGGGGGCAGACCCTACTGCAGGAAATCCCCAGGACCCCTTCCTGCAGCTGAGCCCCAGTCGGTGTTTTGGTTAAATGTCCTTGAGTCAGACAGGGTCAGATCAAGGGGACAGGCATTTGGAGACGGTCAGTCCCAGTGACCAAGGGCCAGGGTGCACCTGGCACCTAGGAGGTGGAGGTCAGGGACTACCCCCTATGCCTCAAGGAGTCCACCTGGTCTAGTTGGTTTCCAGTCCAGAGAGCCCTAATGGCCTTGGTGGCCAAGATTTGCCCAGCCTGTGGCATCCTCCCACACACGGCCTCCCCAGGGGGCCAAAGCAAGGCCACTGTACCTTCTGTAGGTGCCCCTTGACCCCATGCGCTCGCATTGGCCTCCCCATTCACACGCCTCTCTTGCCTTTCTCTCCGTGTGTCTCCCCAGGTAAAGATGAGCCTTCCAGCTACATTTGCACAACATGCAAGCAGCCCTTCAACAGCGCGTGGTTCCTGCTGCAGCATGCGCAGAACACGCACGGCTTCCGCATCTACCTGGAGCCTGGGCCGGCCAGCAGCTCACTCACGCCGCGGCTCACCATCCCGCCGCCGCTCGGACCGGAGGCCGTGGCGCAGTCGCCACTCATGAATTTCCTGGGCGACAGCAACCCCTTCAACCTGCTGCGCATGACGGGCCCCATCCTGCGGGACCACCCCGGTTTCGGCGAGGGCCGCCTGCCCGGCACGCCACCGCTCTTCAGCCCGCCGCCGCGCCACCACCTGGACGCGCACCGTCTGAGCGCCGAGGAGATGGGGCTCGTCGCCCAGCACCCCAGTGCCTTCGACCGAGTCATGCGCCTGAACCCCATGGCCATCGACTCGCCCGCCATGGACTTCTCGCGACGGCTGCGCGAGCTGGCGGGTAACAACTCCACGCCGCCGCCTGTGTCGCCAGGCCGTGGCAACCCTATGCATCGGCTCCTGAACCCCTTCCAGCCCAGCCCCAAGTCCCCTTTCCTGAGCACGCCGCCGCTGCCGCCCATGCCGCCCGGGGGCACGCCGCCCCCGCAGCCGCCGGCCAAGAGCAAGTCGTGCGAGTTCTGCGGCAAGACCTTCAAGTTTCAGAGCAACCTCATCGTGCACCGGCGCAGCCACACGGGCGAGAAGCCCTACAAGTGCCAACTGTGCGACCACGCGTGCTCGCAGGCGAGCAAGCTCAAGCGCCACATGAAGACGCACATGCACAAGGCCGGCTCGCTGGCCGGGCGCTCGGACGACGGGCTCTCGGCCGCCAGCTCGCCCGAGCCTGGCACCAGCGAGCTGACTGGCGATGGGCTCAAAGCAGCTGACGGCGACTTCCGCCACCACGAGAGCGACCCGTCGCTGGGCCATGAGCCCGAAGAGGAGGACGAGGAGGAGGAGGAGGAAGAGGAGGAGCTGCTGCTGGAGAACGAGAGCAGGCCCGAGTCGAGCTTCAGCATGGACTCGGAGCTGAGCCGCAACCGAGAGAACGGAGGCGGCGGCGGAGGCCTGGGCGCGGGCGCAGGTGTGGGCGCAGGCCTGGGCGTGGGCGCTGGAGCCGGGGTCCCTGGCGCAGGTGTGGGCGTGGGTGGCGCGGCCAAGGTGCTGGCAGACGAGAAGGCGCTGGTGCTGGGCAAGGTCATGGAGAACGTGGGCCTGGGCGCACTGCCGCCACAGTATGGCGAGCTGCTGGCCGACAAGCAGAAGCGAGGCGCCTTCCTCAAGCGCGCAGCGGGAGTGGGCGGCGTGGGCGTGGGCGTTGGTGTTGACCCCGGCGATGACGAGGACGCGGGCGGCTGCGGAGATGCGGGGACAGGCGGTGCTGTCAATGGGCGCGGGGGCGGCTTCGCACCCGGTGCCGACCCCTTCCCCGGCCTCTTCCCGCGCAAGCCCGCACCGCTGCCCAGCCCCGGGCTCAACAGCGCGGCCAAGCGCATCAAGGTGGAGAAGGACCTGGAGCTGCCGCCAGCCGCGCTCATCCCATCCGAGAATGTGTACTCGCAGTGGCTCGTGGGCTACGCCGCGTCGCGCCACTTCATGAAGGACCCCTTCCTGGGCTTCACGGACGCGCGCCAGTCACCCTTCGCCACGTCGTCGGAGCACTCGTCCGAGAACGGCAGCCTTCGCTTCTCCACGCCGCCCGGGGACCTGCTGGACGGCGGCCTGTCGGGCCGCAGCGGCACGGCCAGCGGGGGCAGCACGCCGCACCTGGGCGGCCCGGGCCCCGGGAGGCCCAGCTCCAAGGAGGGCCGCCGCAGCGACACGTGCGAGTATTGCGGCAAGGTGTTCAAAAACTGCAGCAACCTCACCGTGCACCGGCGGAGCCACACCGGTGAGCGGCCTTACAAGTGCGAGCTGTGCAACTACGCGTGCGCCCAGAGCAGCAAGCTGACTCGCCACATGAAGACGCATGGGCAGATCGGCAAGGAGGTGTACCGCTGTGACATCTGCCAGATGCCTTTCAGTGTCTACAGCACCCTGGAGAAACACATGAAAAAGTGGCATGGCGAGCACTTGCTGACGAACGACGTCAAGATCGAGCAGGCTGAGCGGAGCTAAGCCGAGGCGTTGCGTGCTCGTGTGTGCGTCCTGCCCCCGGACCACGCGCCCGCCACCTGTGCGGCCCTGACTCACCTCCGCGGCCCTGCCATTGCGCGGTGCCCTGTGCACCTGTTTCCTGCACTGGGGGACCTTCCGGGTGTGCCAGCCCTCCAACCTAACCTGTGTCTGCGAAGTCCTATGGAAACTCGAGGGTTGATTAAGGCAGTAAAAATTGTGGAGCCTTTTTAACTGTGCAATAATTTCTGTATTTATTGGGTTTTGTCAATTTTTTTTGGCATGTGCAGGTACTTTTTATTCTTCTTTCTGTTTCAGTTTCTTTAAAAGATTTTGTTGGGTATCCATCCCTTCATAGTTTTTTTTAAACAAAATCCCATAGTAGCCTGAGCAGTGACTCGCAAGCAATGTAGAGAAGAAGTATATCTTTTAAATTATAATTTGGGGGAGGGGTGCTGCTTTTTTGAGATTTAAGCTAAGCATGTGTAATTTCTTGTGAAGAAGCCAACACTTAAATGACTTTTGAAGTTTACTTTTTTATTCCTTTTTTTTTGTCCTGAAATAAAATGTGGCATGCGGTTTTTGCTTTGGTTTTTGTTTCGTTTTTGGGAGGGTGTGTACAGCGGATAACAATCCCTAAAAATTGTAGCACTTTGTTTCAGAATTGGAATGCAGACTGGCACTGAGGAGCTGCCGAGTCACAGAGGCCTTTGCTGTGTTGGTTTCAGCTGTCACATTCTGTAAGGGGAACTTAGGGGTGGTTAGGGAGTGGTGGTGGCCCCCCCTTGAGCAGGCACCTCACAAACTCAGCAGGGCCCAGGGCCCCCAGGACACTGGGAAGTGATGAGAGAGTATCCTTTGGAGGTTGGGCGTGGCCAGCAGCTAGCTGGCCCCCGTAGGATGCTGGGGCAGTCTGAAGCCCTCGCTCCTGCGTGTCCCAGGCGAGGTGGAGCCGAGGGTCTCCCTCCGCAGTTAGATGGTGCTGGCCTGCAGTGAGTGTGCAGTCCAGCTGCTTCTGGCCTCAGGCCTCCCTCCCTCTCCCAAGCCCTACGTTACTACAAGTGGTGGTGGATGGGTCATTTGTCAGGAAGACACAGGCTCTGATGGCCAGTTGAGGAAGCTCCTGTGTGCTGTAGGGACAGTGTGTATGTGTGTGGGGATCTTAGGAAGGGAAGCGACCCAGTCAGGGGTCCTGCGCTGCCTCCCCAATTCTCCCCCTCTCGTTAGGCTGGAAGGAAGCAAACATTGGACTGTTGAGATTAAACATTTGGGTTCTGTTGACCGCACTTTAAAGCTCTTTTGTTTGCATTTAAATTAAATGGCTTCTGAACAAGAAATTGCAGCATATTCTTCTCTTTGGCCCAGAGTTGGGTTAAACTTAAGGGACAGCTGAGACCGAGTGTCAGTGTTGCTAAGCGTGGCATTCACAATACTGGCACTATAAAGAACCGAATAAAATAATAATTTATTGGACAGTTTTTCTACTGCCATTCAATTTGATGTGAGTGCCTTGAAAACTGATCTTCCTATCCGAGTCTCTTGAGACAAATGCAAAACTTTTTTTTTTTTTTGGAAAAGACTTTTTAAAAACAGTAAAGTGAGAAAAAGTACATTCTTTAGACACCAACAAAGCCACATTTACTTTAGATTAAAAAAAAAAATCCTGGTTGGAGAGAGAGGACGTGAAAATGCCATATGAGATCCAATCAAATGAAGAAATAAACCCAGCACAATCTCGGACACCTGTGAGCTGAATTCTCCTCAACCCCTTTTGATTGTGGGACAACGCTGCTTAGAGGTGGAGCGCAGGTGACCTACTGCTGAATTAGAACTCAAGTGACGCAAGTTACACGTTGGTATCATTGAATGAAAACAAAAACCATTCAGGAGCAACGGCTAAGTTTTTCTAAAGTTAAATTTAGTGCACTCTGTCTTAAAAATACGTTTACAGTATTGGATACATACAAGGGTAAAAAAGAATTGTGCGTATGTGTGTTGGAGCGATCTTTTTTTGTTGTGTTTTGTTTTGTTTTCAAAGTTTGCTTACTAGGTTCTATAAAATGCCTCCGTGGCTGCGTGGACTATTGTTTTCTTTTGGTGGCGGGGTTTTAGTATATATTATATATATTAAAATTTCTTGATTACTGTAAAAGTGGACCAGTATTTGTAATAATTGAGAATGCCTGGGCATTTTACAAAACAAGAAAAAAAAAAAACCCTCTTCTTGACCTTGAAAATGTTGCAGTAAAATTTCAATGGTGGGTCTATAAATTTGTTCTTGTCACAGTAACTGTAAAGTCAGAGTTTAGTAAATTTTTTTCTGCCTTGGGTGTTGAATTTTTATTTCAAAAAAAATGTATAGAAACTTGTATTTGGGGATTAAAAGGGGATTGCTACACCATGTAGAAAAAGTATGTAGAAAAAAAGTGCTTAATATTGTTATTGCTTTGCAGAAAAAAAAATCCCATTTCTGCCCTGTACTTATTTTTCTCTTCCCACCTCCCTCTGGAATGGATATCTCGGTTGGTTCATACGATGTAGGCACTTGCTGTATTTTTACTGGAGCTTGTAATTTTTTAACTGTAAGCTTGTCCTTTTAAAGGGATTTAATGTACCTTTTTGTTAGTGAATTTGGAAATAAAAAGAAAAAAAAAAACAAAAACAAACAGGCTGCCATAATATATTTTTTTAATTTGGCAGGATAAAATATTGCAAAAAAAAATTTGTATGTTGAGTCCTATTGTGCAGAGCAAGGGTTGTGTGACAGCCCCGAGAAAGCGAGCTAAGGGAAGGGCATCAGCGCTTCGGTTCACCAGTCATTTCAGGTGTGTATATTTTTGTCGGCATCGGCTCCAATGGGCTTCGCTCTGAACGCCCAGAACCGTGCATTAGGGCTCCTTGGAGTGGCCACAGCAGGCTGAAGGGTAATTCTTCGTGGAATGCAAAGACGGTTTTTTGTAAGGATGTCAGTTCCACCCGTCAGAGTCCTCCCTTCCTCTGAGAGGCCGAGGGCCAGGGGTCAGGTGCAGAGGACAACAGAACCGGGCGGAGGTCGTGAGTTCTCCACCAGCCACATTTCTTAGGCGGTCGCCACCACCGCCACCTTTTCTGTTCCTCCGAGCAGGAGGAGCAGCAGACTGTGCTGCTTTGGTCCCTGCCAGCTGGTCAGGCGTGGTCGATGCTGGTTTAGCTGACCAGGGTGGAACCCCTGAGACGACAGCAGGTGGGGTGTCGGGAGGAGGACTCAGCTAGGACCATCCCCTCTCCTCTGCTGCTGCTCCCTTTGAAGCCCTGCACCGTGCGAAGGCCTGGGATGACTTTGTGCCTTTCCCTGTCTTCCCCTGCCCCCCTGCATCCTCCATGGATCCTCTCTCTCTTCTTTGTATTTGCATATTTGCATTTAATTTCTTTCTGCTTTCTTTCCTCTTTCTTTCTCAGTTTTTTTGTAAAGCCAAGTAGCTTTAAGATAATAAAATGGTGATTTTTTGGACAAGGGAATCCACTTTTTTTTTTTTTTTTTTAAATACCTGTATCAGGAAGCCATTTTTTTTAAATTGTAGGAAATGTAAGAACCCATTGTTTTCTGATGATGAAAGCATAGCCAAGCATTCTTTGGGGGCGGTCCATTAGCCTTCGGGAGCTTTTCTGTTGGATGCGCACTTTTCTCCTTGCCGTTTAACCTTTTGCAAAGTGAGAAGAGAGAGGGAGAGGGTGGGAGATGAAGGCGGGATTTCTGTCTCCCACATGCTCCACTTGAACTCAGGGGTTGCCTGCCCCGGTGCAGGGGAGGCCCCTGAGGCTTTGGCGAGCCTTTGGGGTGGCCTCCCTGTAGCTGGAGCAGCTGGCAGCCGCTCACCAGCTCACTCATATCACCAGAATGCCAGACTAAGCCATCCCAAAGCACAAGTGTGTGGTGTGTGTGTCGCCTGCAGAGGATGGAGTGTAGCTCTTGGTAGGCGTTCAGGAGTCAAGCCCTGACTAAGCACCTGGTCCAGCCTAAGAGGCAGCTGGCACCGCCAACCTCAGGCCGGTTCCACACTGCCACAGCTTTGCCCAGAGTTGCCCCACATTGGAACCTGCCACTGGCCATTCAAGGGTCTTTGATGGGGAGAGGAGGAGACTGCGTGACTCTTAAGCAAAATGTGAAAAGCGAGGAAATTAGCCTTTCGTCCCGGTCCCGAGTCAGCGCCAGTCGAAGGTTTGTTGGCCACAGGCAAAGCCGTGATTTGGTGCTTCTTTGTATCTTAGCCCTGCAAAGCCAAGTTCCACTGATCTAAGTTGTTTGCATTTGTACTGGCAAGGCGAAATATTTTTATTACCTTTTCTATTACTTATTGTATGAGCTTTTGTTGTTTACTTGGAGGTTTTGTCTTTTACTACAAGTTTGGAACTATTTATTATTGCTTGGTATTTGTGCTCCGTTTCAAAAACGGGCACTTTTTTTTTATTATGGATAAAATGTTGAGATGACAGAAGGTCATTTCAATATGGCTTAGTATAATATTTATTGTTCCTTTTATTCTCTGTATAAGATTTTGGGCCTCTTTTCCCCCTTAATGTCACAATGTTGAGTTCAGCATGTGTCTCCCATTTCATTTGTACGCTTGTTCAAAACCAAGTTTGTTCTGGTTTCAAGTTATAAAAAATAAATTGGACATTGAACTTGATATTCAAAGCTGGTCCTTTCCTGTGTCTTGAAGGTGGGGGATGGACAAGGGTGAGCTGAGGGTCTTTCTGCATTTTCCTGCTCACCTTCTCTGGAGCGCATGTCCCAGAAGCAACGAGCAATGGGGCAAGTCCCGGTTCCCTTGTGTGCGGAGTCCTGTCTTTGGTTGTACACCATGACCTCCCTGGGTGCTTCAGGCGCTCCGTCCCCAGGTCTAACTCCAGCCCTGCTGGAAGGGGTGGGGCTGGCATATGAAATGACCCAGGTGGATTGTCCTCCATGGTGAAGTTCAAGGGCCAGTGGTGTCAGAGGAAAAGCACTTGCCTGGGAATTCCAAGATTCTAGTTTGTTGATTGTCTTGGACATATTTTTATTTATTTAAAAGGCAAAGAGTCAGAGGCAGACAGAGGACTTTTTTTTTTTCCTTTCACTGATTTCACTCTGACAGTACCTGAAACAGCCACGGCTGACCTAGGAAGAGCCAGAATTCCAGAAACCAGTCCTGGCTGTCGCCTGGGTGCCAGGGGCCAGCTGCTGGAAGCATCTGCCACATTGCATGGTAGAGGGCTGAGGACCTTGGCTTGGGAACCGTCCGTATCAAGCCTTTTGAGGTTCTTCTCCGTGTCTTCTCCATGTCTGGGCCTGGCACAGTCAGCACAGTGCACCTGGAAGGCAGGATCCTCTGGGATTCTGGGCATGTAGGCACCAAACCACTTTGGGTTTCTGCATGTGAGTGGCAGGCAGGGCCCAACCCTGGAGCGAAAGGGCCGAGCTTTCTGTGGTCTATGTCCTGTGGTTCTTGTTCGGAAGGGGACGAGGGCTCAGGACTTGTGCAGACTCTCCTCAGGCAGTGGCCATGGACCAGAGATTAGGGCAGCCTGAGACTCCACAGACCTGCCAAGGAGGAAAATACAGAGCCAAGCTCCCTAGCTCGTGCTGTGGGTTCTGCCTGCAGATGAGACAAAAATGCAGACAGCCAATTCCCCCATCCCGTCTTCACCCCAACAACCCCATTTCAGCATTGGAAGAGCCGGAGCCTCTTCTGGGTCTCCCGCATGGGTGCAGGGTCCCAGGGCTTTAGGTCGTCTTCAACTGTTTTCCCAGGCCACAAGCATGGAGCTAGATGGGAAGTGGTGCTGCTGGAATTAGAACCGGCACCCGTGTGGAATCCCAGTGCATGCAAGGTGAGGACTTTAGCCACTAGGCCATTGCGCTGGGCCCCATCCATTCATCTTATTCATCCCTTTACCCCTCTGTCTTTCGTCTGTCCAGCTATGCAACTGTCCATTCACAAGTGTATTTAACGCTTATCAAAGGCCTATACTGTGTCGAACACTGCTGGGAAGTTGCCCACTAGAAAGGCTTTCAGTGACAGGATGGGATATACATCCAACTCTTCAGCCATTTCCCCCTAACTCTCCTGGAGTTTCTACTGAGTACCCCACCCTCCCAGGCCTGGAACAATTCTCTAGCAGCTAGGGGGGCAGTGAGTGAATAATTCCGTCTCAGCCTGTTGGGTGGGGGCGTTCGATCAGCAGGAGGGGATAGTCATGTCCAGTGATACACATGAGAAAGCCTGTTCTTACCCCACTGCACCTGCCATGGCCCAAACTTTGTTCACTATGGCTCATTCCTCACAGATCAGAGGGCACTCCTGGAAGACCATGCACTGTCCTGTCTAGAATGTATAGCCAGTGTCCCCTCATGCCTCACTGGTCACGGGCCCAAGGCTGTGCCTGAACCAGTTCTTTGACCAGCAGAGCACCATGTGCCAATGGGCTATGACTGATGCCCAGTGTGGGAAGAGGATGTTGGAGGCAAAACACAAGCAGGCTCACAATGCCTGCTTGGTGCCTGGCACTGGCTGGGAACTGGATCCAGCCTCAGTGTGGCCTCACCTTGTGAGGCCAGAGTCTTGGCATGATTCCCGTGTGTGGGTGAACAGGTGCAACACCAGGCAGGGGTCTTCAGACTGGAGAGATTAGAGAGCAGAATGGCTCAGAATCTCCCCAGCTCATTCCTCCGGGACCTTGGGACTCTGGCTGGCTCACTGTGGTTTCTCTGACTTTAGAGCTCTCTAGAATACTGGTCATCTCAGATCTGCCCAATCAGCCAGGGTGAGCCTGCTTTGCCAATGCCTTGTTCCTCCCTTGCTCTGTGCTCCCTCAGCCCCTCCTCCCCAGCTCCCCAGCCTCGCTGTCTTCTCATCCCCTCTCCTTCTCCAGATGTGTCTTTAACATTCCAGGTACTTTTTCATGTTTTTCCCCTAATGAATTGCAGAGTGCCTGCGTTATTTATTTATTTTTGTCAGGGGCGCCCAAGCATTTAGCAGTTACCAATGATCAACAGTACATTTCGCAAACAAGTAATAAATTTTAACACCAATTTGTCTACCAATTGTGACCTTTTGATGATGTATTTGATTTTTCCTGAGAAGTTGAACGTCTTTGTCATCTGAGTTTGATTCATATTTTAATTTTTTTAAAAGCAAATGGGCTGGATAACACATTGCAACATTGAGCTCATTGCAAATGCTATTTTAGCTGCAGTCAATATTTGTAATTTATGCTGCTCAAGATACACAGGGAGCCCCAGGCCCACTTTGCTAACCCCTGCAAATCCACACATCTCTGCCCCTGACATTTTATACTCGGTAGTTTTCTTAATGTTATATGGATTTTTTTTAAAGGCAGGATAATTTATGCCAGTGCCTTTTAATGATGCACCTTTAACCAAAGCTAAGACATGTCTTTGCGTCTCCTGCTCTCTGATTTGGGCTGTGGAAGAGGTTGTTGCCTCCTGGAATCCCCAAACACATGTGTGGCTCAGAGTCAGTCAGCTCAGGTGAGTGATGGACAGGGGTAGTCGCCCTTGTTTGCCGACACACCGTGATGGAGGCCCTACACCCCACCAAAGACACATGACCAAGATAGCAAAGCCACATTCCTGATCCCAATAGTGTGCACAAGATCCCCTGGGAGTCGGGCTTCCCAGGGTACAGCTCGACTTGTCACCATGTACCCACTGGACCCTGGCTGTTGTGCAATGCCCGAGAAGGCTGGCAGCTCACTTCTCTTTGCCTGGAGTTCCAAAGGCTTAGGTTTGTGAACACGCAATTGTGTCTTTAGCCAATTGGAAAGGCCCAAGTCAGAGTGCAAAGCTGTGGTCAAGAATTCAGCCAGCAGGCCAGTGTTGTGGTGCAACAGGGTGATTCGCTTCCCACGATGCCAGCATCCAAAATGGTACCGATTTGAGTCCTGGTTGCTCCACTTTTAAAAATGATTTATTTATTTTTATTGGAAAGTCAGATATACAGAGAGGAGGAGAGACAGAGAGGAAGATCTTCCGTCCAATGATTCACTCCCAAGCCCCAAGCTGCCACGATGGCTGGAGCTGAGCCAATCCGAAGCCAGGAGGTCGGAGCTTCTTCCCGTACTTTCACGCAGGTACAGGGTCCCAAGGCTTTGGGCCGTCCTCTACTGCCTTCCCAGGCCACAAGCAGGGAGCTGGATGGGAAGTGGGGCTGCCGGGATTAGAAGTGGTGCCCATATGGGATTCTGGCGCGTTCAAAGTGAGGACTTTAGCCACTAGGCCACACCACCGGGCCCAACGTTGCTCCACTTTTTTTTTTTTTTATTTAAAAAAGATTTATTCACTTTATTACAGTCAGATATACACAGAGGAGGAGAGACAGAGAGGAAGATCTTCCGTCCGATGATTCACTCCCCAAGTGAGCCGCAACGGCTGCTGCGTGTCGATCCGAAACCGGGAACCAGGATCCTCTTCTGGGTCTCCCACGCAGGTGCAGGGTCCCAAAGCCTTGGGCCGTCCTCAACTGCTTTTCCCAGGCCACAAGCAGGGAGCTGGATGGGAAGCGGAGCTGCCGGGATTAGAACCGGTGCCCATATGGGATCCCGGGGCGTTCAAGGCGAGGACTTTAGCCGCTAGGCCACGCCGCCGGGCCCCGGCTGCTCCACTTCTTATCCAGCTCCCTGCTTATGCAGCTTGGAAAGCAGGGGAAATGATCCACAAACTTGGACCCTGTATCCATGTGCGAAACCACATGGAGTTCCAGTTAATGGAGTTCCCTTGTGGCCACTTAAGAAGTGAACCAGTGATCGGATCTCTCTCTCTCTCTCTCTCTCTCTCTCTCTTTATCTGCCTTTCAAATAAGCAACTAAGCCTTTTAGTTTGTAAGAATTCATCATGGATTGTTGGGCCCAGTGCGATAGCCTAGTGGTTAAAGTCCTCACCTTATGCACACCAGGATTCTGTATGGGCTATGGTTCTAATCCCGGCAGCTCCACTTCCCATCCAGCTCCCTGCTTGTGGTCCAGAAAAGCAGTCAAGGACGGCCCAAAGCCTTGGGACCCTGCACCTGCGTGGGTGATGCGGAAGAGGCGCCGACCTCCTGGCTCAGATTGGCACAGCTCTGGCCATTGTGGCAGCTTGGGAGTGAATCAGCGGATGGAAGATCTTCCTCTCTGTCTCTCCTCCTCTCTGTGTATCTGACTTTCCAATTAAGATAAAATAAATCTTTAAAAAAAATCATCATGGATTGTAGAAGTATTTGGGGTGACCCTCAGAGACAGTCATGTATTTATTCATGCCAGTGGCTTGTTGTAAACACATAAATCAGAGAGAGCAAGACAGCTAGCGCTGGGAAGAAATACATTTAATAAAATAATAGTATGAATAAGAAGATTAAGATGAATGTCCATTTCAATAGAAGAAAAATAAGATGAAAATATCCAAGAAATGGGTTTATGGGACTTGATTTTCAAGTTGGGCTCTGAGCTTCGCAGCTGCTGAGGAGCACGGGTGGAGAGACCCGCAGTTCATCGGGGAAGCCAAGTGCTTCTCGGCCCTTGAACTTGCGTGCAGCCTCGCACGGGCCTCAGGAGGCTTGGGGCTGCGCTGGGTGGGCCACAGCCTCGGGTGGGAGGTGAGAGCGCCTCAGCAGAAGCGTGCACTCAGGACACGGTTCTGAACAGTGAGGGAGGCAACGCCCCACCTATGTGTTTGGTAATTATTTACATTCATTTTATTTAAGAGAGGTTATCTTCCGTCTTCTGGTTCATGTCTCCAAATGGTTGCAATGGCTAGTTCTGGGCCAGGCCAAAGCCTGGAGTCAGGGGCTCCACCCAGGGTCTCCCCGGCGGGTGGCAGGGACTCCAGGACCTGAGCCATAGCCTGCTGGCTCCCCGGAGGTGCACTAGCAGGAAGATACGGATCAGAAGCGGAGAAGCCACGACTTGAGTCAGGGACTCCGATAACAGGGTGTGGGTGTTCTAAGTGGCAACTAAGCAGCAGCACCGATCCACTGTCCGTCCCGTGAGCCTTGCGGTGTGTGACCGTCGTCTACTTAGCGGTCATTCCCTGGGACATTCACCAAACACAGCTCTCCCAATTCAATTCAGTGTGTTATTAGAGTTTGTGAGACTCTGTTTTGGCACTCTGTCAAGAGATCTGTCTTCTGGTCATATTGCAAACCTCTTGGTGAGGTTTCTTGGCAAAAAAACCTCTTTGCCAAGTACTTCGGCGGAGTTGAAATTCCTTATTTGTGGGAAGTTACACTTTGTTTCTATTAAATTATCAAAGTGGTCTTGAGTTCATATGGTGTTCAGTGGTTTCTAGCATGGTGTTGGGAACTTTCTTGGTTTGAATGTTGCCAATATATTTTTCTTCTGTGGTCATGGCTCTGGGCAATCGGGAGTGGTTAGGGAAATGGATGATGAGATCTCAGACCTGCGCTCCATCTTGGCGGATCTCGGACCTGCGCTCCAGCGTGGCGGATCTCGGAACTGTGCGGCAATCACTGGTAGAGGAGGCCACAGGGATCCCTGGTGACAGGGCAGTCGCGAAGACAGCAAGAGTCCCCAACGGCTGTGCTCGTACACAGCGCTGCAGCCAAGCCTGCTAGCATTGAAGAGAGAAATGAGCAAGTAGAAAGCACAGCTAGACTTCAGCGTTCCTCTTCAGGTCCTGAGGGGACGAGAAGGTGGGGAGTGGGTCAGGCTGGGGCTGTTGCCTTCCCCCTACCACATTCTCTAGGTGATGACAAAGTAAGTATCACACTTCTTAATGATTTATGGGCCAAGAAGTAATCAGAGGAAAATGAAGGTATTTGGGGGCAGGTGTTCTGGTTGGAATGCCTGCTTGAGCCTTGACTATTCCATTTCCGGTCAAGTCACCTGCTAGTGCACCTGGGAGGCAGGAATGACGTGAACCAGTGGGTGGGCTGGGAGATTTCTCTCTCCTTCTCTCTCTCTCTCTCTCTCTCTCTCTCTCTCTCTGTCATTTTGCATTTCAAACAAATAAATATGTTTTTAAAAGAAGGTATGAAAATTTGTAGGACCTAGAAAGGCAGCAGTTAAAGGGAAATTAGCAACATTAAGTACTAATCTTCTACTACAAGACACTAAAAAAAAAATAGAGCAAACTAAACTGAAAATACAACCAGACAGAAGATATAACAAAGAAAGTGCTAGCAAAAACAAACAAAAACAAACCCTGTAAAAACCACAGACAAAATGAATAAGACTGAAATAGTGTTCATTTGTTGAAAAGGACAATAAAGTTTGGTCAGTTTTTAGTTGGACTGATTAGGAGAAAAAGGAAGAAGACACAAATTGCCGATGTCAAGAATGGAAGAGGGGACGTCACGTTACGACACGATTCCTACGAACAGGAAAATCATGGTAGAAGAACCGTTTGAACAATTTAAATGATGTGGATAAGCTCCTCAAAATACATGAACTACCAAATCTCACTCAAGAACAAATAGCCCAAGGAGCTTCTATATCCTTGAAAACAATTACATGCGTAGTTAAAAACTTATTCATACAAATCAAAAAAGTGAAAGACCCCTCCAGGCCCAGCTGCTTTTGTGGAAGAATTCTATTAAGTATTAAGAAAGCAATAATGTTAATTATCCAACACCTCTTCCTGCTGATAGAAGAGGGGGTAATTTCAGTTTCTAGGAGAGCAGCACTACCCTGATCCCCAAACAACATGAAGATATTGCAAGAAGAGAAGACTATAGGCCAATATCCTTCTTGGACATAAATTTGAATAAGATCCTAGTCATTGAACCCAGTAATACATGAAATGATAATATACCATGACCAAGTATATCTTATCCAACAGATTAAGAAAAACCAATTAATGTAATTCACCATGTTAGCTGACTAGAAAGAAAAATATCATTATCTTAACAGAGGAAGAAAACGCACTTGACAAAATTCAGTACCTAATAATTATGACCACATCTCTGTAAACCAGCTATAGAAAGGCACATTCCACACCCACTGCACCTGATCCCTAATGTCAGGTTTAGAGGTGAAAGACCGGACGGTTCCCCTAGGACCAGGCAACAAGGCGGTGATGTCTGCCCGTCATCGCAGCCAAGGGTCTCGACAGAGTCACAATGCAAGAAAAAGAGCCACGAAAGCATGTGGATCTGAAAGCTTTTTAAAAAAATGATCTTCTCCGTAGAAAATCCCCAAATCTACAAAATACCAACTTGGATTGGTAACTCAGTTTAATACAATTGCAGGTCAATAAAGAAAAATCGGCTATACTTCTGCATAATGTCAAAGAATAATTATCACTTGAAATATTGAAAATCAATAACAACATACATGCTACATGAAATAAACATAAGGTATATATTTAACAAAATAGATGTTTATATACTGAACACTCTAACAGTTTGCTGAAATTAAAGATCCCATGAGGTGACAATATATACTATGTTCATAGGTTGCAAGACTCAATATTAAATCTGCCTATGCTTAAACATATATTTAAAGTGATTATTTTGAAATCCAGCATGAGTTTTAAGTTACAAATTGACAACCTGTTTCCAAAAGCTATGTAGAAATACTAAGAACCTAGAGTAGCACATATAACTTTTAAAGGTTTGGACACTAATGCAATCAGCAGAGTGGCGTTGGTATGTAGGTGGACTTAGATGTCTGCGAATCGTAGAATTAGAATGACACACGTGCAGCCAGGCACGGTGGCCTAGCAACTAAATCTTTGCAAATGTCGGGATCCCAAATAGGCACTGGCTCATACTCCGGCTGCTCTGCCTGAGGCCTGGGAAAGCAGTTGAGAACAGCCCAAAACCTTGGGACCCTGTACCAGTGTGGGAGACCTGGAATAAGCTCCTGGCTCCTGGCTTCAGATAGGCTCGGCTCCAGGTGTTGTGGCTACGTGGGGAGTGAACCAGCAGATGGAAGATCTTTCTGTCTGTCTCGCCTTCTCTCTGCAAATCTGCCTTTTTTCTTTTTTAAGAATCACACATGTAAGTTCCCCTTGATTTTTTGCTACAATCCCAAGGCAATTCAATGAACAATTGGCTATCCACATGCAAAAAAGGAAAATTCAACCCTTTTCTTGAACGCCAAAACATTAGCTGTAGAAATCCAAAAAAACTAAAAAATGTATCAAAGGCTTAAACATAGGTGTAAAAATTATAAAGCTTCTAAAGAAACTATTTTCATTAGGCAAATATTTGTAAAAATAAACCATAAGATACATGAACTAAAAGAAAAAATCAGATCAATGGTCTTTTTACTTTAAAACAGTTGCTTTTCAAAGACTATTAAGAAAACGATGAGATAAAAATGGATTAAGACAGTGTTCACTAAACACATTTAATAAAAAATGGGTATCCATTATTTTTTATCCATTTCTTCCAAGCCAACAATAAAAGATAAATGACATGACAAAATAAAGGCTGAGAATCTGAACAACCACTATGCCAAAGAAGAAATGTGACTATCAAATAAGCACAGCGGGTGCCCAGTGTCACGAGTCACTAGAGAATTAGAAATGAGAGAGAGAGACCTCCACCTGCCAACTGTAACTGTGAACATTACAAGAGTTCTGGAGAGCCCAGCCATGTGGCGCAGCTGGTCGACCTGCTGTCCATAAGGCTGACGGCTTGTGCTGGAACGCCGGCTCCAGTCGCAGGGCCTGTGCGCCAGGCGGTTCCCAGGACGCCCCTGGGCAGACAGCAGATGATGGCTCCTGCTACCTATATGGGCGACCCAGAAGGACTTCAGCCCGGGCCTGTCCTGGCTGTTGTGTCCATTTGGGGAATACGCTATCAAGTGGAAGACTTCTCTCTGTATCTCCCTTTCTTTATCCTGTTGCCTTTCAAATCAATCCATCCATCAATCCGTTTTTTCTAAAAAGGCCCCGAGAGAAGAACCCCTGGGACCCTCAGGACCAGGGTCTGGCACAGCCTTGTGCTTGGCAGCCAGGAGCACGCCGGGCTGCTTGTCTTCCCTGACCGCCAGGGCACAGAGCTGGTGGTGTGTGTGTGAGGGGGTGGGGGGTGCTGTTCTGGGCTGCTGGCTCTGCAGGCTCTGTAGGTGGCCCTTGCTCCAGTTCCTCTCGGCCTCTCCTCCCCCAGGACTACGAACACACATTCTGAGCGGAGGATTGGAAGGCGAGAGCCCCAGACCTCAGGACTAGTTCCAGGGGGCATGGCAAGCTTCATACCACTGACGTATGTGCAGGGCCCAGGAGGGACAGAGGCAGGCTGAAGCAGGGCCAGGGGCTCCTCCAGTCCTGCTGCGGCGTAGCAGTCAGGGCAACTGAGGTCCAGAGTGGGGCGGCGGCAGGGGTGGGCGTGGAGGAGGAGTTCTCACCGTCGGGGAGAACCTCCTTGGTGCAAGGACTCATTGGAGGCTCCACGGGCTTCGGTTACAGCAGGGGCTGGAACTGCAGACCTGGGAGTGGGCAGCTGCTTGCTGAAGCCAAGGCGGCTGGCCACATGGATGGGTCTGGAATGCGCAGTGCTGGGACTGCTCGTGTGGCTTGCAACGGTTCAGGCAGCTGGGAGTGGGGTGGAGTAGAGGGGCTGAGAGCCTAGAGGCAAGGGTGCCTGGAGAGACCCTGCTGCCATCATCTGGTGGGGTAGGGGGAGGCGGAGGTGGGGCTTGAGGTGGGAGAGCTGTGTGGGCGGGGAGGGCAGGAAGGGGAGTGGGGTTTGGCTCGAAGACCCCTGGGTTCATTGTACCAGAGGAACTCCTGCCCACACCCTGTGGGTGCTTCTGTAAGTGGGCTCTTCCGGGCATGCGGGCAGAGCACAGCTGTTCCTGTGCGTTGTATCAGAGCCGCTTACTCCTTCCTCAGCAGCTCGCAGGCTGAGCAGCACCTCCTGCGCTGTGGCTCTCACAGGTAATTACTCTCCCACCCGATGGGGGCCTGATCTGGGGAGCCAAAGAGCAGTGTTTCCAGGCCCAGCCTCCAGGGGCCGGCTAAGCAAGCCCTGCCTCCAGCTCCAGCTCTCCATCTTGGACGATTAATTTGTCTGACTCTATTGATTTCCTGTCCTGTGATTCTGAGCAGGGTGCTGTGTGAGACACGGAGCCTGATTCCCTGGCTCGCCTGTCACTCTCCAGTCTCTGGGAAGGTGGGGGGCCTGCAGTGGCATGGTGGGGATGCTGCCCCTGGCCCCTGAGGGGACATTTCCTTCATCCAGTGACTCTGTGTTGCCCATGACCAGCCTGGCACTCTGGGAATCCGGCCTACCTACAAGGAGCTTCCACATTCTGCTCCGCTTGGAGAAGAGGGTTGGGTTTGGAGGTCAGTGTTAAGCGCCTTAGGGCTCAGGGTTTGTGGGGTGCCTGGGAGATAGAAGTGGCAGCAGGACTCCCAGTGGGACCTTCCAGGGTTGCTGAAACCCTTTGTGCCCTGGTGTTCTCATCTGTTAAATAGAGTCACTTGCCCTCATGCCTTACCACGGCCCTGCAGCTGGTCTCCGGCCACTCTCTTTGAACTGAACTGTCAGAAGGCCCCTCCCCTTGGCTGCCACCGCAGGCACTTTGGGATGTGGCAGCAGCCTTGCCCTGTGACCCTCGAGCTGCTGGTGACATCTGAGGCTCATCTGCAGACCTCTGTCTGGCAGAGTTTCAGGTCCCCTTCGTCGGTGTGCCCGGGAATGCTGCTCCCCACGCTGGCAGCACAAGAACAGCTCAGCGCTGCTGTCCAGCCAGCTCCCACCTGCTGCCCGGGCTGCAGTGCGCCTTCTGGTGATGGTGCTGACACTGGCCGCTGTCCTGGGATGCCTTTGAGCCTTTTCTGGGCAACAGGACATTCGAGAACTTGACTAAAGCTCTTTGGGAAAATAGGTACAATTAGAACCACACACAGGACCCTTGCCCTTGGGCAAGTCCCCTGCTGGTGAAGGCCCTAGTCCCAACCCTGCAGGTTGCACTTGGCCCCACCAAGGTGCTCTAGATGAGTGAGACCTGGCTCGTCTCAGAATGGAGTGACGCACAGTGGGAAACTGGCGAGCGGGGTGCGGGAAGACAGGGCATCCTGGGCGAGTGCACAAGGTGCCTCTGCAGAGCGTAGCGGAAGAGGCCTTAGGGCCAGTTCTGAGTGGAAGAGTGTGGTCCAGGACCGCGTCCCCCTTGTCATCATCCTTCCTTGTCTCTGAGCTTTGAACCAAGGTGTTATTTACGTGTGCCTCATCTGCTGGTTCATTCCACAACAGCCTGGCTGGGTCAGGCTGCAGCCAGGAACCCAAAACTCCACCCAAGCCTCTCACAGGGATGCTTGATCCGTCACCTGCCACCTCCAGGGTGCGTGTTAGCAGAAAGCTGGGATGGGGAGTAGGGCTGGGACTAGAACTTGGTGATGCTGTTTTAAATCGGAGCGTGCTGGGAGTCTGCAGGCTTTTACAGTGGAAGGAGCCTTGGACAATGCGGTTCACAGATGGGAAAGGGCCTGGAGAGATCAGGGTGGGGAGCAGAGATCTGTCACTGGTCCAGCTTCCCACTCTGGCGTCAGAGGCAGGATGTGTGTGAGCAGCACGTTCAGCATTCCGATGGGAACGGATGCTAACATGAGCCGTGGAGAGCATCTAGCTGGAATTCTCTGCGGTCCTGGCCCCTCTGATCGTGCCCTTTGACCAGAGATGGGGTCCAGGCACGTGTGGACAGCAGTGTTTGACAGCTGTCACCCTGGAGCTTCAGCAAGAATGGCCCCAGAGTGTATGCAACCGACCAGACCCACATGGTGACCGCACCCGCAAAATCACCTTGTAGGTGCCACAGGAGGCTGAGACGGCTCCGTCCAGCATCTCCCAAGGCCTGTTGCTGCTCCAGGCAGCTCCTCATCAGCCCCTGGGGCCTTGGCTGCTGGCCTGGGCCCTCCCAGGGATCCCAGGGTAGGGTTCCCAGGCTCTGCTTCTGGAGTTTTCTCTGCAGAAGCAGCTGCAGGGGCTGAGGGTGGTGAGCACTGGACCTGGAGGACTCTTCCCTCTGTGCTCAGGGCAGTGGCTTCCCAGCTCTTCTCGAGGCGGCAAGAGGCATGGAGCTGATTTCCTGCTGGCAGTTGTATCTGGAAACACATTCCCCATGGCACACAGACAGGACCACTCTGGTGCTGGCAGAGCAGCGAAGTGTCCCTCTAGGAGCAGCAGCCCAGCAGGGGCAGAGGGCCTGGGCTGATTTTTGCCAGCCTGAGTTGGACCCTGTGAGAGCTGGGAGCGCGCACAGCCCAGGGCCCTCCTGAGTGGTTTGACCGGCTCCAGAGGGCGGGGCGGGCTGGAGCGCATTTTCAGGTGCGCCCCCGGGGGCAAGGGAGCTGGTGTTGCGCAGACGGCTGGACGCGTCTGGCGCTGGTTGAGGGGTGTCCTTCCCTGATTGAAATCGTGTGGAGTCTTGCCGGCCCCTCCCGGGAAGCGTTGTCCTAGTTTGACTGTGGGTCTCCCTCCCCACCCCACTCTGGGCTTCCTTCCAAGGTGCCTGTTTTGTAACCGTTGACTGCGGGGGAGACAGGCACCTTGGAAACAGGGTGTCCTAGACCTGCCGCAGGGCCCCGCGAAGCTGCTAGCTGGAGCGCAGAGGGCGGGCAGGAGGCGGTGCTGGTGACAGGGACCAGCTCGCAGGCGATGGCGGGGCACTGCACCTTGCGGAGGAAGAGTTGGGCTCGGCTGCCAGCGCTGCTGATGGCACAGGTGGCCCTTGGCGTCTCCCTGGTCCTCCCTGTGAGCATGGTCTTGGAGAGGTGTGAACTTCTCATGCACACAGAGCTGTGGTCTTTGTCATTCACTCCCCAAACCAGGACCTGCGATGGAGGCAGAGGGAGGGGGCTCCTGGCACCTGCCATCCCTGGACCAGGACTGTTTTTGACAAAAAAGGACAGGGTTTCTGATAGGGGAGCAGACTCGTGCCCTTCTGGCTTTGCCTTCATTTTCTGCTCTCAGAAAGAAACTCCCAAAGCGGGAGACTTTGGAGGTGGGCTGGTGGGAGCCAGGTGGGCAGAGAGGCCTTGATACTTTGCTGGGTAAAGGGGGAGATGGGGTTGAGGAGTTGGCAGTAAAGCCAGGGAGGTGTTCCATGGCCTGGATGACCCGGCCACCTGGGCCCAGGCCCAGACCTGCTGCTTGCCTCAGCAATGCTGTCTTGAACTGTGGCCCTGGAGCCATCACTCTGCAAGGCACACCCCAAAAGCTGGTCTGTGTTGGGGTCCCTGCCCTGTGTGGAAGAGGTGGGGCCCTAGTGCAGAGCATCTGGGTTTGTTCTCAAGGGCAAGTGAGGCCCAGGGAGGGGAATTGGTCCAAGCAACTCCCTGAGGTCGGCGCAGGTGGGTCTAGGGTCAGAGGCATATCCTGTCTGCATGCAGTCTTAGAGGAAAGTGGGAGGTAGGCGCAGTTGGCTGAGCATGTGCAGCCTGGAGGTTTCCTGAGGGTCCCTCTGGAGGTGGTGCTGCACTTCTCTTTACCAGTGTTGGATAGCAAGGGGCCTGGTGCTAGACAGAGGAGAGAAGTAGAAGGCTTGGCCAGAGCAGCTGGTCCAGGGCTGGGTTTGGGGCCAGGTCTTGCCATCATGGCTAATCACATTTCATTTCCTTGATCCCTGGTGCCAAGCCAAGCTGCCCATATTGTTGCCAATGTCATCTCCCTGAAGCCCCGTTCGCTCCCGTGTCCTGCTCATTGCATGGCAAGGACTGAATCTCCAGGGCTGGCCCTCTGGGGGGAGCTGGGCTTGGGGTGCAGGCAGCCCTGGCCACAGGCTCGCATCTCCTCTTCTGCGTGTGGATGCTGCAGCCCACCGGAGCGTCTCATCCTGGCTGGGATTCCCTGGCCTTCTGAAGCCCCTGACTGAGAAGGAGGAGGTGAGGCTGCTGGTTGTTCTTCAGGCTTGGCTCACACCCATCCTCTGCTAAGTCGGGTCCCTATCTAGCACAAAGGTGGGAGGCCAAGGGCCATTGAGGATCCAATGCTCTGTGTATTCTGCTCCCATGGGCAGGTCCTGTAGCCTCTGCTTGCTTGCTCCCCAGGATGGGGAGCTCACCGTATTTCCTAGGTAGTCAGTGATGCTGTGTTCTGTGCAAATTCTTAAGGCTTTTATGTGCACTTGACATATAAAATCATATGATCTCATCTATACATTTTAATATATGTATAAATTATAAATTGTGTCCCATAAAATTAAACACAAGGAGTCTTTAAACAGTTCATAGAAAAATACATATTATCAAACATTGCATGTGGATTTTAACTGTTTTTATTTTTTTTGCACAAAAAACATTTTTTTTTAAGGAGGAATTTATGGGAGAGGCAGAGTGACAGAGAGAGGAGTGACAGGAGGGGTCTTCTGTGCTGACTTGCCACCCAGGAGCGTGCTGTGGTCAGGGCTCCTGGAGTTGGGAGCCAGGAGCTCTCCCATGCCTGTGACAAGAACTCAGCCACCTGCATCACTGTGGCTGTCTCCCAGGGTCTGCACCAGCAGGAGGCTGGAGCCAGCACTGGACCCAAGCGCTCCGTTGTGGGTCGTGGGCCTCCTAACCAGCGTCATTACTACTGGGTCAAACACCTGCCTCCATTGAACTTTTAAGGTCTACTTTTTGGATCAGGCATTTAGAGCAATCCTGTGTCCCACTGCACTGTTCAAGTTTCATGGGGTTTTGGTAAGTTCCCAGCTCCTAGGTGTGGCCTGTCCCAGCCCCCGTAGTTGTGGCTGTTTAGAGAGTAAACTAGTAGATGTGAACTTTCTGTCTTTCTCTGCCTTTAAGATAAATTTAAAAATGTCAGAAATGTATGTCATGGGCCTGCCCAGTGGCCCAGTGGCTAAATCCTTGCCTTGCATGTGCCAGGATCCTGTATGGGCGCTGTATTTTATCCCGGCAGCCCCACTTCCCATCCAGCTCCCTGCTTATGACCTGGGAAAGCAGTAGAGGACGGCCCAAGGCCATCTTGGGACCTGGAAAAAGCTCCTGGCTCTTGGCTTCTCATCAGCCCAGCCCTTCTGGCCATTGCAGCCATCTGGGGAGTGAACCAGCCAATGGAAGATCCCTCTGTCTCCCCTGCTCTCTGTAAATCTGCCTTTCCATTAAAAATAAATTTTAAAAAGTATGCTATGCAACATGTGATGTGTTAATCTGATACACATATGCTTCATGTGTTTTGTATGTTTGTAGTCTTATGTTCTTCCCCTCCAGTTCTATTCCTTACTAGCTGCGTGTCTCTGGGCAAATTATGGAACCTTTCTGTCTGAATATAGTATCTGACTTGGTGAGTATTCAGATTTTTGAAAATATCAATTAAAATTTCCTAATGATAAAGTTCTTATTAAATATTGTATTTATTGCCAACATCGCACTCGCAGTTGCCAATGCTAGTTGCAGAGTGGAGGATAAAACATGACCCCGTCATCAGCACGGGAGCCCCCCAGTGCCTCGCTGCTTCCTCGACTGCGTGCTAGCAAGGTCTTCCGTAATTTTTAGTTGTGATGTGGCATCTGCTTCCATGTGGGGAAGGACTTGCAGTGTAAGCATCTCTAATTGAAAAGACTGAAATCTGAAACACTCCCAAATTTGAAAGCTTTGGGGCACCGATGTGATGGCAGTAGCAGGAGCTCGGCTGATGGGCCACAAGGTGTACACCAGTGTTGTGTGCACAGCGATCTTCAGGCCGTGTGTTTCAGGCAGATGCAAATCCCAAATGGCTAGCACGTTTACACAGCTCATGAAGTACAGGCATAAATCCCCCCACCCTGCCACCAAAGGAAAATGAAATCCCAAATACTCTTGGTCCCAAACATTTCAGACAGATGATTTAATCGTTTTCTAGAACTTTCTATAGGTAGATTTTTATGCTTAATGGGTTCCTGCCATTGCCCTGTCTTGGGGAGAAGGACTAGGAAGGTGGCGGGAGGGGGGCAACTTTGTAAGTCTGAGCCCGACTCCAATGAAGAGATAGAGAGAGGCCACAGATAGAGGCCACAGCAGAGCTCAGACAGGGTAGGGCTCTCAGGTGCTTGCGTCTGAGGTGTCGCCAGCTTGCCTTCTTTCCCATCACTGTGAAGCTGCTTCTCTGATCGGACTTCCAACACCTGTTGATCCTCAGTCCCCCAGCACGCCCACTGCCCCTGCCCTGGTCAAGTCTCTTGTGAGATGGGTGAGCTCATCCCTGTTTCACAGGTTAGTCAACCGATTCCCTTGGAAGGGAGTCTGATTGAATGGCTGGAAGGGAACCAGTCTGGACTGGGACCTGAGGCTGTCAGCTTGGAGATTGTCACAGAGCAGGGAGACATGTAGAGACAAAGACAGGAAGTTAGAGGCAGAGATAGAAGCAGAGAGAAATCTAAGAGGAGCAGGAGTACCGGTGCCCTCACACAGGGAGAAGAAGCCAGTGGAAGCACGAGAGACGGGGGCTGAGGAGGAGCGGGGAGAGGAACCACCTGCCAGTGGGGCCATCCCAGGGGAGGTCTTGCATTCCTGTGTTGGCTCTGGCCACCCCCCACTCCCTGGAAGGTTCCACATGTGTGCTGCTGATCTCCTGGAGGCCATGTGTGGGAGTGGAGCTGGTAGGGACTGGGAGACAGCAGCAGGGCCAGGAAACTGGGCCAGTGTTGGCCCAGAGACCTGCCTCCCCCACAGGTCTCATGGCCTTCCCTTCCCTTTGCCCCCATGACCCAGCCAACACACGTGGCAGAAAAGCCAAGTCCTGGGCCACTACTAGCACAGCTGGAAGAGCACTGGACTGGGAGCCAGCAGGCCAGGCTCTGCATTCACCTGCCCAGGCCCCCGCGGCCATGGGGACCTGGCCATGCTGGCCTAGAGGACTCAGAAGGCAGCGGAAGGTGTTAGGTTTTCTTTTCTTGCCCTCAGTGTACCCCCGCAGACATGCACTGCCGCACAATACACACATTCACAGTCAGGCACGATACATGCTCATCTAATACACACTCATGCACCATCTACACACGCTTACGCTTGTGTGCCATATACACGAACTTGTGTATCACACATATTCACACACTGGTGCACAATATGATCCCACAACCAACTGTATAATACCTACAAACGGTGCACACACTCATACCACAGTTCTTTTACATTGTGTACTGCATACACACTCTCAAATGTAGCCATCCGTCACACACAGCCGTGTGCACACACCCTGCTATGCACTAATACATCACACACGTTCTCTCACACTTGTAGGTTACACACACAGTCTCAAACATAGCCACAGGTGCACCCACAGCCATGCACACATGCACCGACTAACTGGTGCTCACTGTGACCAAGACAGCACGTCTCCTGTTCACAGGCCGTCTGAGATGGGCTTGTGGGCACTTTCTGTTGATCTTGGAACTGGTTGAGCAACTTGGGCGCTCAGAGCCCATGTGCTGGGAAAAAAGGGGTGCAAGGCCCCTTGGCCATCCTGCAGCAGGCCAGACGGAAGGGCAGGCAGCAGCGTGGGCATGTGTGTGCAGCTTGTTGGGTGGCTGAGCTGGGCGGGGCCCTCCGCGGAGTGCCGCAGCGCTGGAGGTCTTTGTTGATAGTTTCCCCTTTGGGGAACAGCGTTTTAAGGTTGATTTTGAGTACGCAGGCGTCTCTTCCTCTTACCTGTTGATTGTGCTTCTAGGGCAGTGTGCCAGGGAATCTCTCATCTCGCCAAGGAGACAGTCTCCATCCTAATTGGACTGTGTGACCCACAGTGCCCACATCGATTGGTGTCCCCCTCGACTGACCCCCGAGTCTCCCTCACGGCTGACAGCAGGCTACTTGATTCTTACACCACAGCTGTGACAGCCCAGGTGAGAGACTTGGTTTGTTGTGTCTGAGTTTCCCCAGGGCACGGGGGTGCCCTTAGAGCCAAGTGGAGGTGATGATGAGAGCTATGTGAGATGTCTACGCGGAAGCATGCAGAGAAGCAGCTAGGGCTGGCAAGCCCTGGGGAACGAGGCCACCAACGACTGCCAGGAGCCCAGTCTGAGCTAAGCCACGTCCACACACTTCCCTGTCGGATGCTGCAAGGCACGCGTGACCGTTACGCCCGTGTTGATCACTGATTGCATGGGTTGAACGACCTACTCAGACCCATCCATGAATTAGTAGAGAGCAGGGTCTTGGGTTCCAAGAAGGGGTGATGTGCCCCAGCCCTGAAGGGTCCCAGCTGGTGGCATGTGCTAAGTGTATGCTGTGGCCTGATGAGGCTAGTGACCAGACGGTGACTCCAGGTGGTGGTGGTGGTGGCAGTGGGGGCGACCCATTCCTTGCCGCTGGCAGGCACTGGTGGTTCCACACCGATATGAAACTGGTGGTCGTGAGCACCATTCCCACGGCCCAGCATGGTGGTGGGGCCAGCAGAATGACTTTTCTAAGTGGGATGAGTTTAAGTGGACCAAAAATACAGACTAGGAAAACCCCAAGGCCACACAATTAGTAATGGGACCAAACATGCTATTTTCCCCTCATTTTTCAGCTTGCTGTTGTCATGAAGGGTTTCCTCTCATTTCAGAAGCAAGAGCTTTGGGGAGGCCAGGCTCGCTCAGATCTGATAGCTTCGGCACGGGGTTGGGGGCAGGAAGAGCAGGGGGCCCAGGGACTCTGGGGTTCCAGGTCTGGCTGTACCTCTGGTGGAAACTGGCTGGTCTGGCTAAATCTACAACTTGCCCAGTTTAGTTTGCAGCACTCAGCCCCACTTCATCATGACCTAGAGAGTTTGGGGAGGAATCTGAACTATTCACAGGTGGTTCTATGGTGGTCTGAGGGGGCTAGTTTTGATGGGTGGATGTGCTTGGCTCTCCTGCCTGCATTCTGGCCCACCCTTGGGTAATATGGATGACCCTCCATGGTAGGCTCCAGGGGCTGTGGATTGCACCTTCATCCTGCTAGCTGTGGGCTTGGCAGCCCTTCCTGGATTTTCCATAATCTGTTTACTTTTCCTCTGCCTTGGGGAAGCTGAAGGCTTGTGCACCTGCCAGGCAGTTCTAAGTGGGTCTCGGGGAGTGCAGCCTGCAGAGTGAGAAAGCCATGGCCAAGAAGGCAGCCTGCTTGCACAGGCCTAGGATTCTGAAACTCAGGCTGCTCATGAACTGTGTTCTCTGTGCTGCCTAGTGGGAGTTCAGAATTTAATGTACACAAATAGAAGGAGGGACACCAGGCTGGGCATCAGGGATCCTGGACACTTCTCGCTGCTTTTCTTGACTGTGGAACCATGGACAAATTGCCACCCTTCTCTGAAACACGGTTACCTCAGCTGTAACCTGGAGGTGTTAAAATCAAATGGGAGAAGGTGGATGGATGTGAGTGCTAAACAGACACTGCCAGCCCACTGTAAACATGGCCCTCTGCTGAATGGCGGTGATTCAGAACAAACCAATTGGTTACCGACCAACTAACCTACCAATTAAAAGACTAACTAGACAACCAATTCAGCAATCAATCAATCAACACATCAACCAACAAACCAACTGGCTAACCAGCCTACCAACTAATACACTGGCAAGCCAAAAAGAGCAGCCCAGAGTAGGCCAGGTTACAATACCCACCGGCATACATGTGGCTGAGGTCTGGAGGTGGGCAGATCCACTGGCAGATCTGAGAACTACAATGAGGTGCAGGAGAGGTCAGATTGGGCTACAACAACAGCACATCCGGGCCGATACTGAGAGCTAGCTGGGCTTGGCTGGGCTGCAACACCCACCTGCTGGAGCTGGAACTGGGAACAGGCTGGGCTGAGCCAGGCTGTGGCATCAGCTGGCAGGTGCTGAGGTGAGGTGAGCTGTGACAATCAGGGGCAGGTGGGTGCTGAGTTCATGATCTGGCAGGGCTTGGGTTTCCTGGACTGGGTCCTTGGCACACTTGTGTGATGGGTGCTGGGTCTGTGAGCCCGGGGGTGGGAGATGGGGGATCTGGCAGGGCCTGAGTTGCGTACCCTGGGTCCTTGGCCTCCCTGTGTGGTGGGTGCCAGGTCTGTGAGCCTTGGGAGCAGGGGGATCTGGCAGAGCCCGAGTAGTCTGGCTCGGGTTCTTGGCACACCTATGTAAATTGGTCCTCCTTAGTGGAAAAGACGAAATGGTGGACAGATGGCTCAGATCCACCTATAGGATATGGCAGCCCATTGAGCCTTGCAGGGGACATCTCAGAGGAATCATCCCAGAGGAAGGAGGACAGAACAAATTGGACAACTACCCCAGCCAAACAATGACAGCAAACATCTAGGCAAATGGAAACTCTGAGGTTGACTGCGTCAGCCTCAAACATTGAAAGGGTTCCCTCATCCTTGGACTGGCTTGATGTACATTTCAGAACTATCGAAACCACCTGGGCAGAACCCTTGGAGTGTGGTCACATTGGGACCCTGGCTTGATATTGGGTGGCTATCCTTATCCCTGGGTACTGGAGCGGTGGGAAGGCTGGGTATGGTTTCTCCCCTTATCCTTGCACCCCCAAACCCCAAAACAAGAAGGAGAAATAGCAAATTTGGAAGCAATGATCACACCTGTTTTTTCCTAAGCCTTGATCCATCCCACTCTGATCAACTATGTTGACATAATCTAAAATTAAAAATTACTTAATTAATTAAACAATAAATTGATAAGCCAATCCATTAACCATGCATTCAACCAACGAACCAACTAGTCAATATACTGATCAACCTACATGTCAACTATGAATCAGTTTCTTGACTAATAAACTGAACAACCAACCAACCAAACTACCAACTAACCAGCATATCAACTAACCTACCAACCACACTACCAACTAACGAACTCACCAATCAGCTAACCAACCCATGTATCTACTGACTGAGTGACCTGTAGGGTGATGAAGCCTTGGAGATTGTCTGAGATGCTTTAGGGCAAAAAAACCGTAAGGCAGGTTTAATTTGTAGCCATTTTACAGATGGAACAATCAAGTGTGGGAAGTGTGCTGACTGGTCAAGGCCTGGTCCCTGTGCTTTCTGGGTTCCTAAGAACCAGTGTGGCCTGCAAGTGAAGTTTGTGCCTTCTCTGCATTTCCATCCCACACCACCTTCCTAGGAACTTGTTGTTCCTTAATGTTGGCTGGGTGCATGAGTACTGTATGGGATGCATTTAAACCCAGGCTCTGGTAAATTCTACTGAAGATTACCCATTTTTAGCATTTAAAATGATAGCAAGCCATGTGTCTGTCGCTGTCTTGGGCAGAGAGCATCTTGGATGAATTTGCATTTTTAATTCTTGGCATTTTTAGTTTGCTTTAGTTTAACTGAACAGCATTTCTTTTTCCTTCTTTAAAAGAAAACAACAAGAAGAAGGTGGCGGACCACTGGACAGGAGAGCTCAACGATGGTGGCAACGCATGCTCCATGTTGCTCATCGCAGCGGAGCCTACCGTGGCTGCCCAGACAGAGCCTGCCTGCCATTCCCCAGCCCACTTCCTCGTGCAGTCACTTAATGGGGTGTGGAGGGTTGGGGCCCAATATGGGGGAACCTGGGTTCTGTGAGGCGGGTGCAGGAGCGGCCTCGCCTTGGGGCTGGGGTCTCTGACAGCCTCATTGCGTTCTCATCCCCTTCGCCTGAGCTAGCCCAGTGCTCTCGCTGGGCTGCAGCAGCTTGGCCAAAGGGTGTCAGAGTGTGATTGGACTTTAAAGAGTCCAGGGGGGAAACAGACCAAGAGGAGGAAGAGGCAAGTGGGTCACTCACTTCTCTGGCAGCAGCTTCTTGAGCACGGCTGCATGCGCAGCAGCCAAGCAGGGAAGCCTGGCTGTGTCCCAGGGGCGGAGACTGCAGGATTGCGTGTGTGTGTGTGTGGGGGGGGCAAACACCAGGGCAGAAGGTGGACTTCCACCACCCCTGGCATTGATGTCCTGGGTGGTAGGCAGGTACCATGTGAGACATTCTGCACATGGAGAATGTGCTGAGGCATAGTTTGGGTTCAGACCCCTGCCCTGGGGAGGAGAGCAGCGGAGGCAAGGAGCAACTAAGCAACTAAGCCAGGAGGATGGTCTCAGACACCCCTCACCCACACCTGTGTGCCATGAACAGGTTCAGGTGGAGGGCAGGAATCCAGGGAGGTGTGGAGGCTGCAGGCAAGGCCTGGAAGGTAGCTCCCTGCTTGGATGCCACCGTGGCTGGCTTTGTGGCCGTGGGCAAGCTCCTGTTTCCAGGTTCTACCACATGGGATTGTAGTGCAGACTCAAGGCATGGCAGCCGTGGCATGAAGCGTGGGGCATGCCACGCCTTCCCTGTGAGTCCTCTGTCCTCCCCCAGAGCCATGTCCCTGCAGCGAGGCTGTGGGGCTGTGCACACCACTTCCCCAAGAAGGGAAGCCACATTTGTTAAGATGAGCAAAATGAACCAAAACAACAACAAAGCAAGCAACAAAAGCCCCCGACCAAACCATGAGTGCACAAACTGTGCGGGATGCTGCTTCCTTCCACAGTAAGGTGCAATGGGCCCAGCTGCTTGGTGAATGTGGTGAACATGGACCCGGCCCTGTTTTTCAAATACCTGTTTCCTTGTTGCAAACATGGGGAACCCCAGACATGCGGTGCTGTCTGCTCCCCATGGTTCCAAATGGGTTGCAGGATCCCTATGGGTAGCTTCGGGGTGGATACTCCCCTTGCCTGCCTGGGACCCTGTGGTACCAACCTGGGAGGCAGGGCTGTGCCAACAGCACCTGCATGGAGCAAGGGAGGGCACCTAGGAGGGTAGCCTCGAGGTTTCTCGTGGTGGTTGTGGGTGGCTGGAGGCTTGGACCCAGTTCTTCTGCAAAGAAATGCTTCCTCAGAAAGAGTTAGACAGAGCTGGGCCAGCAGAGTGCTGCTCCTGTCACAGAAGGCTGAAGCCATTCCTGTGCTCTGCTTGTCTGCAAGCAGCTGCCCTGTGCCCTTGGCCACGTGGGTCCTCTCTTCACTGCCCAGGTGACTTCACTGTGCTTGGTCAAGGGCACTGCCTGGCACTTGGTTGCTGCGCAATAACTGTGGGTTACCTTTCACCTGGAAACATGGGCCCTTCAGTGGCAGAAGTGGGCATGATGATCTTTCAGACTTGGTGGCTCACGTCCAGCTTGTCGCCTCTATGGTATATCACAGGACTCCATAAATCCTGTTTTTCTTCCCTGGAAGATGGAGACCTTATTATCTTCGCCACTGGGATCCAAGGTGCTCACCTCCCTCAGTGCGTATCTGGGCTCTGGGTTCTCTCTGCACAGGACCTGATTCAGTCTTACTCAGGAGCTCACCGTGAGTTCTCTTCCCCAACCCTGCCTTCTTCCCTTCATCTTGGCTCTTGCAGGCTGTTTGCTCCAGATGGCAGTGAGGCTGACTGTCCACAATAGTTGGAAGTTTTGCCAGCAGGAAATCAGGTTCTATGTGGCCAACAGAAGCGCTGAGGGCTTTGGTGGAAGAATAGTACCAGGTGTTGGTATGCTGGGAGTTGAGAAGCTCCTAAGATGTATGGAAGTTCGGAGACCAGAGTTGGGAATGCACCCAAGCACAGGAGACTTGGTAAGCAGGGAGGGCAGACAAAGCACAGTCTTGCACCTGCTTAGGAGGCCCCTAGCACCACCTTCTAGCTGCTGTACGTACAGCAGAAACACATCTCTGCTCACATGTGGTGGTTCAAGATTCAAATCCTGCAAGACAGAGCTGGTTGGTTTAGGTTGTACGGCTCACCATCTGCTTTACCAGGGGCCGGGAGGATTAGAGACTGATCCTTACAGCTTGCCATGCTGGAGACTCACTCTGGACTCGTGATCAGAGAAAATCTGTGACGAGGGTGCTAATCCCTGCCAAATAATCCAGACTGGCTCCCAGGGAGGGGGTACAGCAGGAAAGTGTCCTGACCTCACTGTGACTCTTCCTCCTTCCCATCGCTGGTCCCCCGCAAGGGAGGACCTCTCAGTGTCTGCTGGGTCTGAGCGACATGATGTCTAGATCTCCCCGAGTCAGATGATGCTTCTGTTTGGACACCTGAGGGCCTGTTGTTTCATTGTCTGGTCTGGTAAGAGGGGTTGGAGGTGAGGCAGAAAACCTGGAACTGAGCCATATCTGAGTACACGTCATGCTCATTTCTCTTCTTTGAGTCCCAAATAGAGTCACTGGAGCTATGTCATAACCTCTCCTTCTCAGATGAAATGCAAAGTTCCCAAGACTCAAGTGGGGTCTCTCACTCATGGTTTCATTTAGGGCTCCTTGATCTAGCCATCAGAGCTACTAGACCAAGTCAAAGGCTTAGTTGGGAGGAAAGGGGGTCACAACTGCTAGAACTGAAGGGAAGCAAATGGGTCAGATTTGACAAGGACTTGGGTTGAGGACTTCTGTTGGGATTCAAACAGCAGAGACCAATGGTGCCTTCTAGGGAGAAGCAGATCCAAGATTTCCACACACTTAGGTCCTTGTGGCAGAGACTGAAATTCTGGGGCGAGAAGGTGACTTTGCAGGACAGTCACCAGGCAGGCTGGAACAGACCTCTCCCTGGAAGGGTCTCACTCTTGGTTTAATGCTCTGTTGTTGCTACAGTGATGTTCTAAAATTCTTCATGTGGGACTCCTACAAAAGATATAGCCAATCCTGCTTTGGTTATGTGAGAGCGAGATACTTTGATTGAAAGTCCTATGGGGGAGGCTGGAGAGCGAAGGACTTAGGATACAGAAATCAGATAGAAGAGAATCTGGCCTGTCCCTTCCCCAGCCACAAACCACACCAAATGAACACACTGTGTAGTTCACATTATATGTTATGGAACAATTGTCAAGAACTGAGGAAAGAAGTAGCAGCAGAAATCAAGAATGAAGGGGAAAAAAAACCAACAAAAACCAAAATCAACGTCTTGTGACAAGACAGCAGAGCAAGATGCCTTCAGATGAGGATCAGGGTTGACAGACGTTGTTGCAACTGAGGCCAAGGATAAATTAAGAATAGGTTTTGGTCAACGTGTAAGGGATCAACCAGACTCCACAGAGAAAAGGACAGAAGCATTGGAAGGCTAAAATGTAAGTACTGAATTAATACTAAACCTACAAAGTCTTCCATGCTCTGGTACACAACCACAGATATACAAACCATGAAATACATGGGAAACATAAAAGAAAGCTTGAGAGAATTTAAAGGCAGAATTAGGTGTGTCAGCCTATGACTGGTCAAATGGAAAACACATGGCCAATGTTAATGTGAAAATAATACCACTTAGGAGACAAATGAAGCAATGTCAACTGTAGAATAAGTATCGCCATAAGTACCCCAAAGATGGGAGTGATTGAAGTAGAAAATCTAAAATAGAATTTAAGAAACAGGTGGACAGAAAATGAAGCTCTTACGTACATTGAAACCGAGACTGGAGCCACGGGCAGTGAATCAGTGTATGACCAGGATTGTTCCAGAACAGAAGGACTCAACCCCACACTTAGAAACTTTGTAGTAAAAACTACAGAATGTGAAGAGTAAAGCACGGATCTTGAAGGCTACCAGTGAATAAAACACAAAGTACCTTCAGCAGATCGGAGATCAGATTGTCAGCCAAATTCTCCAGAGCAACAACATATGCCAGGAAGTGGAATCAAGTCTTTGAAGTTAAGAGAGAATTATTGTGAATATATAATCATATAACAGACTAAGGATGAGGATGATACACAGATATTTTCAGATGAACCAGAATGTGGAATTGTTGCTATAGGTGAATTCTCCCTAATGCAATTATAGATGAAACACCTAAATCCAGAAAGAATTTCCAGAAGGAGTGAGTGGGATACAAAAGAGACAATATTAAAATTGAAGAGTGAATTTTAGAATGACAGAATGTGTAACTTCTTAACCAGCAGTGGGAAATGAAAGGGAATATAAAAATCTTGATCAATTCAACAAGATACAAAAGGGAGAAACACAAAAGAATGATGATACAATTGAATTGACATATATATTATCAACTACAATAAATGTAAATAGGCTAAATTTGGAATTAAAATAAACGGACTTCAGATTACATGAAAATCTATGATTAATGTAAGATATATTAAAAATATACAAAGGACATTTGAAAATGAAGATTAAAAGAGAAGAATATAATAGGCATTTGTGAGCCAAATGGAAGTTAGTATAGCATTCTTAAATAATAGGGAAACCAGAATTTAATATGAATAAAATTAAAATAATATTTAAAGAGTAATATTTAAAAATGGAGCATTTAAAAATTATTTCATATTAATAAGAGTACCCCACATTAATAAACAGGGTAACCTATCGAGAGGACATACAACCACCAATTTGCATGTATCTGCATATCCTCAGAATACAAGAAACAATAGGTATCACAAAGTTAGGGTGCAGCATGTGCAATTTACAACAGAGATGGAAGGCTTTATTAACCAGCTCTCCAAATGTGCTGATCTACCAAGCAAATCATAAATAAAGACATATAGGAATCTTGATCTGGAGGAAAACTTATGAAGACTCCTCTTTGGGGATTGTTTATTCTTTTAAAGCATGCATGGTTATTTACAGAAAACTATAATGTGTTCAACCACTAAGGAAGTCACACAACGTATTCCAAATAACAGCTTTTATACAAACCACATCTTCTGATGGAGCTGAAACAAAATGAAATATCAACAGTAAAAAGACTCATGCATTTAGATATTTCTCATGCACTTAGAAATATCACATATAAACTAAAGCGTCTGAATGACTCATGGGTTAAATAGAAGCTCATAAAAGAAATTAAAATATGTAGAACTGAATTTCAATGAAATCACTGAACAGAAGAACTTGGGAGATGCAGATAAATTGGTATTTAAATGAAAATTAACAGCATCATGTGTATTTATTAGGAAACAAGACGTTTCTAAAAGTAAATGAGTTAAGTGTACACTTTGAGAAGCTTCAAAAGAATAGGAGGACCAGATGTGGAAGGAGCAGTTTCAGTTGGATTCACCATCTGATTAAGCTAATCCGTCCTATAGGAATACCAGATGTGGAAGGAGCAGTTTCAATTGGATTCATCATCTGGTTAAATTCATCCAAACCCACTGTGACCTCCTCATTCATCAGTTTAGCATTGATTAAAGCCATAGAATTGAATATGACTGTGATAAGAACTATCACCTCTGTTTCATTTAATACTCCACAGCTACAATTCTCCCAGGGGGTTGATATTTATCTTTTTTCTTTAGAAATAATTTCAAGACTTACAGAAAAGTTGCACAAGAGTAGCAAGAATTGTCTTTGAACAAGAGTAGGTTGCTGATGTTATTTCCTATCATTGACACATCCTTTAGGAAAAATAACACCACGTATTCTTGTATAGACATAAGACGTTTTTCAGAACTTGGAATCATCATGGGGCTGCGATTACTGTCCATCCCTGGACAGACTCCCTTTAGTTTTATGCACATCCCATACAGCAAAAGGATCCAGGACTAGGTGCTGTGTTTGGTTGTCATGTGTCTTTAGTTTCCTTAGGCTTGGAATCGGTTGTCTGCATTTCCCTCTCAGTACTTTCTCATGGACATTCTGGAAGTACATAAAGTAGTTTGCAAAATGTCTCACGTGTTTGGCTAGTTCCTTTTCAGGTACTCTGTTCAGGGTGAGCCTCTTTGTCACGAACACCAAGGTGAAGACGACGCTCTCCCTTTTGTGTTCCATGTCACTGTTCTCATGCTGCTGTGATAAAAGATGTAGACTGATGGCTTCCTGGTCCTGCTATTTGCTGGATGCCCATCACTGAGAGAACCAATCTTACCACTGGCGAGAACTCTCATCCCAGCTTACAGGTGGTCACCTTCTTTGATTGTTCTCAGCCCTGGTGTCTCACCCCTTCCTGTGAGGGCATTGTGTCCTGGATTAGGGTCCGGTCCTATGACCCCAACCTACTTTTGTTACTGACTCTTAGATTGAATCTCTAGTCACACTGGGGTTAGAGCTTTCAGACATGAATTTGAGGAGGATACAGATTACACTTCACAGAATACCAGGTGGCATGTAGTTTTAATTTGTTCCATTCCTGGAATTTTATTGCAGGTTGCTCCTCTGTAAAGTTATTCCTTCTTTTGGAATGAATCAATGCTTGGAGGGAAGATATCTGGAAATTATTTAAATATTCTATTGCTTATAAATATTTATTATGCATTTTTATCAATTATTGATGTTTCTTGGATGAATTATTACTGCGATGACTGCCAAGTGGTGACTTTATAATTCTTTTGTTCCTAGTACATTTATTAGTTGGCCTGCTCTTTATCCATATTTACTTCTTATTTAGAATCTATATTTTTTAAATTATTCAAAGTGCAGAATGGAGAGGATAGCAACAAGGAGTGATCTGTTCTGTCCTCTGGTTCACTGCTCAAATGCATAAATAGGACTGGGCCAGAATGAAACAAGGGGCCTGACCCCCGCCTGGTGGGTTCTTGAATCGTGACTGTTGTGCCCAAGGCTGTGCATTAGCTTGAAGCTGGCACTGGAAGCAGAGTCAGGTCTTGAACCCAGGCGCTCCAACATGGGATGCAGGCATTCCAACTAGTGTCTTAATCATTATGCCAAATACCTGTTTCGATGGAATCTATTTCATTCAGTGGTTATAACCCATGATAGCAGCATTGGTTCTCAAGTTATCTCTGATTTGGCATTTTCCAGGAGGAATCATCCTAAATAACTAGCACACTAGATGAATAGAGCACTGTTTTCCCAGACTGTCATCACTACAGGAAGAGAAGCAAATGACATCAGCCTATAGCCATTCCAGGTTTCTTCCTGGAAGAGTTTCATGACTCTTGCACAGGGAAGGGGCACTGCAGAGGGTGCAGCAGATGTGGTGAGCTAAGGCAGCACAAGTCGAGGCTCCAGGGGGACTGAAATGGTTAGAACTTTGAGCCAGAAGGAAAGCAACTGCACTGAGTACCCCAGACATCCTTGGCCGGGGAATATTGCATGAGTGCTTCAGTATTGGTTTATACTTGCATAGGGGACACTCCATGACACTGGGCACAGAAACCATGGGGGATAAAGTGACGGTACAGTGACATCCCAACCAACCAGAGTGGAAGGAGCTTGTTTAGTACTGGGAGCAGTCAGAGATTCCAGGAAGGCCAGGCCCTATGAGGAAGCTGCCTGAGCGACAGGATGAAATCAATACTCTAGGAATGCTTTCCAGTAACCCTCGGAAGGATGAGGCCAAACTTCAAGGATGTCAGCTTCCAGGCAGAAGCTCCAGCCGCTTTGCCATGTCACTCTCACAATGCCCAGTAACTGGTGAAACATTGCCAACCATGTGAAAAACAAAAACAAAATAAAAACAAAACACAAAAGCAAAGAACAAACCAGGAAAATTCTGTCTCAGAGCTAGGTGAAAAAAATCAATCAACAGAGACAGATTCAGAACTGCCAGAGGGACTGGAATTATCAAGCTATTGTCAAAGATTCAAAGAGAAGTGGTGTGAAGAAGAAAGAGAAAATGCTAAAAAGGAGACAAATGGCTACTCTTGAACTGAAAATATAATCTATGCATAAAAAAGTACGGGATTTGCTTAACAATGTATTAGAAACATCGTACAGGATGTGTGAACTTGAAGACATTGTGTCATAAACTTTACAAACTGAAGAATAGAAAGCAAAGGATTCCAAAAATGGGCATGGGTGCAGCGACACATGGCACAACAGAGCCGGTCAGTGACATGTGTAACTGGAGTCCCAGAGAGAGGAGGGAGGTGATGGAGAAAAGAAACCAAGTGTGGAAATAGCCCAAGTTTCCCCAAATTTGGTGAAAAATCTGAAGCCATGTATTTATGAATCTCAATGAACTCAAGAAAGACTGATGAAAGAAAACTGTATCTAGGGACATTATAGTTAAATTAAATCAAGGCTTATAATGATTTCTCAAAGCCAGTGACAAAGAGAAAATTCCTAAAAGCTTTTATAGATAAAGACATATTTTATGCAGGACAACGGGGATTCACAATGCCTTCCGACTTCTCTTTGAAACAATGCAAGCCGGGTGATACCGCAATGACATCTTGAAAGTGTTGAAAAGAGAAAATAAGACACTGTGGGCCACCTAGCATTTTATATCCAGCAAGAAATCCCTCCAAAAGTGAAGGTGAAATGAAGACATTTTCAGATAGACAAAAGCTGAGGACATTTGTCACCACTGGGCCTGTAATAATGACAATAAATGTCAAGCCAAGCTTTTCAGGCGAAAGGAAAAACCACCTTGTGTGGAAAGAGGGCAGTCAGAAATGGCAAAAGCATAGATGTATGCCAGGGTGTCTATGCCTGAGTAGAGCTTTTAGAAAAAGACAGCTGTTTAAGTGAAAATAACCATCTACTGAGGGGGCCATTGCATGTGCAGAAATGAAATTAGGGAAACAAAAGCCTGTAGGGTACAGGGAGGGCATTGGATGGGTATTGTGGGAAGGGTTCTCTGTGAGGTGTGAAGTTATATGGGAGCTCTGCGAAGATAGGTTGTGATGACTGAAAAAAAGGCATAACTGTGACTTGTGGGTAAAAGCCAGTGACAAATTCTTGGGATGAGCCTGAATGCCACAGGCTTGAGGCTCAGCAACCTGAGAGGCTCTGCTGAGGGTGCTAGATACAAACGAGGTGCCTAGACTGGCCACATTGCTACCCAGCAGAGTGCACAACTGTGGGTTCCTGTGACCCCCTCTCCTATTTAGTAATTCACTAGAACAGCTCACAGAACTTAAGGCTACACCCAGCATTCCTGCCATCCTAAAGTATGCAGCATCAGGCACAGCCCAGTGGAAGAGCTCCAAGGCCGACACACAAGTGGAGGATCTCAGAACTCCCCATCCTGTCCAGGGGCTCCCTCCTCCCAGCATCCAGCAATGCCCTATGTCTTCTCATGCTGGGATTTCTCTAGAACCCAGTCTCTATGTTCCATCCCCCTCCTAGGAGACTAGTGCAGGACTCTCCAGTCACTGCTAAGTGTGATGACCAACCACATCTAGTAGCCTAAGAGGGATTTCACCTCAGGGTGGGAAGGAAACAGAAATAATGATTGTGATCCACAACAGAAGCTCTTTTCATTCAGGAAATTCCAAGGATTTAAGGAGCCAGGGGTAAGAGATAAATATGTTTCTTAGCATACCATGGTATTATTTGATACAAATTAATTTATAGATGAAATTCCAATATTTCTGTTGATAGTTTTGGGGAGAAATTTATAAAACTATCAGAGGATTTATGTGGAAATGTAGATAACCCAGCCTACTAAAGCCAGAATAATTTTTAAAAGTCAGTTTGGAGGACTTGTGTAACGTACTTTCAACAATTCTTACATAGCTCATCTCTAATATTCAAGAGAATATGAGAATAGACATACATAAAGGCTAAAGAATTATAACCAATCATATCTGACTGTGGATTTTAACAAGGAGGCAAAGTTGATTTCATATGAGGGTGGGAACCTTTTCAGCAAAGCGATTCTGGAACCCTGAACATCCGCAGGGGAAATGCAAGTCCGACTCCACTTGCTGCCACTCACACAAGTGCGCTCCAAATAGATCCCTATACCTTACATGAAGACTGGAGTTGGAAAACTCCTGAATAAGGCAAAGGAGGAGGTATTTCTAACTTTGAAGTTGACAATGGATGACACACACCAGCAATACCAAGTATAAAAGAGAATGTGATGAGATGACTACAAGACCACTGGGGTGGGCTTCAGATGCGGTGGAGTTGCATCCTCTATCAGAGCGCCTGGGTTTAGTGCCGTCTTCATCCCCAATTCCAGCTTCCTGCTAATGCACATTTCAGGAGGCAGCAGGTATTTGAGTCCTTGAGAGCTGTGTGGGAGACCTGGATTGAGTTGCAGGATCTTGGTTTCTGGCCGGCCAAGTGCTGGCAGCTGTGCTGTGGGCATTTGGGATTCAACCATTCCCTGTCTGTTGCTTGTATCTGTCTTTCCGCCTTTTGGATAAAATGAATAAATAAGCAAAATTCAGAGACATTAAGAAAAAGAATATTATGATTGGAAGAAAATAATTTCAATATGCTGTGTCTGGTAAGCAGCTTGTATTCAGGAAGATTCTTAGAGGTCAATAATGAAACAGACAACCCAATAAAAATTGGCAAAATGTGGGCATGTTCTCTACCAAAAATCTGCAAAAATGGGCAATAAGATCATGAAAAGCTGCTCAATATTGTTGGCCATTAGGAAATGTAATTCAAAACTATAATGAAACAACAGTACTGCTAGATGCCTACTAGAAAGCCCAAAATTGAACGGCCCACACCACCACAAATAGAGACAAGAATGTGGAGCTACTAGAACTCTCAGACACTGCTTGTGGGAATGTAAAACAGTCCAATCATTTTTTTAAAACACTGCAAAATCTTCTTTCAAAGTTAAATATAGCCTTATTAGAAAATCCCAACATCCTACTCTTGATTATTAGAAAAAAATGGATACACATGAATATTCAAGTGAGCTTGATTCATAATATCTGGAAACTAGAAACAAGATAACCATCCACCATGAGGTGAGGGGATGGACTTCACAGCTTGGACAGTGGTTCAGCACTAACGGGCAGTCGCTGGCAACGCACATCCATATGGAGGATTCTCAAAAATTTGTTCCTCAAAGAAGGCAGATACCAAGGAATACATGTTTTATGGCTTTGCATTGTGTGGGGTTCCAGAAAAGGTGTAAGTAACCAGTGGAGACATGAATCACGCCATTGTTGCCTCTGGGAAGGGTGATTGATAAAGAAAGGGCCTGCTATTGGACAGAGCAATGGTCACATGGTTGTCAAGACTCACCGAACCACAATCAAAGTGCATTCTATTGTCTACACATTGCATCAAAATTAAGTTGTTGGAAAGCTCTGCAGAATCCCCCACTTTGGCCAACATGGCCTCTTCAAGGTGGCAGATGTCTCTGATCTAACATGCTCCCCTCATTCCCAGAGCATTTCGTGCTTTCTCTGTCGCATCCCTGGAATGAAGCATCTCTCTGAGGGCCCTGGATCCTTGGAGTGGATGATGGTATTTAGAAACCGAGATCTGGGCTCTGAGTATGCTCCACTCACAGCAACACTTCTGCTTCCGGTCCAGCCCATCTCCTGCGGGCTCTCACCCTGACCGCTTCCTGAGGGTCTTGCAGTGATAAGTTGCTTACCTGCTTTGTCTCTGTGCCATTGGCTGCTTGCGCCTCATCCTAAGCATAAATCAGGATCTCATTGTCATTGCCTCCTTGTGGCCAGGTGCACTCCACCTTCTTGCCCACTATGCCCTATGCTTTCCTGGGGTTCTTTAATCTGAAAATCCAGTCTTAGTAATTTTTGTAAATTTTCCTGTTGAAGCTGTGGCTGTTAGATGTCATATCATGTTTTGAATTCTGATTCACTTGAGCAGAAAGGACATTTACTGGAAGGGCTAGGACATGCTCAGAGGACCTGAGTGAAAGCTGAAAAATCTAAACTGGGACCAGCAAGGAACCAGAGAGACTTTAGGGATATAAGAAGCAGAATGGGGGCTGGTATATGCCATAGCAGATAAAGCTGCCTCCTACAACATTGCTGTCCCATATGGGCACTGCAGGTTCTGACTTCTCTGTGTCTGATCCAGATCCCGTTGGTGCACTTGGGAAACAACAGATCTATGTGCTTGGGCCCTGCGCCCATATGGGAGACCAGGATGAAGCTCTTGGCTTCAGACTGGCTCAGTTCTGGCTATTGTAGCCATTTGGAGAACAAACAAGTTAGGTGGAAGATTTCCTTCTGTCTCTCTCTGTCTGGAACTCTACCTTTCAAATACATAAATCCTTAAACAAAATAGACAGAACCAAATAGTCTGCATCAGTCCACCCCGGTGGGATGGACTCCCATGGTCCCCAGATTTATGTCCCTGCACTGGGAATGCACTGCCCCCCCACCCCACCAACCCCAGTGAGCATCTGATGGCTTCTCTGAGGTCATCTACCCTGTTCTTCACTGGTTGCCCCAGTGATTGCCCCACCAAGACTATGCCACACAGTGGATGCTTGATGGGCAGCAGATGCTCAGCTCATACGTTCGTTCACCTGCTGTGCCCAGCTCCTGGCAGCCTCCTTCAGCCCTTGGCATTGCTGGCTTAGCTGCAGCCTCAGATCTCATTTCAAACACCTGGGAGGATCTCTCTGAATCACCCTCCCTACAACCGGCTTGCTTCAAGTTTCCTCCACTTCTGCAGAGCAGTAGGTGTGTCCTCAACATTGGTGACCATCTCCACCTGTCTCCTGGCTTTCCATTTCTGCCCGCAGTCACCTACCTTACAAGAAAGCAAACCCTTGTAAGTTCTGTCTATCTGTCTCATTCACCTCTATATTCCTAATACCAGGCACTGTGGTGGGCACTGGGCAGCTGCTTAGTGGATTAAGTGGACAGGCGAGTGGGTTCTCAGGGCTGTGTCCTTCAGCCATGGCGACACTGGGCTGTTGCCACGTGTTCCTGACTTGTATGGAAGAATAGACGCACAAACATGGCACCAGCCCCACCCCTCAAGGAGACGGCCACTGATGACTGGAAAGCAAGTGCAGGCTGATCAGCCTGGGAGCGTGGAAGAGGGGAAGCCAGTTGCACTTGATTCTACAAATGTTTTGTGCATTTCTTTCCTTTTTTTTTTTTTTGCAGTGCAGAGAAGAATGCAGAGGAGCCCACAAAGGACCACAGGCCTGGTGTCTCTGGCGTTCTCACCCAAGACTGTGGTCACTGCCATTCTCCTACACCACGCTGGATAATAAGCCCCTTTCCCGGGCATCCTGATGCTCTTATACATTTTAATGTGACCTTAGACGGTGCCTTTCAGAAATCACAGGCCCATCTGACTACACTTGAGCTTGAATTGAGCTAATGGTATTCACCTCATCTTTAGATGCAAAATTGGAAGATAAAAAGACCTTGATGTGAAAAGAAGGGGAGGGGGTAGGGGGCAGGGTGGAAGGGTTGTGGAGGGGCAGTGGGAAGGCGATTAGAGACATTGCTTAAAAATCTTGTGATTGTACTGTGATAGTGAAACGTCTCCTCTTTCTAAAATCTGCCCCCCTTCCCCAGACTCTAGATATACCCTTATGCCTTTATTTTTAATGATAGAATTTTTTTGTTCCAAGACCAGGGAGATTTGAATGCTTCTGCATGTGTGTCTGGGAGAGGCTCTGAATTTGAATTTGGTAAGCCCCCTTTTTTTTTTTTAAATCAGGTGGAACCAGTCTTGCAATAGTCCAGTCCTGTAAGGTTAAAATGGAAAGAGAGGGAGAGGAGAGACTTGGATCAAGTTTATCATGTGGCCCTTCTAGCACACTGGAGCCTGAGAGCGAGTTGGAGGCAGGCTGCCTTGCTGGCTTCCTCGTGGGCATGCAGAGAGAGGTCTCATAGAAGGGGAGAAGCCTTGTTTCCTCTCTGCTGCTTGTGGGCAAAAAGTTGGTTTTCATGCATTGAGTCAAAAGCGTGGAGGGCCCTGTGGAGGCAGGAGCAGAGGAGAAAGGCATGGGGCGTGGTCAGATCGGCCTCCCAGGAGGGGATCAGGGCAGAGGCCCCTGGGGATCCCCCCAGACAGGCTCCCTGCCGTTCTGACCTGCCTGCTGTCTGTCAAAGGCCCAGGAATGATCGCCACCAGGGCCGAATGCCTCCGGGACGAGGGGGCCGCCTGGCAATCCATCAGGGCACAGCACACCTGGTCTGCCCGAAGGAGACAGAAGAAAGGGAGGGGTGGGCAGGCGGGGACAGAGGGCGTGGAGAGCGGGACCCCGGGGGCGGCTTGTGAGAACAGAGCAGGATTGCTCAGACAGGACCTGGGACCTGCAGGCAGACCCCTCTGAAGAGGTGCACATAATTTATCATCGCAGAAAAGGGTGACAGATTGGGATGGTCTGGCCTTTTGACTCGACAGCTTCTGTCTGCATTTATAGAATTGGAGTTTAGGCCCGGGGGTCCCCGTGTTCCATCTTCCATGCTGGGTGTGCTGACTCTGGTGTAGGTGGTGCTGGGACTGTGTTTATTTATTTGTTTCATGCAGGGGCTAGGAAGATGTCGCTTGCTGTCGTTGGTCGATGGCAAGCATGGAGCTGCTGTAGGGACATGCTTCTTTCTCAGAATGACAGCCATCCTTGGGTCTTCACTTGGTTTGCAGTGCATGGGAAGAGAAGGTGGCAGGCCAGGGTCACCGTGTCACTTGGCATCATTGTAGTGTCACAAGTCCACTTAGCATGGGGATGTATGGGAGTTTCAAATATACCCGTCTTGAAGCCCTGCGGTTTAATCAGCTGGTACAGAAGGGAGCTTCAACAAGTTCATGGAAATTAGAAGATGCATTTACTCAGCTGCTTGAAATCCACACATGATTTTGTATAACACACGTTTCTTATGACCTCTTTGGAGTCACTGGTCTACAAAGACAGAGGCGTGATCCTCCTTGTCGCTTCGCTTGGAATTCAGACTTTCACAAATTCCAGGCACAAGGTGCCATTGCCTAAAGCGCCTGGGTATTTGCTATGTCTGTGGAACAATGGGCCAATGAGCAAGTGGTGGGTGAATAAGGAGCAAGCGGCTGGCAATGAAAGGGGGGAGCCTTGAGGAGGGTGGAGATGGTGGCGGGCTGGTCTTACCTGGTAGCTCATTCTCACTGACCTCTCCTGCTAGGGAGGGAATAGAGTCTTGGAGGCCGAGTAGCAACAGAGCTCATGTGTGGCAGGACCAAGTTCAAAGTCAGGTCTGTCTGCCTGCAAGTTGCATGCTTGCTCCTCTGCTCGAGGATGTTTCCCTGTCCCTTTTTGAGTCCTTGTCCTCCGGGTTTGGCCCTGGTGGAAGGATGGGCTGGCTCAGTGCCTAAGCAGCACACCTGGAGAGCACACGGTCTGGCTGGGGGCTGGGGGATCTTCCCTACAGCAGAGAGGTCCCGCCCCTGCGCTGCAGGGTCTGGGAAGTTCGTTTCCATTGCGTGCCTAGAGCCAGGAGGGAGCTGGCACCGTTCCCCCGGCCTTGTTCTGACCAGTCCTCAAAAATGCAGTCTGGGAGGAGTGGAGGCTAGGGAGGGGCACTTGGTCAAGGTCTGTGCTGGAGCCACCCTGCCCACCAGGGGCCTTCCAGTCACTGCTGGCATCTGTCTGACCTGGAGGGTCCGCCTTGCTGGAGCGGTGGCGGGATGGGGTGCAGGCTGTCACCTGTGGTGGCTGACTTCTCTTACCCCAAACCTCCTCAATCTGAAAAAGACTTAGACGGGAGACACCACTGATCATCCAGCACCATGGTTATTTCCATGTTGGGTTTGTGTTGGCTTTCTCTGGGGAGAAATTGAATGGGCAGGGGCACAGATTGGGCTGCACCAGAGGACAATGCTTTATTTCTCTCTGTCTCTGAGGGTGAGGGTGCTGGCCAGCCTGGGTTGCAGGGTCTCCCCCGGAGTGGGGGTGTCTGTGGGAAAGAATGGTGGGGCTTGGGGGACCCATGGGATGGGCATGCGGTGGCCGTTTTGCTTGTAGCACTTATGCTTGGTGAAGAAGAGGTGGAGGTGTGGGAGGAGGAGGAAGAAGAAAAGATGGAGAAAGAGCAGGGAACTCTAGTGAGTTCTGCCACCAGCAGGACCTTTACAAGTCGCTTCGTCAACCCTGATGTCACCGGCACTGCCGTCAACTGACAGTGAAAGGACATCTCAGCCAGGTGGGGTGACCTGCTTGAGGTACCCAGCGAGTGTCAGTGCCTTAGCTGAGGGTGGCTGCTGTCCACCCAGGATGTCTTGCTGGGACCCTCACAGAACCTCCTCTGGGCGGCCCTGGGAGTGGTGCTTTGGATACTACCCCAAAAGCCGCCATGATAAGGATGCTGGGACTTGATGCCTAGTGTGTGTGTGTGTGTGTGTGTGTGCGTGCCAGGGCAGGGTGCCTACAGCTCTCTGAGGAATGTCAAGCTTCTTCCCACACAGGCCCCAGCGAAGGCAAGGGGCAAGGGAGCTCTCAGTGTTTTGTAGTAAATATTTGGAGCAGAAATTGTCTGTGAAGATAAAAGTTGGGGAAGGCAGCAAAGCCTAACCTGACCACGTGGCCTGGGCTGGGGAATGTGGGCAGAGCCACAGGGCTGGGGTGGGCCGGGGAGGAGTGTGGAGTTGAGGGGCATGTGTGCTGCCCAGAGAATTGGGCAGGGGACCAGATCTGAGAACTCTGAAGGACAGAAGTAACGGCATGGGATGTGGGCTCTGAGCACCGGCTCTGGCCTTGAAGCTGCCACTCACCTTTTCTGAGCTGTCTTTTTTGTTTGTTTGTTTGTTTGTAAATGGGAAACATTGGTAAGTATCCCTGTATTGAGGTCAGCTTTAGCTAAGCTAGGTTGTGGAATAATGCATGTGGTTTTTCAAAAATTGTGTTTACTTTTCATTTATTTGAGAGGTAGAGAGAGAGAGAGAGACAAAGAGCATCTATTTGTGTATTTGCTGGTTCACTCACCAAGTGTCTGCAGTAGCTAGGGCTGGACCAGGCCAAAGCTGGGAGCAGGGAGCCCATGCATCCCAGGTCTTCCTGCAGGTGGCAGGGACCAAGGCACTTGAGCTATCACCTCTGGCTCCCAGGGTGTGCGTCAGTGGGAAGTTGGAGATGGAAGTGGAGCAGGGATTCCAACCCAGGCACTCTGATAAGAGATGCGGGTGTTCCAGGCAGTGTCTTCCCTGCTGTGCCAAGCACTTGCCCCTGCGTGGTTTTTAGAAATAACTTTATCTAGAGGTGACCCACAAGCCATACCATTTACCCTTTTATAGTTTATGATGCAGCGCCTTTAACCATGTAGAAGCTTCACCACTGTGTTCTAGAACACTGCTCACTTCTAAAAGACCCCTGCTGTGATCATCCTCACCTCAGTCTCTCAGCCCTGAGCAGCTGCTCCGGTCTCCCCTCTATTTCTGTGTCCCAGGCCTGTCCTCTGTGCCCAGAACTTACACTGTGTTCTCTGGGCTTGGCTGCTTTCCCTGGGCGTGTCCTCCGGCTCACCCCTGGGGCAGCACAGTGTCCGTATTTTCTTTGCTCTAATGGCCGCACAGCCTTCCATGGTGTGCACAGAGCTCATTTCCTTCTTGCACCCGTGAGCTGATGAGCACACAGCTGTCTGAGCAGCACTGCCCTGAATGCTCATGGGCGACTGTTGCAGGCACTTGTATTGGGCTCTCCTGGGCTGATGGCTAATGATGGAGTCGTTGGGTCACTGCTCACGTAGTGGAGCCATCGGAGGAGGTGCCGATGGCTTCCCCAAGTGGCTGCACCCTGGACATTCCTGCTAGAAGACCCCACAGTGTCCTATCCCAAAACATCTCCAAACCCTACAGCACAGGCCCCTGCTTTGTCCTGCTTGGCCCCAGGGGAGCCGCCCTGGAGCTCCCTCTCGCCCCTGCGTAGGGACCCTCAGTGTGGTTAACCTTCCTGTCTCACCTCTTTCTCCCGATGAGCTCTTCCCTCCACTTGGGGCCTTTCCCACCTGCCTGTGCAGCTGGGCAGACATTCTGTCAGTGCTCCCAAGGGTGAGTCCTCTATGTTAAGGGTCTGTGTGCCAAGCGTAGGAGCGAGGCCTGGTTGGCAGTGCCCCCGTGCCACGCTGGAGCACACCTGGGGCTGGGTTAGATGCATGGCTTTCAGGAGGCTTATCTACAGCGGCAAGAAGGTGTGGAAATTGGATCAACTGGCTAGCTCGCTTTCTTTCTTTCTTTTTTTTTTTTTCTTTCTTTCTTTCTTCCACCCCCCTTTTAAAGATTTATTTATTTTTATTGGAAAGTTAGATTTACAGAGAGGAGAGACATAGACGTAGACATGAGCTGGTAGAAACCCTTATGTACCACCACAGCACAGCACAACACAGCCAGGCCTGGCAAGGACACTCTGGCCCCAATACAGCATCTTTGTCTGTCCCACGGGACCACAGCCTTCACACAGATGAGCAGACACCTATGTGTTCCCAGACTTGGGCATTCCATGAAACCCACTCATGTCTCTGTCTTTCTAGGATGGGAAAATCTTGGGAAAAGCTTCAGGAATCTGGAGGCCCCTGAAAACTGAGCTTGGAATAAGGTAAGAAGGGAAAGACATCTCAGCCCTGCACCCACATGGGAGACCAGGAAGAAGCTCCTGGCTCCTGGCTTTGGATCAGCTTGGCTCTGGCCATTGCAGCCACTTGGGGAGTGAATCAGTGGATGGAAGATTTTTCTTTCTGCTTCTCCTTCTCTCTATAAATCTGCCTTTCAAATAAAATAAATAAATCTTAAACAACAACAATAAAGAATACCGTGAGCGTCCCCACGGGCCTTGCTGTGTTTGTCTTCCCAACGTCCACCTGAAAACCCCTCTCCATCCTGCAGATCCCAGCTCATAGTGCCTCTGCGCCATAAGGACAACCCGGAGCACCGTTTTCTGTCTGTGTTCCTTCAGGTCTCTGTTGCCACACTCACAACTCTGCAGTTAATGCTGCTCTGCTGGGCTGCGTCATCTGTGACAGCACTGGGTGCCTGCTGGGGTGGAAGGCCCTGGTCACACTCTGCTGCTTGGGGTGGGGTCTCTGCTGCTGATGTGGGTGGGGTAGGGGCTAGGGATGTGTGTTACTGCACAGGGGCCCCACTCCCTGCATGGAGACCTGCTTCCTCCTGCGTTTGCACTGGAAGCCCCAACTCTGCACCTGACGCCTTATCCTTCCAGTGACCTTGGGAAGAAGTCCCAGGTCACGGCTGGTCTCTGGGAGTACATGAAGCTGTGCTTCGGGGCTGAGGTCTCCATCCGGGGCTGTATGCCAGGCTCACCTGATCAGGGCAGTCAGCCAGCTTGGGGAACAGCTTTGGCCCTATTCTCATCCCAGGTTTAGGACCTGGCTGGCCCCAGCCTTCTGGTTCTGTTTGAAAAAAAAAATTATTTGCTTAAAACATGTGACACACTCTTGTAATTTTAATCGATTTAATTTAAATTTTAAACGGCTGATACACAACCTCTAATCACTTTGAGACTGAAGTACTTCTCACCGAATGTGAAGTGCTGTGGGTTGGAAGTGATTCCGTGTAGGACAGGCAGAGAGTTGGCTGGAGGCAGCAGGGAGAGAAGGCGGATGATGTGCAGAGGCAGAGAGCTCCTGGGAATGAAGGTGAAGGCGCCTTGCCCGGGACTGAGGGCGTGGTGCTCGCACTGTGGACACGGCGCACACAGACATGACATTCACCGTACCTTCCTAAAAATTCCATGATTCTGATCAGGCTTCCGGTGTGGGCTTGGTGCTGGATCGCTGTCACTCTCAGTGTCAGCTTGTGCTGGGGTCACCTGCAGTGACCACAGGGGCAGCCTGGCAGCTGGGTGATGAGTCGCAAGATTGAGCTGGGCTTATGGGAATGGAGCCTGAGGGGGCGAGGAATGGCTCCTGCCCAAGGGACCCAGGCAGAGTAAGCGTGGGGGAGATCGGGTGCAGGGACACCTGGCTACAACTGGCATGGCTGGACATTGCTGGGAAATGTGAGAATCCCTCCAGGATGGCTAGGGACAGAGGAACCAGGACGCTCCAAGTTCTGGGGCCAGGACTGGGCAGCTGGGGTGGAAAGGCAGCCCACAGCCATGCTTGCTCCATCTTTCTTCTTTTTCCCTCTGTACAGAAATGCTGAAAGGGTGCAAAAAACCAGCCTTCAATCTTGTAGGCCTGGCCTCCGATTTCCATACTGCCGCTTTCCCTGTGTGCAGTTGAGGGCCACTGCATCTCTCCCCCAGCGTTGTCCTGCTCTGTGGCTAGGGCAGGAGCACCTCGCGTGCCACTGGCTTATTGGCCACCGTCTTCCTCACTGGCCCTGTGCTTACACTATGTGTCCTCATGTTCCCTGAACTTGCTGTCCGGGTGTCCCCTTGCCTCATCCTGGTCCGGACAGCCATCGGATGCTGAGCTCCCCAGGGTAAACCTGAGTGTGGTGGATGTGTCGGTCTGCAGTGTTCACTGTGTTGCCAGCAGCTGGAAGGCTGTGATGGGGTGCAGGGGAGAGGCCACATGGTTAGCATCAGACAGATACGGGTTTGAGTCTCCATCTTGGCATTTGGAAGTCTGTTCCCCTGCCTGAGTCTTCACCTCATCTGCAGTAAAGATGGTGTTAGCATCCTTTGACCCCGGATAAGTTGCAGATGGACCAACAACCCAAGTGTAAGAAAAGAAGCAGGAACACAAGTGGAAGGAAATAGAGTGGAACAGCTCCTTGATTTGGGGATGTTTTTTCCTCCTTTTGTCCAGTGCTTTTCAAAAACCCCGCCAAACCTGGAGGCAATGTATTAATGCCACTGGACCACACTAACATTAAACTTTTATATTTGCAAGACAAAATTCAGGGAGGTTCTACAAATAAAAATAAGGAAAATAGGGCAAACGAATAGAAAAAATGGTCAAAGCACCAGAACGACCATTCACAGACGGGGAATCATGTGAAGTTCAATGGGTGAAGAGACTCCTAGACTTCATTTTAAAAGCATTTATTTATTCTTATTGGAAATGCAGATATACATAAAGAAAGAGAGAGACAGAGCAACGGAGAGAGAAATCTTCCGTTTGTTGGTTCACTCTCCCAATGGCTGCCAGGGCTGGAGCTGAGCCGATCTGAAGCCAGAAAGCAGGAGCTTCTTCTGGGTCTCCCGCATGGGTGTGGAAGCAGACTTGAGCCACTCTCCTGTACTTCTCCAGGCCATAAGCAGGCAGCTGGATGGGAAGTGGGGCAGCCTGTGCCCAGATCCAGGTGGAGGACTAGCCTGATACGCCACTGTTCTGGACCCTGCCCAACTTCTAAGGAACCAGGGACATGTGTCTCACAGCCTGAAATACTAGATGGACAGAGGCAGACAAGCAGGAGGAGGCGGGGACTGTCTGGATTTGATATTTTTGGGGTTACCTCGAAGACTGCTTTAGAATGGTGTCCCTGTGTGGCCTCCAGGAGGGGACCGACCCCAGGCCCTTCAGCAGCCACCCCTTCCACCATTTCTTTAGGTTTAATCGGCTCCTTTCCTCCCCTATTTTTTTTAGTTAATTAATTTATTTGAAAGGCAGAGTTACAGAGCAGGAAGGATCATAGAATGTAGCTTTATTATTATTCCATTAATTTCTGCTAGGATTTTTTTTGTTTGACTTGGTGTATTTGCTAATTTTCCCTAATTCTTAACTTCCAAAAACTATTCTGGGTGGTTACAGACGTGTCTCTGATTCCCACTCTGATCAGAGCGTGTGCTCCTGTGGCCTTTCATCTTCCCGATGCGTTGGGCTTGCAGATGGTTCAGCATGCAGGCAACTTCCTCTCGTGCGCTCTGTAGTTACAAGGGGAGGTGTTCTGTGAGTGCACGCAACTTTTCTATCCTTGCTAGCTTGGTCTGTTCTACCAACTGCAAATACGTTAAAATTTGCCACTGTGGTAATGCTATTGTCTGTTTCTCCTAAGGGTTTGGTTCGTTTTGACTTAATGCATTTTGGGATTGTGTTACTAGGTGCACACACATTTGGTATTATTTTGACGTTCTGGAAAGTTAGACTTTGTATTTTACCAGATACCCCCTTCGCAGTCAGCTTTTCTTCTTTGAAGCCCGCAGTGTGTGCTGGTCAGGCAGCTGTTCCAGCTCCTTCTTTAGTGTGGTGTGCAGTGAAATGTCTCTCCAGCCGTCTTTCTCTGTCCTCACACTGCACCATGCAAGAGGCACAGAACTGTTCCTCCTTCTCTCTTGCCCGTCTTTGTCCTTTTGCTTTTAATGTGAAGCCTAAGACAGTCTCAAGCTTCAGTGTGCCATTTTTTTTCATTTTGTGACTTCTCTTAGATTCTGTGAATCTTTTTGTCATTATTCCATCTGTCCCAGCTTCTTGTCTACCTTTTCTCTTAATGGTTCTAGAGAAACCATTATTGTAGTTCCTAGATTATCCACTCAGGACATATTTATGCGCCTAAATTTCTAGAATTTGGGAAAGATTTTATCCATCTGGGTTACACTCTCAATGCTGTACAGTATCATGAGTTAAAACTGAGTTAAAATTGAGTTAAAAATGAAAATATTTATGAATCCATTTAAAAGCAACAAAGTACTAAAAAGGTTGAGGAAATGGCATGGTTTTTACCATCTTGGTCTACTTGAATATATAGCTCAATAAGATACAGCTGTGTCCTCAGATTGGCTCCAACAATCTTGGTGTGGCTGAAACCTGAAAGGAAAAACTGGCCTCATTCAGATATGTAGTTAGAAAAATCAGGAATATTTCAATATATTTCTTAGAGTTTTGTGGATGTCTTTTTAAATCCTATATCAACACTTCATAAGTGATAGCTTGTTTAAGGTCATTTACAATGTGGAATCTTTCATGCTTACCAGTGAACTGTCTCTATTTCATTAAAATTCATTGGTTTCCCTTGCAGTTTGAATAGAGTCTCCACTCATGCATAGTTTTGTATCAATGTTTGTTGGTCATTTGGAAAATATTGCTTCACTGAGTTACCCAGTTCTCCCAATTGTTGACACGTTTGATTATATAATATCAAAAACCACATTTGTGCATGTTCTAGATTTGCTCAAGACAGTCTATAAATGTTGGGGAGCCCTCAATGCTGATGTCCGAGACAGTATGGTTGGGAAGCTTAGGCCATGTCAACGGCACACTGTAGATGGCTGTCATTCAGGGGACGTATTTGCTGTGCTCATTTCTGAGCAGATGGGTGCCAGATATCCAAGCTGGAGTATCTATAGCTGGTCTGTTATTCCTTTGAATGAAAAAGCTATTGGTTGGGCCAGGTGGCTAAAGTACTCGCCTTGCACATGCCAGGATCCCATTTGGATGCTGGTTCTAATCCCAGTGACCCCGCTTCTCATCCAGCTCCCTGCTTGTGGCCTGGGAAAGCAGTTGAGGACGGCCCAAGGCCCTGGGACCCTGCATCCACTTGGGAGACCTGGAGGAGGCTCCTGGCTTTGGAATGGCACAGCTCCGGCCATTGCAGCCGCTTGGGGAGTGAATCAACGGATAGAAGATCTTCCTCTCTTAAAAAAAAAAAAGGCTGCTGGGTGGAGAAATGGCGTGTTTATCCCACACACTGCGCTGCTTTGAGACAAGCATCGCATTTCAGTACGCAGCTATGGGGCTTTCCAACAGAAGAATTAAAATATACAGTCCTGGGTCGTTCTTGAATAAGAATTCATCTTTTCTGGCTGTTTCTTTAAAGGTAGCCAAATGAGACTGACTCCTGTATTTATTGGTTTTTTTCCTGTAAGGGCATGATGGGGCAGATGCAGTGACTGCTAGTACAGTTGCTTGCCTCAGCCACAGCTGATGCTTAGCTTTTGCACCATCTGTGTCCGTGCTGATAGACTGAAAGTAGGAAAAGGCTGTCATAACTTTATTAGGAAAATGGTTTCACACTTGGGGACTTCCAGAAGTTTGTAAATCAAATATTACTGGCCCAGAGATCACAACTTACATCTTTCATTGATTGAATGATTTTTTTTTTTAGTACCTTTCTCACTTTTTGGGCAATGAAAGGGCCTTGAAATACTTTAAGTTCATTTACTCACCTTGAACTTAGATACTATAATATTTTGCATCATATTTCTCTATATGGTCTCTATCCCTCCAAATCATTAATTTTTTTTTATTAATTACATTGCATTATGTGACACAGTTTTATAGGTACTGGGATTCTCCCACCCCTCCCCAAACCCTCCCCACATGGTTCAAGTTCAGTTGAGATTCTTTCATTGCAAGCATATACCAAACATAGAGTCCAGTATCTTATTGTCCAGATAAGTTCAAGTTCAACGGCTTCTTGGGGAAACCATCTCTGGTCTGAAGGTAGGGCCGACAGAGTATCATCCCGATCAATTAAAAGCCCCAACATGACATCAGCAACAATTTATAACGTTATGGAATTAAGTGACATAGTATTGAGTAACCAATATGTTAAAAAAATGCAAGTTCTTAACCACATCCTGTGACTTCTTCACTGACATTTCAATTTTAGTTTATATACAACCGGGTTCTATACATCTTAAAATGGCTATAGATTACTGTTCAGCTGTCTTGTGTCTATTTTCATTATAGTATTTAGCATATTATAGCGTTGAAGCATAATTTTGTTGAGCCTGGCTTTTTTTTTTTCGGGTCATCTAGACAGGCTTATAACTCTAATAAGA